>NC_041025.1:13877965-15077982 GCF_900634625.1 Parambassis ranga | reverse complement strand
TGGACTGATAATTATGAGGGTGCTGTCACAGCAACACCCATTTTTTATTTCCTTTTTTTTTTTTTTATTACATCCCACTTATTCAGGTTAAAAGAAATTTCCAGATACCCATTGTGTTTCTGAAGACATTTGTGAGAAAAAAAAAAGAAAAGACACACTCCTCCTTTGTGGTTTGGGCTGTTAGTATGTTTGTATATGTGCTGCTGTATCAGTGTGGAGGGGGTAGAGAAAGGGAGTAGAGTGAGAGAAGAAGTTAAGGAGGGTGCCAACCAGGATAATGAGCCAACAAGAAAGGAAAAGCAAGGACAGAGACTTGCTACATTCAATGTTAGTGTCACATTCATATTCACAGTCATCTGGCAGTCAGCAGGTGGATAGCTTAGGCAACAAAATTTAATCAAGGCCCAGCACAAAGTATAAAATGTGAAGGCTCAAACCCTGAGCAGAGTCTCTGAGACTGCATTAGCATCCCATATCTGTAATGTTTGGAGCATATGAATTATGGGTACAAGAACAATTCTCAGGAAATGTGTTTTAAGTTTTTGCACTTTTTCCTTCTCATTTGCAATGTTAGAATTTAGCGTACACTCTTATCCACTGTTGATAAATGGGTACAACATTTTACGAAGGTTAAATTTAGAGATCGCTAGAATTACTTATTAGGGTACAGCGGGTAACACTCTTAGTAGCCCGACAGCTCCTATAACAAAAGATAACGCAGGGAATACTGAAGAAGAAGAACAGTGCACTCACACAGCCCGGGGAAATAAACTTTCATTTTATAACCAATTAATGTGTTCCACTGTGAAAGTTAATGGATCCAAACAAAGGTGTAAGTGCTGTATCTAGTAAGCAGTATCAGTTACTTTAACCACTTGTCGCCAGCAAATCAGTAACACACATCTAATTGTAACTGGTATGTTCAGAGATGTAATCAGTAACTTTTAAATGGGAGTCTGTTGAGTATAGAGGGAGGTCTTTTTTTTCTTTTTCTTTTTTCAGTACTGAACAGACTGATCTACAACCCTGATAGCCCACATTCCAAACTTCTCCTATATCCCATGCTGAGCCAAACATTACTCACTGACTAGATACTACTATATAAAGACAAAAAGATTTACTTTTTATCCTTGTAAACATTTAACTAGGTTTTGAGTGGAATAGCATAAAGCTGGGGACACACTGCACCATTTATTGCCTGATTTTATCCATGATTTCCATTTGGTCATGAATAGTTGGCAGAACAATCTTTATATAGTTGTTTGAGGGGGTGAAGACACAAATCTGCAAGTTTGTTGACGGGAACAGACCCAACCTGACCCGACCTCAGCTGCAGTCAATTAAACATGTTTGAATTTTTGTAAAACTAATCACCGACCCAGTTGCAAGCACGTGTTGCCAACAGCCAATGAAAAAGAGAAGGTGGGACACAGTAAATGGTGTCAGAAGATGATCGGAGGAAGCAGGAATATCAATGACATAAACCATTCTTTTATATTATATATATTTTTTTTAATCAAGCAGATAGCTGCACAGGCAACAGCAGCAGAGCCAATCCTCTTCTGTGTTTGTTTACTTCTTATTTTTCTTCTTCTTCAAGTTTGTTGGCAGTTGGCAAACAACAAATTGATGCATTACTGCCACCAAATGGTATGTTTGTTCAAACTGTCAACCCCACAAGGGTTAGCATGCGCTAGAGTTTGCTGCATGCACTCGGCTTTAATTGGTTTGACAAATCATGTAGTCTGTGATCCCTCAGCAGGCACAGTTGATTAGTGTGTGATCCCCATCATCATACAAAAATCTGCTGAAGCCAGTCTGTTAGTGTGTCCTCCTACTCTGTTCAAAATCTGTAAAAACTGTGAAAGTCATGTAGTGTGTCCCCAGCTTCAGTTGGTTGAAATAAAGTGATCAATCCAATTATTACAGTACAGATACTATCGATTTAAACTGATATTACAACAACTTCAACATTTTTAAATTTGAAATAAAAATCACAACAGCTGTTGCAGAGATGGGTCATCATGAAGCTCTTTTTACGATTACATTTAGATGAAATGTGGCGCTAATGGGCATTTAATGTGTCTTTACAGCAGTATAGTCTTTACAGCAGTATTTGTATTTTACTTCCATATCACTGAGTCATTCCATATTATCATCTTTAAAATTAAGACTAGAATGAGAGTGGAGCCTCACATATCCCCCAAAAACAAATTTTACCAGCATCTGGCACTTGGCAGGTGGTGATATTGGACCTGGATGGCAGGAAATGAAAGTTGAAATGAACCATAATGAGTTTATGGCAAATAGCCAGGATGCTTTGTGTTTGTTAAAGTAGCTGCTACGATCATAATGCAGATCAGTTCTGTTTTCCTTTTTTCTGGGTTTTACCAGTCGGAAAGCAGGGGTGATAGTGCATTGAACTGGGAAGCATTCATCTTTAGCACTGGGGTTTTGGTGCCGCCATCACAGTGGGGACCAGGGACATTTTTCCTGTTCATCTGAACTGTACAGAGAGTTATCGCTGTCACTCGTCAATCCCTATGCCCAGATGGCATCAAGCCGCCATGTCAACACACTTACTGCCCATTCCAGGGTTCTGGCTCAGCCTTCCAAACAGGCAGCAGCATCAACTGACCAATGCCAGCGACCAGCCAGGATGCAGAGCCTAAAATAATAGATAGAATCCACTTCCAACTTCCCTCCTGAGTCCTCTCTACAATCATCCATCAACAAAATGAATCCACACCATGGGGTGCCCAAGCTGGATTTATGACCAGTAAGGGTGTCTTATTGTTGGTAAACTTAGTGGAACAAAATGAGAGAACTCTGACCCACTTGCCTGTCTTGGGAGGGCAAAGCACACATATATATATATATCTTGCATGCACTAATAGATTTCCAGAATATGAATAATTTGGTGCATCACTGTTTGAACCCTGCAGTGCAGATTCTTGTAAAATGAAGAGCAAATAGAATGGAATAAATGTGTAATGAAATCAGACGCTGCGACCTCTCCCAGTGGTTAGATGATCCTTGATGATGAAGAGGAACAACAGCTCAGCCAGGGAAGGCTTTTAACCCCCTGACTTTCTCCGCAACAAGGTAATTTGCTTAATGAGACCTTTGCTTTCTCCTTAATTACTGTCGTCAAATTTAAGATCCCTGCAAGCTTCAAATACACAATTAGATACAGAGCCAGAGGGGTTGATCAAATCATACTTCTGCCTCATTATTTAAACACTGTGCTCTGGGACATAAAAAAGTCACTGCAGTTATTTTAAACTGTCAAAACCAGAGGACACATTAGAAACCGCTGCGTGCATCTAAAATGTATTAGAATGTTGCTTCACCCAAAATACAAAAAGCTATTTTATTACTTTCCCCTATGAGAGAATGCAACATCATTCTCTAGAATAACAGTCTGTTCTCAGCCGGACTTTAGTTCCTACTTGGACATGGGAGCGTTGTACTATCACCAGACACTACTACATTATTACACAATGACAAACCAGGAAGTGATTTACTTGATAAACAAAATCTTGGCTTACTGTGTTGATACATCCATTACTTTGTTTATATACCTAGGTGATAAAAACTGCAGTTTCCCCTGCCACCACTGGGGCCTTGCTTTAAAAGTGAGTCAATCCTCATAGGTCTCTATCAATAGGTTTCCTTTCTGTGACAGATGTTGTAATATTAAGATTTACAATTTCACACAGTTACATGCATGATCAACTCAGCTCCACTTGCATTTCCTCCTCCTTAAATTTATTGGGAGTTTAGGCAGACTGCGATGCTGCCAAAATGGCGACAGCTGTTGTCTCTGAGAGACTTGTTGTCCAAAGTTATAAACAGGATATATGATTACATGATTGACAAGTACGATAAAGAGTCCACGTTGGCAGGGATTTCTAACATACACTTTTTACTGATCTTGCAAATTATACATTTAAAATCCTATAATCGAACTTTAAAAAGTAAATGCTTTTTTAGTAAGCTGCCACATCTGGTCTCAAACAAAACTTTTGACAGCATAGAAAGTCCCTTTATGTTAAAATCACAGATGGCACCATGGAGCTATGAGGAGCGTAGGGGAGGCCTACGGTGCAGTCACAAGGTTGCTGGTTTTGGCATGCCTAAGAAGGTGGACAAGTGTTTGTGTGTGCGTGCGTGCATGTGTGTGTCTGTGTCACAGGGGCAAGTGATGACAAACGATGGCAAATTGGAGTGAAGGCTTCCCGCTGCTTGTTCACCATGCCAACAGGGAATCAGAGACCAAGGAAGCGCCTGAGAAAATGGCTGTCAAAAACACACACACAAACACAGACACACAGACTGGCAAACGCAGAGGCCAAGTTTTTACAAAGGCGACTGAGTTGCAAAGGGTGAGGTGGGGCATCACAGTGGAGCAGATCCAAGGAGCTGCTTCTCTAGGAGAACACATCTTTCAGTCCTCTTTAGACTGATTGATTTTAATTTTAATCCACTATCTTAAACCTGGAAAAAACAGAAGTCATCAAAATACAGCATTCGGTACGTCCTCCACACAGCTACAAAACATACATATTCTTCTTTAAGGGCCCAGAAAAGAAAAGAAAAAAGACCAGACAGGTTTTCCAACCAGCTAAATCACTCAGTGTGACCTAAATCCATTCCTTTGCATTCTAAAAGATGCTAACATCAAAGATGAACGTACACATAACCGTGGATGTGCCAGAGCACAATGCTTTGGCTCCTCTTCCTCCTTTTGTCAAGAGCATTCTCTCTCTAACCGGATTATTCTCCGATGGCCTCCTCCCCCACAGTGAAATATATGTCACATCAGTGGGCTCTCTGTCCCTCCACAGGAACCCAAAAACTGAAGGATCTGAACTAACAAAGACACAAGATGGAGCGTTTTACCATGAAGTGTAGTAAACCCTCAATGGAGCTATGGATGTCAGTTTTTCTCACTCTGGAGTGAGATAATGATAAAGGAAAGAAGTAGAAATACAAGATTGAAATATCAGAAATATTTCAATTGTCTTTGAAACTCCAACAAGTTCTCAGATGAAATCTTAAAGATATTTTCTATTCATTTGCTGAACATAAAAGCTGCACTTGTGAGGATTTGCGACTAAAGTCATTACAGATTCCAATCTGGCCCTGTTCCATAACTCAGAAAAATCTATTTATTCATGGAAGTAATTGAATCAATAGCAGATGCTGTATCTAGTGTTGCAGCAATCCTTCCCTTTGAGACCCGAGCTCAATACTCTCTTTTGGCTTCACAGTTGCCGTTGCTCTCACGGCTTAATGAGAGATGGCATTTCAAAAGCATTAATTGAGATGGTCGCCAAACATCCTTGAATGTGGCAGCCCTTTTTAGATTTGGCTAAGAAAAAAAAAAGTCCATCATGCGACTAAGAGTCCAGCACTTCACCTCTTTGAAGGGGGAAGCAGCTACAAATCGGCTCTCGCTTTGGAAATTAGAAAAAAAATGCATAAAAATGAATAAAAATGGTTAAAAAAAATACCTTTGCAAAGAACATCTCCCTACATAGTGTAGATTTATGCCTTTATGATGATTATTAAAATGTCTTTGAATAGGTAAAAGTAAGAAATTAGACAGATATCAGACAGACATGCAAGCAGTTTACATACAAATTCTTGAGCAATTTTTCTTAAAAATAAAAAGGCACACATTTCTGCTTAACTAGATGTGCAAGCTTATCAAACATGAATGCTTTGAGATTGGTTCAAGGCTATTTCAGGAGAGTTGACCTCCTCTGGACGTTCTTGCTCGCTTAAATAGCCACAAGGGAACTGTGAATCTATCTTCACTTAATGGATATAGGAATCTCACTTCCCGCCTCAATGATGAATGACTAAGAATGGATGGCTAAAGTATCACTCTTAGCAGGATCCGCTGCTTCATTCATTCTGATAAGAATCATAAAGGCAGGCAGGCATGCTTTGCGTGGGTCAATATCCTGTTCGAGTAGCCATTAAGCCACATATGACAATGGACGCTAATATCATCAAGGTGTAGCGCTGCGCTTCTGTCATTGCGTTCGTTTCAAGGTGAATTATAAATGGCCCTCAAGCTCCTAAGTTCTACACATTCTAGCCCACTAGAAAGATAGCGACAATGAACTGAATAATGCAATCCATCAGTGTTCAAAATGAGCACGCATGATGGTCCTGCGGTAAAAGTGTAACATTAACCATTCTCCCTGACAGACATAAGAACCGTTCCTTTCAAGTTTCTTATTCAGTCTGTAATAACAGTGTCGCTGCAGCCAGCCAAAGGAGCTGTCACTGTGATGAAACACCGACTGCCAAGGAATGTCATGGAAATTGTGATATGGATTTTGCCGATACGGTCGGTTGTTGTCCTTTGCCGCTAAACTCTTCTGAAGGAGCTATTTGATGCAACTAAAGAGTTGTAATGGCCTCCTCTGACACCCAGATGAGTGTCTCCCTGTGTGTGAGAGAAGAGTGTTGTGACAGATCAGCAATGCTTCACATGAAGTCTTGAACAGAGTAAGATGACTGCAGCCTGGTACCTTACTTCACAATAAGAGTTTGGGTCAGAGCTGTCTCTCACTGTCAGGGTGAAGGTCTAAAAGGCTTGACTTAAAAATGAAGTGGTTCTGTTTCATTTTCTGCTGTTCTTTCAAGGTTTTGTTTGGTTCAGACAGCGAGCTGCTTCAATCACTCCATCTATCAAAGATCATATTCACAATGTAAAAATCACTTTTGAGGCAACTTAAATGAGGCAACATTGATGAATTGATGTAGAAATGTTTGTATTAAACGTAAATTACAACCTTAGTGTCTGCAGTGGCCCACACAAAAGTTGTTGCACATATTCCAGCACACACACCAGCTGTTGTTCTGTCAGAGATGGCAGGTGGAGATAATACACCAGCGCTTCCCCTTGTTTTTCACTCTGATTAAAGTTGAATTAAAAAAGAAAACATTTTTTCACGTTGTCCTTTGGTGATGGGAAATCCTTACCTGTAGCAAAGTGTAATAATCTTTACATATCAGGCCGGACAGTTATCATCGTTTTATGATGCTCCGAGATACATGTTGTAATTATAGGATTATTTTTGCCTACTTTATGAAATAAGAGAAATCATAAGAAAATCATTATTTTTAACATGGAAGAATGAATAAAGTGAATGTTCCATGAACAAACCAAAGTCTGCAGTCTCTTAATTATGTCATTACATTAATGATATTTAATAATGCATACACTGCGCAACTACACACATGCAGAAAAATTTAACCCCTTTTTATTCTCCCAAGTGTATTACTTCTTCTTCTTCTAGTCTTCGTAACCCAGTTTCATATATTATCAGTTTTACAAGCAATTTCCTGTATCTCTGTCCCCGTCTTAATTTTTGCCTTTGAGAGAGAGAGAGAAAAAACAGGAGAATTGTGCAGCATTTCTTTTCTTTCACAGTTGTAGCAAAACTGATTAAAATGGCATGCAATGCGCCGACTCCTGCCTACACAGCTTCTTCTTTTGTAAAGAGTTCACGGTGAGTGACCTTTGTGACAGATGTGTATCCTGGATTGCCGCAGAGTGACAGATGTTTTGACATGTCACGGACTAACTTTAATCTGGATTTGTTAGGTTGCACTGTCTGGTGCAGATGGGATCAGTGCACCTGGAGTGCGGGTGAATGCACCTGTGTGGGAGTGAAGCAGTGAAACAGGCCACTGTTTGTCCATGTTTAGTCATTAACTTGATCATTAACCTTTGCTGCTTTGATGGTTAGCCTTGCGTGGGATGGCTACAGTTTCAGGGTAAATAGATTGAGGAGGAAGCCCATTTAGATAAAACACTAATGACTTATTATGATTGGAAGAATTCATTCGTGAATTAACATATTCAGCTTTAACACAAGGCAAGACAATAGACACATTCTTTGTCTATAGAAAAATAGGGCTGCTGCAGGGACTTTTTAACACTACTGGCCACCCTATTTCCATTATATTTCCTGTATAACCCGGCAATGTGTTTTTTGTTGGCTGTAGTATAAATGACACACAGCAGTATGTTGTAGCCTCAAAATCTATGTTGTGAAATGTAGGTGTGGTTTACAAGCAAGAATGGGGTGTCTTACCCTTAAAAGTTGAAGTGAAACCTAAGCTTCTGACCTTATCTGTCCATTCCATGCCATATTTCCTATTCAGGAAAATGCAGAGCAAGCACAGAGAGGCAGGAACTCACTGACGTTGCTACCCCACATCCATCCCTGAGCTGATAAAACCCACATCCACAGGCTGTCTAGAGGAGACAGTAGCAGCAGCGTTGGGATTTTACTCACGTGATGTCAAGGATTAAACTCCGTGGGATCAGCTTCGAGGAGAAAGCCGCCCAGAAGGGCTCGCTCCATTTATGCCTCCTCTACACCCCCCCCCCCCTCACTCCACCCCAGTACACTGCCACTTTAAATTCCACAGTATGAACTCTTTTGTCAAAATATATTCATCCCCTGAGCCTTTTTTTTACCCCCCAAAAAAGGATAAAAAGTCTTTCTCGGGCAATAGGTGCTACCTGGATTGAGGTGGGCCTCAGGAAGAGAGAGCTGTCAAGGAGAAATTCTCTGAAAGGCCTCCCCCTTCATGGCACCTCCTTCCACATCCAGCCTCCACTACACTTCCTTCAGCCATTCTATAACGCTGCTGCATGGCACATTCTTCTGGAGCTCAGAAGAAATAAAAGCCTTCGGCCTGAACTAAAATACAGTGTGTGCTTTGGTATTTCACTTTCATTGAGTCTGTTTTGGTGTTTGTAGTTGTGTGTGTGTGCATAATTCTCTCTCAATTAGTATGTATTGGTGTTACCGGGTATGCCATTAATGGAAGAAGAAAGAGAGTTAATCCTCCAACTACAAAGTAACACATTTATTAATCCTTCGTTTTAATCCCGCAGACCTGAGGAAGCCGTGGTATCTCGCCTCAAGGGCAGCGGGGATGTGTAGGTATGTGTGTGTGTGTGTGTGTGTTTGTACGTTTAATGGTTTGTGTCTGCCATCTCTCATGTGTGCGTGCATATTGGAAACCACAGGGTTTGAATTCACAGACGCGGCTCCTGTGTGTGATATACGCCTGCATTGGTACTTAGTATGTTCTTTTGGGGGTTAACATTACAACAATAAAAAAGCTTTCAAGATGAAGTGAGCAGTAAATCTTCACACAAGTCCACCATGAATCGGGCTAATAAATGCAGCAGAAGCACGAGAGGAAGTCGGCTCCCTGGCTGCCAGGGTCTCACGGGGCCGCGGGATAGAGTACTTCTGATCAAATCCCAGACCAAATAAAGCATATATGCGCCAGTGATAGTGATCACTGTTAACAGGTATATGGATTTTGAAGCTGCCTCATTAATACCACATGTTACAACGTGGTCCTCCTCTTACACTGGAATTAATTGAGTTTATATTAAAGCAGCAAATCTTTAGGAAACTTGATCTTTGGAATGTCATTCTCGATCGAGTGGCCCTTCATTCCTTTTTTCTTCATTTCCTGACTCTTTATCACTACACTCTTACCCTTTCTAACTGATCCTCACTTTTCCTCACAATTTCAGCTTCTCCATGGGGTTTAACTGCCATTTAAATATTGTGGTTGCCTGGAAAGAGAAACAATGTGTAGTTACAATTTTTTTGGCTGAAAGCCTGTCACTGATGCACAGATGGGTGATTTGTTGTACACGTTTAGGCATACACACACCCACACCCAGTTTTGGACAATGGACAAGGTGTTCTCCTGCAGCTAGCTCTCTAGGAGCAAGCAGTCATTTATCGCCGTGTTCTCACTGTCTTCACATGCCTTAAAAGCCCCACAACTTAGTGCACCATGGGTCCTGCTGGTATGAATATGCTGAAAGCTGGATTTCTATTGTTTAATGATAAGCAGGCTGTGCTGGTGGTAATGGTCCTGGACCCCCCGTAGATGCCTCTAGATCCCTGTTGTGAGAGTTGTAAGTCTTGTTATGGCCCATTAAAAGGGCTGCAAGTCGCTTTCACACTCCCCCACAGCACAAGATGAACATAATGCAGGGTGTTGATGGGGTTATTAATCAGTAGGAGTGACTCAAGGATTTGTACGCCAGGTTCTGAGGAAAATCGCAGCTCACACTCTGCTTTGGAAAGAAAAATCCCTGACTTTTGGCAAGATACTCAAGATCATCAGCTCATTCAGAGGGAGGACAAAGCCACAAGTGCGAGCCAACAACCTGAATTGCAAGCAGTTTTTTTTAAACAGACTGAAAAAGTAAAGCAACGAAAAGGCAGGATTTTGCAAGTGAGAAACATCTTTGATTCCAAGTGTCTTTAGTTTAAAAGATATAAGAGTGCACAAAGAGCATGAATGAAGCAAATCTGAATGTTTCCATGAGGTCATTCAGGACTCTTTTGGGTCTGAGGAAAGAACCTGTAAAAACAAAACTTTTCTGTCTGGACACCCAACTCATTTAAATGTTACTGTGCCGAGCTGAGACATTACAGTATGCTGCCTTAGCTGAAGGGACAGAGAGCACCACTCTTTAGCCAAGCACTAAATTACAGAGAAGGACTTGAAGGTTCTTGAAGAGCATGTTCATAGCTGTCTTTCATAAGTGGCATGTTGCACTGACTTTGCTATGACGATGAAGTCACCACTGTTTGTCAAAAAGAGGAAAGGCAGGTTGAGAGAAATTGATACTGTCAGTAAGCTGTGGAGGTTCTTGTAATTGAACTATAGCTCCGGTTAGTGAAACATTTATTTGAATAGCAAACTAAATAGCCAGACAACATTGAAGAACTGTCATAGCTGGATCTGGAGCTGATTTTCATATGCAAATAAAAGGCAAGCCCAACAGATTCAAGTTTGACATTGATTAGAATGGTAATTGATTAAAATCGTATCTGATTGCTACTACAGATTATGACTCTTAAACAAATCTATCAATCTCTCTTTGCATCTTTTTATCACAGCATTAGGAACTCCTCAAAGACAAAAAATATAAGTAAGCAATGAGCTTTATAAATGACCGTATGCCCCTGTCACAATGTTGCAGCAATACAGAGGACGAGCTTTGGCTGCAGAGCTACTGTAAAATTTGTTCTCTAGCAGTCAGGATCAAGGGAATTTCCAGCACATGAGAGCAGTGCTCCGTTTGACACTGGAATGAGGGAATTAGGAGATTTATGATGGTCCGAGGTCACAGAGGGAAGCATCTGAGAACAGACCCACGCCTCCCCTGACTCCACACAGTGCTTTACAGTCTGACAGCCTGTGTCATCTCCACACCCACACACACAGAAAGCTAGACAGGCAGACACACTCACACACCACACACTCACACACAAATGTCGACATCTAGACAGTGACACACATGCACACAATCACACACTAATATGCTGACAAAGACTCACTGATGCGGTGAATGTAATGTTGTGAATGCCGTGTTACTGTAGATTAAGGGAGATTATCCAGGAGAAACTGTGGCCTTCTTATTACTCAAAGCCCAGAATGACTGACTTGGGGTGACTTCAGGGTCACAGTAACAGTGGAATGAGTGCACACCACAGACCATGTTAAAGAACTAGAAATAGCAAAGCCAATGATTTAAACTTGCATTTGTTCGGCCATCAGGGGGCAACCCATACATAAGAAAATTACATGAGTCTATGGTCGCGAGTGTCGAGTAAAACGGACAATAAAGTAGGATATATTTTAGGGTGTGGCTTACTTACGATCACTTGTGCTTCAGAAAAACGTGACATGATGGCCAAAGTGCCAGACTCAGACCCTCGTCATTACTGCATCGTACATTCCAAGGCTCCAAAGATGAATCTGATTCTGAACCACCCTGACTAACTTCAAATGAAAAAACTTATCCCTCAAATGACTGGCTTGATGTGCTTTTACTTTACAAAACCCAGCACTAATGTGTTTGCTACATTATATTTATCAGTAAATGCGCACATATTAATGACACCAGGAGCAGGATCCTTGACTGTTTTCCCACAAAACTTACACAGACAAAGCCTCGGCTGCTCCTCTGGCCAACAGACAGCTCCACTGAAGGAGCCTTTTGTCCTGAGAGCACAGACGAGTTCATAGGAAATAGTGGGAGGGCAAACAGACAGACAGTGGCCGTCCTATGTCATTAGACACACACACACACACACACACACACACACACATACACACATTGTGGCATACTCAGTGTAGTATTGTATGTCACAACACTTTCCTTTTAAACACACATATTTCATTCTGTGACAGGCATAACCAAGTAGCCGCTCACAACTGTTTCAGTTTTTGGAGGAAGTCTGGGAAATCAAAAGTGAAACAGCTGCATTGTTGTGCAGGGAAGGAAGCCATGCACGTCTTTTCAAGTGTGCAATAGAGTACTGTCAAATAATGAATTAATTATAACAACAGGGTTAAGGTAAGCCTACAGCCAAGACATAAAAACAAGCAGACTTTTGAATGAATTTTTCACATTGATGTCACCCTCCATATTATACACTAAAAAGTGAATAAATCAGATTTTCCTTTATGCTGTTCGTAGATAAACTCTCTTGGGAATACCTCTTTCATAGCCATCCACACTGTAGCATGCAAGGAATGTTAATCTACCCTCTTCCCTGGGAATGCACTGTCCAGGCACCTCTTCTCCCCAGAGACAACTGGCAGATACAACAGTGGAAGTGTCTGGGGATAGGGTCACTGATAGAGTTCCTCCTTAACCCCCTTTTCCCAGCCCGCCTTCCTCATTCCCCCCCCCCCCCCCCCACCCTCATCCTCACCCTCAGTCCAGCCCCTCCTTCCACCCACTTTCCTTGAGATTGTGTTACTCCTATAGCCTCGTTGCCTTAAAAACACAAATATGCAGGAATGCGTCATGTTCAGTCACATTGAGGCATTGTTAGCAGACCTTGACATTATTACCCCCCTTTTGATTGATTACATGCTTAATTTGGAGTGAGGGATGTCTCCAGTCAGTTCCCTATGCGAGTTTAGATATAGGTGTAGACCACATTGCACCTATGGAGGAACTTATAAATCTGTTCGCTGGAATGATGTATTCCTGTGAAGGCGCATGGAAAAATCTTCACTTGGATGTTGTTAGGGGAAAACGATTGGCTTTGTTGCAACTGACATAATAAATTTTGACCCTGTCAGAGACCTGGATGTAGCTCCCAGCGATCTTGTTGAGTATAAATATGTGAGGTTAGATTTGTGAAAGAAAGAAAGAAAGAAAGAAAGAAAGAAAGAAAGAAAGAAAGAAAGAAAGAAAGAAAGAAAGAAAGAAAAGGACAGTGCAGGAAGTGAGATTGTGGGATTTAACATCCCAAAATCTACTGCTTATCCAAAAAGAAAGAAGAAAGTAGGGATAAGAAAACCTTGAAAGACCTTGTCTGGAAGGCAAGAGAGATCGATGGGGTACAGGTGCACAAGGTGAAGGTTTCACAGACGTATTCCATCAAATGGAATTTCTATTTTTCATCTTTGAAATGACAAAATAAATCTTTTTTTTTTTCAAATTCCAGGTTCTAGACTGAACTTTGAATACCAAACATGTCATGATACTGTATCAACACAACATATACTTATCACTTGGTATTTAACACCTGGTGCAGATCATTCAAAGGATTAAACAGAGTTTAAAAAATGCACCTGTCTTTATCTACATTGTTTACACCTTATACAGCATGTTTTAGCCATCCAGAGTATTTCCAGATCCACCTTCTGTTTACACTGTTTATGCTGAGCTTGGCTTGTTTAAAGGCTTTTTGAGGCATGTGTGTATATTTATGATACACTTAATCATAACTGGATTCAACGTGACATTCATACAACAGTGGACTTCTTGTCTGTTTTTAATCTCGTTGGCAAAAGCAGCAGGAGTGTACAGGTACAGCAGCCAGAGCAGGGCTATGTGGGAATTGGACCTGAAAAGGCAACAGCACTGTTCTTGCTGAGCTGTCAATGCACATGTAAACACACACAGATACAGAACCAAACGGCTGCAATCACACGCTTGCCCTGCAGCTGACCTTCTTACACGGAGTCATGCACTCAGCTCCCGCAGTACATCCACACTACATTTATGCAGTCACCCGTATGCACACACACAAACACACACACAGGAGCAGTGTATTGCACATACTATATTGACTCCTCACGTGTGTATGACATCTCTTCAGTCCACACCATCTGTGGCAGGGAATTAATGCTTCAAAGAAAGCGGTTTGTGTAGAGGAAAAGAACATCTGCTATTTCAGAATCAGAATCATAATACTTATTAATTCTCACAGGAAATTGTTGCAGTAGCTCCAAACAGAATATAACAATAAAAAAGGTATGCAGTGCACACCATATATTATTATTAAATTAGGAATAAACTGAACGAAACTAAAGCAAAATAATATTATAATGGTTAAAAGTATAAAAACAACAAAGGTCCATACATTGATCTGTACTGAATTATGGCTCCTAGATTATAAACATATTATATAAATAATCCATCCATCAATTTTCTTAACCCACTTAATTCACTGCCCATCGCCGCTGTTAGTGGGTGAGGGGGCAGGTACACCCTGGACAGGTCGCCAGTCAATAGCCTCTAGTCTATAGGGCTATATACGTATAGATCCTGTATCTATAGGACTACTACTATAGGTACCCTCAGTTCACAAACCCAACCAAAATATCTCAGTCTCAGAGTCTAGAATGTTGATCACAGAGGAAATTTAATTTCATGTGGTGTAGTGCAGGTATAAAATTTCAAATCTTGCACACCCAAAGACAATTTAAAAACATGTCAAGTTCAGTGAAATTGAATTGCAGCCTTTGTTGGACTTTCTGTATGGCTGATGACATAGTTGTTTTAGACAGCAGAGAAGGACAGAAAAAAGCTCTGGATAAGACTTCTCCGTCTGCCCTCAGCCTGCAGGGAGGTGGGCAGATTGTGAAAACATGACCTCGGGCTTGAGAGCCTTCTGCCTCATTGATTGCCGTTTAATCCATCTAAGGAGCCTTACCTATATGGAATGGTTAGCCTGCAGGGTAAACAGGGACTACTATGGAGGAACAGTGCAGGGAAGGCAATTATAATGAAGAAGAGTTACAACACTAATCTTTTTTTTTTTTTTTTTTTTTAATATCTCAGTTCCTTTAAGTCAGCCAAATTATTATGTCATTATGTGGGAATGTAACTGTGTGTGGGAAGACTCCAAATGGTCTATACTAAAGATATGATAAAGACACTCCCTTATTCATCTTATCTCAATGAGAAGCTGGAAATAGCAGAGCGCTGCCATTCCCTTGGAGTCCTCTCAGCTACGTAACACGTCAACACTCGTCCAACACTAATGAATCCTCGCCTCTGTCCCACTTGCACTCTCCCTTTGTCTGCCTAACACACAACTATCACTTTCATCTAGTTCTTTATGAGCTGTTTTTTTTGTTAAACCATTGTTTTGTTTGCTTGTTTATCTCCTTTTCTGACATATGTCTAAAAACATATCACTGTAAAATTGGTCCATACTCACCAGATTACAGCTGATAAAATGCAGTAGCACCAACCTCAATGACTAATGAACAAATCATTACAAACATAAAGAAGTCAATATGATTTACTAATAATGCCGATTCTCACTTGACTGCCAAATTAATGCCACTAGTAAAGTCATCTGAGTCATCACTTTGAACAGAGTATGTGAATTCAAATTATTCTTTCCTGCCTCCTACACAAAATGTAATGGCCCACTCGAGCTTTTTTAATTAAGACCTGGCCTTGAAATTCACTACATGAGGAGGTGTGGTGAGAATTGTTTATTTTTCTGCACAGCGGCATGAACAAAGGCAAGTATATAACACATTTGATCAGCACTCACACGCATGTATTTGAAGCATTCTGTCTCTGTAATGCTAGTCGCATTTCAGAAACTTGCGCGATTCTTTAGTGCATGTATTTGTGAGCATGAACACTGAAAAAACTGGAGGAAACAAAGAGAGCAACAGTATTTGTTATTGTTGTGTCTGTAAGATGTAGATTAGAGTTCTGCTTGGGCCTCCACAGCACTGGAAAATGCAGTCATAATACAGGTCTAAGGGAAAAAAATGCTTCGCCTTTGTTTGGGTCTCTTTACACCGACCTTCTGTTCAGGATGCAGCAATAGCGCCCCTGCAGAACACTAGTACAGACACAAAGGTAAACACTAAAAACACTAAAACACGTTAAAATCTGTGCTGTATGTTTTACTGTATGATGTGGAACTCCTATATACTTAAGCTGTGGAAGAGCCAAGGACTCATTAAAGCCGCATGTAATTTGCTCTTGTGCAGAACTAGTTTCAAAAAAGGATAATGGAACAGTACATCAGTCAAGTTGAAAATAAACAAGATCATCTCCGACAGCCAATGCTGTACACATGTCGATCTTTACCCCAATTTACTTAACTAACAATCACAAAGGGCATCTTTACATCAATTGTAAATCTTGCCACTTTCAGCACATATGAGACCTTGTCCTCTGTAGCCAAAAGGGATGCTAATACACAGAAAGCGAAAGAGGAAAAGAATCCTGCATATAACTGTAGGCTTTGAGTCACATGAGCATGGATATGACTGGTAATGCTGAGGCCATATCTCTTGCTATTCAAATAACATCTATGTAAAAAAATCTTTAAATATCACTAAATGGCTTAAGAAACCAATGTTAATGTCTAATAATTGCTAATAGAGACCAGTTGTTTCAATTAGAATGCTAGTAAATTAATAAGATTAAGCTATAATTGGATTGTGCCACATGTCATATTATTGACATAACCATTGTTAAGTCATTATAAAGGACAGAATTCATCAGCAGGAGGATCTAGGCCTGTTTATTGAACTCTATTAGTATGATCAGCCATTACTCCCGCTGCTGCGTAGTATGCATGTTTACTCTTCAACACATGCTCTTTGAGATGCTTTAACACTTTCACTTTGAGATGTTGATTTGGAAGCGTACCCCACCCCTACCGGACCTCCCACAGCGGTGCCATGCTGAGAGATGCCCTCAAGGCCATGATATGAATACAAATGTGAAGTTAATATAAAGCTAGCACAGTGGCTTCCCTCAGATGTATGCAGATTTATTGAAGTGCTCCTATGTACAGTCGGAGGTAAGCCGCAAGCTGTTTGTTTGTTCAATTGAACCCTCCTCAGGAAGACGGTGCTCAGGCATAAATACATACACTAGATGGTGAGTCTGATTACTTCTTAAATGGGATATGAGTGCAGTGTCTTTCCGGCTGCAGTGTCATTCTAAATGCTGTTTGCGGCAAAGGAGGCATTGTGTATCATAAGATATATAATACAATTTCCAAACTTGCCAAGCATGGCAATAAAAAAAGGTAATATATATTCACTATCACCACTACAATGGAAGCAGAAAAAGGTGAAAAGATAATAGAAATCTAATAATGCAATGATGTGATTGACTAATAACCTCGACCTTGACCTAAAAATAGTTTAAATCCAAGAGTTCAAGGCTGAATCATTCATTTTTTACACTCACTTCCTCAGTATAAAATATTCTCATGAATTTCAATGTCAAAGGCCACAGACTCCTTTTTAAACCATCTGTCAGTTCACATGTCAGCGTCACACATCTCAATTAACAGAACATGATTTTGAAGCTGACAAAAAGATCTGCAAGCAAGGTGTCTCGCATGAAAACTATATAAATCAATCATGAAGGAAATATAATCTCCTTTATGCTTAATTTAGTTCTAATCTTGTATATATCAAGTTGTGAAATGACGTGGCGGCTTTGCACAAAGCTGGAAATTAAATGGTAAAGAGTGAAGGTCACCCTCACAGAAAGTACCGCTGCCGATTTATACACTGTGAATACAAAGGACTGCTAGCACTCACGTAATTCTAAAGCTAACCACTTCCGGCTGTCGTGCACGTAGCCCTATAGATTTCAACAGTAGCCAGAGACTGATGCAATGTGGCCATGGCCAATTATGACCAAACAGTTGGTGATACAATACTTACTCGTCTTCTCAGCGATCTTTTCTGGCACACAGTCATATTATATTAAATGACATAAGCCTTGTTACCGGGGTGACCACGATCTTTTTCTTTCTAATTCTAACCAAGCAGTGTAAAACACAAGGCTAAAAGTGAACAGTAAGCAGAAACCATTGTTTTGGCAATGGTCTCTTCAAAAATAGGTCTATTTTCTCTGTCTTTAAAGTCACAAAACTCCTTTCCAAGAAAGTGAGGAGAAATATTATTGTGCAAAGACACCCATGCCTGTAAATATAACAACTCTAAATGAAATATGAATCTCTAATCTCCAAAGCGAGGAGCCAGAGTGTCAGAATGGATATTCCGGTGTGTCTTGCTGACTTATATTGGTGAACAGCTGACATTAATGGCAAGCTGGGCACCCAGGTGTGGAATATGGGGCTAAGTAACTAAATTGTGATGAATGACTCGCAGCTTTTCTTTGCAATGTTTCTTTTTTTTTCTTAAATGGTGGGATGGAATACTGCGGTGTTCCTGTTCTCAGTTCTTTACAAAGAACACACCTACACAGAATGCACTGTTTTCAGTACAGGTGTGATTTTAACTGACCTTGTCCTTCAACTCCACCACATCAAATGTTTCGATATAAAATCAAATAAAATAATTATAAAAAAAATAGAATGTCTTACTTGTCTGCACGGTTTCAAGGATACTGATAAAAATATATTCCATAATAAAAGACTCAGAGGGCAAATTAATTTCTTTTTGTGAGACAATAAAGACATGCTCCATTTTGATTAAAGGGCACGACTCATTTTTTTTTCTTCTCATTTGGAAGAAAGTCGACTGCTATGACTTCTTTTCTTCCGTCTCCTCACTTTGACCTACTGAAAGCAACAAGTTCAAAGCCATTCATCCATTCAAAAAGGGATTTAGGGAAAGTCGGAAATCACTAAATGGAGTAAAAGCAGATGAAAGGTTGAGGTGAAGTCAGTGCAATAAGTGAGTTATAACACCATTAGAAAATAGCTGCTGGAACACAGTGACACGTCACTGATGATGTTTAACAGGGAAAGTATGTTAGAGGGAGTAAGGACTAAAATATCTCCCACAGAGTACTCAATCCCCCACAGTGGCCAAACCTTTTAACAGGAGCACTGCAAACAATCAAAGCACAGTTAGAACACTAAGAAACCTATACCTTTAAAACATACTGTTTTTAATCTAAAATTCATTTGTTAGATTGGCCGATCTGGAACGAACATCCAATGTAATCTGCTCCTGGAACAACTTTCAACTTAACCTGGATCAGTTCTGGGTGACATATTGCCATTAATGCTACATTTCCACTGGTACAGTGCCAATGTGTATTTGGTTCCAACAAGGAAAAAAAATAGGTATCTGGCTCCATGAAATCACTGGGGGCAAAAGTTGAAACCACTGACATCAGAAAGTGTGGAAGATCTACCGCAAGAAATTCAACATGACTGAAAGCAGGAGGAAGAATCTTCTAATGGGCTTGTAGTGTTGCAATGTTAGGCCTAAGAACGCACCATTGCAAAAATAGCTTAAATGATGCAGTAGTGATTAAGCGTGATGTGATTTTACTTTAAAAAAGACAAGTGTTAAAAAACTGTGATGCAAAGCAGTAACATGTCTCGAGGACACCACTGTATCTCCATTATGAATATTAAAAGTGTCAGATCAGTGTATCAGCAATCAATAATAAAAGGAAAGTATGTGAATATTTTCAATTATGTATACTATGGATGTTGCTGTATTCCAGTATTGGAAAGGATTATGACATTTTAAAAACTTGCTCCTGATATTGAGTGATATTATTTGCCCTTTTCAACCTTTGTATCCTGGTATAAAGATAGACAGAAAGGTTACTCAACTAAATGTCACATCTCAATATATTTTATGTATATAGTGTGACGTTTTAGTGCATCTATTTATAATTATTTTTATGTTATGCTATTGCCATATAGTGGCATGGATTACTCTTTCAAACAGCTGAACACATCTTGCCATTGTGTTCTGCTCCTGTAATGCTTTAGAAACATTGGTGCATTGACTTAAACTGTCACAATCAGGCTACAGTTGTTCAATAAACAACTAATGAGTTGTGTGTACAGTATTCCAAGATAGATTATTTGGAATGAAATGCTGTTAACAGTCCTAAATTAACATGTCATTTTAAATAATAGCTGCCATCGTGAAGCTTGCAGTGCGACATTCTTTCTTTGATGTCGATAAACCAAAGGATACATGCCAAAGGCTGTTTCAGTCAAAGTAAAAATCAACTCAGCCTTTGTAAGACTTGGGGGACTGGAGCTGGAACAATCAGATTGTTGAGGTACTCTCTTGAACAGGTCCTTCCTCTCCCAAGGAGTCAGTCCACACTGGGGTGGGGGGTGGGGGAGCACAAAGACGGATTAGCTGGCATACCATCCAACCCGTCTGGCCTCCACATCAGGACCAGACCCTGAGGTCCACAGATCCTGCCAATTAACTTGTCACTCACTCTGCTCTTTTTCCCCCCCTCCTCACCGAGACTTCGTGGCTTCATTGGTGAAATAACTTAAGCTCCCACCAACCCCACACACCCCCAACTACTGCACCATGTCATTACCTTTACCCAGAAATCCCATTAGGAGAGACTTTTGGATCAAAAATGGCTACAAGCACAGTAGGCTACTTGTTAGGTTTGAGCTGTTCTATTGGAACACCTTTTAATATTCATATTGTCATTAAATAACTAGTCTTCTTCAGTTTTGCATGGTAATTTGACTTAGGCCTAATGCTGAGATATACTAAGATAACTTATGACCATGTTAGCTAGTTTTGTTGCAAAATGCATGTCAGACATTAGGAAGAATTTGTAATTTGTTAGATTTAGAGGACCTCTGCTGACAGGGTTATAACAATAAATAATGGTTTGTGTGTTAAAAAAGAACATCTTTGACTATCATTTGAAACATGACAGTGACCTCCGCCCCATACACTGGTTTTGTTCTATAATGACATCACCTGACTTCTTCCTTTTCTTCCTTCAATTACTGTGACCACTACAAGGATGTTACTGGACTGTAAACATGTAATTTGGCAACTGGTTCCGTTTCGCATGACTGATGACTACATGAGGTCATCAGTAATAAAATCTGGCTATGGTTCATAATCTGTGAGCGAGGAGTCTTAATATACACTGCATTAAGATTAGCTTTACTGTATTTAAAGAGTCTTTCAAGGGCAGTAATAATATGCAGTTGAGAATAATTAATTCTGAATGAATTCATACTGTAATTAATCATCTATCATCAAGGTTTCCCCACTGCTGCTCAGTGTTAAGAGATATCATATTTTTGATAAGCAGGTATAAATCATCTTCCCGGGGCATGCTTTTCCTGACATTTATTTAGTTTCCTCTCAGGCAGACTGAAGCGTGCCTCCCACAGTTACAGCATCAGCTTTGATAAATCTCATTAGCCTCTACTTTACACACTCAGTTGCATATATACTCGCACTGCGTTCAGCGGTCAGAGTATGGTGATGACCCTTCCACAATATTTTTAAATCATACAGTAAATATATACTGCAGTTATTGTTTTTTATTCACTTCCAAATAACATTACATATACAATCAGCTATTCTCTCAGGAATACTCCCTCCACAATGCTGTTTCCGTTCTCTCATCAAGTCAAGGACTCTTGTATTATTAATTCACTTCAATGGTAAGGCGGTATAAGAAATGCAGTTTGATAAATTATACAGTCATGTTTAGTGATACAGTGCATGTGCTTTAGTAGATGTAATCCCAGCCTAGTCAAACTATGAATATGAACTCCATTTACTACAAGACCATGTTCCACTGAAGAGAAAGACCTAGAGCGAGACACATTAAAGAGGTCAGACATCCTTATTTCAAATGTCGTTTTTATCAGCAATATGCGAATTAACACCCGTGAGGGGCAGATGATTGTATTAATAATCAGGGCTTCCCCGTGCTCCACATGAGGAAAAAGGCAGTGTGTGATGGGGGAGGGAGGGTGGATTTGAATATATTTTCAGCCTCTTTGTCTCCATCATCCTGCTGTATTCGTTAGGAGGCGGTAAATGTGTGCTGGGATCTGTCTGGTTTGCTCTATTTTACAGCAAGAAATATTTTCATTTGAGAATATCATTGCCACTGCGAGTCAGACTAACACATATTGACAAATATTGACAAATGTTGACCTGCGTCTGCCTTTAATCCTCCTAATATTACCAAAAAAATAAAAACTAGCTTGCTTTGATGTTGTATTTTGGAGCCATTTTCCTCCTTTCACTCAGATTATTGCAGTATTTCCTTGTGTTATTGCAGATGGTTTAAAATGAACATGTTCACAGTTGTTTTTGATTTTTAAATGAAGTTCTAATTGAGCCGTGAAATGCATGTTTATTGTCCCTTCCAGTCTGCACAGCAAGGTTTGCATCCACTTTTGAAATAAATGAACAACTGTTAAGTCAAACCATTCTGAGGAATTAGTTATCATTAAAAGGCCATCTCATGTTAATAAATATGTTTTCTGAAAGGTATTACATTTCCTTCAAAACTCTTATCTGCAGCAGACAGGTTGTTGTTCTGTATGTAAAAAAGGTTTAAGCCTCATTGTTAACACTGACATTAAAGGTGGAGTAAGCCATTCTAATCCAATAAAGTTTCTGTCAAATTCTTTGAATATCTTCTCACTAAGACTAAAAGTGTGGGTTGAAGAGACAAACAGTATCTGTACCGTGCTGCAACCTTTACCCCAGATTTAAGCATTACAGATGCACCACGTTTTTAATCACGCCTCCAGAGCGACACCAATCCCCAGCAGATGCATTTCTGAAGCGTAGCATATCAGTGTGTACTGTATGTTACAAGCTGTGGCGAGATTCACAAAATCAAGCAGCAATCTGCCTGTTTACCTGATGGTTAATGTCCTCTTTACATGTATCAGGCTGGGTTACAGAGCATGTTACTGAAACCTCCGTTTACTCCATCAACACACAAACACACAGGGCAGCTCCTCACCTTCCACTCTGAAACCAGCTGCTTCTTCTCTCCCTGCCTCTGAATAAATCGCATGTTATATCATATAAAATGCTGTTTCTCTACTTCCAAAATGAATTTCACCTCGTACAGGGCTGTGGCTGCAATTCTCTGTCTGTAGCGATGCCAAATCAGCGAGTTAATTCAGTCTTGCACCTATAGTAACTGCTTCTGGTGGCTTTAGAGCTGAGAAATAGAGCCAAGGTCAAATCTGTAGTTTCTTGAATAGCCACTTGAGGCTAGCTCAAGTCCATCCCCACAAATGCACAAAGATTTGACCCAAAGTACCATGTTTACAGTGTAGGTTGTTGTCACTGTTCACAGCTGCACAGGGTGTAGAGTCTTCCACAATGTTTTCCAGTGATGGAGAGACCTCAAAGAAGTGAAAGGCATCCGTTTCACAGAATCAAAATACAATGTTGAGATGTTATCTGTTTATCTTAGTATGAGCGAGGCTGATTTTTTTTATTGTATCACATTTTCCTGTGATCAGGCACTGTAGTTGCCCTTTTGACTCACATGGCCTGACTCTTTTTGGGTTGTAATATAGATTTTGTGTAGAGATGTGTATCTGTTCCATTATGTATTATTTTTTAGTAAATGCTGCATTCGCAGTTGTGTAAGCAGACAAAAAAGGGACTCACTACAGAATTTCTTTGGTCCAGTACTTGTACTGACAGACAAAGCCATGGTTAATCCTCAGTCCTTTTTTTCTATCTTCACCATGTTTTTTTTCCACCCCACATTAAAAAAGCCTGCAAGAACAGTCCTTCCCTCATTTTCCAGTCCAGTGTTGGCAGTAATGCATGGTAGCTGGACTTACCCCAGCCAGTCGAAGCTGTAATATAATTTCATATTGATTTCTTGTTGACCTCCCATGAAGCAGTCATCATTCTGTAATGTGCTCCACACGTCTTCTTAATGAAATCAATAGCCCCCCTGCCAAACAGGAGTCCAATTGGACTCTCTGGGAACTCTGTGGTATTACAGAGTGAGTATGGGGAATACTAGTAGGTTAAAGATGGAATTTTCTGTCTCAGCTTATGTTGGTCCATATACGTCTGCAACACTCTGGATTACAACAACATGCAGTGGCCATTCCCTGCATTCACAAACAAGTCCATGTTTAGTGGATTTAGTGTCAGTTTTGGTTTTTGCAGACATGGTTTAACTGGAATTGTTTTGGCATTGGAAAATATTAATTCTGCAAAAAGTTATGAAGTACAGCTGCACGATCCAGATACAGTATTCTGTCAATATATACACCACAGCCATCCTTTGCCTTGCCATGAAGGGAGTCAATGAACATCTCCAACTCTTATAAACACTTGGTTCTGACAGCCCGTATACACAGATTATGATTTATGCAATAAAATTGCATCCAAGGAATTGTAAACAGTGAAATTCAAGATTGGGACTTAAGGACCATTCATCACAGATGCTGTCACAGTTTGTTATGTCTGTTCAATCCCACTTAATATGACAGGGAACTTTCACAAGGAAGAATAAAGTGCATATTATGATGAAAAATCCTGTTGGCAGGAGTCACTAAATCTGTCAGCTCAACATGTGCATTGTATTGTAGTAATGTAGGTAAATCACTAATCCCCTATTGCGCGGAGAAATGGTGCATATCAGGCCGGATGATGGGGAGGTGACTTAAAGGGTGGAAACCAATATTGTTCAATTTATCCTTGCAGGGGCAACCTACCTCTGAATACACAAAGGCCATGATCAACAGAGCAAAAACAAAGCCGGAAGCAAACACATCATCACATACAATGCTAAACACACATGTGAGGCTATTGCCCATGCTTTTGCAATGACAGATAAAACATTATGTTACCGAAGTTTTGCTCAACATTTACAGATTCTCCTTATATTTGTGTGTCCTTTGATGCGCTTAACCCCCACCATCTATTTGGATGAGACCACTGTCTGCCAGTGACAGCACTGTTGTGGAAACCGTCAAGGTGACTTTTGCACATCCGACCTGATTTGCCAATGGCACTGGCTAAGCCAATGTTGACTGTTGGGCTTTTCCACAGTTTAATTTTGAAGAGCTGCTTTGGACCTCCACCAACACAGCAAAACACACCACACTCTGCTCAAACCTGAAGTGAGCACTCTGTAACAGTGTCAAAGGTGGGCGTGGTAGTGTTCTCCTCATGCAACTTTAAAGTGTTTAATTCCAGCCACTTATGATTGGACTGATGATCTGCAGCAGTACGTTTAGGACTTTTGCATCAGAAGCAATTAAAAGACATATCTCAGGTTCCCCAGTGTAACTCTGCTGCCCTCCTCTTAACAGGAAGTGCTACTAAAGCGCACTGTATCTTTAAAGACTTTTTGGTGTTAAGTAACAATATCAAGGATCACATTTTATAACAAAGTAAATCAGCATGAATCCAAAGATAAACAAAAGAACATGTTTTTTGCCACTTATTTCTGGAGGAGCAGGGCCAGATTATGGAATTAACGAACAAACAGATTTGGCTATAGTTCATTTTTTACAAAATGTTTAAAAAGTTTAAAAAGTTATTTTCAGTGTTTGGTTCAGTTTGTGTTACAATTTAATAAGGAAAAGCTTATGGCTTTATTGTGTATGTCTATTCTATACAAAGAATTAACCGCGTCTCTGTGGATTTAAGTCGGATTCCGAGGGGCAGTACTAACAAACACAGATTAATCTCACTCTGGATGTATTTAGATAGTAATCATTCAAGCAATCAGAGAAACATGCGACAAACAGCATACAGTGGAGTAGCTATGCCAGCGAATGCATGTTGTCAGTTTTGCAAAAACTTGACAATCCAAGGTGTTATGAGCAATTCTGCAAATATGTTTAATTGGGACAGGAAGCAGGAAGTCACAGCATAAAGACCACCTCCGTGAGAATTTCTCTGTGAAGTGAGTATGTAACACATCTACAACAAGTTTCCCCACTATCATCTTGGCTGCCACTAATCAGTATCCTGTGAGGAACTACCAGCAGCTATGGTGCATCTGTGATGACAGGGTTGGTGCAGGTTAGCCTGTGATTCAAGTGACTACTTTCCAAACCAGATGGTTCTGTGTAACAACCTATCCAGCAAATCGGGACAGTATTGCTGTATATTTAATTCAATATTGTTTTATTATTATCATTGTTTTTCATATAGCATTCATAGAAAGGCAGTTACATAAAGGATGAATACATGCACTGATGCACTCACTTAAGCATTTGGGTTAGGCCAACTCTGACTTGACTTTATCAAGTGACATTATACTGGCTGCAATGCTGGAAGTTATCCATTAAAATGAAGCAAAACACACACACACACACACTTCTCAGCAGTGACTGACCTTTTGTCCACATTATAGCTTGTTTGTTTTTTTTCCTCCTGTGTGTTTATCCTGCCTTTTAAAGCATTACACACTAACTAAGGGTGCTCTGTGGAGTTTACCGATGTTGTGTTGTTCTGTTTTTATCCATTCCATTATGTTAAAACACTCTCAGTGTTCTCTGACTGCCATTTAAATCCACTAAAGAACAGTAAAGTGTTGAGACATTTACACCGTGCAGTTGAAATGTTACCCTTTTCTAAATTGAGACACTGTGTCTCTGAGGATGGAGGGGTGATACTGCGATGTGGGTACAGGGCTCAGGAGCCTCTGTGATTGGTCATATGCTCAAAAGGGTAAGAGATTTTGTCGGTGGAGCCCCCAGAGGAAAGAGGGGACGTGTCTGAGGGGCTTATTATCAGATAAACACTGCTTGGATTTAAAGAGCTGAACTAGCTAGCAATCAAGGCTTTCTAACTAATGTATACAAAACATCTGAAAAATTATGTTGTGCTGTATTTTCACAACATATTTTTCAATAAAAATCTCACATTCAAAGTATCAGATTTTGCTACGGCAAAACAATGACAACCCCCCATGCTGCCAGCTCTTTGTAAGTCACTCTGGATGAGAGCGTCAACTAAATACCTTGAATTTAAATGTGAAACGTGTTTGGTATTCATGCTCAGTAGTGTGTCAGCACCTGCAAAATGAGCATCATGGTATAGTAAAGAGCCACTGTAGTCACGCAGGCCTGACACGTTAAATAGCTTTCAACTGAACAACAGTGAGGAGCTGGCATGTCTGACAGAGTCTGATAACATTATATACATGTCCGTCACAGTCATGGGTGCTTGAAATGTAAACGTATGTGTTACTTGGCTTCAAAAATATCAGACCTTGCAGCAGAATGCTCTAGATTCGCACTGGGCCAAGACGAGAGGATTGAAAAAATGAAGAGGGGAAAGGAGAGGGGGCTGCATATAGGGTAGGGTTGACAAGAGGGGGTTGAGGAGTGAAAGCGCAGGCGTGAAAAATGAAAAGCACAAATGGCGTTGACGGAATAAGCACTAAAAGAGCCCTACCTATGCAAAAACAATCATACGTAAAAGCCAATTCATGGAAACAGGTCCTATTTACATACATACCATATATTCAGGATAAACAAATGCAATAGAATTAATATATTTTCCAGCTTGGGGATTTTCTTCTTTTTTACCACCAACATGAAGTAATTATAACACATTTCCTGAAAACTGGGTGTCAGCCAAGTATACCCTGCATACCAAGTGAGAGAAAGAGAGGGAGAGTGTGTGAATGGGCAAAGCAAGAGAGGTGAGCTTACCCTCACTAACAGAAGAGAAACAGACAGAAACACATCACAGAGAGGAGGACAAGGGGGGGAGCAAGTGAGGAAATGGACAATATCAAAATCCTTAAATCATTTTGAGTAATACGTTCGCAAGATTCGCTCCAGTGGGAAGCGATTCCCTGAAATCTCCCTGCAGATCAGCCTGTAAACGTGAAGCAAATACAATTTTTGGCTCATTTACATGAGCTGCACCTGTGAGCTCATTACTGCATGCACTAGTGAGGTGTTTCATTTGATGTCAGGTAGTGTGGGAACCATTAAAATAACTGTCCATTACTCTTAAAAAAGCTATCCACAACTATCACTTTTATACATGAATGGTCTGGCGTTCGTGACCATTTTTTGTGCTTCACACACTTTCTTCCTTTCACTTATCATTCAAGGAACAACAACAAGAGAAAGTCAGCCTATGAATGAACTAAGAGAGACTTTGGTAATTAGAAAGATTGAGAGAGTTTACGCTCTTTGCTGCTTACAAGGCAGTGTAGAGGAACCCATTTAAAAATAGGCTCACATTTAAAATGGGCCAGATAGTAGATAAAGCAGCCTCTCTGGCAGACTAATGAGTTAGGACCCACTCGCTCCATTAGTGGGGAGAGAGGCACACACACATACACACAGATACACCCAGCTGTGGCAATTAGACGGTGGCGATCATCAGATTATCATTTTTACACAATAAGTTAAGACAAATCATCATTATTTCCCTGGTCAATTGAACGCATGCAAATGAGATACGGTCATTTGTGCACATGAGCACACATATATGTGCTACACCTTCATATGGTTAAATGCATGTTGTAATGTGTGCTGTTTGTGCAGCACACATTCAGGCAATAATGCCTTTGTGGATATGCAGTTATTAGTCTCAGGGTATGATGATGGGGGTTGTTATATCCATGTTGCAGTGTAATATATTTAAGCAGATGGGTCACAGAGTCCTCTCTTCCTTTGTTGCTTTGATCCACTGTTGTGTAGACCGGGATCAGCTGGTAGGCATGTTGACCGTCATCCCCACTCCCATCTCAGTCACAGACAGCAGTGTTTCTCTCCGTTTTATTTATCCCTAAAATCATTGTCATTGTCAAAAAGTCATTGTGGACATAACTTCCAACATTAACATCAAGTATCATTGCAGATACAGTAGTGGTACGATCCACTCTATGGGTGTGGATGGGTGATGTCAGTATTACACACACAAGAAAAAACAGCCTATGAAGACTAACAAAGTCTGCAAAGTGGGGACATATAACCATACTCCATGCCTTTATATGGAAAATGGGGTTTGTACCCCATGTCAGATCATTTTTTTGTAGTTGCCATTTGCTTTGGCAACAAGCTTCTCCGCCATTTTCCTTGGCTACTTTGGTGATTTTAATAAACTATTCTTACAGTATTTTCAATTTTGTTGAGCAGTGCAGAGGCCAACAAGCAGCACGGATAGAAAGAGAGAGGCTATGACATGCATCAAATCTGGCCTGGAATCAATTTGTGGAAGTTTCATTTCATTATTTTATTAAGGGGCTTAATCATTCTGCTACTATTGTGCTCGGGGCATGAAATCTGTTTTGACATCATGACCTTTCCCTACACTTAACTATGTCCTGCAGTTGCTTAGCCCTGACTCTATCTTAAGCAGTTTGTCCTAACCATTAGAAGGCTGTGGCTGTATACAAGAATATAATACTGCTGTTTTTCAGAAACACACACATTATTTATGGAGTGATACACAAGTTGGCAGATGGCAGAACTGCACTTTACTTTTCCATATGCAAACTCAAATCTCATCATTAAATTTGGCAATTTATTTAGACTCAACGTATGGCTAATGAGATGTTTGCGTTTGAGAATCAAATCAAAACAATAAAAAAAGCAGCACAAAGTTGCATAGCACAGGAGAGGAGAACAGGAAAAAACATGTTGACCACATTCATTAGTAAATTATCTGGAAACAGACAAACAACAACAAAGCCCTACAGTTGTGGGCTAATCACGCTTTTTACTATGTGAGCTGCCCTTCTGACCTGCTCGGGTTGACATGTTGTGAGCTGTTGGGATTGCTTTGCACAGCTGATCCTCAGACCCGACATGCGAATTAAGCGAAGCACAGAATCAACAACATGCAGATGTATACCTCGCCTCGGGCTTGACTGTTGCTCTTGCATGAAGGTCTGCAAACAACAGCCTCCAATCCTGCCAATAGCCTTATGTCACCCAGTCCATGAAGCACATCTCTCTACGGGCATGTATAATCTCTGGGTCAGACTGAACATCAAACCCCCCCCCCCCCCTCACTCTTCACATTTGATGCTTCCGCATCCAAGCCACACTTATCTCTGGAAAACAGAGATCCATTGAATAACGCTTTCTTTATGTTGCTTATTCAGAGCACATGGCTGATGTATTTACCCTGCAGCTCAAATGGGGTCAGACGAATCCTTAATAGTATGTATGCACTTACATGAACACTTACTTTCTTACTGACTTATTTGTGTTGGATTTTCAAGTGCTGATCAAGTTTACAGGCTGTATGTATATACCCAAGAATTTTTCTAGGAAGCCTGATGCTGGGAAACACTGCACGGACTGTCTGTGCCTTCTCCCAGATATTTGTATTGTTTTTATAGATGCATGATATAAGCCATTAATGAACTAATCAGACGTTCTCTGCATTATAGGAGAAATAGTGTTTTCAGGGCTACTGGTGGTCTGTTGCAAACATACCTCTGAGATATTGCCTGCAGATCATATGTTCTGACAACATGCCACATGTTTTCTTTGCCGTTGAACAGCAGTCAAATTGACCGACAGTGACATCAATTACTCAACTGCTAAGGCCTATTGTGCAGGCAGAGACGCATAAATCAAGTATCAATACCAACTGTCTACTGTAAGTTGCTGCCCGTCCGTCTTACCATGTCACTGTGCGTGATGCACTGTGCCTGATCAAAGTGTATTCTGTTTCTGAGCTATTCACAGGGCAAGGGCTTCATGAGGGGGAAGCAATGTGAAACAGACATCAGCAGAAGAGCTGAAGAGTAAGAACGTGAGGTCATGGCTCCCCCTATAGTGCAATATGTGTAAAGCAAAATGTGCAGGAAAATGAAAAGCCTGAGAACTCCTCCTGTTCTTCCATTTAACAGGCACCTTGTAGGAATGTATGTTAAGCCACTAAATTACTCCAAGAAAAATGCACAAATAAATAAGGAAAGCTTACTTTTTTTCTGCACAGGGAGAATGGTTGCTCACAATACAAAGAAAATCAGCAGTGCCTCATTCTGAACAAGCAAAGGGTGTTTGATCCACGGTCAGAAGGAATCCAACTGCAGAGGGAAAGTTCCAAGGCTGTGGAGCATGTGGGAAGAAGATCAGAGTGTTTTCATCCTGCTCAGAGCCTCAGATGTTGGCCTTACCGGGAATAATGATCCCACCCCCCACCTGCTTTGACTGCCTCATATTTGTGACTGTGTACATCAGATTCATAAGGGCTGTCTACAGCTGCCAGACACCCGAGGAAAGACTGACAAAAAACAAAGATTTGCATGATGTTACTTATAAATTATTTCTGGTTACCAGGATACTATGTTTACATAATATAGTAACCAGGATGATGAAATGTGTTGTTGTGGAGATTACAAATACACCAGTGTAAGCAGACAAAATTGAACTTCTTTGTATACCTGTGACAAGCCCCTTCACCAAGTCCTTGTAAAGATGGAAGGAATTTGAACCACATGTCGGATATCCAAGCTTTGTGCTTTTATTATTCCTGAATGGAGTCTTAGTCAGGTACCCCTAGTTCCTCCCCTCCAACAAAGTAGGGTCAGAAGGTCAGGCAGGTTGCCATTAAGCCCCCCTTTATCCTTTCACCCAGCTGCCCCGCCCCCCCTTCTATTCACTATGCAGGGGAAAGGATCCAGGCTTTGTACTTGCTTCATCACCTCCATGCCTTTAAGACTCCGGAGACTTGAACGTGTCTCAAGTAACAGCCCAAGGGAGAGGCATTTTCAGCCTTATACTCCCAGCACCTGACTGAAGCTTTTGGTGAGGCATCACATTGAGCTTTCCGTGACTCTGCATGGGCGCTATCATAGTAAGCATCACTCTGACTGCTAGTCTATTCAAAACTATACATATTAAGAAGCAGCAAAGTTCTTGTGCAAGAAAGGCGTCCATCTATCCATCCATTTTTTCTGCTGCTTATCACTGCCACTTCTCAGTAGCTGCAAGCTAAACAAGTTAATCCAGATACCCCTCTCCCAAGTTCCTCTTGGGGGACCCCAAAGCATTCCCAAGCCAGACGATATATGTAATCTCTTCAGTGTTCAGGGTACAGCCGGGGGTCTCCTGTCTCCAGACATGCCCTTAATACCTCCACTGAAGGTTTTAGAAGTAACATCCGATTAATGCTGGTAGTATGAAGAAGGACCTCAGCCATCTTGGCTGAAAGTATTTGCATCATCTAACAGAATTGTTACCTTAGAGGGTTAAACGTAGTCTTGCTGAGCGCCTGACAGGCAGGAACTAACATTAAGATATAGAAATGAGAAACTGCAATTTCTAGGAAGTACTCAATGTGCAGCAAATGTGCGAGGAAGAAACATTTTAAACAAATACAAGCCCAGAGAGGAACAAGTCTTGGGTGATTATGATCAGCCAGTCACTAGTTATTCCACTGAAACTAGAAAGGAAAGATTTCAAGGGTGTTACATCAATACACAAGAATGACAGAGTGGAGTTTTCTATGAGGAGAGTAAAATTTACTGCTCTTATGCTTCATCAGTGTGCTGCAGTGCTGGCTGTAAATCTGCAGATTGATCAACTTGCAGAGCCGAAGGGATCCAAAAGCCTTATCTCTGAGTAAGGGCTCAGCAAAGTCGAAGACTCGCTGTTGGTGTGAGTGATGGCGCTGGCTATCTGGCTTCTACCTGGATCCTAAAGTAAAATAGCACAAGCACAGATAAACACACATAAGCCTAATCTCTCCTTTTCCAAACCATATGTACATACAAACCCCTCACACACACACTGTATAGCTAAACAAGAATGGATTGTGAAACTGATAAGACAGAGGCTCTGCTTTTGCAAAAGATGTCTTCCTCATACTCACTTCCCTGCAGCACATGACTACAACCTCTGCAGGTAAACAATGACCTCATCATGGTCAAATCCATACCTTCCTGTCAGCCCACCATCCAAGCCTGCCAAAAGACACTAAACCATCCACCACCATGCTGTTGACTGAGGATTACCTTTATTGCATGTCTAGAGCCTGAAGGCTGTAGAGACAAGCAGACATGACATGCCTGCTAGGCTCATAGGGGGCATCTCTCTTGTTAATACTGTAGCAGCCTTTGCCTTCAGTAACACTCAAGGTAGTGATCCCCACATGGCAGATGCTGGGGATGGGGGAGGCGGGGTACATGCTTAGAGAAAAGAGAGCCACAGCCTGCTAACCCCTCAGCTATCACTGCTCTTCCCTCCTTGTTGTAAGTCTGAAGGTGCTTCATTCAAAGTGTTCATCTGCTTAGCTGGCAAAGACCCTTAAAATAGCTCAAAAGGATATCTGTAGAGATATAACCTGTTTATTTCTATATTTAGAATAAAACAAGTGTGTGTGTGTAAGTAGAATCCAAAACAGTGTTCCTATAGTCTGACAACTTTCTAAAAAAGTCTTGAAATACTGATTTTCAGTTGATTAAAAAGGGCAATTAAGTCAATAATTTACCTTCTTGCCACTAGTTTTAAATTGGAAAATACAAAATGCCTCCTGATGTTGTTCCCTTGAACACAAGAGGCTCAGATATTCCGAATCTTTGTGATATGCAGTCTTCATCAGCTCTTTCAATTAATGCCAGACTAATCCAGTAATCGTTTTGCTCGATCTTAATTAATTTTGTACTGTAATTTTGTTTCTCTTATCAAGCAGGGGGGATCTCTCTAAAGGAAAAAAAGTCTTCCCGGTGGAAAAGTGGAATTCCTGCGGCCTACCTCACTAAGTCATAGAGCACCTTCAGTACAGTGCAGATTTAAAACTACAGTACACTGTCACATATTACACTCCCTTCAATGTGCTAGCAAAGGCTGTTGCGATGTCAGATTTCACCTATTAGGTGACAAAGTATTAAAATGAACCTAAATCAGAGACAGTTATTGTACAGCCAAATTCTAAATTTCTATGGAAACCAAGAGTGGTCCTCATTCCCAGCATCTTCTCCACACCAGCATGGCCCTAAGGGGCAGATGTGTGTGTGTCTGCCTCTGTGGCGAAGTGACCATAACTCTTTCCAGATGCTTCACGGTAAGAAATGGAGAGGTGGTTGTACAGGGTGAGAGAAAGTGAGAAAGGAGGGAGAAACGGAGAGGGAGAGGATGAGCTCACTTTCATTTGTGTTGGCTATAAATAAAGAACACATGCAGGCTATCCATTTGATTCTTTTTCTATATAGCCTTAACCATAAATCAGACTAAGCCGAGCTCTGCACAGATACATGTACATCCTTAGCAGACAGGGGGAAGAGGAGAAAACACAGGCCATCAGTGTTGTTCTTCAATTCCGTGTCTCTAAAAGGCTGTAGACTCCCCAGTCTGTTTACTCTTAAGTACATTTCTTGGATGAGTAGCAGGAGACACAAGACCGTTCGATTTCTGCTTAGTTGGCACTCGACTTTTAGATAAATGTGCCTATCATCACCAAAAAGGCACAATTTCACACAGACTTTCTCAAAAAAAAAGTCATCCACACAATGGCTATGGTGCATGGAGGTCTACATGTTGGGGGGGATTGTCTGGGCCATCTGTAGAGGGGGAAAAAAGAAGCCAGTCATGTTGGAGTGAACCATGACAAAGACCAGGAAATGTCAAGAAACAGGAAAAAAAACTCAAGTCTGGATTGCAGATCTGTAGGTGGATTTTCACTTCTGTTAGCTGTGGTTGACATGTTCTCTGTGATCTCAACTGCAAAGGGTCTGATAAACTGAACATATATCACTTTAACTCTCTTTCCTTTTGTGTCTTTCCTCCGCACCGTGTGATGCTCCTCTTTTCAAAGGAATATTTCAGTGAACCATTTGTCAAATTAGACACTGTGTTACCAATGAGCATTTTGCTGGCAGGACATGTGAGGTTGGAAAAAAAAGAGGGAGCGAGAACACAGAAAAAATAAACAGGGGACAAGTAAAGGGTAAATGTTATGACTGATGGCTTTCGGGGGTGTGTGCCTGCGTCAATTGGCACCCCATATTACTGTTAGGGTTTCAGGCATCCATGGACCTGTTATTTTGTCACACCACATTGCTTAGCTCTCCTATTTTAGTTTCTGACAGCATATGTGTCTGCTAAAGGGGGTTGTGTTTGTGAGGAAAAATGTGTTCAGTTGCTAGAGTTTAAAGGCTTTTCTAGTGTTGTATCGCAAGAATAGACGGCACACCAAGAGGTGCAAAAAAAAAATTGAGACATAAAAGAGAGGGGGGAAAAAAATCTTTCAGGCTGCAGCTTAATAAGCTAGTTTGTCCTGTTCACGAGTTATTGTATTCTGCGAGGACAATAGAGGTGTGCAGGGTAGACGTATTCAAAGATTGGAATGAGGCAGAAACTACTGCTAAGACATCCAGGCATGCACCGTTGTTGTTGTTATTGTTCTGTTGTGGGAAACAATGTTTACCTTTCACACAATATTAGAAACAAAAGAAACAGTGCACTTAATGGTGCTTTGTAGGTAGGATTGTACGTGTAGTCATTACTTAGTAAATGGTTTTTGTAAGGTGACTTGAATCAAGTACAAAATATATATATATATATTTTACAGAAATAAAGAAAGTGTAGAGCTCTGCACTGTGACAAAAAAGCTATCCAATCAATCAGGCCACATTATAAGATGAGAACCTGTAACCTGTCAGATAAACATTCACGCAAGTTTGACAAAATGTCAACAATAGCAGATTGCAGGACATTTACTCAATGATGTCTTTCATACAGCAGCAACCATACGTGCAACGTTTCACAAAGTTCATCGATTACAACTGGAAGACAGAATCAACCAGGAACTATTGGTAACTACTGGTATGTGTCACTTCAAATGTCACAAGCTGTCACTTTAATGAGCTGCAGCTAAATCACCTGCAGCACACACACCATGAGTACTGTGAGCATAAAGGCTTCTCCAATAATCAATGTATTTGTCTTATTACAAAAGCTATTGAGTAACCCAACATACCATAAGTACTTATTTGTGGTATTTCAAAACTGTATCTGTTTTTTTCCATCAACAAAAAAAACTCTTGTAGTCTGCAAGAAAATGCAAATTTTAGGACTCATACTATGAAACAATCATGCACAGAGTGTATAGTAAAAAAGAAAAGGGAAAGAATAAAAATATCACATAGGTCGTGACATGACACAGTTCACAGTACAAGTCAAAATTTACAATGAGTTTTCACACGCTTCAGGTGTTAAGAGTACTTTTAATAAATGTTGGATTAGTGAGAAGCTCGAGTGTGACGGAAGGGAAAAAAGAACTGTCATTCAGAAACAAAAGCCAAACAGAGAAGATTCCACGGCGTGCATTCAAATTAGCTCCGTCATGTTCATCTCACAGTTTTTGTAAATGAGATGAATGCAAGTGTGGGATTAGTAGAACATGTCAGAATGTGTGTCACTGTCACTACCACAGGCCTAATGGACTGGAGGACTGTAGCCCCTCAGGCTGATGTTCTTTCACCTACATACTGCAAACCTCACACAAATATTTACCTGCTTCTATAGTCTAGACACCGTACACATGTGAAAGGCTTCAGAGGCCTTGATGGGTTTCAGTAGCTGTTCAGGTTGAGCTCTTTAAGCAGAAAGCCAAGATAAAAATAGATGACATTTGTTTAATATCGGGGTAATACATTGCAGGTTTTACTTTCTTGAAGGTATTTGTGTGATTTCCTGAGAAGAATTCAGTAAAAATCGCTCTGCTCCAGCCAGATGGGTCTGTGGCTACCTCCCTGCTCTCTCACTCTCCAGCACCTCCCTTCATCTGCCCACTCTTCTTCTCTGCTCTCTTTCAAATGTCACTTTTGTTTGATACACAGAGGTGAAGGCCGGGGAGTAGTGCAGATGGAGATTTGGCCTACTGAGATGTTTTGCTTTATCATCAATTGTTTAATCCAAAACCTCGCCTTGGATGAAAATATACCAGACTCCCCTGGATTGGCTCTTGCTTAAGGCATTTTGCCAGTTCATTCCTACATGTAGTTCACTGGGGCCTGCAACCAGTGGGACATTTTACAGAAGAAAAAAGCCTTAACCAAGTCATGAAACTGCTTGAAACTGAAATTCTATGTGCGGTATTCGACCAGGATCTGCTTAATTTCAATCCTGACTGCTAGCAGAGATGGGGTGAAGAGTGGTTTGTCGCTGTGTGTTGTTTGTAATTGAATCCTTCCACAGCTCTCTGAAAAGCCATTAATCATTCACCTAATTGAGTCACGGACCAGTAATTAGCAGTGATTGGGAGCACGATGGTTGGAGTGATTCCCTTTGATTTGATACCCTTTAACTGTGGCACACTTGCCGTTGGGAGTACATCCACAGCGCCCCCTGTTGGGGCCTGACAGCTCCCCCAGCGAATTAATTCATAGATGTGATCAAAGCAGAGATCCTGTGCTTTGACAAAGTAAAACTCCCATACATGTGCTTCTGTGAGCCACACCATGACCATGTGGACAAAAACACAGTGCCTTATGAATAAAGCTCCATTAAAAGATATGTCACAATGTAAATAAAGAAAAGAATATACTCTCATAAAAGGAATAGTGTATAAGAAGTGTATATTCTAAAATGATAGATAGAAGTTGCATTTTAGAATTTGCAGGAGCTCCTGAGATGTAAATTGATAAACCTACATCTAAAGGAAAGGAAAAAAAAAAGTAGTGCCTGACTAGCCTTAACCAACTAGTGCAAGAAGTTCAGTTCATCCTTTGTTTTTAAATGTGTTATAATGCATGCCTGTACAGTGAATGTTGTACAAAAAAAAAAGAAGTCAGCGCTGAACTTTGTAGAAACCAACATCTTTAGCTTTTTAACTGAGGAACAAAATCTGCTGTAAGCATCAAATTTCGTTCTTGACTTTGAGATTAGACAAAAAGTCTCAACCGAAGTCTCAGGCTTAGGTTTCGGTCTTATCTCGCCAGGTGTGAATGGAACTGGCTCAGGTGTCATTAGGTGTGAAAAGTCTAGTCTAGAATGAGTCTGAGTCAGTATTAACATGAACCCAGTCAAAAGCTTAAGAGCTCAGCTGGCACAGCTTTACGCCAGTACACCCACACTGTGGAAACAGACACCACACTCAACTGGGTGTGGTTTTGATCTTCGCCCATTTCCACTTGAGTGATGTAATGTAAGTGAGTTTTACAAAACACGTTGCATGCAACCAAACCAAACAACTGCCATTTAACATGACTGCAACAGATCAATGGTTAAATTCATGTGGAGAAACTACAGCTGTAATGTTTTTGATTCAATTAACCCAGCTGAAAAATGGGATTAGCTGAAAATAAAATGTTTAGATGAAGGTTTTCAGCTGAATGCAGTCATGTTACACAGCATAGCTCAGCAGTGATGGAAGGAGCAGTGCAGTGTGTGCAAACAACATTGACCAGAAGATAGGTAGTAAACACACACACATACTGGGGGTAATCTGGGAGTTGACCTGGTGAGCACTGCGCGGCTAGATAAAGAAGATTATCCGCACTACAGTGAACTGGGTCTGAGGTTTAGTGTGTCTGTGCACACACACACACACACACACAAGCGCACAAACGCTTGCGCTTATTGTGGTTTATTGCCGATGTGTCTGTGTTTGCATACACGAGTTGTGTTACAGCATTCCAAGCAACAGGGATAAGGGATAATCTGGATTTTTCAAGTGGGATTTTCCTGCAGGGAAGCTGAGAAATACCACTAAGTCGCCTTCACCTCTTGACCTACAGGGCCAAGGGTGGTCTCCCAGGCGCTTGACACCTGGCTTAGCGGTCCGACCTCAAGTATTTATGGGCAGACTGCTCCTGCCTGGGCATTTTATTATCACTTAGAGTAATTTAACTGTGTTTATCATAATGACATTTTTCAAAACACAACAGAAAAAGCATGTGGTATTATTAAATAACAGCATTTTATACATCCAGCCATGAGTTAAACCCATCAATTAAAACATCTAGGCTGCCAGCTAGCTCCCTGGAAACCAGAAGTTGGCATGGCAACCAATTAAGCAAAGCTACCAATTCATTATCTGAACAGCGAGGCTAGAACACATCTGCAACTAATAGGATTACTTGGCTCAGTCTAACTTTCATGCAACACAAGTCATGTAGTATGGTTATAAATATATGCTGTTCTAAAACATAAGGTTTCCACTGACAGAGGCTTAGCTGTTAAATAGTTAACCATTTCTTCTGGCCTTAACCATCACACTGTAATCAATAATATTAGTTTTATAATAAAAAGAAGAAGAGGGATACAGAACAGAAGTGTCCTAATTGAGGATGAATTTTACCATCTGCCAAAAGTCTTTCATTTAAATCCCAGGTAATTCAAACAGAAGGAGAAACTTTCTCAAAATAAGCAGCAGCTGTGTCTGTAGACCCTCTTGAGGACTTCCAGATACAGATTCAAAAAAAATGTGCAGAAGGTCAAGACAACCCAAGTCTGAAGTGCAATACGTGAAGCGTAGAAAAGGAACTGAAATGAGTCTAGGGCTTTATTAAGAAGACTCTCAGATTGATTTTCTGTCAGCCGGCATCCCTGCTGATGAGATCAATGCAGACAGGATGGGAGGTAGAGATGGAGGAAGCAGGAGAAACAGACTAAGAGATCTTTCCATCCTTGGAGTTCTCCCATGTTGCCCATGGGCTCAGACAGGCTGATCAGCAAACAGAGCTGTCGACATCTTCTTTAGTAATTAAGTAATTAAGACATTATTGGGAGGTCTCTCTATCCATATTTGATGAAGACCGAACTACAATTAAGACGGGCCCTTCTGTGAAGGTTGGGGGGGTTGAAGCCTGATTGATAGTTCCCACACAAGTGAGGCTGATTGGCTTTGGGTCAGTGAGCTGGCGGCTTCATCTCCAGAATACCCTCTAACCCCAAGCCTAGGTTGGCAAGTCCCCATCGGGAGGGGGGGGGGGCTGAATATGGATGGTTTACATCTGCCTGTTAATGAAATAAAAGAGCAATTTAGGTCTTCCGGGCTCCCAGAGGATATGATTTCATCTCCTTAACGATTGGCCCTTGTGAACCCGGCTCGGGATCGCAGCATTTTATCATAAGTTCTACCATCAGGGAAGCTTAATAACAATGACTTGAAGTGGAAAGGTGGTAGGAGGTCCAGAGATGAAAATGCCTGAGGTTAGAATTAGCCTAATTGTTCATATGAAAATCTCCTGAATAACAGTGTGAGAACAAACTGTTATGTTGTCATTGAATAGTATAATTATGTTTTTAAATATTAAAAATTACTGACAGTGCATAGAGGAGTGATGTGTGTATCACTGCATGTTTCTCAGTCTGTGTGCAAATGCAAGCCTCTGTCCATGTACACACATCCTCTAACCCCAGCCTGCAATCAATGCTACCGACTCTCTCTACACCACTGCTACATTTAAACTTTGCTGCTGCACAGTATTTCTTTCCCGATCAAAAAGTCTGATTGACCACTCATCGTACATCTAAGTCAGAAAAGCTTGCTCCAAATTACATTTCAGTGACTTGAAAATTCATCTTTAATACAGATAAAAAACACAAGGCTTTGGACCGGGTAATTGGATCAAACTTAGCTGCACGTAGAGCTTCTCAGGCCTCACTTCATTTTTACGATAATGATAATTGAAAGATGGGGGGAGGAAGGGCTAAATTACAGAGCTGGATTAACAAAATGCCCACGCCGGGTGTTAAATTCACTCTTGTTACACTTGTGAAATAGCAGTTCACAGCACCAGCAGGCCTCTGGTTATAGCACACTGACTCGATTACCGCCCTCTTAATCAAATTCTTCCTCAATAGAATTTGCAGCAGTTTTAAAATGTGTTTCTCTTTTCGCATTATTAAAACTCTTCCCTTAGGGTCAGGATACGCTTTTTAGCTTGAGAACAAAGTACCTTTAGTTTTTGAGGCCAAAGGAAATTCCTAAATGTTCTCATGTTTATGAGCTTGAAAACTAGTCAGTTTTTTCCCAATATGATACCACATAAAGTCTTTTTTTCATTCACTTACATTAGTGGTGTGCAGCTCTCCCTGTGACTGTGGTAGCTGGCACAAGTTGAGACATTACTGGGATGGTTGTGCTGTGCCAGGAAAAGTCACCAATTTAGCTTATTTGAGAAATATTCGCTCTTATTCAAGAGCTGAACTGGAGTCAGACATTACTTAACTAAAACATGTCTTCCAGTTAAATCCTTGTTTCAGGTGAGTTAGTAGCCACAGTGAAGGTCATCCTGCTTTGTGGAAAAATATACAGTAAACAAAAAATGGTGCAGCACATTATCTCTCGTACTGATCAAATTGAATGTGTAGATAAAATCTGCTTATATCTGTATGATAACTGAGCTCAGCAGAGCAGCACAGTGCACCATGAAACCTCAACTGTAAAACAATGTGTATAGCAATGTGGCTGAGCGGGTTCTACAGACTGTACGGTATATGTACTCCAAATGTGCGACATATGGACACTGGAATTAAATTAGGATCAGGAACAGATGTTATGAGACAGAGAAGGAACCTTAAAGTAAATAGTAACTGAAAACAAAACTTAAAACTGTCCCTTATTTTGCTTTGTGTTCCATTTTCCCCTCCCCAAACGAGCTGAGTCATCACATTAATATTGAATAACAGGGGACTTTTATCCTACACTGACACTAACAGCTGTTTCAGTGTCATCTGCATAGAAGAGGCTGTCAGGTTAGGACGTCTGCTATTTCATGCATGTGACAACATTAAGGGGACCCGCAGAGAGGTGCTCTTGGTAAGTGTTAGTGTTTTGCTCTGGCACTTTTATGCTCACTGACCTGAATCAAAGGGGTCTCGCTCAGTGAAAGTAAACCCAGGATGCCAGACACCCTCAAGTCTTCTGCGATCATTAATGGAAAAAAAAAAAACTAACCAATCTAAAGGTCCCATATGGATTACTGTATGTGAGAAGAGTAAATATAGAACTTGTTTAGAGTTTCGCTCTTTTGTCCTTGGCTATATTGCACACATCATATTTAATCATCAAATTTGATCAATCAAATCTGGTTTGCAACAAAATGAAATGGCTACAAGGATTTTCCAAGAACTCCCAGCAATTAGATAAAGTTTGGGAAAAATGTGGGTTTTTTGTTGCAATTTGATGCACAACATTACCAAATATCCAAAACCAAAAAGTAAAATTTACCCACTCACAAGTGTCAGTACGCCAAAAAAAGCCATATAAGACTTAAAGTTTCTGCCTGGAAAACATTCTGTCTCACTGCAAATATATACATTTTTCTTAAAAAACACTTGACGTCCATTTGTGGCCCACAATTTCCACTCTCTACTGGCCAACATGCTGTGTGGAATGATGGTGATGCTCCACAAGAATGTGGTCATCAAGAGGCGGCCATGTCTGAAGCCAGGTTGGTTTTACATCAGCCATATATGGCCTATAAATAACCATTGGTTCTTTTTTCATTCATATGTGCCATAATTGGCCCAGATATGGCTTGGAAGAGTATGCCATTATAGAGATGTAACAATTCAAGAAAGCATTTTAGTGGATGCAAAATTAGCATAAGCACCTGAGTGTAGGATGATATTTTTTTTTTTATTCCTTTACAAAGCTGTAACATGTTCTCTCTTACTGTTTAGCTCACACTCGTTTCCATTACAAGTTAGAAAAAAGAGTGCAAATTAACACAGTTGCAAGCAGTAATTTAGTCATTTGCTGATAATCACAGCCCAAATCTGCTCTTGTAAAAAAAAAAACTAACACTGTAGAAGCCATAATACAGTTCCGTCTTCTAAGTAATAATTATGACTACATGTCATTTTCTTTCTCGCCTCTCTGACAACACTCAATTTATTCTTGAGCATATGTGACATATGGAGGTTTGTCTGGCTGCTCTTTTTGTCCTCCATTCGTTGACATATTTACACAAGCATACACACACACTCAAATGGACAGAGACGTGCTATCCAACATGCTCTCAGCAAAATTAATAACACAAGTCCTTGCTCTAGTCAGTGCAGGTAGTGTGTCCTCCTCTCTATGAGAGTTTTGGTGCCATGAGAGAAGAGGGTTTGATTTATCAACAGCTAGGCCAGGAATTCACAGAGAGTAGGCCGACTGATCTAGCTCTCTCAGTCTGACAAGGTCTCAAAGAAAAAAGCAAGTGTGATGAAGCAGTGGAGAGAGAGAGAGAGAGAGAGAGAGAGAGAGAGAGAGAGGGCAGGATTGGTTTGAGAGCCAAATGATTTAGGGGTCTAATATCAGCCATTATTGCCACCCCTATTCTTGAGTTTCCTAATTTCCCCCTAATGGAATCCTCACCCATCACTGAGCATACTGATCGCCTGTTAAACAGAGCTTCTCTCGACCAATCATTACAAGGCTCACAGCTGTCAACTGCCTATTAGATGTGAGGAAAATGGAAAATTTCTGAGCATTACAAATCAGATAGGGGTGTTTGAGAGAAGTTCACGAGTTGAGAAATGTCACCAGAGTCAAAGCAGATAAAGTTTACATAACTATTACTGAGTTCAGGATCAACGTAGACGAGGCATGGCCTTAAACTGTGAGTTCTGTGGTGTTCGGCGATAGGGCTATCCACAATGACTTTATCTAATAAGGTATCATACATAATCACACCGTGGCTGCATCCAGCTAGCCTTTCTTATGAATCCAAATACAAGCCTTGCACGTTTTAGCTATACTTTTGTATAATAATATCATCTGGTTCATCATCATCAAGCCCTGCACTTGTAGCTTCAACAAAACTAATTTGCCCTCATCCTCTTATACCACGCAATGTATGCAGAGCTGAACCCACACACATATGTGAACAGCACTAAGTACGTCTTCATTATTCATTCATTAAACCAGAGCTACTCCCAGGACATGGCTGTACATATGAAAGATATGCTAACACAAGGTGTTTATTTACACAAAGGCTCCACCTTCTTCTTCATCATGTCGGATCATCCCAGCAAGCTCTTAACACGATTATGAATCCATACTTGATGAGCACATAAAAACAGGGCACAGGGATTATCAACATGTAGCCAGGGCTCTCATTGTTAGCTGCAGAGGAACACTGTACCACTTGTTTCTGAGTGGGTAGAGGAGTTTTGGGCCAAAGCCACATCACTTTGTGTCATTTTTCCTTTCCCCTCAGCTTGGAGGCAGCAGGCCAGGGCTCCAGCAGTGTAATGTAATGTTAAATGAATCTGCCATGCTGTAAACCTGTTATGAAGTTTTAAAAGGCCCATACGGGACCAGTAGGGTGAAAGAGAGAGAGGGAGGGAGGGAGAGAGAGAAGCAAAGCATCAAAGCATCAGAGGAGAAGGAGCAGCCAATCCCCCCCCCCCCTTTCCTTGCAGGATCTCAGGTCCATGCCATCTAGCTGAGGTGTAGAGTGTACTGTGGCACTGTGTTTCATTGCTGTCACCTCACCTGTCACTTGCACCTGGAAAAGGGGTCTGCAGCATTTTTTTTAGGTTTTGGAAGAAGAAGTGTAGAAAAGGCAGTGTGGAAAGGTAAACAGTTAGCATGAGAAGGAGGGAATGAAGGAGAACACACATCCAGACATTGTTACAAAGCAGGACAACACCCTTAGGCACTGTGCAAGTTTAGCATGACCAAATGGCCTCCTTGTAGCCTCATCTCAGTCTTCTTTCACAGGCTTAGTTCAGGTGTATTGTTTCAGGTCAGAATGAAGAGAAACACTGGTAGCCATAGTTACTAAGTATATGGGTTTTCAGCAAAAGGTCAGCCACACTTACTTATATTGATAATACCAAAGCATCTGTTGTTGCTAAAAAAAAAAAAAAATCTGGTTAAATCCCAAGTATAGTGGATTTACTTGTCACTCTAGGTGCGACGAACCAAAAGCAGCTAGAGAAGGCCTTTAATTACCCCTTACAAATTGACTGTAAGTGTGGCAACCTGTTTTGTTTATACTGCTTTCTGCAAGTATTGCAGACCCCCACTGCAACTTTATCTTCACTTCTTAATTGAGCAGTTGTTTGCCAGACTAATCTCCAAGGCTTGTGTGTACACAACAGTCCTGAAAGATGCTGCAAATTAAAGACTTATCTTAATCCTCTCCTTCCCCAAAACATTAGCCTTTCAGATCAGGACAATTCCTGCCAAATGGTTTTTTTGTGGCTTTGCAGAGGAAGAGTAAAAGGCAAACCAGAATTAGCTTGCGTAAGATTACAAGTTGATACATGTGCCAAGGATGCTACAGCCATATAAGATTGCCTCTAAATGCATCCATGAATACTTGGCTAGGAAACACAATAGTGCTTAACGTAGCAATTTTATGCTATGCTGAAATGCTTGGTCAATACCTGCGTCTCATATGTAACTTGTTCCCTCGACAAGCCATGAACACCTGTCTCTCTAATCCCACCAATTAACCTGGAGACTAGCGACTAGCTTGGGTTACATCCAACATGGCTTGCTCATCCTTTATTCTGGCGCGTCAGCCTGTGCAATCTTCTAATCAGAGTAACTCAATCTGCAACTTCTACCCACAGACCGAGCTGGAAAAAAAAAGAAGGGCCAGGCGCGACTGGGATGGAGACAGATCCCGCCTTTATGTCTGCCAGCACAAGTCTGGCCACTCATCCAAAGCTACTGCCTGTCCAATCTACCACCACTGCTCTCTCTCTCTCTCTTTTTTTTTGATATGCAGTGCACAACCTCTGGTTTATCCCTTGTCCATGTCTGTATTCCAGTCACAGAGTGGTGAAGGAATTATACGGGGCAGGTATTAAACGGAGTGATTTATTTTTCTCTGATTGAAAACAGACTAGAGCCTGCCTGGAGCCTGCCCATAGTTGACCCTATAGTCATACACAGCAGTGCACTTGTTCCAAACAGGAGCATGTCCCCCCCAGTGACCACACTCGTTTATATATCGATCCCCAGAATATCATCTTTAAAACACACCCTGAGGTTTATATCAACATTGGAAAAGCTCCCAGGAGACGGGAGCAGAACAATAGGAGAACGATATAACTACATACAAGGCCAGCAGCTACATGCCAGATAAAGTGTCAGCCTATTCCTATCTCTGTGCCTTTAGGCAGTAATGATTAGCCACAAAACCTTAGCTTGATTCCACAGAATGCTATACTATCACCAATGAGAAGACAAAGGAGAACAGATGAAGAAGGAAGCAGGTGAAAAGGTCTTTTGGGAATGGCTATTAAAGGATGTGGCAGAGTAGCTTTGGGGCCATTGCTGGTAAGAATGTATTGATCCATCTTCCTATTCTCTTATTTCCTTCAATTTAGAAAGTAGATTGTTGAGGATAACATTGGAATGAAGTAAGAACAGTACTCTTTATATTGACTTGGCTTTGTTTCTCAATGCATTATATAAATTAAGAGGTTGAAGTAAAAAAAAAAAAAAAAAAAGGGAGGAACTATGGTAAAGTTCAGTCTGTGGCAAAGTAGAAACCCCACACCCTTCCAGTGGCCAGCGCCCACATATAAAAACACCACCCTAAAAGATCTTTCTGGACCCATGACGATATGGTCAATCAATTTAAAAGCTTATAAAAGCCGTTCCGGATCAGGCTTTTCAACGTATCAGGATGCTGGTAAAAAAACGACTCTGCTTCCTTGGTAATGTTGGCTGGCAAAGTGTGGCTCATAACATTTGAATGACACAAGGTTTTGACTATACACGTAATGGTGAATGCAGACTCTCCTGCTACAGGAGCTAAAACAGTTGTCCTCTGCTGAAATGAGTCTCCTCATAAATGCTCAGAATCCAGGAGGCAAGGTTTCCTGGCATTTCTATGGCTGCTGCAGACCCAACCCTTATTGTTTTAGAAAAAAAATGTATTCATGCAATGTCATTCCAGGAGGATGATGAAAAAATATGAATAGCTTCCAGAAGGTTACAGTTCCCATGTGCACTGTGAAGACCAGGAGACAGAGCAGGGCTGATGAGGAAGACAGGATTCTGGAAATGGGGTGTAAGATGAGCCGGACTATACTGCAGAGAACATTTGATATATAAGGGTTAAGGTGTCCTGTGTAAATGTTTAATCACTGTCTGGGCTCCTGGTCGTTAACCTCCTTGACAGTGGGCTCCAGAGGGCCGAAGATACTGCTGTCTAAACACTGGGAATTTACCTTATCGCATCTTAAATCCTTAGCCCCCTGAGGCTAACCATCCACTGAGAGGTTTCATTGGCATTTCACATAGCCGTCAACCGACAAAGAGAACAGCTGTTAGGGTCGATGACACACTTCAGCTCCCTTCACTTATCAGTAAACATAGATTGATTCCCTTGTTTTCATATATTGTGTGTGTCAGTCAGCATAAGAGCTTACAGAAAAGCCTTATAAGATAATATCAGGTATGCAGTACTTTGTTATGAGGGAAAACACTGATGCCTGACCTTTAACTTTGTCAGCCAGGAAAATGCAACAAAAGCACCTATTTTCTGTCTGCTTGATGACACAGATGACGCTGGCGGCAGGAGCCTTAAATGACATCTGAGAAGCAGGGATCAGGTTCGATCAAATCAAAGCGACACAGCACCCATGGGAGGTTCTTGAGAAGAATCCCTAGCATATATCGTCTGACTGATTTAGAGATAATAATAGTTGCATGAGAATAAAAGTTGCCCTGTTTTAAATCCCATGAGCACCAGCAGAGACTGACATATGGTAAAACATTTTTTTGACCTCCTCTCAAACCTTATGCAGTGACTTCATTTTGTGATCTGAAATTAGGAATTTGGACCTCATCATCTCATCAGATACAGCTATTCCTGTATATACTGTGTAGACAGAGTACATGCATTGTGCTTGAATGTCCACAGGGCAGTGTTGTTTCAATCAAATATTCAGAGGATATGACAACATGACAACAATAGATCCACTGATCTACTAGGCCAAGAGAAGGAATCCCTTCTGAATGCTACATAAATAAATAAATCAACTTACCTCAGCAACTCCATCCATTGATCCAAATTGATCCAAAACAGCCTGTTCACACTGGCAAATGTGTCAGCAATCCAATCCAGGAAAACATATGATCCATAAAATCCAACAAACAGCATCAAGAGATTAATCCTCTCTGTATTCTTTGTGAATTGTTCAGTCCACATGCAACCATTTCATCAGAATTTTAAGATGGCCACTGCACTTTGACCTTCTTCTTCTTCTTCATCTTCTTCTTTTAACTTTATTGGCAGTTGGCAGCCAATTTACAGGGTGCATTACTGCCACCTACTGGACTGGAGTGTGGACAGAAGATTAGGCAAAAGAAAAGAAAAGAAAAGAAAAGAAAAGAAAAGAAAAGAAAAGAAAAGAAAAGAAAAGAAAAGAAAAGAAAAGAAATAAAGATAGTAAAATTCTCTGTTAAAATAATAAATTAGTAACTTTTAGTTCAGTAACTGTTTTGGGGACATTGCAGTGAGTACATATGATGGCCTCTTCTCTTAGGTTCCTGCACTTTGACCTTTTTACTGAATCCTCATTTGACCATTTAAGAGCCTCCATGTCCGTACACCATACCTGGTGTAGCCAATGAGAGTCCATAATGAGAGAAAGTGCTAGCTGCTCTTCTTCTGTGAAACCTACCCACCAACCTGCAGTTTACCTAGAGGGCACTCACAGGATTGATGCGAATAATCTGCTTCCAGACAAAAAAGCTTACTTTTTATTATATTTTGGCTAACATGGCATTTTAAGTGTACATTTTTGAGCTTCAGTTCCATTTATTCTGGGCTTTCTGGAAAATCTCAATAGCGCCCCCCTATGGACTGGAAATTCAAACAGAACTTCTCTCCTTATAGAAATTGTCTTCATTTATCTTAAGCCATCATGAAAATTTTCTCCTTTCCTGTGTTTAAAAGTAAAAACACAACCTAAACACATGCAGTACAGGTAGTGTCCCAAAATCAGCATGTGTGAGGTCTCTTGTAAACTATAGTTTTTTTCAAGGTAAGCAGCTATAAAATGCAGAATTGTCTTCTCTTCATGCAGTGGGTGTACTGTGGGTCCTTGGCAGAGCCACTACTTCCCTGAAAAGCAAAAAAAATATAAAGTGGTGTTGTCCACAGAAAGAATAGAAATGATATCCTTAAGCTACACACACTGAGTCTTTCTTCATAACTGCTCCACTGGAAAATAATAAAAAAACAATCCCAGGATACTTGGTTTATGTCCACATGACTAATGTAAATGGTTATAAACAAGAGAAACACACTGCCAAATCCACCTCACCCATCCAACCTCCCCTACCACCACCACACTCATTTTACACACTGGAGGCATGACTCACCCCCTTTCCCACCATGCAGCTACTCCATTATAGCAATGCGATTCTAAACCCACAAAAAGGTCCCAAAGCTCTGATAGAAAATCCCTGAAATACTGCAGACCCACCCATCCACCCACCAACAGGAGCAGTCTAACCACCAGGCCAAAATACAAGCTAACAAAAATAAGGTGGGAGAGGTGTGAATGTTGTCTGTGCACCAACACACAGTGGAGGAGAGGGAGGAAGGGAGGGAGTCAAGGAGGACTTAATGCTTCACTGTTTTTGTGTTTGTGTATGAAAATCCTCCTCAGTCTTGCGAGGTCATAAAAAATATATCCATAACAGAATAAAAGGCTGTTTCATCCAAGACATTCTTTTCACTGCATTTGAATCAATAAAAATAATAGTGCGCACGTGTGTATGTTTGACATACGAGGGGGGTCTAAATGATGACAACATGAACTTTGACCCCTTAACACACTCAATTGATGGAATCTATACACTAAACAGCACACATGCATGGTTTCATTTAAGTAAATTTACACACACACGCACATATTACCACATGCACAGGCATCAATTCCAGATTAGTGTTTTTCCTCTAATTGTGCATGGCACCATATGTAAAACCCTCCTTGTTTCCCCAGCATGGCATGCATACAATTACCATTTTTATGAGATGACATCACCACCCAGTGCTTGCAGCGGCTGGCTGGAGCAAAAGTTTATTTCATGGAGAGCGTGAGACCATTGTTTTTTTTTTTTTTTAAATCTCCTCCACCACCTCTCCCATGGGTGATGTTTTCCAAAGTGGACTCGCTAAGGCGTAGCAAACAAGAGTGAATGCCCAGGCTGGACTGTGAGGAAAGGCAGATCAATGAGACAGCTCACCAACTCATGCGTAACAGCTTTGTGGAGATAGTCCTCTGTGGACAGTTCTGCTTTAGAGACCTAAAATCAGTTTTTTGGTGATGCTTGTGTGAGGGCGTTTGCTTATCAGTGGAGGATCCTCGGCGCATGACGCATGTCACGCAGGGAGATGGTGTTTCTCTGAGGTGTGTTGGTTTGAGCGACACAGAAAGAGAGAGCAAAAGGAGAAAAAACAGAGGAATAAAAGTAAACCACTGCAGCCAAAGAAGAGGGGCTAGGTAGGGGGCTGGGCTAGATGGAATAGAACAAAACAAACCAAACTCATTTTATGTTCAAATTTATCTACCACAACGATCTAAATTCATGATCAGAGTTTTTCTGTGCATTTTTAGGCCTATTGTCCATCACATTTCCTGTCATGTTTTGTGCTAAAATTAATTTCACGTTCGTGAAAATCCTATGTTTTACGGAACATTACTCCGAAAAAGGATGTTAAAGGATCCAGAAATCTGCCAAGGTTTAACAAATCTAAAGCAGATGGGGATGCGGGTAATGCCAAAAAAATAGAACCCAGCTCCTTTTAAGCTGCTGTGCAGATGGAGGATAAGAGTCAAAACAGAAACAGGAATAAGATTATTACTGTCATCAATATATGCACTGCAATAATAAATACAGTGCAATACCTTGCACAGACAAAAAAATGAGACATTCTACTCCATCTAAAGAAGACTGCATTTACAAACATAAAGGTTAAAGTGTCTAAAATACATGCACAGGTTATACGACCCTATTACACATGTGTCTGGGGTATTAAATTTGAATTATGCTGAATTAAAAAAAAAGCTGAATACCTTAAAAAGAGTAGTCAATGAGAAAAGTTCTTCTTACAAAAGATAACAATTACCTGAGTCCATTTACATTTAGACTAACGTTTTGCAGCAATTTTCCACGCATGTCCGCAGGTACCAGACAGCTCGATGGAGTCTCACAGTTAGTGATAATGGTAATACACCATGAGTCGAAGGCTTGAAAATTTAAAATTGAAGTGGGAAAAAAAAATCTGCCAATGATGCCTAATCAGTGGAGGAGAAACAGTGAGCAGGCCGACACAAAGCATTTTCAGAGACGGAGTCAGTTATAAATGTCTCTCTCCGACTCCTGCCTTTGTCTTTTGGTAAGGTGTCAGTTTCATATACTTCAACTTCAATTTGCTTCTTGTCAGTGGTGACCTTTGATTATTCTGCACAACTGACAAATACTGAGAAATATTTATGAATATAGATTAATTCTGTGTAGGCTTCTCTTTATTATCATTAAATAAAAACCGGAACTAAATGATTTTAACACTAAAATATGACTAAGAACACCTTCAGTGTAGTCCAGTTTCGTGTTTTATATATATATATCACGTTGTTAAGTAAAGGAAACGACAACTGTTTGTGTGATATGTGCCCTCCTGTGGCCATAAGAGTAACTGCATGTAACATCTTTTGGTCAAAATATACTTTGTAACTTTGACTTTAACATGAATAACGACCTTTTCCTAAACCTAATAAACTACTTTTAATCCATTAATCTGACCAAATATAGGCAAAGAGGTGGAGCTGAAGCAGTCACTGAGGCAGGGGCTGGAGCCTATCCTAGTTAACTACCCCTGAGAGGTGGGGTACACCCCGGAGAAGTCTTCAGTTGTACAGAGCCTTTCTCCACATTAAAAAAAAAAGCAGTTCAGAAACAATTACATATCAACACGGAGTACACTCTTCACCTTCATGAATATTTCTCTAGTGGAGATCTAGGATTCAGAGGGGACCTGCTGCTGGATGTTGAGACACCTATAAATCATCACAGTAGAGTTGCAGAGGACCTGCATCAAGGTCTCCTATTGCATATGTGTCTGGTCACACAAGAGCAACCTCAGCAGAAGACCATGTTGGTGTGTTTCTTTACCTGCCTCATCAAACAAAGCCTCTCATCATTGTTTACAGTTCCTTCCCTATAGAGGAAATAAGAGTCAGGTTCGCATTTATTTATTTGACAGTGCGTATCACTGCCTGCTCTGCTGTTATGGGGATGTTTTATGTTCACAAGTGAGATAGTCAGCAATGGATTCCACACACACACACACACACATATGCTATCTCTTCCTGTGCCTCTTACAATCTCTTCAGGCCTCTCATAATGAAACAAACAGGCCCGCTCTCACCGAGATGCATTACTTCTGTGCTTATCTCGGCGCATTACGGTGAATCATGTTTAACTTTTATTCAGAGCGATGTTGTGACATGAGCCCATTTTGCAAATGAAACAGAACCAGCTGTTTGTATGAAGAATATACTATAAATGATGTTTTACAGTACTGCATATCTTTTTTTTTTGTATTCGGCTGTCATGTATGACACTAAACAGGAGGCCCAAGAATTGGAAAAAACACACCGTGGCTCAGCTCTGTTGAAGGCAAATTGTTCAAATTAATAGTCCTGTCATATGGCAAGTCAAACACATTTTCAAAATGTGGTTTTAGACCCACAGGTGAATTCAAATGCTCAGCTCTTCCTACATTGCAGCCACTGGGTCCTTGTCCCTGTCATCTCCCCGCTACAGTCAAAGTCTAGTAATGATTAAATATTTAGAAGGAGCTTTTCTCCTTGGGGAAATGTTAGCAAAGAGTAAATTTTCCACCTGCTCTTTGCCAGCGGCTCTGCTGCTGTTTACTAGCAGACAGAGGATGGGTGACCCCCTTTCTTTTGTAGCCTCTTTCTCATCTTCCCACGCCACAAGCCTTTGTCTTGACACATCCCCATCTTTTTGAGGTACAAATGAACCCTTCTTCTCTCCTCTCATCCCATTTTTTTTCTCCTTGTAACTGACCAGGGTGGGATTAAATGATAATTCGCCCTTTATTCTCTTTTGGAACGCTTAAGGGCCCAATTCCACTCTTGCATGTCTGATCCTCTTATATCAGTGCAGTCACTGACATGTTTTCAAAATTCCTTCCCTTTATTTTCTATGCCACTGCTACCAAAGCCAACACAGCTTTCAGAGCGCCAACAAGTTGTAAACATGGTAATAAGAGGTGCAGAAGCATAACCAAAAGACCGACGAGGAGGGCGAGAAAACGGGATTCTGCATCTTATTGGACTTAAATATCTGGCGGTATACTGTGGAATTCATACTTGGAAATGAAAATACTCTTCAATCTTTCTCTCCTTCTTTTATCGCCCCCTTCCCCTCTCCACTCATGTATAGCAGCAAGCATGCTGAATGCACACACACTGTTATCTGAGAATAACAAATCAAAACCAAATTGTCGCTGCACACAGTGTCAAACAGGATGCTGTCTTATGTGAGTGCACAGATCTGAAAAATGTAACAAAGAGATTCTAACACCCACTTGTCCAAAGGCTTCAGTCTAACACCACTTATATTAAATTGGCAATATGTAAGATTGCTAGTTTAAAACATCTCAGAAAGGCAACTAAAATTATCCAGAAAAGAATAACAGCCATGACATTTTATCAAAGATGTTGTGTAGATATACTTACGTTGGAAAGCAGAGTGTAGCCTTAGCAAAATACGACTAGATGGGCCAGGGTGTGCCAATGTAGTCTGAGGAAGAAGGAAGAGTACTAGCATAGAAATCAGCCAGCAAACAACCTACATTATGATCTGCTGGATGTACTATACGTAATGTTGGCCTTCTGCAGGGACAAGGACTCCACTCCTTGACATCAGCTGATAACAGTGGCTGGTTTTTAGCTTTGTATAAACAATACAAAAGCAAAGCTTGCATCAACTGGCCTGCACATTTGTCCACTCTGCAGTGCATGTATGACAATTAAACTGAAACTGATATTTAATGAGCATTTTAGGTGTGTACTTACAGCAAAATACATCATGATAGAGTGTTTTCTTTATCTTTGGGCTGTCTTACTACACTGCTTTTACATATTATTCCTGTTGGGATAGCTTTCCTCTATATTTCAGATTATTCCTGGGTAGATTAAGCTTTAAAAGAGTAACTTGTCCTCTAGTTATATATCACTTATCATACAGCAATAAAACAAGCCACAGCGTTTACCAGGATCGACCTCAAAGCTGAGCATGTGTTAGAAGTCATATTCACATTTACATTTCTTGTAGGCAGGCAGACTACAACTGTTTGTACAACTGTCTGCAGCAGCAGCAGCAGGCCGGTGTCTGCTACAATCACCTAGAGATGAAACGCACACTGCTGAGTTTTTTATATCTTTTACAAGCGTCTCCTACGAGTGCATACATCCTTCTGCTCCTAAACTCCTGCGACCGTGGGAGTACAAGAAGCTTAATGTAGTAGAAATTGATTCCTATCCTATCATAATTTGCCTTGTCTCTATGTGGTGTGGCCATCGAGCGCTGTATCTGGAGGATTAGAAGAAGCTAGGTGGGTGGGATGACATACTACACATCATGTACGCACATTGGAGCAGTGATCAATAGAGAAGCTGCAGTCAATCTTGTTTATTACTTCTTTTGCAATTTCAGAATTCAGATTTTGTGGTCAGGCAGGGAGACGAATGAGCGGCTGCTGCGGTGCGAATGCACACACAAGAAGAAGAGAAAGGAGTGAGAAGTGAGAGGTGGAGGAGACAGTCGCCATGGAGATGATGATAATCCTGGCCATGTTCAGATGGGGTTTTTGTTCTACACAACGTACGGGGTACAGAGAGACATACACAAACACAAAGAGAGCAATGTGTGGGTAATCTTCACCATATGTCTGGCTGACTCCAGACAAATGTGCCGATATAGAAGCTTACAGATCAAGAAGATGCAAAGGGCGCTCATCTTAGAAGGCGGTGTGACATTAAAAACACTTGAAGGCTTAGACAAAAAAGTCAACATTCAGTATATCAGTATGATCAAGGCTGTCCTCATCAAAGTCCAAAGTCCTCATCAGAGACCAAGAATTTTTGAATTGTGCCATGAATCACATATGATGCTGGGGAATTTTTTTTAAAAAAAACAACCTTGCAAGTTGTACTCTACAGCTCTCATCTTGCACAACATACATGACCGACACCAATATGGGCATCACATTTCACCAAAAACAAGAGAAAAATAATGTAGGAGTGAGGCTACAAAGTTCAATGTACTGTTTTAACTTGGGATTGGGATTTTATGTTTGTTTTTTTTATCAATATTTTCGAATTATAAACAACAGAATATACACCTTAAAAATATAAAAATGAAAACAACAGAAGCTTCTTGGTGGCGCTGAACGCCTCTAATAGTTGAACCCAACTTCACTGACTCAAGTATTCAGTAAACCAAATGTGCAATGTAGAGAGGGCTCTTCAGAGTGATCTTCAGTCTGAAAGGGAAAGACAAGAAAACAGCCCACGTCAGAATGTCTGTGTGCATAAGGCCATATTTATTTGATATATGCTCTCTGAGTTGTACTTGCTCTGTCACAGCGGCTGTAATTTCTGCTTCAACACCAGTATAAAGTTTAATGCCCAACAATTTAATGCCACTGACTTTCCAAGTACAAGATGAACAATAAAAACATATCAAGTGGAGGAAGTAACAAGTAAGAAGGAAGACATATATATAACTCAGAAGTGAGGAAAACACTTTAGTTGTTTGTTTGAAATAGCTGCTTGCAGTTTTATTTGGGGGTTACAGTGAGTCTGTGGGATTAAAGTGAAGCAAAACAATGACTTGGAAGCCTGTGAGTTTTTTTTATTCTCAGTGGGATTGGCTGTACTGCTAACGTTACCAGTTGAAAAGGAATCATTTATTTTATTGTAGAAACCAAAAGTATCCTCCTTCCTTTCGCTGCAGTGTTTGCGGCTGTGTACAGTTCTGCTTGTCAGTGGACTTTGTTAGACCTGACTTACTTCTTAAACAGTTAATTATTTGCCTTTTGTGCTCCAATAAGGGTAAAAACACACATATTTAATTGTTATCATTGTGAGTGTCTTCACAGTAAAATAAGGTTACCGGTAGAACTTTTTTTCCTTATGCAGTTCTCCACTGTCTGATAAAACCTGGTGTAAGATTTTGTGGACTGATGTCGTGGTTTGAGCTGCTTGAGGACAACTTCTTGTCTTTTCAAGACTTCTCGCTCATGTTCTCTCTCCTTGTCCTTATCTTCTTCTTGTCGGGTACAGCCCATAATCTGAGAGGAAATGTCGGAATGAATTTCTAATATATAATTATTAAGTATCCACTAAATCAAACATAGAACTGATTTTTTTTAGCTTCCTATCAGATCACTATTCAAATTCTGGGCTTGTTAGTGACTTCACATTTGTGTATACACTGCACAGAAACAGAAGCGCATATGTACTTTGTGATTGTGTGTGCGTGTGTACATTCCTGTATGTGCCCTGCCTTCATAAACATTTTGGCCCCCTCTGTTTTTCATCAGAATGTCTGTTTCAGGCCGAGCAGAACAAGAGACACAGGGAGAAAAGCAAGGAGAGGGGAGAAAGGGAGAGACCCCGCTGAATCCCAATCAGCCTGGCTCACTGAGGCAGAACTGTGCCTAAAATACTGGGGCTGAGGTGGTCTCAGCTTCGCCCTCCCATTTCCAATTCACAGTCACCACAGTCCAATGCAATTCAAATAATAATAACAAATAGATGGATATGTGTGGCATGCTGAGCTTTTTCAATACACGGCATGACTCCTGCACATTAAAGTCAGGGGGAATAGAAGGGTAGTTGAGTGCAGGTTAAGCAGAACTGGGTGAGATATTTTTTTAATACAGCAGCCTTATCAGTCTAACCATGAAGTGGGGCTGAAGCTCAGAGTTTTATCTACACTAATTGATATTCTGTAGATTGGCTCTATCTTCTTAACAGCAATTTTGGTTTTAATCAAACTTTCTGAAAGCAGAAAATGTGAACTCTTCTAATAGCCAAACAACAACTGAAAGGGGTTAAAGCTGCTATCTATGAGTCTAAAATTCCATTTCTAAGCCATCTAGTAGTAGTTTCTACAAGTATGGCCTAATTTGATAATTTGCTCTCCCCCTTATATTACATTAGGGGTTACATTTCTTTGCTACTCCCCCCAATTCACTTGAGCAATTTTCACAGTTTAGTGAAACACTGCGGATCTTACAGCAGGAGATGATGTGACTTTCTGTGCATTTATCCCTCATTCCTCTTCTCTCAACACTGAACTCTGACAGCTGTCGGCATGAGCACAGCTGCAGCTGCTCTCCCTGACAGAGGTGGATTTTGCTACAGTAGCCAAACTGTACGTATTTTTTTCTTTTTACCACTCCTATTAACACTAGCCAAGAAAGTGCTGTTAAGCCGTGCAGGATTTGAAGGAGCGGGTCCTCAGATATTATAGATGTTTCACAGAACACAACAAATATTTAAAAAATTAGGGGCTTTTCCCCCTCTACAGTATCTACAAACTTTATCCATAGCGATCTCATCCATAAAATCGATATGTATCACATGGAATATCATGTATTCACCACCAATCAATCAATCAATCTATCTATCTATCTATCTATCTATCTATCTATCTATCTATCTATCTATCTATCTATCTATCTATCTATCTATCTATCTATCTATCGATCTATACTGTTCCAAAGCAGGCAAAATATCCTAAAATGAACCCCATATGATCAAAAACAATGTGTTCCCCCTTTAAACTGTAGCATGTGCCACAGTGTGGAAATTCCATGTTTTTGAAATCAGATCTTTATTTATGTGCACAAGCTCTAAGAGTCGCAGAAGGACGTGGCTGTAAATAAATGCCGCTGCTGTGACCTGTTCTCACTCTGTCTCACAAATGATTTAGGTTACATTTTATACCTGAAAGATGAAAATGTTCAGTACTACAGCTGGGTCTTATGGAATTCATTTTGAATCCCACACAGTGATATTCAACACCTCTCCCCTCAGCTGGAGTGAGCTTTGCGTGCCCAGGTTGTTGCGGGCTGTTCAAGTCTCAGTGTTTCATGTCAGGCTTTCAAATGAATACAGTTGATTTAGTGTCACTAGTGACTCAATTATCTCAGGGAAACGGGCTAATCCTGTGAAATTGTAGAGTGCACAGCAGGGTACTTTTCTCCTCTCCACACCTCTCCTCTGTGACACACACAGAAACAGGCATGCCCAAATGCAATTCAAATGGTTGGCAAATTGAAAACAAATTTCTGTCCAATTTCCACACAATAAAACGGTGGCTGTAGGTAATCTGGCTAAACGACAGCACACAAAGCCAGGATCAATCTACTCTCTAATCCTATTGTGTTTGGTGTACCTGCTTACAGTGGCTCAGGTTTGTATCCTTTTTTCCTCTGCATTCCCTTTCTATTATTAAGCACCTGTTAGAACAAGTACATTCACCTGAAAAGAAAGCACTCCAGGCTATTAGACCTTTACCCCTACTAGACCCACAGGAAAAGTCGGGTTCATGAATGTCTTTACTGGAGCGTAGAGAGGCTAGTTTTGGTTTCCAAGCCCTTTCAATGCAGTGGTAATAAATCTGTGCTGTGGATATCTGCAGAAAAGTAAAATATTCGTTCATTGTAATTATGTTTTTTACTTTTACTTTATGCAGATCTGTTTTACAGTTATAATGCTTAATGGGAATCTGAGCTCACTGTGTATCCCACTAGCATCTTTCTTTCTTCTTCTTTGTGCACACAACCTTCATGTAACCATGTAGAGCACAAGTATGATGACATGGCTGTGAAAGGTGAGAGAAGTAAAGGAGCTCTGCTTTTATTTGCAAAGAAGTGTCTAGTTTTTTTACCATAACATCAAATTTCTTTTACAAACCCACTCTCAATGGAGAGAAGATGAGACCCTTTAGTTTTAAAAATGATACTACTGTTCACCTACCTCTTGCTCACATAGGCAGTAGCCACACACAATTCAAAATTTAAGTGCTAAATGAAAACGAATGCCTCATATGACCCAAGCAAGAAGCATATATAGTAGTCTGTCTCATAATTTACTTTAAGAATTATCCATGCAAGCTGGCTTCATTTGTTTTGGTCTTGAGATTAGCACTGGACTGATAATATAAATCCAAAAAGAAAAGCCTCTTTATTTCATTCATTTCTCCTTACAGAGCACATCGTCTGGCTGTCAGATCAGTTGTAATGCACTGGCTGTGGGACTCATTTACACAGTAATATGTTGATTAGTACATTGAAATTATTAAATAAAACCAGTCTGAATCAGGCTGTAGAATGTATGATCTGCTTCGAGTTCAATAGCATCAGAGTCAAAGTATTAACCTCACCCAGAGAGAGCGGCCAAATTAAATCAGGGTACGTCTAGCATGGCTGCCGCTGCAGCAACTTCTCGCCATCGATCCGTCTTGCAGGCTTTTGCCAATGACACGCACAGCGCTTTCACAGAAATCATAAACAAACAAGTATTCACCACCTTACATAGCTGAACGGTAAACAACACCCACATGAACTCTTGCTTTCCGCACACTTTCTCATGCCATTAGCGGCATCAAACTTATTTTTTCAGTGTGCAGCTCTTAGGTATTGAACAGAAGCTTCACCAGGTGCTGGAGCTGCCTGGAAGAGGTGAGGCCAGCACTGGCACAGTCGGGATCGTCAGGTATAGCACCCAACCAATGTGTCTCTGCCCTGATAATGGTGCATCAGGCAGAGCTAAGCCATGCTCAGTGAGGCTGCCAGTGCCCTAACTGGCTGGCCTGCTTTACCTTGTTGTTGTGTCCCCTGTGCCTTGGAGATTTCTTCCTGCTGCGGAGGAAAGAGGGTTCAGATTGTGTTGATAAAAGGGAAATGGATTTTTACCAAAACAGTTACATTCATATGCATTTTTGGGGGGATTTATTCAATTTTATATACAATTGTTTTTGTGGATCCAGTTTATTCCAATGGCAAACAAACCGCTCTGTGTTAATCAAATTTGGCCTGCGATACTGAATTGGAATGGGTTATTTCCAGGTTATGCATGTCTACATTTTCTCATATTTAAAAGGACACACACAAGAAGAAATGATAGTTGATCCCAAAGAACAAATGAGCTTTTCATAAATGGTCCTCACTGCCTAGTAAATTTGACTTATAATTCTGAGAGCACACACTGACATGTTTTTAAATCACTTCTTTTTGCTTCAGGGTTTTAGGACGTGCCCCAATTCTGTTTGCCATTCCTCAGTGTCTCAAGACTGAAGATGTTATCAAAGTCTGTCCCATTTTAAAGGCCCCTCTAAAACCTTAAAAGTATTTTTCTTCTAACTTATATTCACTAAAGGCTACAACCAATGTGTCCTGTTCAACTGTTGACTATTTGACTAAAAAAAAAAAAAGCTGGATAAAGAATTTGTTGTTCATGTTAATACACTCTACTAAGGCCAACCCACAGGAAATATTGTATCAAGAAAGCCCTGCAGAGAATTGTTAGTCATTAAACCTGATCAAATGCGGCTATGTAATTTGCGGTAACCTACTTTGTTTTCCACCTCAGCCTGCCAGTGCTAGAGAGCTGCTCTCTTACATGCCAAAATCACAAAGGTAATGTTGAATAAGAGGGTTGGTAGCAGCAGCACGGAGTCTGTTCCTCAAACTCAATGCCAACCAAAGTCTGTCTTAACAGAAACTGATTAAAATTGTGACTTTACGGGTTTAAGTAAGTGAGAGACGGATGTGTACCAGACAAGGGTGCCCACCACCCCAGTTGCATTACTGCTAATGAAGGCCGGAGCAAATAAAGACCTCTAAAAACTTCAGCACTTAAATAAATACATGCAAACAAGAGCAGATGTTAGTCTTTGTGGGTTTTTGTGAAGTGTCACTGGAATTTTATTCAGAATCTATCATCAATAGCTGGTCAACTTCACAGATCTTTCAGTAGTTGGCAACAGCTGTTCAATTCATGTGCCAGATACTTATCTTCATTCAACATTGCAAATTCTTTGCTGCCAAATAAATTCCATTAGCAGATTGGACCGAGTATAAGCAGTAACCTATTGGTAAATGGACTATTTTCTCCTCCTATAGTGAAAATAAAGTGGAATTTAAATGAATAGACTGTTAACTGTCTACATTACATTGCACAGAGTCAAAGTTCTTTATGGCAAAATTTAAAATAAATGACTGGTCAATGCTACATTAAATCCCCAGGTTTTGTCATGCAAAATCAGAACAGACTAGATAAAATAGACTGGAGTGTAACAATTAGACACCCCGCCCCTACCAGGAAAACACATGTATTTATTGCCTGACCACAACCAGTAGTTTTTAAAGCCTAACTCCAATCATGAGTGAAAGGGAAACTAAACAATGGGGGTAAAAAAAGAAACAAAAATTTAACAATAAGTGAAAACAAAACTGCTAAAGCAGACCAATGATATGACAACGTTGTACAATATGTACCATTTTTATGAATGTACTAATAGGATGTATTTGAGTCAATATGTTTTTATGTTCCCTTCCATAAAGAAAACTATTTGTCATATCTGGGGGAATGTATCATCGACCAAATGTGGCATTTCTTGTTTTTTCCATAAGGACATGTTGAGATTAGATTATAATCTGTGCATCCAAGTATGAGTCACTGTAAGCATTTTTCAGTCAAATGTACAGACTGTTTCTAACCTCTATATACCTACTGTTTATAATCAGCCCTGAAGATAATGTCTCTGTCTGTGTAGGGGGGCATTCCCAGCACTTATCCATAGGCAAACCCACTCTGCAATTGTAGGTACGGTTAGCTTATTGTGTATAATTTGACGAAATAGAGGAGTTCATCCAACATACTTGACAATTGCAGAGAAAATGAAATATCTATCCATCGATGGCACAAAACAAACTCTGAATAACTGTGAGGAGTTTAGTGCTGTGAGGTTGTGAGGTTAAAAAAAATATATAAGGCTTTTTTTGTTACTGTACACTACTTGCTATATATCCATACAGTTTCCTTGGGGATAAATAACAGTTCTATTCTAGTCTATTCTAAAGTGTATTCTACTCCTATATACAGGCGATTCCCTTGAAGCAGGAACTCCCACTGAGCCCTTCAGGAGGCATGAGAGGATCACTGGAGGCAGAGTCAAGAAAACAGGAAGCTGAGAAAAGTGCAAGGTTTCTCTGAACCAAAACATTAGAAAATCACCTACAGACCTGGCAGGATGAAGGGATCTAGAGGCTTGACCTGAATGTAAACAAGCTACTGTAACCTTTAACCTGCCAGCCCTCATTCTATTGATGACTGCTAACAAATACAACAGAGGTTTAAGGGAGAGACACTGTGTTACAAGCCAAATGTGAGATGCCGCAGTTATGTCCTATCATTTTTTCCATCTTTAAATGACTCCCAGGAGGATGATGTGTGTGTGTGTTTGTGAGTGTGTGTGAGGGTTGGATTGAAAAAGGCTGCCACACACACTGCAATAAGCAGTTCAATGTCAGGGGCAGAGTAAGGTAAATAAGGAGAGAGGCATTGAAGAGAAGCATTGTACAGTAAAAAAAATGGCACATTAGCCATCAATACCATTTAAGAAGTTGCCATAGAAACAAGCAAAAAAAATAAATAGAAGAAACGTAATGCATAATCAGCCAACAAGTGGGCATGATGTTCATGATGTGTCCACTTCAGTTGATTCCTGAGTAAGTGAATGATACAGAGGTCTTCATTGGAATCCTCAAGTAAATACAAAGGCAAATGTGTACACATTCACTCAACATAACAGTGCAGTGCTGTCAGCTGCTCTGAGACACAACTCTTTAGGTGTGGCCATAACCTTGACATAGGGTAATTTGTCGCACATTACTTACTGCCTTTTTCAAAGCTTATTTTTTTATTGCTAATTAGCTTAGCCTCTCTGAGTCTAGGGGCCCTTCTATATTGAAAAACATTTGACATTTGACTCTCAATCAAAAGAAAGTTTTTCTGTTCTTTAATCATCCTTGAAGTGATCACCTCCTAGCCTATCATTCATTTTATATTCTATCATTAGTTACTTAACTGAACTGAATGAGGGGATGAGAGTTTCTTATTGTGATTTATTTGTTATCTACATTTGTATTTGAATGTCCACAATCTGCAGAGATTGGTGGTCTAAATCTGTACAGATGAGGCTGATTACTAAGATCAGGTCACCTGTTCTCTTTAGCTTGAAACTGATCATTACATAGTTTAATAAAAGGGATGTGTTTAATGACTGCTTCTCGGTGCATCTTTATAGCAGAAAAGAAGGCAGAAAGTCATTCAAAAAGATGCTCTGATACCCCGTGACTGTGTGAACATGTTCCTTTGAAACAGGGTCTTTTTGTCTCCCTTTGTCTCATTCCTTTTCTCACTCTCTGAGTCAGTGAAGGGGTATGTGGTAACTGATTGTACCGTTTGGTAGCTAACAAAGTTAAAAAAAAAATCTTTTATCCACATCTGAATTGCTTATACGTGTAGAGAGGATATGTGTGTGCCAACATCTTATGCCGTAATATATATTTGTGGAAATAATCATTGCCTATTGCTGTCGTGTTGTGTTGTGTTGCAGCCACGCAGCCACATGCTATAGTGCCATCTGTGCGTTCAGCCCTACCCACATGCCCATGAGCAGTGAATGAATGGCTCCCTGATTTGCAAATGTGCCAATATTAAAAAGACAGAGTGTGCCTTGGTTGGACAAAGTGAACCTGGGGTGCCTATTCCCTGCTTCATCCTTTATTCTGTGATGGAATCAATAGAGGCCAGCATGATCTGAGCAGGCTCTGACACTGCCAAGCACTGCCCTTCCATCATTTACTTTCCAACACTTTGGCTAATGGAGTCACAGCAATGTCAAACGGGAAGACGTCCGTTGTGGCAGCCTGCCTGGATAAACTGTCAGATATTAGCTGGTCCAAATGATCATTACTGGACCTGCAACTAAGCCCTTATTTCTATTTAATACACCCGGGATAGTGTGAAGATGTGTTGCAGACAGTGAGATTAGATTTTAAGGGTTGGGATGGGATGTTACATAAGAAGCCACTGAATGCTATTTCCACAAGGTTTCATTGAATTTCACTTTGTCTTAGAGAATCCGAGGTGGCGTCTTTAATGTGACCTCGTTTAGAGGTTCTGAAATGGACCGAGCGCAGAGGAAAACGGAGGCAAGAAGATGGCAATGTGTGGAGTTGCATGTCAGATCATTACAGGGTGGAGCTAAGTTGAGGTCACTGACGTTGGATAAAGAAAGAGGGTGAGCCCAGATTTATCTATCTTTGATTATTGCTTTTCTCTGATTTTATGTTAATCACATTTCAATTCTGTTTAGGAATATTCTCATTAGGTCAATTTCCTCTTGGGTCAATTCAATTGGTGAATACAGAAAACGGGCCATTATCATTTTACAATTTTCCGTACAACTTCATTTTTGGATTAAGCGAGGGATGTTAAAGGCCACTGAGTGGGCTGTAATGGAGATATGCAGAAAACTAAGTGCTGAGCATGTTTGCCCTTCAGATTCATGACACAGCAGCTCACCTTCTCCTTTAAAACATCACTTACACTAGCAAATGATATGTATATATACTGTGTATAGAATTTCAGTCTTTTCTATCCAAGAAAAAAAAACCCAGAGAAAATATCAAACCAGCTTCAACACTATGAATCACTGCAAGCAAAGTCAAACGGGACAAAGAATAACCTGCTCAAGGGTTGGGTGAGACAAGGTGATGTTATCATGCTCAATCCAACAGACCTGTGAATCAGGAGGTTAGGAAAGGGTAGTTTATGGTCTGTGTGAGCGGGGTGACATTGGCCTTCTTTACTGCCTGATCCTAAAAGGTGAGCTTGAACAGTGTAATAAAAGTGACTGTGAAAAAAAAAGAAAAGAAAGAAAAACATTTGTGAGGGACATGCTTCACCTGTGGTCAAACTGTAAATGCCGATCCTTTTCAGATCAGTGTATCCAAGTTACAGTTATTTTGTCAAAACTGGAGCTGCTGCCTGGTTCTTTATTTTGTGTATAAGTGTTAAAAATCAGCTTACTAAACATATATTGCGCCTTATAGCATTTTTTTGAGTAAGTGCTGCAAATACCTCATAACCTTGTCCTTTTTCGAGTTCTTTAATGTGTGTAGACACAAATGTTTATTTGCAGACAGAAGTGCCTCTCTTCCCTCTCATCTCCCAGCGTGAAGCCATCAACTCGACACTCACTGAGGTTATGATTTACTTTGCGCAGCTCCGTTTAAAAACTTGTCACCCTGCTGCAGAGCTCGGTATAAATCAGAGGTTGTGGATTGAGATATACCCAGCTGATTATTAGCACAGGGTCTGGGTGCAGTGATGAATGCTGCCATAACCTGCTGATGCATGAAGAGGGAAGTACATCATCACCTCCTCCATATCAAGCTGTGACAATCCTTCTCCGTTTTTAGTCAATGCTTTATGGCACTCAAGAAGGGATTGGCTTTATCGCCAAAGCTTGAGGGTGTGCTGCATTTGGCCCGGCTGGTCTACACCTTTACCATGCCAGTGGAAATAAACAAGTGTGGTTCAGAAACATGTAAAAAAAAAAGGGACTTTAAGACACAGCAATTTAGGTTATTTGCCAATGTCTGTTTTCAAACAAGCATGGATTTTATTCTAAATGTTTGAAGTGCATACCACATTACAAAAGGCAGATGTTTGTATATGTGCACTGCTTTGACTCGTATTTCTGTTTAAAGCACTTCTTTGAATGTTTTTTCTTTGTTTCTACATTCTAGTCTGTTATTAATTGTAATTGAGCATTTTGCTGCCTGTTTTACTGTCTTTTTTTAAATCTCAGTGGTATGTTTATTATTTTGAGAATTTCCCTCATAATGCAGTGATCTTTTAATTAAGTGATGTTGATATTATACTGCTTCATTCATCTCAAATCACTCTTGATAACAGTGTCTGCTAAGAGTTTAAATCCAAATGTATAAATCCAAAACATAATTGCTTCAACTGAAATGAGATGAGAAACAGGCACTTCTAAAAAGAAAAATCCTAAACAATTGTCCTGCCAAGAGTTGGAACCCCCTGCTCTTTGCTGATGTTTTCTACCATCTGTGGAACAGAAGTGAAAAGAGAGATGGAGCTCTTGGCACACCGAGGGGAGAGTGAGGAAAGGGGGAGGGCCCAGGGTCAATTACCTGAACACAATTACTGCGTCTAACAACTGCCATCCATCACTTGCATCCTCCCTCAGCACCACGGCAACCATCCCATCCCCACATTTGGGTTTCCTTTCCCGCCAGATCACCCAGACACTTTGTCATCCCAAAGAGTGCCCCTCCTTGCACCAATTGAAAACCTGAGCGGCATTCTTAAACAACCTTCGCTCCCTGATCCTGAATCTCTTTTCTCTTCACCCACCTCTGGCTACAGGTAAAGCTGCCCCTGACAGTCAGGCCTCATGAGGTGGGGGAGAAGGCTAGACCTGCCAGGCAGAGTGCTATCTAGATAGCTGCAAATAGCAGCTTTTAGACCCAATCGCTGCCAGCATATCAGCTCTGGAATCATGCCAAAGCATATATTGGCCAATGAGATGACAGACCTAATACCTCACAATGATAAAATAACCAGCTGGTGATTGCACTTGGATGCTTGCCCACTATAAGTAGTTATACTTGGACTGTTATATATTACCAGATTTTATCAACAGTGTACAGCTTTTGATTCACTGTGTTAATGAGCAATTAACTGTTCCTTACAACTTGGTTTGTAATAGGACATCTGTGAAGGAAATAACCTGAAAGAAAGAAGCAGCCAAGGACAGGCTATTACAAGAACCAGAGAAAGAGGGCTTAGATTGTCAGATCAGGAATAAAACAATGAGACTTCCCTTTGGGTCATATAGGCACTGCGGCTATGCAAGATTATGTAGGCGGGTGGCCACTCTAGCTTTATTAGATGGAGATTAGATTGGAGCTGGAATACCTTTTTAAACGAGCCCAGAGGAAAGCTGTAAACATGCTTAGCCTTTTTTCCTCCTCTCCCTCCCTCCCTCCCAAGCATATTTCTGCAGCACACATACATTCATACACATTCTCACGAGCACAGAGGTTGTGAGGGGGACTTGGGAGAAAAGATCAGAATACCAATGAGTGCCCAGGATGGCAGAACAGGTGCTGCTGGAAGACAGGTGAGCGGGTTACGCTGGAGAATGGCTGAAGTGCAAGGTTATGTGGCTGCATGCCTAATGCGGGGCTCCACCACTGCAGCCTTGGGGTTACTAAGGTTAGACCTCGGAAGCACAGATTAATCATTACACCCTTGTCTGTCTAGTTGTGGATGCACACCTGTGTGTGTCTGTGTGGTTCTGATAATTATTTTATTAATGGGAATTGATCATGATTGGCTAAGCATAGGGCCTGGTTGTAATTTAGTGCTGTAAAAATATTACATAGCACATTTTTGGACTCTTCGTCAAATACTAGGCTCCTCTCTCAGTCAAACACATACACAAAGTTTTACCACACATGACCAAAACATTCTTCAACTTGTCTTGCTTGTCTGGCTCTCCTTGACACGCTCTCTCAGCAAAGACGTCAAAATATCGCAGCACAACTTGTCCGGGGAGTCCAGTGTGTGTATCTTGTCTTTTGGCCTGCACATTTTTTGATAACCTGAACCTTTACCTCTGGTCTGTAGCCCTGGAGCCCAATTACCCACAGAGAACACAGAAAGTCAATCACAAAGCCAGGTCACGGTTTAGTGTTCACCATGCTCACAATACAGCAAAAATTCCCAGCATACCTCTGTGCCTCTGCTTCTGTTCCAGAGTTGATGAAGCAATGGCCAACCCACTTTTGATCTGAAATCCAAATTCACCAACAGTTTGTATTTCACAGCTATTGCCTGAAGGGTGTTCTGCTAATCGTGTCTCATATCTCTTCTGCTAAAGCCTGCCAGCTTTTTGCTTGTTAGCTAAATCTCATCTGCCAAGCTGCAGAGATGTGAATGTGTTACCTGTGATGTGGAGAACAGTGTACACAGGGTAGCCCAGGGGGAATAGCATTTCTACTATTCATTCACCTGAGGCAGGTACTGGAATAAGAAAGTTGTCCAAGGTAATGTTAATGATCAGTCAAGTGCCCTAACCATGACCACAAACAACTTAATTGTCTGTGGGCACCTTTTCAAAACAGCTGCCCCCTTGCTCTTTTCTGGAACCTTAACAAGCCAAATTCATTAGGATTCATTCCCAGGCCCAGATATCTTCATTGGGATGATTTGGCTGTAAAGGTCAAAACTGCAGACCTCTAATGACACCAGGGCCTGGGGTGTCTGCCAGGCGATGTCACAATCAGCACACTCAGGAGTGTGGTGTACAATGATGCAGCGCCACTAAAATGTAACCAGACTTGACAGTTCACTGCCTTCCAGAAAGGTCAAGCCCCTAAGGCAATACAGCATCAGCCCAGAGGACTGCCAGAAAGCCAATTCTGGGAGTTGAACTACAGTTCAGTATCCAAAAGTGTGAAGCAGCAGGCAGGGACACATAGCGCAGCTCAAAGGACCCAAAAGTACCAGATTGCTCTTGCAGATGAAAGCTGTTCACTCACAGTTTACTGTATATAGGTCGACTGCATTTGTTCCGGGTCAGTGCACTACAGTAGGGTTTAACGGAGCAAAAAGACATAGTGCAGCCGATGGCAGTGAGTGTGCAGCACGCATCTGCCTTCTTGACTGGTTGTTTGGAGAAAAGGACCTATACTGCACAACAGCAATTTTATGCTTACAGGAGGAAAAGAGGATACCAGTGAAGGGGAGACAGCAAAAGAAAGCAAAAGGGGCTGGTATAAAGACAGGAGAGAAAATGAGCGGATATAAAGCTGTGGTATGAGTGGATTTTTAAATGACTTTATTACAAGAAAATATGGTATATAGGTGAATTAAATTATATACATAGAACACAATCTTTGAGGTAATGGAAAGACCAAATACACACATTCTCAGGCACTTTACTTTCACCTTTGCTGTCTGCGGTCTTTCTCCCCCTGCCTTACTGATGAAATCTCACACACAATGTGACTCTGAAAGATCAATCAACACAGACGTAAACCACCACCTGTAGTGACACTTTACTGCACCATGGGAGGCATGAATATACAGTCAAAGCCAATGAAAAACTTGCTTTGGACTGCTGGTTGAGGATGGGACACATTCACATAGATCAGAGATCAGATTATAAGAGCTTTATTTTTTGCTTTTGCCCAAGGATGAAGGATTCCTCAGCTTTAATAAAAAGTCTAAATGAATTGTGATGTTGTCAAGAAGGAATAATTGCACTATCCGGTACATTACCCAGAAGGTATTATAATGGCAGAGGTGTAATTAAGTGTTGTGCCATTGGGAGAATGAAAAGGCAAGTGGAGGTGTGATTTGCACCACCCAAACTTCCTTTCCATGATGACTTCTAATACAACCCTGCAGAATTATTTGTAATTTCCAATGTGGTGCTCATGAGCTCCTAGTAATAGGCCGGTATCTCATGCTAAACTGCGGCTTTTTCCATTGGCATATTGTGTTTTGATTTATAACTTCCCTTGCCATGGTCACAATCTCAGATTTAAACCCAGTTCCACCACAGCCAAGCCACTTGCATCCATATTTTGGGGCTATCTCCCATCCTCTGCTGGGTAGACAGAGGAGATTCATCATTATTACTGCAGCGACAGGTCTATTACCTCCAGAGACTAAGAAAACAAGAGAAGAAACTTTGCAAAGAAGCCATCGTAGGAAACTCATTTAAGGACTGGCCTAAACTTTTCACATTCTTTGCTTTTGCTTTGATGCATTCAAAGTAATGTCTTGCTCAATCCTGTAAAGCTTTTCAAAGCTTTTCGGCTCCACTGGTGCACTCCATTATAATTTATAGCTTCAATGTGCTGGTAAGAGCAGTACTATTTAAGTTTTTGAACACCATTGTTTAATATGTATGGTGATGGTAACCCAAAGGTTTGAGAAAAAGGGTTTTCAAATTGAAACCACAGAATCACTGGGAAACTGTGTGCATCTATTATCCATTATCCCCTGTACAAATGAGTGAGGTGCCCTTGAGCAAGCCATTTACCCCTCAATTGCTCCAGTGGAAATGTTCAGAACAGAAGACTGTGGTTTCTCCAGGAACATTAAAGGTATGTGAATCTGCATAAATATCTTAAAGAGAAAACAAACTGAGAGAAGTCATGCTAACATACATTAGCAATCGTGATAAAAAAAAAACAGACAGGAAAAGCTTATCACATCTGATGCCACTTGGTTTCTAGCTTACCTATCACATCCCAAGAAAACCATAGAGCAATATCTCAAGGAAGGAGCCTCCAAGATATTTTGATATACAGCATACTCCCCCTCCCTTTTCCTATTTCCTTTTCTCTATCCTTTGTTACCCTGTGAGTGTCATCACTTTCTTATCTTTCCGAATGGGTGTGGAGAAGCACCAAGTATTTGCACCATGTACCACCCTGATATATCCTTTCCCATCCCTGCAATACTGCTATCAGATGGAACACAGCTACGTCTGTAGAGGGGATGCTCTCCATTGTCTTGGTGATTACATCAAACTATATTGTTTTGTGTATATATATATATATATATATACACAAAACAAAATATATATATATATATATATATATATATATATATATATATATATATATATATATATATATATATACAACAATATCATATATGTATAGTATTTGGCTTTCAAGTTGTTGTGAGGTCTGTGCAGATTGTTTTACTTGAGAATTTTTTTTTTCTGAGAAGTGTCAGTGTCAATGTCAGATTTATTTATACAGCCAATGCCTATCAAAGTGGTTTACATTAAAATACACCAAAGAAAAAACAACAAACCAATACAATAAGAAACAGAGGAACAATATTAAAAAACCCAATAGAGGTGCCTACACTCAGTAAAAGAACAAGCTAAAGAAGTGACTCTTAAGCAGAGATTTAAAGGTGGAGAGACCATTTGCAGACTGCACAGTTAAGGTAGAGTGTTCCACAGCATGGGATCGGCAACTGAAACAGGCTCGGTGTCCTCTAGTGAGCTTGAGGAACCTCAAGGAAAGAGCACCTGATCTGCTGAACGAAAGGCTCTGGAGAACCCATGCAGTTCAATGAGGTCAGACGAGTATTCTGGGGCCAAGGGATGTCTTAGGTCCTTTCAGACACGGACCCCTTTTCCTTTATCTGATTTTGCCTGAACGTCTCAACTACATGTATATAAAACTTGCAAAGGTAGACTCACAGGTTCAGACATTTACATGTAACTTTTTAGCTTGGCCCAACTGCATGTAGTTTCATTAACGGATAGGCATGCATGAGAACCAAGAAGTAAAGCCACGGTTTAGGAGACTTCCAGGACCAGCAGAGGCGTATAGCCAGCATGGACAGAAAGGCTGTCTGCATCCAGAAAGAGAGAGAGAATAGGAGAATAAGAGCCAGGAATGGGCTGTGAAAATGTGGAAAAAGATTCAGTCTCACACAAATGGCAAATACTATTTTGTGTGTTTTGTGACTCACTCAGTCACTATTGTGGGTATGTCTGAACAAAGCTGTGAAGAAGATGACCCATGTCTGAATGATAGAATAACGCCATTAATGAAGTCAGGCAGTGATCTTGGGTGATGCTGTTTTTCAAATAACATCAATGAAAAAAGCAATCAGGGATAAAGATGGGAAAAAACTTTGAAAATGTTTGAAGAGGTTCAAAACAGCACTGGAGCAAACTTCTTTTTCATCAAACAGTATTGCATCCAAAACATCAGGCTTTCTTGTTATTGTCAGCACATCTGGCGTCATGCTTGGAATGCTACTAAGACTGTGCTGCTGTATCATTCCAGCAGAGAGGTGATAGGTAGCACACGGCGTTGCACAAACAAAACTGGGTAAACACGCTGCTAGGATAGGATGGAGTGGCTTGTCCAGCGTAGGGAGCAAACCCTTTGGTGCTAAGATGGTTGCCCGCAGGAAGCGTTCGGGTGTGAGATCTCGAGTAAACGAGGGAACCTTGCCGTGTAATGTCCTATCTTCGACAAGGCTACAGATGCATGACGCACACTGGCACAGGAGATAAGTGCTCAAGATAGGAGGAGAGGTGTGACTATAGATAAGAGCCTGCAGAGGCTGAGGGAAGAGGAGAAGAGCCAAAATGAAGAGGGGTAAGTAATCAAAATTTTGCTGCATAGTCAACTATTGTCACCATTTTCCTCTGATTAAAGTAATAAAATTTCTATATCTTCAAGCCTGCTGTTTGACTGTACCCACCTATATGGGTATATGTGGCTTTACTTGTGTTTCTCATATCAGCCTTCACAGCCTTTCTGCACATGTTCTCTGGAAAAAATCTTCTGGGACATTGAACTTATCTAAGTGACTATTAAGTGTGGTGATCATTCCTCAGCTGAAGCACACCACATAGATTAAGCAAAACTGCAGCATTGCAGTGCAGCCATGAAGTCATTCTTCTCATTGAAGACTTTATCATTTTCAGCCAGAACAGACCGGCGTTCTTGGATCGAGGACTGCAGTACCTTAAGGCCTTGATCTGAGAGCCATCTGTGCTTACTCCACTCATGAAACAGATGTATGTTTCATAAGCTTTCCACAGTCTAATAGCTTTATTTACGTGTCCCAGTGAATGCTGAAAGAGGAGGCCAGAAAACAGTTTTAACCAGCTGAACAGTGTTACTGTACTTCGCAGGCCAAAGCACAGACAAAAGAGAATGTGGTGAGATTAATTGCAGAGCACACTTTCCGTGGATCATTTAACCTTTTAAGTACACGCGGCCCGAGGACGGGACGGTTCATGTTTTCACTGCAATATCTCCGTCTGGGCGCAGCCATTTTGTGCTCCTTGTTGACAACCTACACCTCGTTGGAAAGCCACTTCCCTACTCTATTGATTGACAGCTCGTTTGACCATACAAAAGGATCGAGGGCCTGTCCCTAGCCAAAAGAATCCAATGAGCGACTATATCGAGCGAAGCACCTCCCCCCACTCTTACGCTTGTATTTTCAGCCCATTATATTTGACGCTGAATCTGATGCAATGGACGTATAGCCAATAAGATTTCCGTCACGGGGATGTCCCACATGAAGGGGTTGTGGAAGGAGGGTGGGCTACAGGCCTAAGCGTAAACATGAACAATGGATGCCGGCTGTCCATGCGTAAATGCGTAATAGTGAGAGTGAGCGTATATCTCCATTCCAGTGGTATTTCCAGTGACCAGAGAGATGGCGAAACGCATGGAAAAGAAGAATTACACTGTTGAAGAAGTTATTGAAGAGTGTACGAGACGGGAAAGCGACTTTTCTGACGAGGATGTGTCGGATGCGCAAAGTTATGTGTCGTCTGTTGACTCGGTGGAGGAGGACATGTTCATTGAAGGAGAAGATATTGTCCATGACAAGTAAGTAACTTTTATACATGTTGCAGTTTTATAAATAGAATGTAGACGTTTCAAAGAATTAGTGAATACAGTGTTGTGTCCTTTGTTTTGTTTACCTGTGTGGGGGAGGTGTGCGCTTTTACTATTCCTCCAAAAGTAGTTGTGGAGGACTGATTTGTGAGGTGAACAATGAATACAGCTACAGTTGTTCTGTGAATGAATATCTGATATATACATACAACCATACATACATCTATAGTTATTTTGTTTTATATATATTTTGTGCATTTTTAGGCAAACACTGTGTTCTATTTCATTTACCTGTGTGGGTCCTTTGTTCTGTTTACCTGTGTGGGGGAGGTGTGTGCTTTTACTATTCCTCCAAAAGTAGTTGTGGAGGACTGATTTGTGAGGTGAACAATGAATACAGCTACAGTTGTTCTGTGAATGAATATCTGATATATACATACAACCATACATACATCTATAGTTATTTTGTTTTATATATATTTTTTGCATTTTAGGCAAACACTGTTCTATTTTGTTTACCTGTGTGGTGTGCACTTTTACTATTGATTTGTGAGGTGAACAATGAATGCAGATACAGTTGTTCTGTGAATGAAAACCTTATTTTTTGCATTTTAGGCAAACTGATTCAGATACAGAGTGGGAGCCAAGCACCAGAGCCAGAGCAGCCTCCTACTCCCAGTGTACAACATCACAAGCCAGTCTACATCTCTGGTGACAGTAAGACACCCATCAAGCTTTCTAGCTGTGCTTTGTAGCAGCCCGTGACTGTAACAGTGGCATACTGAGAACAACATGTGGCTGTGAAACCTGTGGAATTGTAAACATGTAAACAGTTTGCTGTAAGTAGTTTGGGTATTTGTTTAGATAAAGGTGTTGTTTTTGACCATATCTCTTGTTCTGAGTCTTTTCTTGTGATGCACAATTTCAGTTTCAGTAGAATAATGAGCATTCAATGTGTTTTTGCTTCACTAACATTATTTCAATCATACTAATAGTGAATCTGAATATGGAATGAGGTTCCTCTAAGTGGCACCTTTCATTAGAGCTCTCATTGATGTCTGTATGTTGAAGCATTCCAGAGTTATGCACTTTGGTGCCAAAGTGTCCATTTGGAGACTCCAAATGGCACTTTTTGGAGAGCGCCTGGGAATACCTACAGAAAAACCTGTCCCAAATGGTCATTTCTTGTCCAATTACTATCTACTTTTAACTGGGAATAGGTAAGACTTCAGCCTGTGTCACTATATTGTCATCTAATCAACATCACCATGCTCCAGTTGTCAAGCAGCCTTTTTTTACAAAAAAAATTTAGGCGAGCTACAAAATCTTTTTATTTCTCTGTGTTTAGACTTCTCTCACTGTTAACCATTTGCAATTGCAGTAAATCACACAGCTAAAATAAAAATTTCAGAGTGTTACCTTCACAATGAGACCAAGCTTTTGCACATACTCCTAAGGGGTCACAAACAGCTTGTAGTTTAATTTGGGTATGCCTTTGACAGGCGTTTCATCAACTATTGAGGGTGGTGTTAAAGGGTTAAGTCTCTCACCATGAGTTTCACATCAGGAATCTTGATGAGGTTTAAGGCCTAATAAGAATATCTACTATAAATATCTTCCGTCCAGTTGATAAAATATAGATTAAGACAGTCATTTTCCAAATGAATGCCTGCCATCTGATATGAGCAAATTTACAGTAGCTATTAGGCTATGATAGGGCAGCTGATAAGTGCATGCAGGAGATGTCCTTTCAGACAAATAGGGTTTGACATGCAGCAATTTGATGAATTTACTCTTCTTGTCAAATCTGTGTCAATATACATTTAAAGAGGCAAATAGGTGGTAACTTAGTGTCAGTCTGGGTTTCTTCCACCACCTCACAAGAACACAGCTGCTTTTACAGCTCATTTGTACTGCATGTGATTTGTTTTGCTTACTATTATTTGTTTTAGCTCCTATTAACTGTTTAAAGGTAGCATTCATGAAGTAAAAAAACATTTGTCTTCTGGTAGTGAGAGTAAGTACTCAAATATTAGCCAGTTTAATGCAGAGATTGTGCTAAAACAATACAGTTCCACCCCACAGCATGAAATAGGTAAGTCAATTTGAATGTGCAACTTTTAAACTGATGGATTACAAGCAGCAAACGCCACAGTAAGGCACCATTATTGCGTGAGGAGCATAAACCTGCTAGTTAAAGGTCCTACTTCCTAATCTCTAAGTTTAAAAGTTTAAAATGCATATTATATGTATGTGTGCACAAAAAGGGACATTTAAGTTGTGTCTCGTGTTTCCTGTGGAGCATATCACACACTGGTCGACCAGCCTATAAAAACATATATACTTTGTCCACTGAACAAAAATGAGGCTAAAATCTCTCACTTACAGGCGCTGCATCATCAGAAAAGATGCCATCTTGGAACTAGAGCCTGTGCAGTACAAGAGGTAAAGCTGCATTGTCTCTGTTCCACTGTGCTCCACTGGCTGCTGACCATAATGTTACTTCATACTTTTCTTTGGCTTACAATAACTAATTAAATACGAATGTATCTAAACAAATGAGCAGTTAAGAGAACTGTTATATTGTCCATCTGCATTTACAGTAAATTTACAGTCTGTTGTATGTTTTAAAATATCTGTTCAATGCAGCATGAGTTCCTATCAGTGTAGAATTTGTACAGTTGCTTCAGGGTGATCTCTTTGGACAGTTATTACAGCCACATCCACTATTACAGTATCTTAATCTGATAGTGTGAAATGTCAACAGTGAGGGTTAAGTGTCTCTGTATTTTTATCTCCTCATTCTGCCCCTGCATGCGGGAGGTGACAGGCATAGTGGTGATCTGTCATAGGCTTTCACCTAGCTGTAGCTTTAATCGATGCTGAGTGCAGCTCTCCATCGTGGCAATGAGGGGAAAGTCTGGAGGGACAGCTTCAGCCAACATTCAGACTGGAGCTAATGCGTTGAACAGAAAACATCCCCTGCGTGTGGGTGGAATCAAAGATCAGCAGAGCAGGACCTCACAAGAGATTTTTTCAGACAATTAAAAAATAATGCATGGGAATGAAAGCAGACAGAAAGTCAAGCTGATAAACTCAGAAACAGGTTGTTGCATCGAATGTTTAGGTTGAATACATAACTTTGTGCAAACTACTGAAAAAACTAAATCATTGCAAAGGAAAAAAGTCAATGGTGGTTTACATGATGTGGAGGAATACAAAAAATGTGGCTTTATAATTCAAAATGTTAGCCTCACCTCACTCTGAGAATAGAAACAAGGGCACTGTGAGATATCCAAGTGACACAAGTAGGAAGCGAGTGTTAAAGTGATAAATTAGGGCACCTGAATGTATCTGTTCCCTGTTTCTCCAACAACTGCCGCCAGACAAAGAGTGATACAAATTACTTTCTGCTACAAATTAGTTCTGTTCGCACGTCACACCCTGGAGTTATATGTCTATGGCTTGTACTATTTGTACTTGAGTATTTTTGTCTTTCAGTTTGACTCCATTTTTCTCTTCTGTCACCTGTTGCAGCCAATTATCGATATTGGCCGTGTTGCTATCTTGTATGCCTGCCAGGGTCTTGTCGTGTTGTTACAGTCGTACAACAAGAGAAGTCATTAATTAGTGCCAACTACGCACAAGAAAAGAGGTGTGAACAATAATGGTTCTGAGTCTGTGAGGAACAGATATGTTTGGCTGATTCATCATGGGAAAATATGAACACTAAAATTCCAATCCATCTCACATCTGCAAAGGGAAAATATGATCTCATGTGAGGTTGTTAAATGCTTGCTGAATTTTTGCTGTGAAATTGTGGCAGTTGCATATTCATGCACCTCAGAGCAGTAAAACTGTCAACAGCTGTAAACGATCCATTTATCTGCTTGGTTACAGACATCATGTTGTTCAGTGTTAGTATATTGTTTCCCACTTGTTGTTTTTGTGTGCTTTCCCTGTGATTTAAATATGATGTCTGTGATCAGGGTGGAACCTTTTAGTCATCATAACTAGGTCTATTAATTCTAATATATTTTACTTCCACGTTAAAATGTCCAGCTTTACAACAGAAATAAACATATAACAGCCTGGTACAAAAAGTGGGCTTGCGGAGTGACAGTTGGGTGCTAACTCACATTTACAAGGGTCCTGCTTCCATGACTACCTGCTACCTTTTTCGGCTGTATTCGGATTGACAAGGAATTGAGGTGGACAATGATGCTGCTAACATGGCGAAAGTCTGAGCCTCCCACAGGGGCTCAAAATGGCTCTTCAGAAAACTATGGGTGACATCAAATAGTGTATGAATAACATGCTAATATCTTAAATAATTTTTAGTGTTTCGCATGTCATATTGCACCTAACCCCTAACCCCATTCTTTAAATACCTAAGCATAAACTCCAACTGCAAGGGGAAATACATTTAACTACAAGCAAAAATTACACCTAACAGTGGTTAAAAACAATGGGTTAAATTCCACAGCATTACATGACCACCAACACCCACTGCCTGCCTCCTTACATGGACTTTTGTTGCTTTATCATTCCATGATCAAGTGACATCATGACTTCATGATGCTTAGTATGTTATTAAAAGTCACCTGCCATATAGAACAATATGGCACAATATCATGTTGTCCAAACTCATATATAGGCAATGGTCTTAAATAAATGTATTACAAGATGTTGGTGATTTGCCACTTTCTGATTCTCTTACTTGTTTAAACACATAAGATGCATTCGTAGAGAAGATTGAAGCAAGGCGTCTGGACTTGTAGAGTTTTCTAGAAGATGTTTCGCTGCTCATCCAAGCAGCTTCATCAGTTCTAACTGTTTGGTGGGGAAACATGGTTTATATGTGGTTACAGACCTGCATAAGATGCATTGTTAACTGGAGATATATAAGAGCCATGAATTAAACTCCACAAAATACAAAATTTGGAGGAGCAGAAACACAATCACTGAAGAGAGTGAAGAGAAAAATTGGAGTAGAAAGACAAAAAATGAAAAACATCCAGGGTCACAGGGAGGTGGTGGTGGGAAAGATGGAAAACAGGAGATGGAAATTGCAATGCAGAAATGGAAAGGAAGGCACCAAAGCAATGAGGGGAAAGCATATTGAATAAATAGATGGAGCAGGACAAAAAGACAGGAATTGGATGGAACCTCGGTGAGTTGATGTGAAAGTGAAAGGAAAAGTGGTAAATAGAGTAACAACAATAGAATGGAAATAAAAGACAGAGTAAACATCAGGAAGGTGTACATGTGACAGGCAGAAAAGAAAAAGATGGAGAACAGAAAGAAACACGACAAGAGTGGACAGAAAAGGAGATTAGAGTAAAACAATCACACGTAGGATAACTTGCAAAGGATGAAAAGAACAGAAGACAAGAAGCAACAAGAGACAGAGAGAAGGAGAAAGATGGAGGGGGATTGTTCTGTTTGTCCTGAGTCTGAGTCGCCTGCTAAGCAGATGATGATAAATGAGGCGGTGGGGAGGCCGGCTCCCCGCTCCGTTCACCGGATGGAGAGCTGCACACAAGTCTTTTCTCCCTAATTACCTCTCACTTACCATTAGCGCTGCCACAGCCACTCAGTTCCACCATCAGTTCCTAGCTCCGCCTGGCCTGTCATCTCCCATTGGTCCCCAGTAGCAACTGCTGATTGGCTTTCTCTGATGGGTTTCAGCCCATAAGGCTTGATGGGCATACAAACCTGCACACTAAGAATGCACATTCATGAGGCTGCATGTCAACTTTCCATTGATTCCATGGTGGTCACAGAAAGAGCAAAACAAGTTGTGCACGTTTCTCATCATTCTACAGCATTGTTACTTGATGAGCACCTTGTTTTGAATGTGATGAACCTCAATTGATACTTGAGTATGCTTTATGAATACAGTGTCAGTGTCAATCATTTGTTGTGTTTACAGCTGGATGGAAAAGGATTTTGCATAGCTACAAATCAGACCATGTGAGAGTTTTTCCACAGATTTCACTCATTCTTACATGCAGATGCACTGATGTTTATTAGAAAGTCATTTGCATGAGTCAAGTAGCATTCACCTGATCCTACCACCCAAGAGTTTTGGTAGGATATTATGGTACAAGGCCCATACAATGTCCACCTCTAGTCTGTGCTTTGATGCATACAATCACAGCCTTCTTAGTGACCATCTCTAAAATTAGATTTTACCTAAAACAATGATGCAGGATGGCAACAACCAAAACTAATTGAGTAACCTGTCCCTCCACATGATGTCATGTGTACACCTCTGGTTAAATGAACATGAACACTGATACATTTTTCTTACTTGATGAGCACAAGTATAACCAAAAAATTAACTGTGTGGAAGCTCCTTCAACATCTTTCTTTGCATTAAGTGAAGTAGTCCGATTTGTTATTTTATCAACAACGGCTGATTATGCATGAATGAGCATCAAGTTATAGCTCTTCATTCACAAAATTGTAGAATTTGTAAGTGAAATTATCCCACTCCACTGGCAGACCTTAAATAATTAAAGGTAATTCTGCACTGTCAGAGTTTATCAATGCCACAGAGCAAAACCTTGAAGGCACAGGGAGCTCTGATAATGTGTGATGTGCATGATACATTATGCCAAAGACATTGCACAAATTATCCCTGAAGACCAATTAATGACCTGCTGTTTGCTTCCGTTAACTATCCTTGTGAATTGAAGAATCTTCCTTCCTCTTTCAAATCAACTGCCCCATGGACATTTTTTCCCCAAAGCTTCACCCCATCTTGGTGTGGTTGTTATTGATTGAACTAGAGGAGTCTGGACAGTCAGTAATTAAATGGAATGACTGGTGGGTGTAAAATTAGCCTTTGTGTCATTAGACTGGAACGACAGAGTGGGCAAAGGAACAAGTACGACCCAGATGACTGATGACTGAAGGCCAATTAAAAGGCAGAGCAAAGAAGGGATGAAGGGAACGGCTGAAGATGTGGCACAGAAGCATATGGATTTGTCTTGGATAATGAACTCTTCAACTGCAATCGATCTGCTGGGAAAGAGACGGTGGATCAAAGATCCTCTTTGAAGGAGCTCAGGGGAATTGGTGCATAGTTCGCTTTAGATCTCTCGATGAATTTATAAACATTAAATTGGTTTCCTTTTAACACTGGGAAATTGTTCTTTTTAAGATAATCCAAACCACTCCATTAATCACAATAGACCTTTCTTGATGTGTCAGATGCTTAAATGACCACTCTCTGGAGTCAACTTTCTTGAGGATGTTCATCCATCTTTGATGAATTGCATGACCTTCAAATCTCTACAAAGATGAATGTTGAGCATTAGCATCACAAGTATGTTTCTTAACACTAAACCCGCCAGCATTGCAGTACCTCCTGGACCTCGCATCAGTGCAGGCTTTCGAATTGCAAATTAGAAGTCTGTTGCTGTAATATTTAGTCATGTTTTTTTTCAAAACAGCATCAATTTTTAAAAAGAAATTTACATCATGAATCCACATCAATTAAAAAGTACAAGTAATATGAGAAAGGTGTCTAAACAGTCAACATTGCTCATACAGGTTAAATATTACAATAAAAACAGTTCCTCATTTTCATACAAAAGGAACGAGGAAGAGAGCCTTGGTCAAAAATATTTTGGAACCACAGGTCTATTCTGCTCCAAGTTCTGCCATACAGCCTGAAGATGAAACTTTGTCTGAGCAACTCTGGAAAACAATCTGATTGACACCCTCAAAATGACTGAGAACACAGTCTGGTATATTTATATACACACATCTACAATTTGAAAAGTAACAATAAGCATTAATAGACAACCAAGATTCAGTAGTGCTATTTCAAAGGTGCTCTTATTCTGCTCACCAGGACTTTTTCATCTTAGCTGAGGTTCTACATCCCAAAACAGCAAACTTACGGACCTCGGGTTCAGGGTTAGGGAAAAGCGTAATTGTTTTAAAGTTTGAAAGGTACAGTCTGTAAAAGGGTTTCCTCGAAAGAGTTTATAACTGTGGTAGAAAACAATGTTACCGGACCAATAAATGCAATATCATCCTAGTCATAACACTTTAATATAAAAGCTATCAGTAGGCCAATGTGAACTGGACTTTGCATGTCCTCCATATCCAAGTGATGATAGATATGAAAAAAATCACATATTAGACGAACAAATTCTGGCCACCAATACCACATGGACTGCAAGCCTGTAATACCCATGGGTAAGTGTTTGTAACATTTTGGTAAAGTCCCTTGTAAGCCTCTGTCCAACAAAGGGACCTCTCTGAATGAACAGGCCATGACGTCAGTTCTGTTCACAGGCTAATCTCTGGAACCAATACTTCCCTCTGGCACAGCCACTGACTTTGGCTTGTCTCAATTAAATCAAGATTTGGGGTAAGAATAAAAAAGAACTGAGCTCTGTTGCTTACTCTGATTTCACACTAAAACTTGATCTGATATTTGGCTACATTCATTGGACATGGCATATTACCTTGGGATTGATTTGTTTGCAGAGAAATATGCTGATACATAGTGTAGTTGAGTGATGCCTATAGGGGGTCTAGTGAGGACAAAACCACAGAAATAGTAATGCAGACCACTGACCATTTGGATAAAAGCAGAATTTGAAGTTATCCTTGCTCATTGCTTGTGTGAATCTATGCTGTGCCACACTAAAAACATTTAACAAATATCCATGTGGTAGTGTGGAGACTTTGGATTCAATCAATAAATCCTATATTGACAGGGTAACACCTAGGATAATGAATAAGAAGGAACATAAAGCTAACATATTATGCAAAACAAAGTTATGATATACAGATATGTGAAGGATGACGGCTTTAAAAGTGGAAGTGAAAGAACAATATTTAACATGCTGCGGGTAGATTAATCATGTAATATAGTAAGTACAGCACATGTAGAGACATAATATCTGCAGAAAGACATATTGTCACCCTGTTAAAGCAGAAAACTGTAAAGAGTCTCCCATTGGCAGTTTTACCACTCATTCCTGGACAGTAGAAGTCTCCCTTGAGAAAGTATTAGTAATCTATACCCGAGTACCAAAAGTTGAACAGGTCATGCTGATCTAGGCACTGTTACACTGTGGGCTGAGTGCAACAAATCCATCACCTCTCCCTGTCTGTCTTTTGAAAGTGCTTCCACATATGAAATATATTAAAAGGCGCATGCTTTTCACAAAATTGAATTTATATTGACATACTTTCAAGCAAAGTGCATCAACCTGTTTAATTTCAGGTTGTCTACAAAACATTGTAAAAACCTATTGCCCCTAAACCTCCTAATTATGTGCACTCTGCAGCATTATTTAGTTATAGCTCCTGTTTACTAGTTTTTTACATGCAGTGTTTCTTTCCTTTCTTATTTTAAAGATTTTAAAGCTTTCTAAATGTAAGTTGCACTCAATCACATTCAAAGAATAAGATTAGGTCACAGGGACTGCTTCATTTCCACACATCAGTTGTATCGACCTTAGTATAATGCAGTTACAGCCACCTTACTTACATGATTTATCTGCAATGCGCCACATGTAGCTGGGAAATTACAAGCTAGGAAAGGTAGAAAATGTTTCTGATCAGCCTTTCAAATCATAGGTGGAGTGGCATTCCTGAGAAAAGCCAATAGTATGTGTGCCACTCTGAATCTGTAATCACTCAATCACAAAGGCCACTCAGACAGACAGACATCAGTGAGGAGCAGCATTTTGCCAGGAAATGTATAAATTGTGCCCCCACATGTTGTAAAATGCCCTTTGTTCAGGCTGGAAATGTTGCTGGAAAGCACTTTAAATGTTTCCATGGAAACAGGAAAAGTAGTGTTATTTGTGTCATATTAAGTTTTGAATGGAAGAAATTCTCATCATTCTCACAAAATGTTTCTCAAACTGAGTCTTAAATGTTTTTTGTTTTAATTTTTTTGATTGAAAAGTGAGTGGCTGTAAATGAATGGTAATTGTCCCAAGGCCATTTTACAAAACCACAGCAGTTATAGGGGGTATCAAACCTGTGACATTTTGCTTGCATTATAAAAAATACATAAGAATGAAAACATTAAATCCATACACACACAGAAATCCTGTCACCTCCATTGTCCTCTTAATCTGAATCCTTAAATAAACCCAGCACCCCAGGCGCTGAGGCTTATTAATATTGCAGCTCAGTCGGTATTCATTATGAATGAGAACAAGTGTGAAGACGCCGAACGGGCTGCAAAACAGTACAAGGCTGTGGCTGTAACAATGCAGGTCACACAGATAATCGGCATGCCCCGCCAAACCCCAGCTTAACTGACAGGCTCACACTCTGCACTGCTTAGAAAAACCTTGACAAAACCTTTCTGTTTCCTTTAATATGAGAATAAAAAAAAAAAAAAAAATCTGGTAGCCTAGCAGATGGAACCTGTATCTGTGAGGCTCTGGATACCACATTTTGTAAGGTGTGTACTGTTGTGAATTTAGGCCTAATAAATATAAATAAATAACTGAGGGCTTGATTTGCATGAGATGTAATGTAGATGCAGACATTTTAAACTGTGCTAGATTTTTTCTGCTTTGGTGTTAAATGAGGAACATTAGTCACTCAATTAGGACGTAGCTAAATGGGATTAAACGCCAGTTTCTATATCCACTTTCTCTCTTATGTACTTTCCACATACCATCACATTCTGAGATGTTGGGACCTCTCAGAGCCGAAGGAGTGTTTCTTTTATAAATGATTTACATTTTCCATTAAAATGTCCTGTGACATCTGTGACGCCTGACCTGGCACCAACACTGGTGGCAGTGGAGTGCCACAAGGTGCTAAACAAGGTCCTCCTGTACTTGCCTAATGTCAACAGTGAGTCGGACAACTAACAAGTTAAGTGCTTCCTGATTTAGATTCACCAGAAGAGGGCTGGGTTAAATATATATATATATATATATGCTATATATACTGCAAAATCAATCAAGATCAAAACTGTTATAGGAAGAGAGCAAGTACATCGAAGTCATATTTTGCCTGTTGTCTCAAGTGGCTCTTCAAAAGACACATTTCAGAAAATGTCAATATCTATGAAATGGTTTAAAGGAGCTATTACAGTTACAACTTTCACTCTGTGATGTCCTGTCACAACATCGTTTTTCAACAGCAAATATTTAATTAAGAGAACAATATTCTCTCAAACCAGTGACAGTGAAAAAACAGGGAAGAAAAGTGACATGTCACCTTCTCTGCTGTGTCTCCTTTATTGTCACCCTCTTTTTATACAAGCTATTTCTGAGCCTGTTTTACATTTGAATATTCAACTGAGTACAAACACACACAAATCCAAATGTGTAAAATGCGATGATTTAGATTACGTAAACTTGCTTTTTGTCCACAAAGTGTGGTTAGAAAAGTACATAAACCCACACTGTCTTCGTGACTCTATCGCTTTTTCTGTCACCGGCTTCTTCCAACACTGACACACACTTAACTTCCTCTTTGTGACTATCTCTATCCCTCTAACATACACACACATACTCCACTCTCTGGTGGAGAAATGACTGTATCTGTGCTGCCAGGTGTGTTCTCAGCGGTGGCTGTGACCTCAGACTGAGATCTGCTCTCTGCTGCGCCATGGGGGATACAACGACAAAAGCTGCTCCAAACATTTATCTGTCCTCTCTGCTGCTCTTATTATCTTTGTCAGCTTTCACGGAACACTGTACTTTTGACAGGCGGTCTCTACTTTCATAAACTTTTCTTCCAAACTAGACAGTAGTAGTAGTAGTAGTAGTACTAGTACCAAAAAGTTGCAGGTATAAAAAACATTACATGACAACATGTGAGACTAAAAGTTGTGGCTCATACCGACAAACCTAAAAATAATTAATATCCACCTGCAGTTCAGGTTTGTTGGCAAGTGTCATGTCATTGTAAAGCTGCATCTTTTATGGTTTTGAGTTACTCTCATTACCTTCATTCTGGGACTATAAGTAAGCAGCTGTTTTCAGAGAAAAGCTCAACAAAAAGTCTGATGTCAGTCTATAAACAAGCAACTTTGCGCGCATCTTGCCAATAGACATCAAAACTCATGATGTCATTATTGTGCTCATAACTTTGCTAAGTAAATCATTTAATGTTTATTATCATTTTTGTAATGATAATGAGAACCTCTTGAACTTGCCAATCTATAATTTTGCTCTTGATTGTGCGGACTATAGTGCAACAATCGTCACTACTGCAATCGTCAGTGTACATTCACATGCTCACCTCAATTCCAAGAGGTAATTAGAGGTATTTATCATGCAGGTCCCTTAGCTATGCCTGCTTACTTTATTAACTAAGGTGCACATCTGTTTTTTATCCAACAATTGGCAATAAAAATAAATTTAATCAATTCAAATGCATTTATCACAGTCACAACATGACTTCCCGGGAAACAATGGCAAATTGAAGTGGACGGGGTTAAAAATGCCATCAAGGGATAATTTATAATCTATGTACTCTGTTGTTTATGTGCGAAGATAATATGGGGGGGAAATGACATTGTTTGCCTGCAATCAGCAATCAACTTCTCAGCAACAACACACAGCAGTTTCCATGACAATGATGTCAACGACAGGCCACATTAAAACCACTTTTTATCTGGTGACAGGATCACTGCATCTACACTGTGCCAATAGTAGAATGTTAAACCAATATTTGGTTACTCAAAAATAGGAAATGCATTTAAATATTGCATGATAATCAACCAAACTGAAAGCTTTAACCCTTTCCACCTTGCCTTAGGTGGCTTTATAGAAATGCATCTAATAGAAAAGAAGCACATCTACTGCTGCTTCATGTTCCCTTTGCATTTAAAATATTATTTTTCCCAGGCGGACGTTTGAATGATGTCCACACTATACCGGAGTCAGAGATACAGTACAGCAGTACACAGCAGATCTAGGAGATCTTTTTCTATGCAACAGGTGTCTTTTACTACAGATTTGCCTCCTCAATTATTCAAAGGGCTCTTCCACCTTTAAAAGTCGCCCCTATCTTATTCATTATTGAAGTGCCTTTTCACTGTGGTTGGAGGCACCTTCAATTATTCAACAACAATATAGAGCCTAGCAAGGGGTTAATATGGCTTTTGCTGCCAGTAAGTGGTAGAGGAGGTAAAATGGGTAGCAGAGGAGGTGGATGTGTGGGGTGGGAAAGATTTATGATACAGGCCTAGTGGTGAGGTGAGAGACTGTGGCACCGGGGGAATAGAGACTGAGACTGAAAGAGAGAGAGAGAGACAGAGAGATTGAGCCGGAATAGAGGTTGTGGTGATGGGGAAGCATGAGGGGAAGCCCCACTGCCACAACCAGCCGGAGATGTAGGTGGGTACATGTGTCTTTGTGCTAAAAAAATACAAAGTAAATCATTCTATTTGATTTACATGGACACCTTTACAAGTAGAGGCTGACACAGAGGCCAGGATTGTACTATCATGCAGACCCCTACTACTGCAAGTATTATTATTATGCCACCCTCCGGTGCATGTGACAATAAATACACAAAATGTAGGTGTTTTTCTGTGGTAATTTGTCTTTTTACATTAACTGTCTTACAACTTTACATTAATTGTGAATACCTCCAGAACTTCAGGTCTCTTTCCTCACCACAAAACATCTTCCTTGTTGGTGAAGTTTTCTCCCCTTCGGGTTTAAAATAACTTGGCTTCCGATAACACAATGTTCTTGTTTCAAACAAACCCTTGTCATGTGCCCTTCAGCTCCGGTTTTGCTCTGTTGTCTGTGTTATCTCCTCCTTCCTGGCACTTCTCACCTAGTTTTTTTTTTTTCTTCGAAGTGAAGAGGGTGTTTTTTGTTTTTTCGCCCAGGGCTACATATACCTGACAGACATAGGTTATTCAATACATGTGGGCAAGACACAGAAAGTGGATTCTAGGGCTATAGTTTAGTCTACCAATACAAGTGATAAAGTTTTTTCTTCATTAATTATTATTATATTTGAGCCACAGAATTATAAATAGATTTTTGGCAACATGTTCTATTATTAAGAAAAGGTACATTAAATTAATATATTAAATGAATAATAACTGGTAAGAAGGAGACACACATGCACATGTTGCATATGTATTGAAAAAAAAACATTGCATGTCACTACACTTCAGTTAACCTGTCTCGAGGAACTCCTAGAAGGGCTTTATATTTAGATAACTATGTTAAACAACTGTAATCTTACTATCCAGTTACTTGGAGTGAGTAAACAAGGGGATTCCCTGTGACATCTGAGGAACTTTAACAGATCACATGCATGATAACAACCACGTGTTTACGAGTTGTTACTTCTTTGCCCCGACTAATGTAAACCTGTTACATCATCCTCCCCCTTTTTTGTATCCCTCTTAGTTTTTCGTTCTGCTTGGCCAGAAAGAGCCATCTAATGCAGCTCCTTTGACCATTAATTCATGGCATTAATCAGCACCGTCCACCCTATAATTGATCAAAAGCCATCATTTTGCAATGTTATCGTTATCATCACTAATTGATTTGATGATCCATGCGCCCCATTAATAATGTAAAAGATGGGAGATTAAGAATTTAACTGTCAATTGCCGTTAATGTGATCAAGATGTAATAAATGAATGAGCTACATTTCATTTAATTTAATCAAACCCAATTTTATGCAGCCCTGTTTCAGCCCATATATCCTGCCAGCATGGGGAAGGGGGGGATAAAAAGGCTGGTGGGGGTTGAATGATGTGGAAAGTTTTTAAATATCTTTTTGATAGCCTCCCCCCCTCCCCACCACCATCCATCACCTCCTATATAAAATATGAATTATTCTGAGTAGTTCTCCAATAAATTACAGTCTTGTAAAACAGAGAGATCAAGCAGCATTATCTTTTTAGTTCTTATGTGAGGCAAAGACTGTATTTAGAAAATGAGCTTAGGCAGTGATTACATATTGCAGTTTTACTTGCAAATAATTTACAATGAAATCCCCATTTTAACTGTATAGAAGCTTGCTAAGGGGGGGGGGGTCAACCCTGTCTCAGCCTGTCCACCCCGCTCTCCTTTGCTGGCTCTTTAGAAATGCTGCAGCTCCCCCTGTTGGTACGGATCAGTTGGGAGCTTGTTGGAGATCAAACATGGGTCTATAATGTAATGGATACCACAGAAAGGAAACTGGTCCTGACCAATATTTGACACTTGTGAAGTGGTAATCTTCACTTGTGATCTGTGCGCTACAGGATGCCGACATGGTGCAGTCAACAGAGTGGTGCTGTACATGTCATTAAGGCATTCACGAGTGTAATTAAGCATGCATAATCTCAAATGTCATCAATAACGGCCTCATTCTACACTACGTCTGAGCACATTCACTTTTTTTTTCCCAGTGGAGGAAAATTATATCAATCCCCAGAGATCAAACAGCAGCGGAAATCCTTCAGTCTCCAGTGTAATTACTGGTTTATTCAGACAAAAGCACCCTTTTCTGCCTTAACAGTCGAATCTCATGCGCTGCGCTCTTGAGGTCCCTTTGTCCAATGATGCCCATGGCGCACATTCAAGATGTTCCGCCAGTTTCTTCCCCTGTGAAAACTGAGAATTTGATGCTTCTCACTTGACAGCTAGAGAGCAGTGTGAGTGGCTCTCTGTCTTTTGGACCTTCCTCCTGATTTCTGGAAAGCCCGACTGAGTGCCACTTTTCATCTTAGGATACATTTGCAGCAGAGCTCCAACTTTCTATTCAGTATTGGGAGAGATGCACAATCTTTTTTAAAAAACATTTACTGTACCTGCAAGTTGCATAGAAGTGTTAGTGTTATCGCCTTAAAACGATGACTTACAAAAGCTAGGAAACGAGGTGAAAAGGAGGCACTCTGTCTGTGGTGACAAGATTAATCAAGATTTTGACTAAAGACAAATCTACATAACAGATTTTTAGCTATATCGTGTGTGAGCTCCTATTGGTGCTGGATAAAGGTCAGATCTTTGTGCAAATTGGAATCAAAAAAGAAAATAGAGGAAAACAGCAGCTTAGACTTAAGTATGAGTTATGCATGAGCGTGTGAACGCAGCTTAAAACAATCAAAACTGAATTGATTCCCTCCGCTTTCTCTCCCCCTCCCTGTGCTTCTCCTCAGTGCTGAAAAAGCAGATTGGAGCCCCTGATAGCATCGTACATCTGTCTGTCTGAATGTATATATGTGTCAGCGCGGAGAAATGGAAATATGTATGTATAAAATAGAGGAAGGAGGTAGTGCCAGTAAGTAAAGTTTGCCCCAGGTGACAGTTTGAACAAACTCCCATGAAGCTCTCTGAGTTGCATGTTGGGTCGTGCAGAAACAATGGACTAATTAAGGCGAGGCTCTCGACGCAGGGTTCATTGCAAGTCCTTGGATCTCGGCTGGACGGAGGAATGAGCGAAGAGGGAGGGTGTTTTTTTTTTTTTTTTTCCTTGATTAAATTCAGATCAAGGGAGCTGACACAATCTGGCTTCAGTTCTGCCTTAATGAATGGCCGCAATTATTTCAGCTGCAGGTTCTATCTATATACACACACACATAGACTGCAGCACTTAGGTAACAGCAGAGTGGCAATGTCATTGCCAAAGTTTAGATCTCAAGTCTAAAAGCCATGTATTATTGTCTTTTTCCACATTTACGAGCCACTATACTGAAACAAAGCGCCTGTGTGCATTGCTAAAATGTCACATGCTGAATTCTAAATTGAGCAAATAAAGCCCTAGATTCAATCTATGCCAACCATATCAAGAGGAAAGATGGATTTGGAAAGTAAGCAGGGGCATATGGTAAATCTTAAGGGAGATTAAGCTTACTTATGTGGTGTAGGTGAATAGAGAGGACGGACAGAGTGTAGGAAAATACATTCTGCCTGGATCAGATTTTTTTTTATAAAAAGGAAAACATTAATAACCAATAAAGTCATCTTCCAATGTAATTTGTGAGCCTATTTTAATATCAAATTCATCATGTCAGTCACAAAAATTAATGTACCATAACTGTGCATGATAGACTACAAATTGACTGAAACAAGAAGCAGAGTCAATGTAATTCAAACAGGCAGTTTGGCACTGGACAATGAATAAGTCTTGTAGGAAGCGACAGACAAACTTTAAGACACAAAATCCGTCCAATCATCCATTATCTATTAACCCGCTTTGTCCTGCAGTGCAGGGTCACGGGGGGGCTGGAGCCTATCCCAGCTACTGTAACTACGGGTGAGAGGCGGGGTACACCCTGGACAGGGCACCAGTCCATCGCAGGGTAACATACAGTCAGACAACCATCAACACTCACACCTACAGGCAATTTAGAATGACCAATTAACCTAACAAGCACGTCTTTAGAATGTGGGAGAAAGCCAGAGTACCCAAAGAAAACCCACACAGGCGCAGGGAGAACTTGCAAACTCCACACAGAGAGGCCCCAGTCAGAATTGAACCGGAAACCTTCTTTAAGACACAAATTATACTTTTTTGTTACTACTATGAGGCTTTTTAAATAATGATTTTGTTGGTACCTATTGTTCAAATCATTTACGCAAGATTTAAAAGTTTGCTTTCTTTCTTTCTTTTCGAATTCCTTTCAGTGTTGTGAGTTATTTACAGATGACAGTGGTGTGAATCATACATGCTCCTTTCCACGCAATAGAACAGGTTTTATTTAGTCAAGTGAAAGCAAGTGGAACAATCCTGTTTGAGGTCAGCCAACTTTCAATGAAAAAAAGTCTCAGTATATTCATTTAGATGGACAAAAAAAAACAAAAAAAACAACTACAGTTCATGGTCAGTCATTGATTTACTGACCTTCCCCTGGTAACATTCAGTTAATCTGTTAATTTGGCCCTTAAGTAACCTGACCAAAAGTCTACTCAAGATACAACTGTGGGAAAGAATAAAAGAAGGTTTTTCACCCAACGGCTTGGTTGCTTAGCAAATGTTACAGTGCGGCCTTGAATACACTCAGTGTGTTATTAAACTGACATTTTCCACTGTCACAAATGACAAGAAGCAACATGACTGATCGAATAAGCTGATGCCTTTGATTTACAAATTGCTCAAACAATACCAAACTTACAGTACCGAGAGTATCAAATATCCGCTATAACTATATTATAACATGTTCTCCCTAATTAACAGTGTTTGCTTTTTAATGAGTTTCCAAGATCTTAAACTCATTCCACATTCAATCATTCTAAAAACCCCATCCGTCACTGTTTTTCTTTTTGGGGTTTTAAACACATTTGGCAGTGACAGCTAGGAGCTTGTCGAGGACTTTGGAAAGGAACGCTTGCTGTCATCTGTCTGTCTGTCTCTCAGTCTGTCTGTGTTGGACTGTGACGTTCTTCGAGTGACAGGTTTCTCTGTGGCAATCTGCTGCGTCTGCTGATTCGTATCAGTCTGTTTTGTGTCTGACAGACCAAATGTGCAAGCGCTGCACGTTTGTGTGTGCATGTATTCGATGCACGTGGCGATTTGTGTGCATGCATATGTCCAGCAGATTGAGTTTTTAGTTAAACATTTTCAGATGTGGGGCTCTAGCTGGCAGTGGGGATAAGACTGTGGCTTTTACAGCCAAAAATAACCCAACTTAGCTAACGAACAAAACCTGAGCAGCAGAAGAGAGACATTTTATGGTCAGAAGATGGGTGTCAATTCTGTAAATTCTTCTGTAAATTATTTTTTTTTAAGTCAATCCCCTTTAAAGGTAGGGTATGAGATTTTGAAAACTCAGTGAGAGTCAGACAGATTTTGAAAGTAAACACACGCCCCTTTCTGTCGGAGCTTACCCCAAAGCCATGCCTCCCGACCAGTCTGTGACTTCGGCCATCATGCACGTACCTCTCTGGTGCACGCAGAGCAGGAAGAGAGTGACAACCAGCCAATACTCTGCGCAGGTGCGCCTCGTAGGATTGGCTGATGTTTTTAGCATTTTATAGGTTCCACAGATGATTAATATTCTTCGTTTTAAAGTGAAACTACTAATCGGTTGCTATAGGATTGTAAATTTACACTAATTTAAAGTTACACTAAAGTTACACTAATTTAACAAAAAGTGCATCAGAATGAAATCTCCTACCCTACCTTTAGTCACACATATAATAATAATAATAATAATAATAATAATAATAATAATAATACAAATTGCTAATACAAATGGTACAGTTAACTGTGCAGTAACCACTCAGGTAGTACAAACCAAACGTTATGTACTGTATTGTATTAGATGAACGCTGGCTGTATGCTGATACTGCTGTGGCTATTATACTTTTTTCCTCCTACAATGATTTTGCACATGCAATCTATCTGTTTGCCCTGGATCCTTCACATTAGGATGCATGATGCAGAGCCGGGGAGTTGCTAAATGGATGAAAATGATAAACTATTACAACAAAGATAACATTTCTCTGCTTATAGTAGTGCCATGCTTTATGTCTAGATACCAAAGTAAAATCTTCAGATTTTAAAGCTGTAATAAATAGATAAAGCACTTAGTAACACTTTTAACTGTTAATGTATTAATGATGGCATGTTCATTGTTGATGAGAGACAGTCAGCTGACTGTGTTTATGTCCACTGAGGCTTCACTCAAAGCGGTGACATTTTGGCTTCAGAGCAAAATAAGTGTATAAGTGAGCACCGTCTGTAGGAAGGCAAGATGCTGAATAATGATCATAACTCTGATATGACAACCACTGCAGACAGGATTCAGTGACCTTTCTGACTTTTCCTTATCAAAAATGTTTATAGTGAGAGCAGAGCTGTCTCCTCTGATCAAAAGCTTCAACATCAGTTTGAAACTTTATCATTCCCAAGCGTCACCGGATAGCTTTGTTAGGTGTGGTGTATAGCTTGGCGGTGTGTGTGGATATGTGTGTATTGCTCACATTTTCTTGTTTTTATTTCTCTCCAAGACAAAACAACTGAAAAACTTTTCATCGTCACATATTTTTTGCATTACGGGTAACATGATAGGCACAGCAAACCGTTCAGACCCTGTGCTGCATGGGCGCCGTCGAACAAAGCTAAAAGAAACGTTTAGCCGAGGGACATGGAGCCCTATAAGGTAGCGAAAGCAGACAGCATATGAAATGTCTCTGTAGGAATATATTGTGAGTGGTGCCATCTCTGATGGCCAAACAACTCAATCAGCAATCTGTCGGGACATTTAGAAAATGGGATCCTCCTTCAGTGATGACTGCAGGCATTCACTTACACAGTGATGGAATGATATCGACCAATCCACTGCTTTTATTTACCCATGGCAGTCCATCACATGTATTTCCACATCTGCCTCGGCTATTTTTTTTTTTTTTTTAAACAGTGGTCAAAATGTTTCGAAAGTGCACAGTGCTGTCATTAAAAGTCTATTATGAAAGAAACATTAAATAAAAAGCATTTGTTTTTTGCTATGTTGATGCTGCTGCTGCCACTAATACCGAGGAGCCCACTGTGGACTGGGGGCGGTGAGTGCAACTGTGAGAGCCCGCTGCCATACAGACAGATTACTGTTGTCACTAGTCGATCTACGTGGAATGGCTGGCCATTACCAAAAAATGATATCAGGCCGCATACAAATGCACATTATAGAAGCACAACACAGGTGGACAATCGGCATGAGATAGATATTAGATGAAGACAAGTAGTGTGGATTATAGGCTGCATGGTGAAAGATTGATGGCGACACAAACTGCAGTTAAATGCACACACTCACAAAATGAGACACATACATTGCACACACATATGTGCACACACAAGTACACACATGAAGTCCCAGAGCAGATAAAGCCGTCAGTAGAATTAATATCTGTGTTCTGTAGTGCTTTGGGCCAAAGCCCTAACAATAAACACATCACTCACAGTGTAGGCCAAGCAGCCAAGGGATCAGCCTAAGGGTGGAGAAGGAGGGGAAACAATTTAAGTGTGTGGGTATGTTGCAGCTGAGCAGTACTAAAACATTAAGACGGTAAAACTGTGAGTTTTCCTTCTGGATTGTGGATGACTGAACATCTGCAGTACAGGCACTGACAGGAAAACTCTAGCTGTCCGGTAGTGACATTGTATTTATTTGTTACTGTCAACAAATCCCACTAAACAATAGAATGATGCTGCTAATAAGTACTGTCTGTGCGGTCAAACCCTGATTAGTCTCCCTTTTTTGCTGCTATTTTCTTGTGCAAAAAAAAAAACTACTGAAACCACATCAGTGAGACACGCCAACAATGACTTATTCCTTCACACACACAGCACTGTAGTTTTAACAACATCCTGCTGCAGGAACATTGGGGTGTCAAATTCATCCTAATACATAACTGACAGAATGTGTTGTTCGCCAGAGGCTCCTAAAATCAGCGATGTATGATCACTCAGACAACACACAGACCGCCAAGGTCGACTTGGCGTGTGATCCTCAGTCACACAGATGACTTATCACTAAGGTTTTTTTTATTATTATTATTATTATCACTTTTATGTCTAGTTCCTGTTTGACAGATACCAAACCTGCTTGCTGGAACAGGCAAAGAACTGATATACAACATTACAAACTGGCACGAATCCATCTGTCAGTGGCCTTTGGGAGAAATACTGGCAGTTCTGCTCATGATTTAGCCATATTAAGAGGAAACTGTTTATTTATTTATATATTTTTGTTTTGTTTTTAGTAAGAGTGTGCATTTTTCCTTACAAAACTCATCTCTGACATGGCTTGCTAGAGAGTCCATTGTCTCCTTTTTGTTGATGTGATTGTTTAAAGTTAGCTGATGATTGACACTCATATCAAAGCCTGATTTGTGTTTTTAAAAAAACAATGAAAAGAACAGTATTTCTGCTTTGAGCTACACTAAAGCAAAGCTGCCTGGCTTGTGTTTTACATACAGGTTGTTGTTTCTTTTTAAACTTAAGACTTGGCTAAATCTGCTTCACATCTAAAAATGATCCAAAGAGAGAAGACCAGTTGTCATGCAAGAAGTGCAACAACAATATCAAAGGTTGTCACATTTAGTACCGATTATACATTCGCCAGACAGAACATATCAACGTCATCCAACCATGGGGCTGATACAGTCACAGGAGTCTGTGCTAGGATGCAGAATGGGGATTGCCGGGGCATATGCAACGTGGCTGATTTTCACTTTGTTTGGGGTTCAAGTCTCCTAGACGCCACCACCTGTTGTGTTTTTCCCCACAGTTAAGTTTGAATTTTTAACCATGCTGGGATTTGGTGTTAAAAAACTACTTTACATCTAGAAAAACCGTGTTCAACTACCATTGCGTCAAAACTTTGAGGTTTCCTTATAGTGTGGTATGGCCCATATACCTTCAAGTTGTGAAGTGACGACAAGTGCATTAAATGATCTTATTTACCTTCAACAGATGAGGGTCAACTTCAAATGTAAGGAGGGACACTGTAGGCCAGGAAGACTTAAAACAGCTGACTGACTGTGGGAAAGGGGCATTGAGGATTTGGGCTTGTGGAGCTAGAGCGTGTCAATCACACAGGCCTGGGCCATGGCTGAGTGGGAGGTGGTGATGGACCAGGGCAGCGAGGGGACAAGCTTAGACAGGGAAGTGTTGAGAGAAACACGGCTGGAATTATATAAATAAATAAAGTGGAAGACAATTTGAAGCTGAAAGAAGAACGTGACAGAAACGGGGAGGCGACCGCTCAGGGTCAGATACCACAACAGGACGGAGACCCACTGTGAGAGAGAGAGGGAGAAGGAATGAAAGAGGGGCTGTGAAGATTGTGGGTTTAGTGCAGAGAGCAAGAGATACGGAGGATATCAAAATAGTTTTAGGAGATATACAGAGACAAGTCAGGGGTGAAAGTTAATTGAACAGAACGGAGATGGTCTTTGTTGTCACATTCTTCATGGCTTGCTTCGTAAGCCTGCTTACTCAGTCTCTGCAACCGAAAGCTTTGAGTTTCCCAGCTCATCTAAGCACACACTGGTCTGCTGTACGTCTTAAAGCAATATAGAAAGTCAGGATAAGGCGTGGCGTAGCTGGGATAGAAGACATATTTTACAGCAAATACATAGATTGAATCTAAGTCTCAGAGAAAAGAGATCAATGAAGTGATTTGAGGTCTTATCCAGCTTTTGTTAGAAAGAAAGAGCAAAGAAAGTCAATAAGTCACTAGTGAAGAATCCCACAAGCCGTCTCTTCTAGCAGCAGCAGCCATTTTTAAGAGGCAAGAAGGAAAAGGTGGAGGACAGCAGGAGAAAGTGGTGATGAAAAGAGAAATAAAAAGATTATAATGTTCATGTTTAGGGATGGCTAGTTCTCAGGTCTGATACAAAACAGGCAGTGCTGATGAAGACTGTGACTTGTGTTTGAAAGCAAAGCTACAGCTGAAAAAAAGATGGGACAAACCACATGAGAACCATTTCCACAGACTTGCTCAGATTTTTAGTGTTTGGCAGTCAGGAAGGAGCATATGACAGAGTAAATACCACGCTGAATGACTGGTCAACAATGACTGGAACTCTTGGCAGCAGGCCACCCTGCACATTCTCAGAGAACGCCCATTCTTGCATGTTCTTCAACCAAAACAGCATCGACGGCATCCTGCTGTTTGCGCTAATATGCAATGACATTTGCTCTGAAAAGGCCAAGAAATACAGGGAAAAACGTTCAGGATTTGGCTGAGGTCCTGGATTCAGAGGTCTGTGTAGCACAGACCGAGGATAGCGGCACTGATTGTGAAGCAGAGCTGACTTAGCTTTTAGTTTGCCACTAGCCGCCCAGAAATAGGCAACTAATGAGTGTCATGGTTTAAAAAAAATGCACATATGGGCACTAATTTTAGTGTAAGAAGGGAATAAAATAAGGCAAAAAGTGTACTTGTGTACATGCAGATGTGCAATGCTTGTAAAGTAGTCTACAGTACAATTACTGTACAAGCAGTTTCCCACTTTCTAGCAATCACCATTAAAATCAAATCAGACTGGGGAAAATTAAAGCATCTGTACTTGCACTAACATATGGGGAGGTGTCATGTGTGGGAAGATGACTGACGCAGAAATGCGCAGCAGTTCTTGAGAAAACAACGAGGAGATGTTAGATACAGCAGCAGCTGCAAGGAGAGAAAAAATATATTGCATTGATTCAGATGGAGAGTTGTCTTTGAATGAGCTTCAAGTGAAACCAAAAAAACATGGAAGCAAACTCTAAAAGATCTTTTGCATGCTAACAAATGACAAGTTTCTGGCGCTGACCACCCACTTACTCACCTCCTGTAAAACTTCTGTGTGAACTCCACATAGCCAAAATCTCAACAACAACAACAGCAGCAGCAGCGTGTTGCTGCACACGCACGTGTCCAGAAACATTAAAAGTGAGGCATTTTATTGTCTTTCATATCTAATCTGGGAAATGTTCCACAGAGACAAACTTTCCTGGCAACCTTTAGGTTAAAAAAAAACTGCTAATAGCAGGTCTGCTTAATGTTCCAACTGCAGCCTCCCGAGACTCATCTGTAAACACACATGCTCTGAAAACTGCTTCACACACACTCCCACTCATACTTAAAAAACCTTCCCACTGAAATGCACATTTCAAACCGCCTACACTTAACACACTCTGCCCCCCCCCCCCCCCCTCTGTATTCCTGTCTTTCTCTCTTTCTCATGCTTCACCCAGGACGTCCGGATGAGCCACTCTTAACTCCTCAATACAGAAACAACCCCTCTCTTCCCTTCTTTTCATCTTTCTGTTTGCCTGCTGCAGTGGGGTGGGAGCTGACAGCCAATAAAAGAGCAGCCTATTTGAAGTCCCCCAAAAAATATAAAAAAGGGAACTGATCCATTCTGTGTTGAGTGGTTTGTTTTTCCTCCTCTCTGTGTACTTTGCTCTAGATTTTGGCCTCTTTTAATGTGGTCTTAATAAGAGAGAGGGAATGATTTAATAGAATTCATTACCCAAAGCAGCCGGTCACAGCTTGGCTGTCCATCCAAAAAAAAAAAAAAAAAAAACATTTTCTGCACACACAGCAGCAGGCTGTTGGAGTCTATAAAAGTCCAACCTAAACAAAGATATAGTGTTCAGGAGTTTTTTAATGACTGCAGTCAAGTCAACATGTTCATTCAATTAGAAAGATTAATTTTCTCCAGCACGCAGCTGGCAGCCTTGATTTGCAAGCATTGATTTAAATGAGAACGGACCAGAGATAGGAGGGATCGGAGATCGGGAAAGGAAGCATCAAAATCAAGTGCACCTACACATTTCTATTGGCTTCCTTTTCTGAGAATTTGTTGCATCCCTAAATGCATCCAAACTTCACTTCATACAATTCATACAAAGACCATCTGTGCACCAGTTTCGGAAAAAAACACTACAAAATACACTATAGGAACAAGGTGTGCTTGTTTTTTTTTTAACACTGAACTCCTAAAAGTTTGGTGAATATTTGATAGGAGGCTTTTTTCTGAACCAACAGTGCATCATTTCATTGTTAAATCTTTATATATATATATATATATATATATATATATAGTCTATATAAATATTTATTTTCTTGGTATTGGACTCATAAATAATTCAGGTAAGATATAGAGGATGGCTCGCAGGGGCTGTGGTTGTTGTTATTGTTACACTTTTTGTTTGCGGTTATGGCACTCTTCTTGGCCCCGTGCTGTGTCTTCTCTCCTCTCTCCTAAAGGCCCTTTTGTTTTCTTGGATGTGTGTGTGTGTGTGTGTATGTGCTTGTGCGTGTGTGTGTTTCTGTTTTTTATTATGGATCCTGTTATTATAAACTTAAAGGTATAAATCTGGAAAGCATCCTGGCACTACCACAAAAAAACAGCACTACACTGAAAAGCCTATTCATCACAGAGCGGTGGAAAAAAAATAAGGCGTTTTAAATTCATTACATTCTGTTGATCAGGATTTTCATTTGCAGTTCAGGCGGCACTGATGAGTTTGACCCGTCAGTCGTCCATCACACTCAGACACAACAGGCAAGATAAGTAATGCAACAGATTTAGAGGAGCAGTAAAGAAAAAAGCTGTCTAATGAAACCTCAGTGAGATTAAAGTTAAGACTTAAAGAGTTTGTCCCCTGCCTGCTGTCCTTAGGCCCCTCAATATACAGGTGGTGCAGGGGAGACAGCAGGGCTGCTGGGTCAGCAGTCGGCCCTCACTGGTAAACAAATGCAAGAGGAGGAAGAGAGAAGAAGAGACAGAGAGAGACAGAGTGCTGACAGAGTAAGAGAAAGGGTGAATTTTGAGAGTTTAAAAGTGAGTGGTAAGGTGAAGAAGGGCATGAGAGGTGGGAGAACGAGAGGGAGAATTCAAGGAGACAGAGAAGAGGAACAACAGGAGGACAAAGCAAGGAAGTTTACTGCAGGAGCGAAAAAGGAGTTGAGTGACTAAGAAGTCATCGTTTGTTTATTGGACTATAAAGAGCTTTAAAGTAAACCATGTGGTGTGTCAGGGGTATGTCGCTGCTGATTTGTATTCAGTCAGAATGAGAGGCTAATTTTGGAAAAGGTGCCAAACAAAGGCAGACGTAGGAGGAAAACAGTGCCAGGTGGGGTAAACTGGGGCGAAGATGCAAGATGAAAACGAAGGAAAATGTATAATGATGTCTTTAAATCTGGCAGATTAAGGTTTGTGTATGGAGGGATTACAAGATCAGAGCTGATATCACACATGGGGGTTTGACTTATAATCATAGCAACTGAAGGAAAACAACACAAGACAAATCTGAAACGGTTGACTTTTTGCTGTACTTAAAGACTATCTGACAATTTGTTAGATAGTCTTTCATTTTATAATTATGTACCTGCAAATCGAATGTGTCCAGGTTAACACAGACAGATTACAGTAGCTGGTCCAACTTCAATATAGTAGCTTCAAGCTACATGCTACATGCCTTAAACTCAAGCCAGAGAAAACCTAGCCCCTTCCGGCCCTTGAATCTGCACCATAAAGACCAGGGCCTCAGGGTTAGGAAGGTGTGGTGTTCACCTGTCGGTCAACATCAGAGGTACACAGCCGCATGTCACTTTTTTTCCAGCAGGCAGCTCAGCCATGAAATGTCCATGTGTTGTCTTATGCTTTACCTTGAAAAATTGATACACATGCATCAAGGTGATATGCTTCATAAAAGACAGCAGAACACAGTAACAGGCTGGATTTTAATGTCAGTCATTCTAAATGATTTATTTATTCTGACTGTACTGCAGGTTTTTATTGTCTGAACCTTCACGTCAATTCATTTTGTACTGTTGAACACCTGTGCTGCTGTGGAATAATCAATAATAAGAACAAAGCACCTACTGTGAAGGGCTTCTTCCTACAAGGAAGCCGAACCAGTGCCTGTGAGGTCTGTGAAGCCAGACCACCTAGAGCTGACCCACACAACATGGAGACAACTTTAATCTTTTACTACTCCCCGACACATAAAGATAGAATCTATGTGCAGTCAAAAGTGGAGTCTTCAGGATGGAAGATTTAAGGTGTTCTACCTCCCTGCTGAGGCTCAGAGTCAAATGTCTGTTTCCTTTATCTCCCTAAACTGCTTTATAGGCCCTTTTTTTATTGCTTCCGCAAATTGTTTCCCATAGGTTATCCGGTCAAAGATGTTCATGCATAAAACTGTCCTCTCTTCATCTTTATTCATCTGCTGTCTGACTATTTGGTTGCCATGCAAAGGCACTAAATGCCTCCTGAAAGAAGCCATATTTTCTTCAAAGATGATGCTGCTAACAGGTGGATTTGGAAGCAGAGATAATTTTGAGTTTAAAGAAACTTTTTTTTTTTACTAAAACCTGTCAGGAAAGTTTGAGATGAGGATGTGAAATAAAAACACTCCTTAAACTAAGAAACTAAGAAATACCACACCAGCATAAAGGTTTTAATGTTAGACTACCTCCGCAGTACGTAAAGTTTATCTCCATTAATAGATTAAATAAGAAAATTAACCTATGAGTTAATAAGTTAACAAGTCTATCATTTTCCAGTATTCCCTTAAATACACAACTCCAGCTGACCACACACATACTGAACCAGCGTGTCTGCACCAGAAAACAATTGTGGTTAAATTGTAATGCACATAGTCTTATGCAAAGAAACTGTCAGAGAAGTGAAACAATGAATGTTCCAGCACAAGAATGTCCAACACTGGACCCCAACATCAACCCCACCTGCCAGATACGATGCATGGATACATATACTGTATGCTAATAGAACATATTGACCGCACATATGACCTAATGTTGCATTTATTTTAACAGAACATGTCATCTTATTGTGTAAGAGTAAGGAGGAGTGGGGAGACTCCGAGGTTCAAGTCCCCTGGACACCTCAAGCTGTTTTCGCCCGAAGTTAAATTTCATTTTTCATTGATGGTTAAGTTTTGCCTGTAATTGCAGTAGATTAGATTAGATTTAGCATTAAAAAACTATTGCTTAATGTTAGGCATTAAAAACAGGGCAACAGGGTTAGGTAAAAATACTCATAAAACACATGGTCATAATGATAAAGTCATTTTACCAGGAAAACCATTTCATTTGGCTAACATAAAGACGAGTTCCTGCCCCCATGAACACGTAAAATACAGCCAAAGAAATACGCATAATGTGTTCTGTGTTCTAGGACTGAAATATCGACCTTATGTTACTTTTTCCTGGTGAGGACAGGCTGGGGTGCAAGTTTGCACTTGGCTGCCAACACATTGTCAACAGCCAGTGCATGATTCACAACACAGCAACAGGACAATTTTAAAACTGCAACCATGTATGCTGCATTAAAAATCACTGATAATATGTGACGATGTTCTAAGTATATTCAACAGTATATACACAGCCTTCATCTATCTAACTGTGTTGAATATGCGTCTGCACTCCAGGTCATAACCCCCAGTTATGTCGAAGAATTAGCTGAAGGTGGGAGAAGTGAGTCACTTGGCATACAAAAGGTGCCACCACATCCTGAAAGAAAGGCTTCAAGATGTAAAGTGTATTTAATTATGATGGTTTGGTTTCCTTTCAACTCAGACATACACAGAAATCCACTCCACATCAATCTCATTGATCGCATTCAGCTGTCAAACCGCTATCTGCTGGCCGTATTTACGCTCGTGTAATTACTAAAGCCAGATGACAAATCGCTGACAGATGGCAGATAGAAGTGCTGTGCCCTTGAGTTTGGACCTCGCCCACATGGTCTTTTCATCAAAAAAACATAATAATACTGTAGGTGGATGATGCAGTCACATATACGAGTTCTAAAACCAAGGACACAGTAGTGTCTGGAGGTCTCTTCAGGAACAGGAAGGCAATTATACATTCAGCACTGAGCAAAAAAAATTTGAATGTTCAGGCTATTTTCCTTCCCTAGAGAAATATGGTGCCATAAATATATTGGCACATAAGTATTTTTGACAGCAAAGTTCCCTCTTCTGGGAGCAGTTCAGTTAATGCTTGTTGGGTGAGAAAATGGAGGACTCTTCAGATGTTGCTGCCATCAATCCACAGCATAGTTTTCATCTGAGAGAGATGTGGGCAGCTATAACATTATGTCATCTGTCAATAAAATACATTCTTACTCCCACAGCAACCATACAGCGCCATCCGGTTTTTTCAGCAGATTGAAATGTGTATCATCTTACTCATAACGCAAAGAGTATGTGGCAATGAAAAATGTTTTATTCGAGACAGAGGATAACAACCAATATCACGTGTACACATAGCAATTTTTGCCGTGACATGAGGAAAAAAAGTGAATTTGTAGAGACACATTGCAGTCAGTCAGGTTTGACTTGCACGCCCGCAGTGACCCGCCCCTGTTTCGCTGCAGGAAGTGGGTCATAAACCCCTTCATAATTCTATCACTGCTGTATTATTTCAGCTGCTACGGCCACTCGCAGCAGAGTCGGGAAGACAGTTGATGTCGGCGTACAAGAACAACAAAAAGAGTGCATCAAAAAATTTTGCAAGCACCGTGCCAAAAAACGTCCGCCATCTCACCACCACCATCTGTTTTTGCCTCAGCATAACTTTCATTCTCCAGCCTTGAAGACTGCAAGGCTTTCACTGGTGGTGGTGGTGGTTGCCTAGCTGCTGCTGTTTAGTGATGTGACAGGCAACTATCCTCTAAAATATGCCCATTACTCATCTGCAGCTGCCATCACTTCGTCAACAGCCAGCGGAGGTACACTGCACGGGGTACCCTGCTACAACTAGACCATTTAAAGTATTCAGTGTTGGTGCTGCCACATTTGGCTGATATCTTTTGAACTTACAAACTGCTTTCACCACATGTGGAATATAATTTAAGAGAATGGGAAAAAAACTTACAGAAATTGGTGTTATTGCTATTATCAGCATATCATTAACTGAGGAATAGATATACTCTGTCAAGCGTGGCGACATCAAGCTTTTAATCTGTGATTTGTTACAGATAAAAACTAAATCAGCCATTTGGTTTTATTACCGCTGCAGGCCAAGGCAATGAAATGTTTACAAGCACGCATTATTGTGTCCCTTATTATTTGCAGGCGATCACAACCAAATATTTACTAGTGGGTTTTTTCATTTCCTGCTCGGTTTTAGTACCAGCTGACTAAAGAGTTTAAACACCCTAGTTTGTTTGATTCATATTACAGCTTAAAGACTTAAACAGGCTCCACAAGTGATGAAACATTTCTGTACATTCTGTATATTATTAGCTGACATAATGGAATGATGGGTAATTCAGTTGATAAGAATAAAAATGGCTTCTACTTGCAAATCTGTCATAAGATCTCTGAGTTTCATAATGTAGAGGTAGTTAGCAAAAGATGTGCAGTCCTTCATTCTGTGTGTGTATGTGTGTGTTCAGCACAGGCCGCTGTACCCGTCATCCTGTCTCCAAAAGGATTTAATCTAGTCCCTGAGGCCTCGTGCTCAAAGGCAGTGACTGACAGCTGGCAGAGGGTGTGAGAGATATACATGACTCTGTCTAGTGTAAGAGTGTGTGTGTGTGCAAGTGTGTGTGGTGGTTCTGCATTCTCCTGAATACTACGTTTCTATTATGCCAATGTATTTGTCTATATGTACAGCATGAAGTGGCATACATGAATTAAGGTTACATGTATATGACACGGAGGGATTAACACCCAGCAGGAATGTGTCTGTATGTATATATGAAAAGTTCTACACTTACTGTAGGTCATCTGAACACAACTGAGCACAATCTCAGGAATAACTACCGGTAGGTAAGGTCTATATGCAAAGAGAGGGTGTACATGCGATGTCACAAGACACTTGTTGAGTGACAGCACCATGTTAAAAAACCAAGGCCTACAAAAAAGTCATACAGTATATCCATATCCATATCCATAGATTCTATTTAGCATTGACAAGATGTTGAGAATTAGACAGAAAAATACCCTTGTGCAGCAATAATTCTCCATTTTATGTTGTCCACAGACACTAAATTGACTCAGAATCACATCTTATGCTACAATGTGGTACTAACCAACAATACAGTTCATGTGTCAACAGCCTCAGACATGCACTACATTAGTGCATTCCTAATATACTGTTAATGATTTAGGATACAGTTCTTTGAAAACACCTACCAACTATCTTACAAAGTGTTCCATGCATGCATGGCTACTACATGCCATCAACAACAGGCTCTTTATTTCAAACTAAACCCACCATGCCCGGCACCACATCACAGTTTATTGCTTGGATATGCTTGTCACTAAAAACCTGAGTAAAGACTGACATTTCATGTAAAGGCCTCGCTGTTAATTATAACATTGTACAGCTGCAGGTTAGTGTTGGCTAAAACAGAATTATCAAGCTTTGAGGCTGTGAATGGCTGCTCTGTATGAAAAGCGGTCTCGTATGTCAATCTACAGTGGGAGTACTGTTGCACCATTAAGCCCTGTCATTGTTACAGTTGCTACTGTTGGATGGGGGACACACTTACTCTGCTGGGAGCTTGTGTGTGTGTCTGTGTGTGTGTGCACATAAGCACGTCTGTCTCTACCTTCTGCATGTGTTCAGTATCAGCGTGTCGACCTCAGTCATCTGTGTGCTTTCCATAGTTAGAGTGTGTCAGTGTGTGTGTGCTTTGGCAGAAGATCAGATCCTGTGCCGACAACAACAGGACCCCCAGTTTAGTGCCAAGTCACACAGTGCCCCCTAATTCCCCATAATCCACCCTGTCTCCAGGCAGGTGATCCTTGTGCGGCTTTGTGTGAGTGCATCTGTATGTTCCCAGTCCCACTTTAGTGACATCAGCAAACTGTGGCTACTCTCTCAAAGCTATGGAAACTAATTTTCCCTTCAGCCTATCACTCCTCACAGTAACCAGTATAGGCTAAGCCTATCATAGCCGCAGTTAAGCCTTATCATGTCTTTTGTCTCTCGCAGGGGGGTACGAAAACTATTAAATATCAAAACAAGGCCACTTTGGTACCGCTATCGGGCATTCTGTCAGCTATTAGTGTATTACCAGGGAGGACTTCGCTATGTATGAGTGTACGACTCTGAACCTGAGAAAAGAAGGCCATTTGGAAGTGTCAAAAACTGGTTCCACTGTGGCCTGTGGGGGCTCATTCTAAACCTCATCAGACTCCACCACAAATGTTTGCAGCCTGGTGCCTATTGATAACTGTACAGGGAGTGGGGAAGTAATTTTTTCTAGAACTCTAGAACTTGTCTCCACTTTTGTGTCTGTATTTGGATTAGCCAGGAATTTAGGCAGACTCACATGCTGCTAAATAGCAACAGTCAGAGCTCAAACCCAAGAAACTGTTTAGTCAAATTGTCAAAATTGTAGATACAGTTACAAACACAGAGTGGAGTAACTGCACTAGTGAAGCCAGTATAGCTTAGCGCAGCATGCTTTCCAAACAGCTTGCCCAGCACTGCTGTCTAAATTTATACCATGAAGTTTTTCTGAATATGAGTAAATGGTCTTTGCCCTCACAGAGTTATGGTTCAGTTAACCTACATAAGAGTGAGGTCTAACACGGGAGATTTGTCAGAAGTGTGTTGAGCCATTTTTAAACAATAGCACTATGTCAAAAAAACAGCGTTTCATTCGTTTCATTGACTCTGAAGGCGCAGCGGGGGTTCAGATGCTGGAGTGCTATGCCAGAAAAAGGCTTATCCTGACTCACTCATAAAATAACATATTCAGAAATCTTTTTTCCCCTCCACAACAATTCAAAAAACCCCAGGGCTAAGCTTCAGATTTTGTGTACAAACACTGAAGTGGTGAAGTACTGACCCTCTTATCTAACCCCCCAGCAAGAAAACAAATAAGCCTATTTCCCAAAATGCTGCACTTCTCCAATAAAGCCAGGGATGAGCACAGGCTCAAATTCTGCCAGGACGGACATCAAACATTCAGCATCAGCATCGCATCAAGCGCAGTTCCACTATGGCTGCCAGAGGATGTGTTACATTACCTGAGATTTCTTTCTTTCTAAAATAATTCCAGATGTGTATGGGAGAAGCTGGAGGCATGCACCGAGACAAATACATGCACTCAAACATATGTTCATACTCCAAAAAGCTCTCTTAGACATCTGTTCATCTCTCACACTCACAAAGCCCAAGACACCACCACCAACAACCAACTTTCCACCCACAGACTTTAACATGCCCACTGCGTTTGTCAATCATCCAGTCACTTATACCAGGTGTCAATCATCAACCTTGCCGACCAGCCATCGCAGTGTGCAGCCACTGTGAATGCTAGCCCCCCTGCCGCACTCCAGCCTGAACTCCTCACCCCAACTGTAATGCACTTGGCCTCCCTCCAGCCTTCCTTCAGGCTCCCAGCTTTTACCTTTCTCTCTATTCACAACACCAGCATTTATGGACTCACAGATCCATCACTCAGGGTACTTTATGTACCCTCTCCCCTCTTTTATGCCCCCACCCACACCCCCCCCCCCCCCCCCATCCTTGTTTAGGCTCTTATCCAACTATTCCTGGTATTTAGCCTGAGTGACAGTGTTTAATAATGTGTTCAAGAATAAAAGGGCATTATTAAAAGGGTGAAGGCGGGGAGGGAGGCAGCTAAAAGGCCAGCTTTTAGGGGCGACCAGGTGAGGAAGTGTGTTTGCATGATGGGCCCTCATTCAAGGGTGCTAATGGGTCACATATATGTTGGCACTGGGCGTGTGGATGTCTAATTAAAAAAAGAAAGCCCACAGGAAAGGTGTAATAGCTCGCTCAATCATTAGACAACAATTATCTCAACAGCCCCCCCCTTCCAACTGCAGCTCTGTCTGACAAGTTCAATACTGATAATGCATGGAGTCATGTGTGCGCTCCAACTGCAATTTGGTGTGTAATTCTACGTGAATCTAGCACTAACTGAACATCACAAAAGGCATTACCGGCACGTCTAGGAATGTGTGCTGCATGGCCGATCCTAGCCAATGATAAGGCGCCATCTGTTACCCATGAGTGGAACTGGTTGGGCCGTCCACGTACACAGATGCACACACAAACACACACATGTGCCTTGTCACTTCCAAAGTCTTTGCTCTGTAGATTATGGAAGGCTTGGTTGGTTTTTCTTTCTGTTATTGTAACGTCTTTGGGCGGCAGACGTTGTCCTTTCTTCCTCTCTTTGGTTTCTACCGAGGATTATGAGAAGTAATGGGAGTGAAGGGGCTATAAACTCCCGTCTCCACTCTCTGTCTCTCAATGAATTTGGGGACAGCGGGCCTCAGAGCAGCCATTCCCCTCTCCTCCCTCCAGTTTTAATTTGATTGGATGTGCTAGCAGGGAAGAGGGAGAGAGACTAACAGTGGTAGCGAAGAAGTGGCAAGAAAAAAAAACCCACAAGATTATGTTATATGTTTTTTTTTTTCTTCATGCTGTGTACAGTCTCGGGTTGTTGTGCTTGGAAGAGGTTCAGAGTGTGAGAGGGCTGCCATGGGACACAGAGCAGGGATAAGGTGACTCCAGCTTTGTAAAACAGTCACAGGATTGTGTTTCCACAGAAAGCTTTTAAAAAGTGGCATTACAATCTTTCTGACCTCACTGTGGCTTAATTAAAGAGCGAGTGAGATGAATGTCAGTCAAAACAAATGGAAACGATACATTTTGAAAGTCATTCCCTGCTCGCTTGCCACACAAAAAAATGCAGCACTGAAAATGTCCCTTCCAATAAAAGTTTCTGATTTGTATTGTTCTGTTATCTGATAGTGGGTCTGGATTGAAAGACTGTCAACAAAATAGCAGGCCAATACCAGTCTGGGGCGAGTCGCGGCTAGAAGTAACCATATGCCTCATATCTTGTACTTGCTGGTGATATTTAAGACTGCCTGCTTGCCAGATATGAGGATGGAAATGAAATACAAAAACAAATTAGGTTGGTATTCTACAGCAAGAGTGTAGCAGGCAGTGAGAATATAAAGAGCAGAAATGTTCAGACATCACATTCTCAAGCAAACTAGCTGTTATTTGCCTCACAGAAGCTGGAGCGCTAACAATTGTAAGTTATTTCTCTGTCTCTGCTGAGTATTTCTGAAGGCATCTGTCAAAAGATTCAACCACTGCACTGGTAGCACAAGTAAAGTTAATAGAGCAAAAGCTCTTTGACTTGACTTGGCTTCAGTACAAACAGATCTTTATATTTGCTGAATGTGTGCACTCTTCATTCTGGATGTCTAAAAAAGTTGGACTAGATTTTTTACATCAGCCCTCATCTAATGATCCCAGTTCAACTCAAAGTCACCACATGTTTTTTCCTATAATAAGTAGTCATGGGATGAGAACTGCATCAAGAGATTTTTAAGAAGCAGCAGGACTGTGACACAGTCAGTAACAGCGATAGAGATATGCAGAGTTGTAAGAGGTCTTCAGATAGGGTGGGAAGATGCCAGGAGAGCACGAGCAGCAGGGGGTGTAATGAGGGGAAGTCTGAGATGAGATAGTTAACCAAAATGTTGTCTGCTCATTGGACCAACTCAAAAGATCTGCAGAATGAATATGTAATGCCGCCTGCTCTCATGAATGAATCTTAAGTTATTTATGGCTGTTATCAAGCAGGAATCTCAACAGTGGTAGAACTTTCCATGACCTGCATAATAACTTTTTCAAACAACTAAGAATCTCCTTCTTTAAATGATTATTTCATAGCCAACGCCACAGTAGAACTAAGCAAAGGTATGCAGATGTTGATTGTATCTGAGATCCAAACAGAACTATACAGACATTTATTGCATCAGGAAAAAGCCCTCAGGGTACCAAACAAACATTCACTAAACAAATGGAAAACAGAAGACACAATAATAACTATACTCAAACAAATTCAGTTATAACCTCAAACTAGAAATAAATAGATTGTGTTCCCGAAAACGGCATCAATCAGTTTTAGATGGGAAAACAAAGCATAAGTGGCAGAGAGGAGGAGCCCAGCATCACCAGATACTATAGAGAGGATCTGAGGACAGTACAATACAGATGTTTGAGACAATGCCCATAGCTCATGAATTGAGTTACCATATAGGACACAATTGCTGTATTTAAATTCAGTTTCTGCGTCATGGTGGAAAATCCGAACAAAGCTTTCAATTATCGCCTCTGAAATGTATTCACTCTGTTACCTGCCAGTGGCTGGATTATAAAGCAACTTAGCATTCCTGTGATCCTCACATATAGCACGTATAACAGTGTTCCACCCTCCCCCACCCGCAACAACCCAAGCCCTTGTCGTAAACAAACGTGTACCCGGTGAACTTGTCAGGTTAAATGAGGGGTTAACCAAAGGAGAGGTACAGGTTAAAGCTGCCAAGCGTTTGACGCTGCAGTGCTGTTGGACTATTGGCAGGAAACCCCTTGAGGCCATAGCATATCCAATGGCAGCCTCCCAAGTGTTCGTCTCCAGCTGTGGTGGGCCTGCTCTACTAGCTTAATAGCCACACACCATCCTTCAGCCACACTGACAACATGCTAGGTGCTTGTTTTCTGGGTCAGTTTTGTCCCTTGGGGAAGGAGGATGTGTCAGGTGAACACACAAGTTTCCTCACATGTTTCTTGTACTTCTTCCCCCCCTTCCCTTATGTTGTTTTCCGCATAATCACCATCATCTCTGCACAGCATTTCAATGAGCCCAACCAGCCCCCTGCTACAAATGCAGGAAATATGGCAGAACCCCGCTCCCCTAATCCCCCTTTGTCCACCCTGCCTCTGTTAACTGCGTCGTTATCTTGGTGCTGGCTGATTCTCTCCGTCACACTGCAGACATCTCAGCTGTCTAGCTTCTTCACTGTCAAGGTGCTAACAAACCATGAAAGGTGTCAATATGGAGAACCTCTGATCAGAGTTTGGCCTGCACATGGAAGCTGCCATGGTGCTGCCCCGGAGCTCAGCGGCCCAATGGCAGGCCTGCGACTCCTCTGTGAGGGGAAACTGATGGTGGCGGGCCAAACAGCTCGACACACTCAGGTTCTCAGCAACCCACTCTTCTGTGCAGATGTGAGCAATATTTTGGCTCTAGCCAGCAGCAGTGCTGATCCAAACCTGTGAATCTGATACCAATTAGTGGCGGCCTAATCATGTGCCTCCCAGTCCTGGCTTTTGTTAGGAAACGGAATAAAGAGATGGAGAAAAGTAAGGGAGAGACAGCCAAAAGGGGAGAGGAAAAGGAGTCCAGACTCGCAGCGAGAAAAGAGGGGCCAAGGGATTGTTTAGAGAAGTGATCTGGCAGCAAAAATCTTAAATAGTCCTAATTTAATCTGTGAGGAATATGTTCACTGGCCTTCATTTGAAGGGACCAGTATGGATATAAGACACTGGACAAATCTGGTGTTTGCTGCACAGCTGGCCATGTGGTTGATTAACCACACCCCCCAAAAATTAAACTCACCAGCAGACAGACTCTCACACACACACACAGTCACAGTCACTCGCACGCATACAGATGCATCATTGTCATTGTTCTCCTCTCGCAGGTGGAGCGTTGGCATTTAACCAGTCAGCGCTGCCCCGCTGAGCTCCCGGCAGATTTGCAGTTCATCAGAGGGTCATATCTCTCTCACTCTCTCTCTCCAACTCCATTCATGACTCCGTTCTTTACAGTAGCTTCTGCCAAATCAAGGTAATGCACTGCCCCCTAGTGGAGCTTCATCGGTCACATAATGACAAACAGCATCACTAAACGCTGCAAATCTTTCAGCTAATTTGAACCAATAACCTCTGGTTGAACCCTGTGTCATTCAGAGTTCACGGTGTCTGAGTTAACAGCTAAGCTTCTTTTTATTCTCTGATAATAAAGATTAGACAACTGCCCGATACTCTAAATAGCTTTTTGTTTGTTAGTTTAAAGCATCCTGACCACTAGTGATGACGTGAATGGATAGTGTGTTTTCTCAGGGTCAGAGCTGAAGCACATAGAGCTCAGTGAAAAAGAGACATTACACATATATAATATATGTAATCTCTGTATCTTCTGTGAATTTTTATAATTTCACATTTGATTATTGTGATTTATTTATGAGCAAAAATGAGAACAACTTTAACAAAATTAGCCTTTTAAAGAAAATCTGAAGTCATATTATAATAAAACAGTGATGTTGCCAAGGCTAGGTTTACTTTATTAATGGACATGCGGATATTACTTTTTTTTGCAGCAAATACATTATTATGTATGTTATGAATCAAAAGAGGGATGGGATTATTATTATTTGACAGTGACATTTGCCAATTAAATTTTAGCAAAACTAAATTTCTAGTTGTCTATCTAGGAGGACAAATATTTATGTATTTTTTTTTTATTTGGGGGCAGATCTGTTGTTACTGTTTAAAACTTTTAAAGTCTGATGTAAGGCACAGTGTGTTTCTTAGCCTTTATGTATCAGAACACATCTGAAAGATGATGAGTGCACTCTTAAAGAATTTTAATGATTCTTTCTTATAGATAGATTTTTCCTTTTAAAGCCTTTTTAGAAATGTCACTTGCCACTATACATTAATTTATTTACATAAATACATAAATAGTTTTTATACTTATTGTTTTTAATATGTTTAAATACTTCTTATACATTAAAACTAAATATAGTTTGTTTTAATTTAATTTAATTTAAATAGAATTTGGTATTTGGTGTTTGTTAATATTTAAAAACAAAATAATTTTCATTAATGAAATGAATTATTTTTTTCTTCCCAAAAGCCCATATGCATTTACAGGATTTCTAAGTTAGCCTGTATAGACCTACTGCAGATATATTTACTATATTTTTCATAATATAATATATAATAAAGTCATTTTTATGTACAACATAAAGCATTTTACAGTGCATTTAAATAATAAAATACTAAGTAGTAAAACACGTTTTAGGGGGAGCTTGCTCTCTGTGTTAATTCTGCTCTGTAGCACATCAGGCAAACAGCCCAGCCTGTTTGTCAATGTTTATTATTGTGTTCTTGCTCTTGACATATACATGACCGGCAGCAACATGGACGTGATGAGGAGGAATGGAGGGGAGACAATGATGAGCGTGTTCTGTACTAGCAAAGACATACGGCGCACTGGAAAGAAACACGGCTATTTGGAGAGAAGAAAAAAAAAATGGGCCATTGCCTCTCAGTGGCCTCCCTGACAGCATGTTCACATAACAACTGGTCTGCTTTCGTGGACACTCTTATCTTAATGAGGCCCAATCCTTTGTTTAGCCCACAGTGGATCTACAGATAGGATTGTTTTAAATAGGTCTCCCCTTTACATACCTCTGTTGGCTTGCTGCCTAGCACTGCATCCAGTTTGGGGCGGGCTGCCTTCCATAGTCTGAACTCAAGAGACATGATACATCAGTGTCAAAGTTGTCATCTATTCTGGGATGAAGAGGCTGTTAGGGAAGATCTCTTTGCATCGTGCTGCTTGAGGGATTGACGGGGAGATTTGGCATAACTGTCCCCGTCAGCCATCCTGATACATATTCAGGAAAAGAAGGCGAGACAGCACAGTGAATGTGCTGTGAAACCCCATCACGCTGACTCTCTGGGTCGATTGTGATGTTACACATAAAGGAGAGTTTGTCAGATCTGTCTGTGTTCTGAAATGGAAAAAAAAAGTCAGAGACAGCAAGAGCCCTGTGACCGCAGCAAGAAGCGGCAGAGGTCAAGAATAGGTTACAGACGCTCGGCTGACTTTTATTGTGACTCTTACAGCCTGGAGGACTTGCACAGCAGGCGCACAAAGATGCCCATCCCAATGAAACTAGGGCACAGATTCATGCATTAGAGGCACAGCAAGCTCAGTCTAGCTCACCACCACTAAGTCACCACTTCCACCTTGACCCTGCTGCCCACTGATCCCAGACCTCTGCAGGCCACTTTTGTCTCGTTCCAAATGCTGGCGGCCATCTACAGAGGAAGGCGAGCCTTGAAGGTTTCATCCAGTGGGCTGCGTGGCACTTGAAGGTCCTCGCTTGTCTGTGTTTATGCTAACAATTTGTGAAGGTTAGAGCTACCCAGCCCTTTTCCATCAGAGTTATAAGAAATGTAAAAAGGAAAAAGAACAGATTTGAAACTAGTGTCACTGGTGAAATATCTCTACATGCACTGAGGGTGCACAGTGATGTAATAAGAGCAGCTCAGTAACATCATGTGGTGGAGACAGACTGTCCTGTTCAGGGCTCTTAGTTTGAGGGTGGGAACACTTGACTCTCTGGCTGCAGGACGTAGTTTTCAAAACTTTATGCTTAAACAGTCACAGGAGACACATAAAGTCCCCGTCACTATATGAGTACTGTTACATAAGATGTAAGATGTAGTACAATGTATGCCAATGTATTCATGTATTCTAATGCTGCCCCTCTTAGTCAGGTCTCCCTTGTAAAAGAGATCTTTGATCTCAATGGGACTAACCTGTTTAAATAAAGGCTAAATAATATAAATAAAATAAATACATTTTTTATTCTGGGTGTTGTGTTAATGTTATAGATCTTGTTATTAAAAAAATGGGTATATTTAAAATAACAAATAAAACATGTATATAAACTCATTGACAGCATTCATTGTCCTGACTGTTTTTGTAAAATTCATTCTGCATTTTACTTGAATACGTTTATATTTTCATTCTAGATCAATGGATGTTTATTTAGGAAAACATTTACATGTACTTTCTAATAATTATTATCTGATGTAATTATGAACACTGCAATAAATGTAATAATTTAATTCTAATTAACATAGGCTATAAATAACAGGTACATATTAAGTGTGCTCACAGTTTCTGAAGTATGTGTATTAAATAAAGTATTAATTAAATAATATTTAGTTGAAATGTTACATCATTATACTGACAAATAAAAAAGTGTGTCTTTGTTGAATTAATAATGATTACATGATCAAATTCAACATGTTAGCAATTAACGTATGCTAGTAACTATGTACTGCGTAAGATCTTTTATTATCTGTTTGAATCCTTTTCCTAAATCATTTTTCTGTGGCTTTTGAGGCAGGGAAGAAAAATGGAAAGAACCTGAAAGCATTTGTGCCGGCAGTGATTCAGTCTGACCTACGGGGACAGATAACCAAAGCAGCTCCTGAGGTCATAAAAAGTCACTCAGACTTAAGATTTGTAACGATATAAAAGGCCCGATCGTCTACATACAGTTATAAAAGGGAGCCAGTAAAATGTCTACACATAAAGTGAGGACACAGAGACACATGAGAACCAAAGGCAAGAGCGCTTTACAGTCTGTGATTAGCATATCAGAAACACCCAGATAGGAATGCAGATAGTACAGAATTAACCACAGGACAATAAATAGGGAAGCAAATATAGGATGGTTTGATAAATGAAAACCAGACCCAACATGAGCTGGGTCTGACTTACTATTAAACAGACTGTGGCAAATAATATACAGTATTTGACTAAAGATAAATTGGTAATAAAAAGTATTAGAATAATATGATGTTCGAACAGCAACTGTTATTGTTATGAACACTAAATATAATAATACATGTGGAACTACATACTTGCCATCACTCTAAACAGGTTTAATTAACAAGATACCTCAGAGAATACAGTGCCTCTTAGCCTAATGAAACTTCCCTCAAGGCTCCACTTCTGGTCCTCATTTTATTATTCGTTTAGCTGATGTTTTTGTAGCATTTGACAACTTTGACAACAGCCCAGCAGAAGATTATAAGAAATATTTGGAGAACAACATGCCAGATATTAATTTGGAAGACTTTCTTGAAGTTGACTGTCTGAACTGCTCTCACAGTTGATAGCTAGATAGGTTGCGAGTCATGATTAGCAAGCTTAAATGAACCAAAGTTGTATTTGGCACTCGTACAGCAGATATTAAATTTAGAGTCACAGCTATTACATTGTAATGTTGTACAACTGAAAGACAGTGCTCCAGTGTTTTGTATATTAATGGGTACGATAACTATATTTAAAACAGTTTGAGTAGCTAAAGTTCAAACATTTAAAAAAAATGTTCATTCGATAATAAATAGGAATTTTACAATGTTTTTCCATGTGTTGTTTGGAGGACTCCCATAGAAAATAATGTGGATTCTGACACACAAGTGCATTACATATATCTGCATTTTCAAGGATAGAAGCAGGTTTACCGTCACCACACACACACACAGTGTCACACTGAGAATAATCAAAACTGTAAATCACTCATAATAATTCATAGGTCTGAAAATTTATTTTTTATTAAGAAAAAAATGTTTTAATCACATATTAAAGAGACATATGTGCACTTTTAAATAATTAAAGTTTACCCTTGCACTCTATAAGTCACTTCTGACCTGACTAATGGGGTCACACGTTTCAATAAAACAACAAGTCCCATTACACCAAACTTCCTGGTTCCTGATTTGTACAACCTTCCTCTCTACTTATTCATTATGCTATTTTACGTATGTAATACCACATTAGCATATCACCAGATACAATATATTTATTTACTTATGTCATCAGACCATCATGTAAAGAAACCGTAGAAGAATTCCAACTAAACTAATCTATGTTTACTATTTTTAAACATAGAAACATGTGTCGTTTACTTGAAATGACTACAGGACTTTGTCTTAGTATTCCAAATGTTTGATTTTGAAAATGAAAATATATAAAGTAAATATAAACTGTACAGTCCACCGTCATTAACCCATACATGTTTGATTACATTCAAGGGCATGTAGTATAAACTTGTCTGGAAATGACAGATGTCAGATTACTGACATAAATCTTCTTACCAGAGCGCAGCTGTAATACCACTTTACTCACAACAACATTAGAATTCCAGTATAATCTGTTACAGATTATTAATTCACTTAAAGAAGCAGGTCAACTGCAATAGAAACTATATGGTTAAAATACCTTTGAAAAAAAGAGGGGGTGGGGGGGCAGAAGATTTGGATTGGAACTGACAGGCAATACAGGAATGCGATGCATGAATCACAAATATGGGACAAACAATGGAGAAAAAGTTGGAGAAACAACACGCATTAGGACAGCAGTGTTGTGACAGTGTGGACAGTAAACAAGAATGAACTCACAAGATCACCAAACTGAGCGAGACTTCATGAGAAAGATGACTAAAGTTGTCAAAGTCTCTCATAATCCGTACTTGTTTGTTTGTGCCCCAAACCATTGCACTCCCATTTCTGAACAAAAAAACATCTAGACCATGAAAAAAAGATTAAGAATAGAGAGCGAGGAGGAAGGAACTGTGGCTGGATTATTAAATCCAGGAGGGTTAGCTGCATTTGTCCATGCTCAAATCTTTGTTTTTTTTTCAAAGTTTAGATAGAGGTTATTGGGCGGCCACTGCAGGGTGGTGTTATGCTCTGTAACGATGTGGCATTTGCTTTGGCACTGCTGTTGGTGTCTGTGCACAGAGCAACACTCAGGCAGTAGTTTCTTTTAATTTGATGAGACATTAATTGGCTCAACAGTGAATTTCGCCATGTAAAGCTGATCAGACTGATTGCTCTTTGACGTGTCAGCTGTGTCACACAGATTGTCCAGCGCCATCACATTTCACTGTACGAAAGCGGCGAGGACGCAGGTGAAAGCTGTGAGGGGGCAGCTGGGAAGAAAAAAATAAAAAACAAAAGAAGCGGGGAGTCCCATGGCTAGGTCAGGAGTTCAGAGCCGGAGTTTGTCACCTGCTTGGCTTGGCACGCAATCATCCTCAGGAGCATTAAAGCCTCCTTCGTCTCCATCTACCTCCCCCCTAATTGGATTTAATGAGCGATTTAACAACACAGCTCTGCCCAATCAAATCAAACTGCTACTGTCTAATCCCTGCTCTCTCCTTTGTAATGCAAGCATGTTCCAAGAGCCTCTTTTTCTGCAGGGCACCTCCACCCTTCTTTCTGGCTCCTGCCTCACACATTCTCTCCCCTCCCTCCCTCACCCTCCTGTCTCTTCCCCTTAACGTCCGACCCAACTAACACCAGAGCGGGCTGAGAAAATCCGCTGTCCAAAAACTGCTCCAGCAGAGCTCTCACATGGTAGGGGAAATGATGCCTTTGACAGTTTTTGAGTTTGTGGTGTGATCACACCTGCAGGTCAAAAAGGAAGCTGATCTCTTTTTGGCCCAGCAATTTCAGCTTTGTATGGTGAAGATGTGATCTTTTTTTTACGACTTAATAAACTATCCAGAAAATCCAGACATTTTTATTTTACACTATTAGACCGTTTCCACTTGCAAGATGTGCAACGAAAATTTTTTAGGAAACTGGAACAACTATGTTTATGTAGCAATGAAGTAATGAGAATAAGTGCATAAAAATACCCCATCATCAGTGACTTGTCACCTTAGTAGCCAAAAAAGAAGAAGGAAAAAATGTTGTCCTTAGTGAGATTTCTTGGCTCTTGTTTACTTTGTTTTGGCCTGCTATGGTATTTAAAAACACATTCTGATATTTAAAATTGGCTAAATTTGGTCAATAGTACATCCTTGGATACAACACACTGTTTCATCTTTGCTAATGGAACATAACTGTATTGACCAAGGTCATCTGATCACTGGGTAAATGCAGGTTGGGGATCACTCAGGAGTTAGGCACTTGGAGCTGTTCTGTTTTCACTCGCAATTTGTGCCTGTGGTTAAGATTTGGTTTCACTTGTTGTTGGGGTTAAGCATTTAAAAACAGGGTAAGATCCTAATTGGTCATAAAATACACAAATTCATAACATGAAATAAATTTTACAAGTAAACGTCTAAAGTAAAATGTCAACCTCATGTTATGTGTTCCTGGTGAGGATGGGCTGCATAAAACTTACTGTTTTTGTCCTCTTATACTTAAAGTAAGTTATTTATAAAGGAATGATTACTCATATGTAAATGTGTACAGGATTTACGTCACAGCAGGGCCAGCCCAAGCCTTTATGGGGCCCTAAGCAAACTTTCATACCACCACCTCAGCATCAGATGCTTCATCATCCTATAGGCTGCACTGAGTGTGTAACATACCCACTATCATTAACATACCATCTCGTTTGTATTAATCAATGTTATTTTTTAAAATATAAAATATATATTTTATAATGGACTTTTGGTGCTCTTGGGGGCCCTAAGCGGCCGCATATATTGCATATGCCTTGGGCCGGCCCTGCGTCACAGGCTTTAAGTCAGACAGAATTCATGGATTTTTTAACAAAACAGCAATGCTGTATGTTGTTGAATTAAAACTATTCCATTACAACAAGTAGTCGCATGTTATCATCCTTTGCCTTTTATCTGCCAAAACTTCACTTTTAATAACTTTCAGTAGATACAAGCTGCTGATTAGGCACAACCATCTTTCACACATGTTGCCAAGGCTGCATTATTTTCCTCATTAAAATTTCTCACATTTATAACACCAAATCTAAAAAGGTCAGCTCAAAAATAAAAAAAAACTCAGGACCGGCTGTTCGGAACATTTTTGATTCTCTCCAAATCAAAAGGGAGGATTAACTCTTAGTGGGATGATAACAGACACAGTTACATTTAGAAACCAGGAAGCATCCATGCATTGCACTGATGCCTCCACAGGGCAGTGGTTCAGCTGAGAGAGATTTTCCACTGCATGTTGGAGGCAAAGCTGCTGCTGAACTTATAACGTGAAAAGCAGCTTAATTATTAGGTCAAATGAGGAAGTGTCAGCGGCTGCTGCGAATGACTCGATTTTTCTCCATTGATATACAAACGTTCTATTTTCTTAAAGCATTCTAAACATCTATTTGTGGACAGTAATTTACACTTCTGTTTTTCTTTATAGTAAAACCAAGCAAGTTGATTATTTAGAGCCATTTTTTTCTGGATAGTCTTTATTGTGCAAATATTCCAGCATGATAAAAAATAAAAATTGTATTTTTTTTTATTATGAAACAATTGAGTTAACCTCATAAAAACATTTCAGGCTCATTTATTAAGAATCATCTATAGGCCAATGAGCTGAAAAGCAAATAAAAAAAAAGTTCAAATGTCGTCTGACAAGTATTTTCATTGCATTAAATAATTTAGCACAAATATGCCAGATTAAATGAAGAATGCCTGCAGTGCTCTTTAATAAGAACAGATCTGATGTGACGTTGTTACCAAACGCAGGGGTTAGTACACAGTGAGGCCTGTTGTTGTGTCTTGGGAATAGGACATGAATTTATGGTGAGACAGTGTTCACATTTCCATATGCTCCCATCTTTAAACTATGCTCCAGTTCATGCTGCGTGCCACACCGCTACCCTGCTTCTCTGTGTAGTGATGATCTCTATGTAATTTAATATTTAATGGTCAGTGTTGCACCATAGGGGCACAGAAAGTCATACCAATGTATGCTTTACTGCTGGAGTCAATAATGTTAACTGACGCCCAGCTGTAAAATAACAGAGGACGATATTTATGTGCACGAACGCTGGAATCTCTGATAAAAGCTTCAGCCTCTTTTATCTCTCTTTATCTCCGTGCCATCACGGTGCTTCTCGTTTTATTATGTTCTCTTTTTTTGGCTTCAGTTCTCATCCACCCTCCCCTAAGTTTGCCCAATTCCCCCTCGGTTCAGCGGCAGGGCACTGGGTCACGGCACTGGCTTGATTTTCACACTGTTCCCTCTACTGAATGCTACATCAAGTTAATCAGGGTTAACAATTGCGGCGGTGCCTTGCTGAGCAGGGCTCCCATCGGCTTAACGTGGCCTGGCTCTGGTGATACAGATGGGTCTGTAATCTCTCTGCTCAGAGAAGAGGGGTGGAGGAAAATGGTCGGGTGGGTGTGGTCATATAGGGCAGTTGCGGTCAGATGATGAGACTCAAAGTTTGTGGAAAAAAAAAACGGGGAGGTTTTGAGATACTTGGTTGTTGTGATGTTTCTATGGAGCCCGAGCTACAGAGAGCCAGATGATGAGCCTTTATTAAAACTGAACAATAAAAACGCAATTTTTTGTTTGTAATTTAATAATGTTTAATTAATTTAATAGGACAGTAATACATTTTATTTTTCATGTACCTGCATGTTTGTTTTTTAATTTTCAATTTCAATTTCTTCATCCAGACTTGTTTGATGCAGTGGTGCAGTTTTATATAATGGTACTATATAATGGTACTAATACAGACAGAACAATAAATACATAAAAAAACACTCTTATGCCAAGCTCTTTTTCAAGATTTACTATTTTTGCTATTTACTTTTGTTGGAGCCGGACCAGTGACCCTGATACCTTCAAAAAATTAGCTTTAAGTGGGTCAACACTGTACAAACGCACACTTTAACCAAAAACAATGAGGTTTTCTCAAATCTAATGTATTATTTATTTTGCCTAAAACCAAGCAGAGACTAAAATCAACTGAAATGGGCGAAAGTGAAAGGAAACAGCAAACAAAAAATAAAGACTTTGTTGTGAAACCAATATGCGCATAAATTAAACTAAAATCCACTCATGAAGAAAGAAAAACTAGAATCAGTGCTGTAATGACATGCAGACATTAGTATTCTGTTTATGTACTTTGGTCAGATGAAAGTTTGAAAGATGTGCGACTTAAGTATCTGCAATACTTTCATCAAACACACAGGTCAAGACGCCACTGCTGCGATGACAAAGGTCAGAGCGACTGCTGGAATTACAAAATCCACAGTATGTGTGTGATGTGTAAAGATTAAAAAAGAGCAGGAGGAGAAGAGTGTGAAGTCTTATGAATAAAACTCTTCCAGTATAGAGGATGACTGAGGCCTGACCTCATTTGGGTAAAACAGAACTGGCTCTGCCACAGCAGCTGGCTAGCTTGCACAGCTACTAAACACAGGGTACCCCCGGCTGCAGGCTACGCAGACTTAATTATTCATTCAGACAGAAGAAGCATTACACAACACTGCTCTCCTGATAGAAGCAGGAAAAGAAGAAGAAAAACTCCCTGCCTGTCACATAGCTCTAGGTGACAGAAGTAATGCTGAATTATGTGTAGGAGGAATTTTCTTACAGCAAACAAACAAAACTGGACACTTCACACGACCTTCTAAACTTCAGGCTTAAGTCTTGAGTTGCATTGTTGCATTTTACCCGTTTATCATGGTGGACATTCTCTCATCCTTTTTTTTTCCAGGCACTCTGCCTCTCCACTTTGTTTTTTTCTCCATATCCACTGTCGCACCTCTTTTAAGTGACACATGTATTATTCAAGTGCCATCCATGAAGGGACACTCAGAGACTTTCACAGGTTTCTGTCCGTGCCACCATTTTGATTTGACTTGTGGATGGGACACTTTTTTGCGCAAAACATTAGGAAATCTGTGACACCGGTGAAGAAAGTGAATATTTAATGTAGTTCCTAACTCAAAAGCTGCTATAAGGTCAACCTTGAGAGCACTTTTCATCCATTTATTACCTATTTTAACTTGCTTCATAAAGTCTTAAAAATCCCGTTGAAGGTATTATTCTTGAAACACAAAGTTGTCCCGCAAAAGGCTCGTGTAAAGTGCACGTGAAAGGACAAGAAAAAGTCAGTCACAAGAGAAAAGTGGTTGCTGATGCTACCATGTTGCTTTGTCCACACACTCCCATGTGTAAAATATGTATGCTAGCTAAGCCCCACGATGCCCTGTGAGACAGAGTGAATCATCCCATCTCAGCCCTATTTTGTGAGGATCAATCAGTTATTAAGGCTGGCGAATGAGATTGAACTAAAAAAAAAAAAAAAAAAAAAAAACACAACAAATTATTGTCCTACTAAACTCTACTTGCCCTCGTTGCCCTCTTTAATCGAGGAAAGGTTCACCCAAAGTTCACATGTCCATTACCATCCTTGAATTTTGGCTGTACATGCCTCAAAACCACTCCTCGAGATTGGCGAGGAAAGAAAGGAGGAGCGGGCTTGCCGAAATTTACCCTGACAATTGTTCATATGACACACGACGTGTTCTACACTTCTGACCCTGATACGCCGGGTCGCTGTTCGGTCAGACCGCCGCTGCAGGCCAACTGTGTTTGGATGTAGCGTGTGTGTGTGTCTGTGTGTGTGTTGATGGGTTGGTGAGGTTGGGGGTGGTGGGGGTGGGCGCCCAGTTAAGTTGGAAAAAAAAGCAACCCAAAATATCCCTGTTACTGATGCTGTGTCGTAACATTTCTAAACCTGCCCCGCCCGACATCAAAATGGGTTCAGCTAGAGTTCACAGTGGAGGCCACACCCCTTTCGTCGCTACGTCACCAGGCAGACGACATGTCGTCATGAGCAAGAAATGTCTCAGCTGCAACCTTCTTCCTGGTTTCCCCTTTGGTAAGGTCACAGCGACCCCCAGAGGGGCCGCATCTATGAGCTGCAGCTCAGGAATGTTCCAGTTTATACCACAATCAGGTCTGAAATGACTGTCAAATATTTTCTATTATAAACAAATAAATATTATCCATTTTAAACTATTTCTCTCTTAAATATATAAATATGCAAACTATATGTATTTACCATTTAATAACAACTAAAATATTACTATTAATGTGTATAACTGTGTGTACTGGACATGATAATGAAGATAAAGATCATTTTACTTTATGTAAATTATTATCTATATTTTATTCAAAACTATGTCTTTAAATAACTAAAAATAGGTCTGCTTCAGAAGTTAATTTATTATTACACCATTAATTTTTAAATTTTTAAACATTAAATTTTTATAATTTCAGGTTTATTCACTTTGTAAGAGATTTTTATTATGTTTATTTTAAAATAATTATATATGTATAATTAATGCAATGTATATCAATACATTACATTTATATACATATATTTATTATAGTAAAATAATTTCTAACAATCATTTAAAAACTATGTATTGTCAAATTTTGAAATTGTTTAAAATTAAGTGATTTAGATTTACCTTTGAATGCTTTCTTTTTTTTTACAAAATTTCAATTGATGTGTATCTGTAAATTTTATGAAGACTTACTTTTATTTGTTTATTTTGTTTTAAATAGAACTTTTAACTTAACCACTCTAAATAAATAAAAGTAAAAATTTGGTATTACATGTGTGATACATTTTCAAAAGGTGGAACATTTATTTATTTTTCCTAATTCTTTAAAACTGAATTATAACAGCAATATGTCTATTTTATTATTATATTAACTATTATAATTACACAGACACGCAAACACACACACACACACACACACACACACAACATAAGTCAAACAAATCAAGTTCAAGTTTATATTTTATGTATTTAAACCAACTGTAAACAAAAGTGTTAGGTACTCATTAAATAATAAATGGACAATAAATAATACATTTATACAGAGTTCAAAACGCATTTTTGGTGTTTGTGAGTATATAAAAAAAATGAACAAATTAAAATGATGAACATGATTGAAAGGTTAATAAATGTAAAATAAAAAGTTGTCCTCCACTCAAATGGTAACAAGTTGACACTTATTAAAAGCAAGTAATTAAAAGTAGATTTTCCCAAAGATGGTTTTGCTACGAAGCACTCGGGTGGCAGAGATCACACACCAACACTCTGAGCTCAGCAGTGAGCAGGAAGGAGGGTGACATGCTGCAGAAGTATGAGAGCGCCCACCAGTGGTGGAGATCCGTATTACATCATCACTAAACACAGAAACATGTGGCTGTCCTATTGAATTTGAACAGTTATGACTGATAGCTATGTTTTACATTGAGATTTGAAATGTGGAGATTATTCTTGTTATTGATTACACTTTTACATTTGTTTAAATGTAAAAAGTATTTGTGGCAGGGCTGCAGTATATTCAAAGAAAGTAAAAATTCTGTTTTTTCCTTCAGAAGGCCGAGCATCAGACATAATGGAATGAATGTAGGTGAAGGAGTGAAATAATATTTCATTAAGGTAAATAAGACTTTTAAAAAAATGTATCAACCCAATTCTAAATACTTTCAATCTTTGTTTTTGCAGAAAAAGAATAATAAAACCAATACTGCTTAACCATAAAACTCTAAAAGAAACTGTGCTAATATTTCTTGTTGTATAGTGATAGTATACTGTCATAGCGACCTACCCATGGTAAGCAGGACTCCAGATTTCCATGGGAAATATACTGTACACATCAGTCAACAGCCTCTGCACAAAAAAGCAACAAGTCCAAGCTGTATGCTGTGAGTTGTGGTGAGTGTTTTCACCTTACATGCTGGACCAAAAGCTGCTTATGGACATGAAGGAGGGGGGGGGGGGGGGGGGGGGGCAAGCTGCCTGAGGCCGGTAAAAGCTAGTATGCTCAAAGTAATCAAAAGACAATGTTCTTTCTTTACAGTTTTTAAAAACACTCCAATACCTCTACAATCCCTTTTTCCTGTGTCAGCCACAGTTGTCAACGCTGTCCTCTTCCTCAACTGCAGGTTCCACCAGCCGGTTGTATGAGAAAGCCAGCATCATCTGCAGATAATTTATAACCTATGTTAATATATATATAAAAAAATATTTTCTGTATTACTTCTGTGTCTTTATCGTTTCCTGAGGATTATTCTTTACATTTCTGAAACCAGCAGCAGCAGCAGAGGTTTAAATGCCTCCTTTAGATGCAGATAATAGTAAATGTAAGTTTAGTATTCCACACAGCATATGACTTGTAAAGATTCACTATGATTTTAGTTCAGTCAGCATCCTGAGCATTCTCAACAGAAAAAACAGGTAGTTCATTGACCTTCTTTGATTTTAAATTCTATATTTTTGATGGTCCCCTGTGAATGTTTGCCCAGTAGAGTCCTAACATACTTAGCAGCACCCCTGGTTAATTGTTTCTATATTTGTCTCCACAAATCCATATGTAACGGTTCCGTGAGTCTCTCTTTCTCTCTCTCTCTCACACAGGAACATACCCCGGTTTGTTTTCCTCTTCTGCCTGTGACAGGGAAAACATTTGGTTGTGGTGCGCTGGTTTGCCCACGCGTCATTACAAACATCGCAAGCATTTTGTTATGCTCGTTTGTTCTCTAATCTAAGCGGAGCTTCTGGCTATATATGTCAACTTGCAACTTGTTTTTGTAACTTTGAAGTCTTTTCTGTGGTTTGTTTGTTTCTCATTAGTTCCTATTAAGATTCTCATTGTAAGATTAACTTGAAGCAAAAATAAAATGCACTACATTACACAAATGGGGGGTCTAATTTTAAACCACCACAAGAAGGCAGTAGTGGAATTTGCAGTAAGGCTACTTCGATAAAACCTACTGAATAGAATCTAAATATTTATATTTGTTCCTAATTATTTAGATGCTACCAGATTTATTTCATTCTAAAAAGAACATAAAAATAGCTTTTGACCCCATTGCCCAGGATACAGTACTTCCACTAGTTAAACAACAAATCCATCTTTTTCCACATATCCACAGACAGACTCATTTTTTCACATCTTCAATCTCTATTTAATTTCCTTCAGCCTACCGTTAGCAGTGCCATCATCACGCCCATCATGAGGTACATGTTTTCTGTAAGACCACCAGCCCACAGAGGGCCCAGGATGGTTGCTAGGCCCCCCACTGAGCGACGCACCCCCTGGCTGAAACCTACAGAGAAACAGATATGAAGTCTCACCATAAGGACATAGGGCTTATTACTTACATAAAAAGCGGAATACATTTAACGTCTCTCATTCATGACGAAAAATGCTGAACAAGCTACAAGAATTGAGTGGCATTTATCATGCTATGCGCACACTCGTCCAACAGATGGTGCCATAGCGCACCTTGTGTTTTCTCTGAAGTTACTTTAGAGAAGAGTGACACCTGAGCCACAGCTACAAATGGCAAGCCCAAAACCTGCAGAAAGACTCCTATGATGAACTCCGTCATCTTCACCAGGTGCAGGAGATGTTGCAGATGATCAGACCAATGGCAAGGACCACTCTCTCTGCAACATGGCAGCTCAGCCAGCGCACAAACAGGAAGCCAGCGATGACAACCAAACCGCCGAGACAGTACATCACGCTGTTCTCCAGCTCCCTAAAGTTAAAATACTTCTGTGTTAACGGGGTCACCATGGTCTGAGGGGAAGATGGTTAAAGGTAGATTTAGCCTTTAAGTCTAAATGAATAAAAAAAATACCATATCTGTTTCTAGCTGTGTCTCAAATTATGTGTATGTGATATGATGTGTATGTGTTTAGTGTACCTCCAGTACTGTCTGATTGAAGACGCTTTAATAATACTGTCATATTAAATGTGTATTTTTTTGTTTTATAATTTGTATTTATACACTATACAAATCTCACCAAAGGCCTAGAAGTACAGCTATAAAGCTCCCGAAGAGGTTTTTACCTCCTTAAAGGGTAAATCACTCGTGTGCAACTAGATGTGTAGCATGATCATTACATGACTAACTCTCTGAAAACAAATGGTACACGTACACACATTTAACCCCAATATTTCCCATGCATATATCTCTACTGCACAGCTAGTCTTTTTGTCCTGCATCACTCCATGTGGTAGTGAAGGCTTTTCATGCACATATCAGCAGTGTGTGTGTGTGTGTGTGTGAGTCACTGGCAGTGCCCTTTCCCATCCTGGAACATTCATTATTACAAGTACAAAACCTTCCTCCCTGCCTTTAATTCAATTTTCTGTCTCCTGAGTGGCCACATTTTAACTTGCTGACATCCGAGTTAATACACAACTGTTCCCCAGTGGCATGCATGGTAAAGAGGTGGGGTTAAAATATTTACATTATCTAAAATATGTCATGCTGTTGCCCTGAGGCTGTGAATGTAAGCCCGACAGAAAAGGTGGGAATGTAAACACCGAGTTAAAGTAGAAAAAAAATAAAGCACTTACTCTGAACCCTAGAAATATAATGTAGAGATATTAGAGATAATATAAACAAATCTTATTGGTCATGGATTTAAAGAATAAGCAGAAACAAAGTGTGATCCAACATAACTGTTTAAGAATCATTTTTGTATAAAAAAAATCTTTATTTACAGTTTGGCAGCAGGCAGAGGTTGCAGCAGTTGTTACGTATCAGTCTTACGCCTGCAGTCCTTCACCTTGGAGGAGCCATTTTGAATAACCAAGAATATAAAAGATGTTTTCTACAGCCTCCATGTGCTCCAGTTCAGTTGCCGATGGCAGTGGAAGAAACTAAGCAGGTAGTCGGGTGAATTTTAGAAGGCCAGCTTCTTCATGAGGAGGTACACTCTGGAGTCCACCTCAAAGCCGTGAAGGTTGTTGGCATCTCCCTGCAGCCTCATGAGGAGGCCTCCGTAAGACACATAGGCAGAGCTGGAAGAATAAAAAACAACCACGGAACTGATTTATCATGTCCACAGGACTGTTTAGAATGAAAATCTTTATGTGAATTTCACCATCAGACACACATGACTTTCTTTTCATGTTCAATTCACTTACAGACGTGTGGCAGCTTCAGTTGAAGTCTCATCACCCTCAATCTTGTAAACTTTCCCATACATCACATAATCAAACTGGTCTGCTCTGAAAATATCACCAAAGAGATGTTAGAACACTAAGCCCAATCAGCAAAGTACTCACATTATGCTTGAACTAAACTGTATTACCTAGATGGCCGATCATCCTGAGGATTGTACTCTCCATCATCTGGCGTTCCATCTTCATACAATGTGCTGGCAATAACCAGTCTGAACTTATCACCTTAATAAATTGACACAGAGTATTATAACACATTAGTCCAGGAGCAGATACGTGTTGACAATGCTCTGATCACTGCCTGCAGTACACATCACAGCTAAACTGTGTCAGACTATAGCTTGATAATGCTTGCTATGTTAGCACACAAAAATGAACTATTAAATGACAATATTGTATAATATTTAGCTTAAACTAAACATATACAAGATTTGTTTTTCTCTTACCAAGATCAACAGGATAGATCTGGATGTTAACGTCCAAAATTAGGTCCATCTTGAAAGACTCACTTTCACAGTGTAGACGAGACACTGAACATAATCAAGTCATAGAAGAGTGAGCGTTAGTTGACTTTCAAACTGAATGATCACTGTATATACATGAAACCAAATATGAATGAGCCATTAAGACAAAACACAGATGCAAAATCGGTAACAAACAAACAGTAGATAGTTTAGGCTACATGAATGGATTGGCCACAAATAGCAAAGACTAAGAAACTATTACAATATAAGCATTAGGCCGCTGAATAATAAATACTGGATGATATGTTATAATTATATAGTTGAATTACAACAAGTTACAATCAAGTTCGCGTTGTCTTTATATGTTACATACCTCTGTCAAACTTCTTGCCGTCTGGATCGATGTCTTTTACATCAAAGATATCCTCGAACAGAATCCCAGCCATCTCTGTCTCAGTCTACGAACTGGTAACGAAAAACAAAACAAAACTTTAGGGGAATTTCACCAACAGTCAGCTTCATAATTGTGTCAATGATCCGCTGACCCCCCTCACCACTCAACATCAACATAACAAGGCTGCTGCTGCCCTGCATTGCTGAATTAGTCATAACACACAACTTCAGCACTGCCTTCTGTCTGGGTTAGCTATTAGCTTTAGCATGTTCCCCACAAGATTCCCCAAGCTTACCTCAAATAGGACAGAAGTCTTATACTATATTGTGAAGACAGTGGTATGGCGGTCAGCCAGTTTCTCTCAAATGCAGCGAGTGATCAATATGTGCGTTGAATATCTTATTCGAGTGAAACTTCATTCATTAGTATCCGAATCTGACTGTACCGCGCAGGAACAATGTGCGCAACCTTTGGCATCAAAAGTACTTCCGGTTGAAAATACATACACAACGCATTATGAATTTAACACGTACTTTTTTGGATAAAACTATAAATATGAATATAACGATATGTAAAAAGTTATTAATCTAAAAATAAAAAATGGTGAACTAACTTTCAAAATTGTCTGTATGCATTAGTATTTACGACATCTGAGTATGCTTTACGACGTATAAACAAAGCACGTTCACGATAGACTGCGCCATATAAATACTTAAAATACTAAATACTTAGTATTACGATAGTCTCTTGCTGTTCCCTAAAAGAAGAAATAAATGTCATGTTTTCGCTAAACGTGTGCAACGTGGAGTTCGTGATTGTCAACATTTACAACATTATATTCTACTTTCCGGCCTGCATTTCTCACCCATATGGTTGCTAGGTGTTTTTTAGCGTCCTCTCTGTGTACGGTTGCTAGCTAATGGCTAACTGACTGATAAGCCACCGTATTAGTGACCATAAAACCCGTTAAAATAGATTGTACACATTTATGCTGCGGACGGACGCCTTGAAAGGTTTGAAGGTCTATATTCAGCAACTCAATTACGTGCGACCAAGGTAAGGAAGTCTGTAATGTAAAACCGATTAGCTAGCTTGTCGGCTAATTTAGCCGAATGCAAATATTACTGTCGCTAAAGTTGACTGTATGTGAAAATATGTTTATTTCCTTATTGTTATTATAGCAAAAACGAAATGTCGTTTTACTAAAAAATGTAGAGTATAATTTTAGACTCTAAAGAGCCCACAAGTATATAAATGGATTGTACCATATTAATTTGGAATAGCCTTGTAATAAATGTGTTGGTTTTCATATGGCCCCCTTTCACACGTGTTATCTTATTCGTGCAGAATGCTGACTGGGAGAGCAAACATTACTGAATGAGAGCAGAAGTCTTCGCAGTACTTGGAGGTTTCTTGCACTCACATGAGTTCCAGGGACTCCAGAGAGGCAGCCAAGATGGGGGACATCTTGGCAACAGAAGCCGATCTTCTTGGGATGATCAAGGAGGTAACAGATTTGACAACATGCATATCGAGTTAATTTAAACACAACTTTTTTGTAAGCTTAACTATAGCTGTCAAGACAAGAGTTGTGCAAAAGCTATAGGAGGCTGTGGTTAATGACGATAGTCTCTGTCTTTTTTAGTACCTTAAGTTTGAGGAATTTGAAGAGACCGTTCACAGTTTTGACAAGGAGTGCCAAAGCAAAGGCAAGCTTGTCTCAAAGCCTCGGGGAAGTAATCTCAGAGACTTAAAAACACGGGTTATTCAGGTAAATAATAAAGAGCGATATCACAAGTTGCAAGTTTACAAAGTCAGCATCTTAAGAACTACTACTTTTCCCAACCTTTTTGTGTAGAAAGACTTCCTCAGTTCATTTGATGATGGGGACCACAAAGTGTTCTTTGAGCTGTGGACAGAGAATATTCCCTCTGAGGTAAAAGACACAGACGCTGAGGCCCAGAGCTTGGAGTTCTACCTCCACGTCCACTTTACCATCTACCCGCTGAGGAGGCACCCTCGTAGACAGGTATGTACAGATGATCCCGAGTTTTTCTTTATTTATAAATTTAAAATACATAAAAAATAAAACCAAAAGTTTGCTGTTATGTGCTGTTTTTCAGAGGCTATCTCTCTGCAGACAGTGGGATAGAAGTGTTATTGAGTGTGTGCAACAGGGTTTAAAATTATGTCACTTGAATAAAAAGTAGCAGCCTCTTATTGTTGTGGTTGTTAAGAATGAAACATATCATTCATTATGCCAAGCAGTGCAAAAAACAAGTTATTTATTTAAAATGTGTCATTTAAAACTCTGCCTGCAGGACCAAGCTGAATTTGAGGGGCGGATTTCCTACTTCAAGCAGTACCTGGAAACTCGGGGAACAGCACTGAGCCAGACTACAGAGTTTTTGCCTTACTATGCCTTGCCTTTCGTCCCCAATCCTACTGTCCACCCCTCCTTCAAACATCTTTTCCAGGTGCTTATATAGTTCAGAACATTACCTTGGTTTTTGCTGTCTTGGTACTACATATTATTATTACCTAATACTACCCTCAGTATAAACTTAATTGTGTGTTTTAACCATGTATGTAGGATTCCTGGATGCCGCAGTTGAAGGATAAGCTGGAGCAGTTCCTGTCAGTGACACTAAAGGCATCCAACAGCCCGAGGCTGCTGACTCTATACGTATCCTTTTATCCCATCTCACTCACAAGTTTTTACTGAGAACTGTTCTCAAATCTCAATTCCACTCTTTACATTTTCAATTTACTGCACATTTGATAGCATGCTGCATTGCTGTCACAGCACAAAACAACATAAACATCCATCAAAAGGAGACCAGATGGGGTAATTTACAGAATTTACGCACGGCATAGGGAAAGTTGGTGTAGCTAAAATATTTACATCTCAGATAAAAGCAGACAGCTAACGATCAGATTTGCATTTATCAATAGCTGTGTTTGGTCTTTGCATGACTGACTCATGCCTTTGAGTAGAAGGACAAAATTGGCTCAGTGGATTCACTTTCCTTTTTGCACATTCATGAAATTGAACCCCACAGCAACTATCATCTCAAGAGCTGACCATATCCATCTTACATGCACAAATGTTGCTCTTTAGTATGAAGTTGTGGACACATACACAAATAAAACATGACTGAAGGCCATAAACAAACATTTGTGTGACACTTAAGAACCCAGGTTACTTTAGAGTTGTCTCAACAACTCTTCTACATATGAGTATGTACGAATGTTTCCTTTAACAAGTGCATTGCAGAAAGAGGGTGGAAGGAGCACCAAAGGTAAATGTTACTGTCAAAGTATGCCATTTGAAGTGTATTAGGCCATTAAAAACAGTCATCCATCTTAATTTTCTTTGTTTTAATTTGAAAACAATGCATTTCTAATACATTGTCAGTTGTATCTGAAATGTTATCATAATGTTTGTGTGATTGTGCAGATGCTATGCAGCAGTTGCAGCTCCAGTTGGTTGAGTCGGACCGCCGTATCACCAGCTATGTGCGAAAGTTGAACAAGATACGGGCCGACTACCACAGCCTGATTGGAATCACTGCTGAGCTTGTGGAATCGTTGGAGGCGACCTTTAGAGGAAACATGGTGGGCCAAACCACACGTTCATACAGATATGTTGCATGTACAAATTTTCCAGTTTTTATTTTGCAAAGTTCACCGCTGTGTATGGAACTGCCTGTTTATACACAGTTTTGTTTCCAGTTGCCTCTTAGTAAAACATAACCTTATTGACTGAGAATCTTCACAGACAGTATGCTATTTCTTGACACAGCTATTAAACAGGGACACACATATGGTAATCCTGCTCTTTCCACACACACAGTAGCTTAAAGCTCAAGGGGCATGCTGTGTTTTCTTGCAGATCTCCCCTGAGTACCTGCAGAGTGTGTGTGTTCGCCTGTTCAGCAGCCAGATGAGGCAGAGCGTTGGGCAGAGCACTGACTTCACCAGACCCGGCACTGTGAGTAGGAGTGCACAGATCTATCTTTCTCACTCTTCTGCACACCTCACTGAAAAAAGAATAACAGTGCAGAGCCTCCAGGCCTCACGGTAGTCTCAGTAAAAGCAAGAATAATGTCAAGTGGTGGGGTGCCGATAGGAGCAGGACTGTCAGGGACAACTGCACTCAGAGTGGCTCTTGTGTCACAGATCACAGTGACAGAGAAGGACATGGAAAGATGGAGACAGTTTCATCTGCCATGTCCCTTTGTGAGGGACAGGTGGAAACCTCCATGTAATTGAGGGGTCACATTAATACACACATACATGGAAGGCTTGTTAGAAAGTTACATTCCCAGGACACAACTTTGAAGATAAACACAGTAAACTACCACACCAATCCTCTTTGAAATGCTAACTGCAATTGTTAGAAATGAAATCATCCTTGTGGCCAAAGGTAAAGATTTTACTTCCTTGCTTCTGAGCTGTCTACAGCTTGATGACCTCGCTTGCTGTCAGTGGCCTTCATCGTGGTGTTGAATTTTGGCTTTGCGAAATCTTGTTTCTTTTCTGTTGTGAACTGATTTGTTTTTTCTGTGTGTTTGTGTTGTTGTGTCTGTGATGCTTTTGTCCACAAAGGGATATTACTCTATGAGTCCCTATGATGATGGCTATGTAAGTTTTCATCTTCCTCTTCCACTTCTCGTCAGCGTTTAGGTCCCTACTTCCCTTCCTGCTTGCGCTCCGCCGTGCCTCCTAGTCTTCCTCATCCTCTTTGTCTTTATGTCTGCCCCACCTCCCAAGATGTACACATTTGTTTTGCTTGACGTTGTATAAAATCTATAGGACATGCCATTGTTTTCTGGATCCTACTAGAACTACTGTTCCATGTTAAAGAGACATTTGGCTTAATTTGTAGCAAAAACGACCTCTTATGTCAGGCCACTTTGCAAACCAAAGAAGAGCTCCTCATCATTAAATTCACTTGACCTCAGTTATTATTTCTTCTATTCACTCTTCTTCTTAGCCGATTGTGTTTTTAGTTTCAATTTTCTCCCGCTGATGTTGAATGGTATAGCTTTTGAAAGAGTGTAGCCAGCCACCATTACACGACAAGAATAGCCAACACAAGGTGCTTTGATGTAGAAGCGTTTCTCTCACGATCAGGTTCTCAAACAGGGTGGCTTAAATTACACCATTTGAAAAGAGGCACCAGGAACACTTAATATTATTGTGTGCACGCATGTTAAACATAATCTGTCTGCATTTGAAGGTGAATTTGGGATGATTGCTCGGTGGGAAAACATTGATAAGAAAGGGAGTAGAGCTGCTTGGTTAGACAATAACATCAACAATAGATGGTCTTCAGTTGTCCCCACAGTCGTAAAAGGATAAATTGTCAGACGACACGCTAAAGAGTCAAGACATCTCTTATGTAAACTGCGTGTTGTGGGTTAATTTGGGTCAAGCCCTTACTTTCTGTACATGTCCGGCTGAAATCAGAGAATCAATGAGGATTCCAGTTTAGTTTATTTGTGCCTTTAGTACATGTTTAGGACTTTCCTGTTACTAGACAACAATGTCTATGATACATTTATGCTAATCCAGAGTTGGATGTCAAATGTCACATAGATGTCACATGGAAACATGCCCCTCTCTTCCTTCATCTTTCTCAAAATGGTTAGAAAGAAAAGAAATAACCCCGGTATCATGGTTTTCCCCTCCCTTCTCCTGTATTACCTACAGCGCAGCAAAGCAAAAATGTGGCCAGAACATCTGATACCTCAAACGTCTCGGATCACTTCCCTGACCTAAGGCTGCTGCCACTATAGGTCCAACCTCCCATGCTTCAGATTGGATTTCAGTACTCCGAATCCAGTTTCAGTAGAAAAAAACAAAAGCAACGATTAGTTTCTACCTTCCTCTACACACACATAACACTACCCAATGACGTATTTCCCTGTCCAGAAGCCTCCACTTCATTCACTCTCAGCCACATACAGGCCTGTAGTAGGGGTGCACTGAGTAACAAATGCTGAGATACTAACACACCTTTTCTGGTTTTCGGTTATAGACAGTATTTGCCTTCCATTTACTGCATGGATGATGTTATGTAACAGCTCATGTCCCAGTGTAAAGCATGTACAAGCATGATGTGCATGTTTAAAGACTGCCAATTACTTATTTGGACAGCAGTTAACCTTAAATGGACAGCATTTACCTGCTTAGTATGGGGTCCAGACACAAAAAATGTGATTTAATTGAACAGTTGCATGGGTTAATGAGATGCTTTAATTAAAAATGTAATAAATGTAGTATAATGAAACTGTATAGTCTGCTTCTAATTGTCTTCTTCTCTTAATGTGTGCTGTCTGTTGCAGGCCTCCTCCTTGCTACGAGCTTCCATTGCACCGGAGTAAGTCTTAAATTTGAAGATTTTTTTTCTTTACATTATGATAAAACATGGCTGACATTTTCACTAATCTTCAGGAGACCTAAGGATGTACCAGTGCTGCCCTCATTAGATTATGACAAGCTAAAGAAAGACCTGCTTGTAGGCCCAGACAGACTCAGGTCTCTACTGCTTCAGGCACTGCGCTGGGTGAGAACACTGTGTTCTTTTGTATAGCTTTTAGGTTGTGAGTCTGAAGTAAAGTAAAGCAAGTTTAAGCTTTTGGGTTCTTACAATCAGGTCTGCTTTGTGTCCGTTTTCAGAGACTAACTCACTCACTGCCAGGTGAACAGAGAGACACGGTGCTTCAGGCCTACATCAGCAACGATTTGCTGGAGCGCTACAGTACTGAACAGGTGGAGGATATGTTTTTTTTATATATATATATATATATATATATAACAGTGTAAACGGATGGTGATGATTTTGTTTTTACCTACCCCTATATTTCACTGAATCACTGAAGCAGAAGTTTAAAGTAACTACTACTAAGGACGCTCTGCTAAATTAATCCCCAGGCTCTAATTTCAAGCTGGACTAAGATGATGAACACACAGCTTTGTTTCTCACCATAGACTTATTTACATACGAAGTGAATCACACCTAATTTTATGACCTCCTAAGAAAGAAGGAAGGATTTTAGCTTTACAATAAACACACTCACATTTACTTCTTTTCTTATTATCACCTGTATACCACAACCTGAATTGAAATTATTTCAAAAATCTGATCTGTTTTTATTTTTGTTATATTTCAAATTGTTTTTTTAAGGAAGTTATAATATTAACAAGGATTTGCAGAGCGGGAAACTCAAATTGTATTCAAAACTTCAGCCTCTGAACAGGTTTTATTACATACTTTATTTGTGTATTTGTGTATTTTTTTTTTGGCTTAAGACGATGTCTTTTTTAACAAAAGAAAAAAATGATCCTTCTTCCACAACTGGTTTCTTTTGTCTGTGTAATCGCATCAGTCTTTCAAGTCACCTCTAAATGATACCAGTATATTTAGATGCACACATTATCTTATCCAGTGAATTCGAATTGTTTGTTGGAAAAAAGCAAATGTATTGCTCACTGTGGTCAGGTCAGAATGCCAGAATGACTGCCTTTTTACACTGCCCTACATTTGATGTTTTCCTCAGAAAACCGTGCTTCATTTAATGAGATCAACAAACCAAACTGTCCGCCAATACATGGCTCGCCTGATCAATGCCTTTGCTTCGCTTGCAGAGGGTAAGTTCTCAGCTGCCATTAGATTTGGCTTAGCATCATTATGCCCTCGTAAGATGAGATATAAGATGGAAACATGGATTGATAGAGAAGACCTTAATGGCTTTTCAGTTCAGGATTAAAAACTGCTAATGGTACTCTAACAGCAGCATGCCAGTAACTATAGAGGGAATTCTTTAGACAATGTTGTAATGATACAATATGTGGTGAGATTGTTTTATAAAGAGGAATCTTTTTGTGATGAAGTGGTGGTTTTTGTTACAGGGCGTGTTTACCTCTCCCAAATTCCCATTCTTCTGAAGCTCCTGACAGAAGTGCTCAAGAAGGAGGAAAAGGACTCCTTGACTAGAGAAAACGTGCTAGTAGCTCTGCAGAAACTCAGCCTCAGGTAACTTTTTTACCAGGTTATTATTGCCTAGAGTAAAGGTTAAACTAAATCATATGTTTATAAAACAGATTAAATACGAAGTTATATATTGAGTTATGATACATTATAGCATTATTGTTAGTTAAGGACAAACTGACTTTTTGAAAGTGTATAACAAATGTGCAAACACTACAAATTGGTTTTTACTTGCTTTTCCACGAATCAATGTGCTTATAAGTTTTTCGTCATGTCGCATTAGGAGATGCCAGCAGACAGCCATGATAGCAGATGATCTGATTGGCTGGCTGGTGGATGAGTTGCAGGACTCAGACTGCCTTAATGACTACACCTTGCAGTACTCCACAGCTCTGCTTATGAACCTGTGTCTGCGAACAAAAGGTGAGTGGAGCACGTGCATATTCAGAGCTAAGTCATAGTAATATATACTATAGAAGTCATTTTAGAATATTCTGTTTACAGTCAGAGTGGATTTGATGTGACTTTGTGGATCAATAGGCTGCTTAGAGTTTAGGACGTCACAGACACAGTCACCACTGTGCATGTCCAGGCTATTCAGATTGCCACAATCATTTACCATGACACATTTGATTTATCAGTGGTTATATTATGATACACACAGAAAGATAAAAGGCAAAGTAAATTTAAAAAATATTGGCCTGAAGGGAATCATTACTCTGTGAAAGATAAAAACAAAAAATTAGACAGCTGGGAACAAACAAAAACAGCGTTCTGCGTGGCTCTCTGTGTGTGTATGCATGTGTTTGTGTGGATGGCTGTCTTTGTACAGGAAAAAGGAAGTGTGCAGAAAACGGCAAGCATGTGCTAAAGGTTCTGACTGACCTCCTTGGACATGAGAACCATGAGGTAACACACACATCTGTCAGCACCTACATATAGACAGGTTGAAATGTGTAGTTTTTGTCTAATTCCAAAGAGACACCACCAAAAAAAGAACAACAATTCTGATACGTGATTACAGTTTCCCCACCCCCTAGTCTGTTGTACTCAAATATTAGTGCTACTTTAACCCAAGAAGACACATCTAGGCTTGCAAAAGGGTAAGTTTAGTCAAGCCTTTCTGAATGTTTGGCAGTCACAGAAATTTGCTATGGCTATAAGAATGTCTTTAAAACAAAAAACAGTACTGACTTTATTCATTCTTATTAAAAGGTGTCAACAGCTTCTATGCTTTTTTTGATCCATTAGTATCCATAGTTTTTTTGTATCTATGTTTCCTAATTGCTGCATGTTTATACAAGGTGTGTGTGTGTCACTTTGTTTTCCTCAGATTCGACCATATGTGAATGGAGCCCTGTACAGCATCCTGTGTATTCCCTCAGTGCGGCAGGAAGCCAAAGAGATGGTGAGATAGCAGAAATCTCTTCACCTTCTTGTAGGAAACAGACGCAGTTTGTGTTTTGTTCTCTATTCGTCTTCCTTTATGTCAGCACACAGACAGCATTCAGGGTTCAGTTAGACGACACCTAAACTCTACTCACAGACACCGGTCAGCCAGTGGGATGAGTTTGTAACAGGAAAATATAATTATTTCTTATGCAATCAAAGTTAAAGTGGATGGAGAGTATGCTCAGCTGGAGTCTGCTGCACACTAGTGTAACTGTTTCCCTTCATGTGCGCAGAGTGTAGAAGAAATTCTCCGTTGCTATAGCAAAGAGGAAAACCCAGACCTCAACAGGCAGTTCGAGTTCATCATTAAGCAGCTGAACTCAGGTTGGTGAATTAAAAATGTATTCTGTAAAAATCAAAACATTTAATTGACATTGTTTGTTATTCTCATGTGTTAATATTTATATATAATGTATAAGAATAATGGGCATATAGGGAAAATGTACTAAAAATCCTTATGTGTTCTCCAACCAGCTGAAGATGAGGAGGGGCCAGAGTCTGATGATGAAGAGGAAGAGGATGATAATGATGTAAGGCCCATTAGACATTTAGGTGTTGATGTTTTTATCATGTAAATCTCTGCATTAATTCCACCAAACTGTAAGATTAACAAACACAAATAAAAATAATGATAAAAGTGAGGGGGACAGGAAGCACAACCAGACCTGCTGTCTAACATGTTATCGCAGCATGACACAGATATTGGGTGTCACCTGTGTGTTCTGCATGTGTGAAAATAGGTGATCAAGATAAGGTATATGGTAGTGTGTATGTGTATAGCATAGCATTTCCTTTTTCCTTCCTTTTTTTCTTCCCCTATATGTTAAACCCATATATGTTGCCTACTTCAGAAAGCGAGTCCAAGAAGTGCAGACCACACTGGTCTTTTGCCAGACCCTTGTGGGTTGGATCCAGGCACTGTATTGCTGTGTAACCCAATTTGTGCACACATCAATGTTTGATTTAAAGGTCACTGACACTGCACTCCGAGGCGTTGTTTTTTTTGTTTTTTTGTGACCATTATGGTACAGATTTCTTAAACACTAATGATATCATTTTAACTGTTTTATCTTATTTGTCTTCTAACAGGAAGATTTAATAGAGGCAGACATTGATAAAGAGGAAGTTATCCAACCGCAGCACAGGGAGCTGTCTGGAGAGAGTCTACTCACCACGGAGTACTTGGGAGTAAGAGCAAAACATATTGTATACTCTTTATGCACAGCTCGAGTCCCCAGCATGCCCTTTTGTCAGTACTGCATTCAGAGTTAGAAAATGGATGTCTGCCTGCTGTAGCTGTTTGCAGCTACTTGGCAGAAATATCAACAATACTTGTACAAGTTTATTAAGTTGAAAACGTATGCTTATCTGTTTGTGTGATTATTGACCATTTTGCATTACTCTAGTCACCAAAAACTCAACAAAAAACTTCTGTCTAGCTGTCTAAAATGTATTGTTTTAGTCCATCTGTTACTCTTTAGTCATCTCCATAGTGAACTCTACATTCCTTGTTTTAAGCAATCAGCATTTCATCTGTAGTAGCATCAGCCAATCAACCACAGCCTTCACAAAAGTTAAATTCCCATAATACTTCATGGGAGCTATGCAAACAAACACCAACCCAGAGCCAGAAGTCAACCTCAGCTGGTAGCTGAGCAGACACCAAATCACAAATTTCAGAGAGAGTCCATTAATGCTAACAACTGTCTTGTGTGTGTGATTGTGTAGATTATGACAAACATGCCAAAGGTAAAAAGGAAATCAACCCCCCTGCCACAGCAACACGTTGATGAGCCACTACAACGGCCAGTCACACCTAGCTCTCATCGTAATGTCAATACAGGGTAAGTTACCTATTCAGCTGTTTACTAATTTTACAGTCTGTCCTTCTTATCAGCTTAAGGTATTATTCCAGCCTCCGACCTTTATATTTCTAGGCTATTCTTGAAGGTAATTGATATATAATGTTTTTTACTTTTCAAAATAAAAGAGCTGGTGAACCACCAGAGAGAGAGAAAAGAATGCGGTACTTCTTGTACTCATTCTCTTAATACAGATCAGTTTACTATAGTTAATACTACATGTTGCCATTTATCAGTGTGAAGCCTGAATTGTAAAAGAATGAGTCAGCAGGAGTAGACAGGAATCACCTAATACTGAAAGTAGACCATTGTCAAAACATTGTCAAAAGTGTAAGCTAGACAGCAAGAATAAAAGGAGGAGGATTATTATGGGTAATGAATATACAGTAGGAAGTGTGAGGTGTCATGGCATGGCATGTAATTGATATTGCAGTCATTGGCTCACTACAAACAATGGTAATACTAACCTTTATTTATATAACAAGTTTATATAGTTTGTTAGAGAGTGTTAGTCGGCCGTTAACATGTCACTAAGTAAAGTCAAAGGAAGTTCTAACAAAATCTGATGTGTATTGTTTTTATTTGTAACGTGTAGTGATTATCGGGCCAACAGTCAGGGGGCTGAGAGCAGCAGGGACATGGAATACACTCTGAGCCGACAGAAGAGCGAGGAAGGAAGCCTGCCACCTTCCCGATACAACTCTCGTCCTCCTACAAGGTCCGGCAGTCGCCCCAGCACTGCCGACTCCCTACGTCATAGCATTGGTGGGTTATTTACTTTTCCAAAGTTTCTTAATAACAGTAGAATTTCAAGAGAGTAAAATGATGCATCTTTGACCCTGTTGATCAGATGTTTGCAGTCAGATTACTCATACTTAATACACACTGTGCTGAAAGCAGCAGCTTTTTGTGGAACAGCTTTTTTAATTTCCCTTCCACCTGTTGCTGTTTATTTTGATCTATTTGAAGCGATGCCCAGTGTCCACAAAGGACACAAGGCACTTCCAGACAAGGAAGCTCCAGCAACTTCCTCAAAAATCTTAAGGGATAAAGACTCAGCAAAATGAGCACCAAATGGCTAATGACCTAATTTGGATTTCCCTTAAAATAATGTCAGTGCTCAAGTGTTTGTTAGTGTTAACAGTACTTTAACATTGTTCTTGTTTTGTTTTTGTTACGATCAAGATATGATTTGTTTCAAAGTCAGACATTTTAGTATATTTTGAAAATTAGTGTTATCAACTCTAATTTCTCACACTCATTCAGACTCAGAGTTTGGGCGGTTGTCCCAGGAGTCAGAGTTGGAAGGGCCGTACGAAGGTAGAGCCAAGAAAGGACGTTCCCAGGAGGACCACAATGGACACTCTGCCAGGTAAACACAAACGATAAACACACACACACTCACAGCCCTGCGGCTTTGTGTGTCAGGAAGAGTTAATTAATCTGGTAAGATAATGAAAGTAGATACATGCAAGTGAAGGGAAGAGTACAGACCATATTTCATACCATTTTTATGCCCATTCAAACTGCCCCATCTATATGGCAGTCTTCCCAAGTCAGCTAGTCCTCTCCTTTGAAGGCTTGGGCAGTGGTATGGGAAGCCCTCCATGTCTAATGTTTGTCATGTGCCTAGTGCATTTCAGTTCATACCTTAAATATACAATACATAAAAAAAGAAAATGGAATGACAATCAACTGCTTTAATGCTTCAAAAGATTTGAGGAGGGAGAAGGCCTATCTTGACCCCAGGCTGGCCTCAGCTGCTTGTATTTCCTGATGATAAGAAACAGTACAGTGGCTATATATTGTATACAGGCCTTCCTGAAAGAAGCCTGCTGTAAATGCAAACTTTCGCTTCACTGCTCAAAAAAAGAAGATGGTTGAAGGCGACCGTGAAATCTATCTGCGCCCGTCGTCTGCAGCACCATATGTCTTTGATTCTCCTTCTGCTACACACTGGCTGTAACTTTATCACAAACACTGGAATCAATTTGGACAAACCAGCCAACATCCATAAGGTGTAGACATTTAAAACAGGTAAAATACTCTGGTAGATGCAATAAGAACTAGAAAATAATGAAAGAAGGTCAGTAATTGTTTGTAATTACAGTCAAACTGATGCTATTATTTGGATCAGTTAAAAACAAAGGAATGAGAAACTAACAGCTTTGGGTGGTAGTTGCTGCTTGATTTAGTAATTTGATTGGTAGCAACTGCATCAGGCCAGAGTTAAGGCTGTGAAGGACTAGTGTAAGTAAAAAAAACACTGCATGGCTCTACACAGGTTTCTGTAAAACCCTGGGATGTGTGTCATTGTATCTGTGGAGAGAGCTGGCCAGAGTGTTGTTGGACACCGATGGGTGACTCAGCACTGCCAAGCTGGTCTGTGAGACTGTGACATGCGTTTAAATGAGCAGCGCCCACAAAGAGACCCATTCAATCCAGCCTCCCCTGCTTCTCCTATCCTTTAAATCCCAGAGGAACTTGACTCCTGAATCCCGCCAACAGTAATGAGTCCCAGGAAACTGCCTCCCTCCTCCCCAGCCCCCAGGAACATATGTAATTATTCACATGAAGAAAGCATCGACACATCACTTAGTGGTATAGACTTCAGTCTTGTCTCTTTGATGCTCCCGTAGATGTTGACTTTGTGGGACCGAGGCCAATTTATATATGTCACTTTCCCATTTCTGCTCCACAGGGATTTGCATGCAAATTGCAATTTGCAAGTATAACACCTACATGTGTGAGATACACAATCTTGATATCAAAGATTTTGGAGCCAATATGACTGCTCAAAATGCAATCCATCCATTTGATATGGCATAGGATTTCTTGACAGGATGTAGGTCATCTGGCTTCTGTCTGACTCTGATTGTAAGGACATTAGCAGAGTTCGGACTATCTCTGTGAGACACACAGACACATGACTATAATTTGTGTTGTAACAGTAAAACTATTTTATGAGCTGAAATATTATGGACTAATAGACATAAAGAGATACAGCTATGTAGTATTAATCTGTACTAATATTAAAAAATGTAAAAGATTTTACCTCTGTTTTTCTAAATGGGGGAATCCACGTTGCTGAGCTTTTGTGTTAGACTGTGATATTAGTGCTGATGCACAAAAATATCTAGCTACTGTGGCTTTAAAAAATAATTTCTTCAGCACTGGCTGGATATGAAAATGGCATCACATTATCCCAATTGGTATTAGCAATCAGCTGCTGACATGCTGTCGAAAGTATCAATACAATAGTCTGGCACGGTGGCATCAGAAATGGAGGCTATTGACTGTAATGGATACTATTGAATGTCAAGGGCAAGTGTATGGTTCAAGATCTTGCACAGCTATGATTTCTTTGTCTGTAACACAGTATCTTTGTGAAATGATATCTGTCCGTGATTGTAGCATCTCAGGACGGCTGAATAACTCATCAAATGAAAAGATGGCCTCTCTCTGGAGGATCTTTGTCACCAGTATCAAATGAGTAATGTGGTCTACAAATGTAAGACTGTAAGCCAAGCAACAGCTATGTGGATGATGCATTCCTAGTTTGACTGTTGTGCTTATTTATTTAACTATCACAGATCACAGTGTAAACTGTGACTGAATTGACTAATTTCTGTTAATTACCACAATAAGCAAAACATGTATCATTTATTTCTTCCTTTTCTTTTCACTCTCATCAGTAACGACTACATCCATGCATTTGCAAGCCAGTCCATTCCTCGCACACCTGACACAGCTGCCAGCCAAAACAGCACTCACCATGGTCGAGGCCCGGCACTGGCACCCCACTTTTCACAGTCAGAGCCACAGATGAGCAGCCGGCCTGCCTCTGCCAGCTCCGAGGGAGGAGGGAGAAGTGGAAGTAAGCATATGCTAAGAGTGGGAAAGCAACACCAGCCACCAACTGGTGCTGGTGAAATAACCCGCTGGTTACTTTGTTTACTTTGCCAGCCCCTTTGGAAGATAGCCACTGATGATTTGGAGGTTCATTGCCTCTCAGAATATTAAGTTGGCTTAGTAACAGTAAGCAGTTATAAGCAACTGCTTGTAAATATCTGTTGTTATCTGAGCCATTGTCCAACATTCATTTACTTAAAAAAGTATTTGTTTTTTCTGTAGTGGAATTACCAACCCACCACTCGTGGTTCCTTATTTATGTGTTGTCAAAATGATATTTTACACATAGAACTTGAGTCACTGCAGAGAAGATCTAGACTGCTCTTAGTTGCATGATAACATCTCTCCATGCTCTCATGCATCTTTATTGCATTTGATGAGCGATTACGTCCGGCTCTTACTCTGGCTGCCCTTACCATAATACTTGTAATAGAACATAATGGTCACCCAAGGCCACCACATCCTCCTGTGAGTGTGTTATACTTTTTGAGGTCTGGCAAGTCTCTGACATCTACTGACTCTTAAAGAAGTCACTTAATTGTAACTTGAGGGCAATGAGCAGACACACGTTGGGCCGGTTTTTTATTTCCATAGAACTTATTAGTTCCAAGCTAGCTGTATTCCATAGTCTCCAATGTAGCTGCTAGTGTGCTAGTGCTAGTGCTGTAATGTGTAATATTTGCTGCACCAACCACAAGATTCCCCTGCATGCCCACTTCTGATAATATGCACCCACTGTCACCTAGAGAGACACTCCTTCAGCCAAGGAGAGATAAAGGTGGTGTGTGTGTGTTTGTGGATGGAAAATACTGCATTATCCTATCTAAGTCAAGTCGGGCATGCTGATTTCATGTGATGACAGATCCCCATTATGTTGCCATGCAACCAGAGAAAGTGGAGGAAATGCAGCAGTGTCACTTAGGACTGTTGCTTCACTCCTCAGTTTTTCCCCCCTCCTCTTAGGATAGATCGGGAAGAACTCTTTCCTTCCTTACGCTATGGTGGAAACTTGAAACCTGAAGTAACCAAATGCTAAGAAACTTAAATAGGATACACTGTTTGCTGCAAGTGAACCTTTAAAATCAATTGTTGCATGTTCAGGATTTTATAATGGGAGAGGAGAAAGCATTTAACAAGGTTATGAAGGTAAAAAGCTTATTATTAGATGTCTGAGGGTAAAACTTTATTTTAATTTTATTGATAACTGTCAGTCTCACTGTCCTCTAACTTTTTTCCCCCCCGTCTCTCTCCCTCTCTTTTCTCCCCATCTTCAGACAGGCAGTCAAAGAGGAGGTGAAGAGGGAGCTGTCACCATGGGGCAGCACTATCTCCCCACGAGCATCAGGCTTCCTGTAACATCATCCTCCACCCCCAGGTTCAGTGCCACATAGATGGTCAAGGATCGGCTGCGAGGGGAGGAGCAGCAATGATTGGAACAAAGCATTAGGATTGTAATTCTGCATTTTTCCCCTCTTCTGCCTCAGCACAGACTTACACTATATTACCAAAAGTATACGCTCACCCATGCAAATGATCAGAATCAGGTGTCCTAATCACTTGGCCTGGCTGCAGGTGTATAAAATCAACCACTTAGGCATGCAGACTGTTTTTACAAACATTCCAGCGTGGAACTGTCATAGGATGCCACCTGTGCAACAAATCCAGTCGTGAAATTTCCTTGCTCCTATATATTCTACAGTCAACTGTCAACTCTATCATAACGAAATGGAAGAGTTTGGGAACAACAGCAACTCAGCCACGAAGTGGTAGGCCACGTAAACTGGCGGAGAGGGGTCAGCGGATGCTGAAGCGCATAGTGCAAAGAAGTCGTTGGCTTTCTTCACAGTCAATTGCTACAGAGCTCCAAACTTCATGTGACCTTCAGATTAGCCCAAGTACAGTACGCAGAGAGCTTCATGGAATGGGTTTCCATGGCCGAGCAGCTGCATCCAAGCCACACGTCACCAAGTGCAATGCAAAGCGTCGGATGCAGTGGTGTAAAGCACGTCGCCACTGGACTCTAGAGCAGTGGAGACGCGTTCTCTGGAGTGATGAATTACACTTTTCCATCTGGCAATCTGATGGACGCGTCTGGGTTTGGAGGTTGCCAGGGGAACGATACATTTCGGACTGCATTGTGCTGACTGTGAAATTTGGAGGAGGAATTATGGTGTGGGGTTGTTTCTCAGGAGTTGGGCTTGGCCCCTTAGTTCCAGTGAAAGGAACTTTGAATGCTTCAGGATACCAAAGCATTTTGGACAATTCCATGTTCCCAACCTTGTGGGAACAGTTTGGAGTGGGTCTCTTCCTCTTCCAACATAACTGTGCACCAGTGCACAAAGCAAGGTCCATAAAGACATGGATGACAGAGTCTGGTGTGGATGAACTTGACTGGCCTGCACAAAGTCCTGACCTGAACCCGATAGAACACCTTTGGGATGAATTGGAGCAGAGACTGAAAGCCAGGCCTTCTCGACCAACATCAGTGTGTGATCTCATCAATGTGCTTTTGGAAAAATTGTCATAAATTCCTATAAACACCACTCCTCAACCTTGTGGACAGCCTTCCCAGACGAGTTGAAGCTGTAATAGCGGCAAAAGGTGGACCGACATCATATTGAACCCTATGGGTTAGGAATTGGATGCCACCTAAGTTCATATGTGACTCAAGGCAGGTGAGCGAATACTTTTGGTAATAGTGTATGTAATATAATACAAAGTCAGACATGATAGCAGCCCCTAGCCATGCAAAGCCTTTTACCCAACACAAAAATATGAATACTGACTTCATACTGACTTCATGCAGTTGACCTGTATGACAAATCTCCTGCTTTGGCTCATCAGTTACCACTTGTAAGTACAGATATTAAGAGGCCAGTAAAAAGAATGACATAAAAGCTCATGTAGAAAGTTTTCATTTTTCTGTAAATCAATAAGACTTATATTGATATTGATTTGGTGGAAGATGTCCACATAAATAAATGATTGTACCAGATTTATGTAGCTGCTCACATTGATATTTCAGGAACTGCACAGGTCCTGGCTAATGCATGTTTTGCATTGAGTTATTATTTTAACAAACATTAACCAGCCTACAACATCTGAAAAAAAAAACTTGAATTTGTGTAAAAGTCTTAAATTTAGCATTTGCACTGTTGTAATGTGTATTTATGTTCTACACTTGTTGTGATGATGGACTTCACGTCATTTTAAAAACGCTTTTAAATAAACGTGTGACATGTCATGGGTTTGCTGGTCTTTGTGTTTTCTGGTTTCTTCATTGTTCCAGTAAGTCTTCGACTGTAAATTACACCATAAATTACGCCCATGTTGGCACTGCCCAGACAAAAGAGCATTGTGGTCGACCTTTCTCACTGTAGAATATTGAACTCCAAATAGTTTGAAATGGTTTTATAACCCTACAGCAGAAATTGCTTCTCTAACACCACTGCTGGTCTCTTCCTCCTGGCATTGTGTTAACACACACCTGAATGCTCCAGAGCAGATAACTACCAACACATCTGCTTTTTATACACTTGCACACCTGCTGATGATCAGTTTATCAAGGCCTGATGATCAGCAGCACCTGCTGCAGCTTACCTACTGAAATCCTATGGAAGCACATAGGGCTGATTAGTATAGCTGGTCCTTCAGGTGCGTTTCATCAGTGGCTAATTATCCCTGTAAGTTACATGTTGGTGCTGATACTGCAGTAAGTCCTTCTTATGGAAGACAGCAGTCTATATAATATTAGTGAGTGTATGTACATGCACGATGGCATTGATTGTGTTACTCTGGCTTAGCTGGTAAAGTAAAGTACACAAGGATTCTGTTGCATGTACACATGGGACATGGGAGACCTGGTCATTCATGTTTTTCATCCAGGGATCTTAATGTTTTCCTGCTGGTGAAGAACATAGTGGCCGATATTATTTATGATCAATCTGAATACTGTTGAGTGTTCATGTATACAGGGACAAGAATAACCAGGTCTCTCATGTTCCATGTAAATCCCAAATCCTGAATATCCAGTGTGCATGTAAAGACACGCGGTGATTAAGTTTTGATTAGGTACTGTGCTTGCTGACTCACCGTTACATTGCCATGGCATATTAGGCCTTTTGTAAACACTGGATGGGATGTGACACATAAAGCCTACAGCAGTAATGTGGATAAGTAGTTTTGAATGGGCAGGTCTTTCTAACCTCACATGCCATCCCCCTGAGAGATGACATATAATTAATATTGCCAGTGAGGAGCAGCACAATGTGAGGAAACAGGCCACGCATGACAGGTGGCTGTGTAACCCCGAGCAGGAGCCGTGCTGGAATGATCCAGCTGCGACAAGAAGCTGCTGCTTTCTCTCAAAACAGTGTGGATAAAGAGAAGGGAATAGGCCTTACAGATGTGAAATGCTATCAAAACCATGTTGGTGTCTCCATTTTGATGCTTTACATAATCTATATGAACCTATTATATTCCTGCTTAACCTGCAGCTCATCAAATTCTCCTTTTACATTTGTGACCTTCTCAGGAATCTCCTCACAAGCTCCCTGTAACCTTTAGCGTGAAAGTGTTTACACTTTTTTGTGTGTTTACACTAGATTCCCAGCTGTGGGCTGTAGCATGTTGGGGAAACTGGAACACAGCTCTAATGCTGTTTAACAGAAAGATTCATCACTGTCACAAATGAGCCTCTAATGTGTCCGTGGAGACGTAGATGTGTAGATGTGTTCATATTTCAACAGTATTGTGAGCTTTTATAAATCTTTACATAGGTTCGGTGTTTTGGGTTAAAGAGGAAGTAAGGCCAAGTATGAGTAATGAAAACCTTGCTGGTGTTTAGACCCGGTGGTGGTGGCGACGACAAAGGGATGAAATTCGGATGAGGAACTTGGCCTGGCAGGATGGGAATGGTGGTGAATGGGGTGACGGAGGGTTGTGATAGACGCACTGAAAGTACCACTGACAGCAGCAAGAGGAAGGACTTAAAGTTTGCCAGCAAAGATGAGTCAATATCCCCACTGAGCTCATGCTTCATCTTGAGGTAAGAGGATGCCAAATCAGATGCAAAGAAGTTCAAATCCATATTCCTGCTAATCCAAATTGGTCCAGAAGCTTTACCTTTGAAATCCAGAAAGATTTGTTTTCATGTGTGGTTGGAGTTAACCATTTAAAAACAGGGTAAGATCCTAATTGGTCATAAAATACACAAATTCATAACATGAAATAAATTTTACAAGCAAACAAACAAAAAAATGTCAACATCATGTTATGTGTTCCTGGTGAGGATGGGCTGCATAAAACTTTTTTGTCCTCTTATACTTAAAGTAAGTTATTTATAAAGGAATGATTACTCATATGTAAATGTGTACAGGATTTACGACACAGGCTTTAAGTCAGACAGACTTCGTGGATTTTTTAACGAAAAAGCAATGCTGTATGTTGTTGAATTAAAACTATTCCATTACAACAAGTAGTTGCATGTTATCATCCTTTGCCTTTTATCTGCCAAAATTCCTCATTAAAATTTCTCACATTTATAACACCAAATCTAAAACGGTCAGCTCAAAAATAAAAAGAATAATAATTAAAAAAAACGCAGGACCGGCTGTTCGGAATATTTTCTCTTTGATTTTGATTAAATCTTAGTTGGATGATAACAGACATAGTTACATTTAGAAACCAGGAAGCATCCATGCATTGCACTGATGCCTCCACAGGGCAGTGGTTCAGCTGAGAGAGATTTTCCACTGCAGGTTGGAGGCAAAGCTGCTGCTGAACTTATAACGTGAAAAGCAGCTTAATTATTAGGTCAAATGAGGAAGGGTCAGCGGCTGCTGCGAATGATTTTTCTTCATTGATATACAAACATTCTATTTTCTTAAAGCATCCTCAACATCTATTTATTATTTATGGACAGTAATTTACACCTGTTTTTTTAATAGTAAAACCAAGCAAGTTGATTATTTAGAGCTATTTTTTAATCCTATTGATATACATTATTATTTCTGGATAGTGAAATGTCGTCTGACAAGTATTTTCATTACATTTAATCATTTAGCACAAATATGCCAGATTAAATGAAGAATGCCAGCAGTGCTGTTTAATAAGAACAGATCTGATGTGACGTTGTTACCATGTAAACGCAGGGTTAGTACACAGCTCATGCTGCACGACACACCGCTAACCTGCTTCTCTGTGTAGTGATGATCTATATAATTTAATATTTAATGTTCAGTGTTGCACCATAGGGGCACAGAAAGTCATACCAATGTATGCTTTACTGCTGGAGTCAATAATGTTAACTGACGCCCAGCTGTAAAATAACAGAGGACGATATTTATGTGCACGAACGCTGGAATCTCTGATAAAAGCTTCAGCCTCTTTTATCTCTCTTTTATCTCCGTGCCATCACGGTGCTTCTCGTTTTATTATGTTCTCTTTTTTTGGCTTCAGTTCTCATCCACCCTCCCCTAAGTTTGCCCAATTCCCCCTCGGTTCAGCGGCAGGGCACTGGGTCACGGCACTGGCTTGATTTTCACACTGTTCCCTCTACTGAATGCTACATCAAGTTAATCAGGGTTAACAATTGCGGCGGTGCCTTGCTGAGCAGGGCTCCCATCGGCTTAACGTGGCCTGGCTCTGGTGATACAGATGGGTCTGTAATCTCTCTGCTCAGAGAAGAGGGGTGGAGGAAAATGGTCGAGTGGGCGTGGTCATATAGGGAAGTTGCAGTCAGATGATGAGACTCAAAGTTTGTGGAAAAAAACATGGAGGTTTTGAGGTTGTTGTGATGTTTCTATGGAGCCCGAGCTACAGAAACAGAGAGAGCCAGATGATGAGCCTTTATTAAAACTGAACAATAAAAAGGCAATTTTTTTTTGTTTGTATTTTAACAGTTTAATAGGACAGTTTTACATTTCATTTTTCATGTACCTGCAGTGTTTTTTTATATTTAATTTCACTTTCTTCAGACTTGTTTGGTGCAAGATGCACAGTTTTAGAGACAGCAGCTAACATTTTTGCCCTTGCTCCAAAATAATGGTACTAACACAGACAGACCAACATAAATAAATAAAAAAAAGCTCTTTTCCAAGCTCTTTCTCTAGATTTATTATTTTTACTATTGTTGAAGCCAGAACAGTGACCCTGTACCTTCAAACAATTAGCTTTCAGTGGGTCAACACTGTACAAACACACACTTTAACCAAAAACAATAAGGTTTTCCCAAATCTAATGTATTATATATTTTGCCTAAAACCAAGCAGAGAGACACACGTATCGGCAATACTTTCATCAAACACACAGGTCAAGATGCCACTGCTGTGATGACAAAGGTCAGAGCGACTGCTGGAATTACAAAATCCATAGTAAGTGTGTGATGTGTAAAGATTAAAAAAGAGCAGGAGGAGAAGAGTGTGAAGTCTTATGAATAAAACTCTTCCAGTATAGAGGATGACTGAGGCCTGACCTCATTTGGGTAAAACAGAACTGGCTCTGCCACAGCAGCTGGCTAGCTTGCACAGCTACTAAACACAGGGTACCCCCGGCTGCAGGCTACACAGACTTAATTATTCATTCAGACAGAAGAAGCATTACACAACACTGCTCTCCTGATAGAAGCAGGAAAAGAAGAAGAAAAACTCCCTGCCTGTCACATAGCTCTAGGTGACAGAGGTAAAGCTGAATTATGTGTAGGAGGAATTTTCTTACAGCAAACAAACAAAACTGGACACTTCACACGACCTTCTAAACTTCAGGCTTAAGTCTTGAGTTGCATTATTATGGTGGACATTCTCTCATCCTTTTTTTCCAGGCACTTTGCTTCTCTCTCTTGCTTCTTCTCTTTGCTGAAGGTAAGCTTGCTGAAATTTACCCTGACAATTGTTCATATGACACACGACGTGTTCTACACTGACCCTGATACGCCGGGTCGCTGTTCGGTCAGACCGCTGCTGCAGGCCAACTGTGTTTGGACGTAGCGTGCATGTGTGTGTCTGTGTGTGTGTGTTGATGGGTTGGTGAGGTTGGGGGTGGGCGCCCAGTTAAGTTGGAAAAAAAAAGCAACCTAAAATATCCCTGTTACTGATGCTGTGTCGTAACATTTCTAAACCTGCCCTGCCCGACATCAAAATGGGTTCAGCTAGAGTTCATAGCAGAGGCCACACCCCTTTCGCCGCTACGTCACCAGGCAGACGACATGTCGTCATGAGCAAGAAATGTCTCAGCTGCAACCTTCTTCCTGGTTTCCCCTTTGGTAAGGTCACAGCCTCTATGACAGCGTCTATGAGCTGCGGCTCAGGAAGTTTATACCACAATCATTGATCACTGAAATCATTGTCAAATATTTTCTATTATAAATAAATATTATCCATTTTAAACTATTTCTCTCTCAAAAATAAAATAAATATGCAAACTATATTTATTTACCATTTAATAACAACTAAAATATTACTATTAATGTCACATAATGTATAACTGCACATGATAATGATAAAGGTCATTTTACTTTATGTAAATTATTATCTATATTTTATTCAAAACTATGTCTTTAAATAACTAAAAATAGGTCTGCATCAGAAGTTAATTTATTATTACACCATATAATTTTTAAAATTTTAGGTTTATTCACTTTGTAAGAGATTTTTATTATGTTTATTTTAAAAGAAAAAATCTGTACAATTATATATGTATAATTAATGCAATGTATAAAATCAATATATTACTTTTAAATACATATAGTAAAATACTTTCTAACATAATCGTTTAAAAACAATTAAACTGTATATTGTTTATTATTGTCAAATTTAGAAATAGTTAAAAATTAATTGATTTAGATTTGCCTTTGGATATATATATACATTTTGATTGAATTTGATGTGATAATTGATGTGTATCAATTTTTGTATGTGTATGTGTATATACATGTATATAAAAATGTATGTGTATACATTTTTTGAATACTGACTTTTATTTGATTATTTTTTTTTAAATAGAACTCTGTTCTTAACCACTCTAATTTTGTTGGTATTACATGTGTGATACATTTATTTATTTTTCCCCAATACCTTAAAACTGAATTATAACAGCAATATGTCTATTATATTATTATAACTACACACACACACAAACATTACACAAGTCAAACAAATCAAGTTCAAGTTTATACTTTATGTTTTTAAACCAATAGAAAACAAAAACAAAAACCCTTAAATATTAGGTACTCACTTAATAAATAATAAATGGACAATAAATAATAAATAAATAAGTCCAAAACGCATTTTTGGTGTTTTTGAGTATATAAAAAAAGTTAAAAAAGTTAAAATGATGAACATGATTGAAAGGTTAATAAACGTAAAATAAAAAGTTGTCCTCCACTCAAATGGTAACAAGTTGACACACATTAAAAGTAACTTAATAAAAGTAGATTTTCCCAAAGATGGTTTTGCTACGAAGCACTTGGGTGGCAGAGATCACACACCAACACTCTGAGCTCAGCAGTGAGCAGGAAGGAGGGTGACATGCTTCAGAAGAATAAGAGTGCCCACCAGTGGTGGAGATCCGTATTACATCAGCACCAAACACTGAGAAACATGTGGCTGTCCTATTGAATTTGAACAGTTATGACTGATAGCTATGTTTTACATTGAAATTTGAAATGTGGAGATTATTCTTGTTGTTATTCTTGTTATTATTCAGTTATTTGTTTAAATGTTATAAATATACATTTAATACAAAAAAGTATTTGTGGCAGGTCTGCAGTATATTCATTTAAAAACATAACCCTGCTTTAAATATGAATATAAAGAGCCTGCAAAGAAAGTAAAGTTTCTGTTTGTTTTTTCCTTCAGAAGGCTGAGCATCAGACATAATGGAATGAATGTAGGTGAAGGAGTGAAATAATATTTCATCAAGATAAAGAAAAATAATTTTTTAAAAATGTATCAACCCAATGCATTGCTTTTGCAGAGAAAGTATAATAAAACCAATACTGCTTAACTATAAAACCTTAAAAGAAACTGTGCTAATATTTCTTATTATATAGTGACTGTCATAGCAACCACTTTGATTCCTATTCCACTGTCCTTATGTAGCCTCAGCTAGCTCAGGAAGAGACCAGAGGGGGTGTTAAAGCTGTATGTGCTGTAACACAGACAGAATGTGCATCACACCCTGTGGATCCTTAGGATGGGACATTTTTACTACCCATGCTCTGTAAGCAGGGCTCCAGATTTCCATGGGAAATATACTGTACACATCAGTCAACAGCCTCTGCACAGAAAAGCGACAAGTCCTAGCTGTATGTTGTGAGTTGTGGCGAGTGGTTTCACCTTACATGCTGGACCAAAAGCTGCTTATGGACAGGAAGGGGGGGGGTACCGAACTGTGATGCAGGCAAGCTGCCTGAGGCCGGTAGAAGTTATTTTGCTCAAAGTGATCAAAAGACAGTGTTCTTTCTTTACAGTTTTTAAAAGCACTCCGATACCTCTACAATCCCTTTTTCCTGTGTCAGCCGCAGTTGTCAGTGCTGTCCACTTCCTCTTCCTCAACTGCAGGTTCCACCAGGCGGTTGTATGAGAAAGCCAGCATCATCTGCAGATAATAAAAAACCTGTGTTAATATATAAACAAAAATCTGCTCTAAAGGGCAGATGATGAAATCTCTTCTGTATTACTTCTGTGTCATATAAACTGCATCACTTAATTATGTTTCCTCAGGATTATGAGGATTATTGCTGAGGATTATTTACATTTACATTTCTGAAACCAGTGGCAGCAGCAGAGGTTTAGATTATAGTAACTGTAGTATTCCACTTCTAATTGATTATACTTTGTAAGCATATGACTTTGTTGTGTAAAGATTCACTCTGACTTCAGTTCAGTCAGCATCCTGAGCATCTTCAGCAGACAAAACAGGTAGTTTATTGACCTTTTTTGATTTTAAATTCTATATTTTTGATGGTCCCCTGTGAATGTTTGCCCAGTAGAGTCCTAACATACCAGCAGCACCCCTGGTTAATTGTTTCTATATTTGTCTCCACAAATCCATATGTAATGGTTCCATGAGTCTCTCTTAAAGTCTTTTCTGTGGTTTGTTTGTTTCTCATTAGTTCCTATTAAGATTCTCATTGTAAAAATAAAACGCACTGTTTCACAAATGGGGGGTCTAATTTTAACTAGTGGAAGTACTTTATCCTGGGCAACGGGCTCAAGAGATATTTTTATGTTCTTTTTAGAATGAAGGAAATCTGGTAGCATCTAAGTAATTGGGAAAAAAATATAAATATTTAGATTTGATTCAGTAGGTTTTATCGCACTAGCATTACTGCAAATTCCACTACTGCCTTCCTGTGGTGGTATAAACAACAAATCCATCTTTTCCACATATCCACAGACAGACTCATTTTTTCATATCTTCAATCTCTATTTAATTTCCTTCAGCCTACCGTTAGCAGTGCCAGCAGTGCCATCATCACGCCCATCATGATGTACATGTTTTCTGTAAGACCACCAGCCCACAGAGGGCCCAGGATGGTAGCTAGGCCCCCCACTGAGCGACGCACCCCCTGGCTGAAACCTACAGAGAAACAGATATGAAGTCTCACCATAAGGACATAGGGCTTATTACTTCATAAAAAGCGGAATACATTTCAATTACTGCGGATTTAACGTCTCTCATTCATGACAAAAAATGCTGAACAAGCTACATGAGTTAAGTGACATTTATCATGCAATGCGCACACTCGTCCAACAGATGGTGCCAAAGCTCACCTTGTGTTTTCTCTGAAGTTACTTTGGAGAAGAGTGACACCTGAGCCACAGCTACAAATGGCAAGCCCAAAACCTGCAGAAAGACTCCTATGATGAACTCCGTCAGCTGCCAGGCGAAAGCTCCTACAGAAAACACAGGAGAGAAACAGAAGACATACAGCACCAGTATGCACAATGCTGGGAAGTGCTGCCTTCTCTCAATCTCACCTAATGGATTAGCCAGGAAGATAAGGCACCAGATGCAGGAGATGTTGCAGATGATCAGACCAATGGCAAGGACCACTCTCTCTGCAACATGGCAGCTCAGCCAGCGCACAAACAGGAAGCCAGCGATGACAACCACACCGCCGAGACAGTACATCACACTGTTCTCCAGCTCCCCAAAGTTGAAATACTTCTGTGTTAACGGGGTCACCATGGTCTGAGAGGAAGACGGTTAAAGGTAGATTTAGCCCTTAAGTCTAAATGAATAAAATATACCATATCTGTTTCTAGCTGTATCTCAAATTAAGAGAAGTGGATTTCTAATTTAATCACATGATGTATATGTGTATGTGTTTAGTGTACCTCCAGTGCTGTCTGATTGAAGAGGGTGATAAACTGAGCAGCCAGCAGGACAATCACCTCTTCTCTCAAGAACTCTGATTCAAAGGGAGAGTGAACATGACAATGGAGACATGAATTAATATAAATTGAATTAATAATTCTTGAGTATTCAAACTGCCATCTTGCACAGATGCTCTGAAAACACTTACCTCGGGATATACTGGAATTCCTGAAGGGGCTGGAAGACTCTTGTGTTTCTGATGTCACAGGAGATGGAGGTGGAGAAATGTGATTCATTGTCGCGTTAGACGGAGCGGAGGTGTGGTTCCTGAGTTGGCTGGATGTCACCACCGAACCGTAGGATCCCACCAGCTCCTGAGACACCATTAATGGCTTTTCCTCTTCATCTTCATCAAGCCGTTGCTCATACTCCTCTTCCTCTTCCCTGCACTTGTTTATCAAACTATTACTAGTCTTCCTCTTTTCCAGAGGAGGTAAGTCCCAGTACATGAAGACCACTGCTAGCTGAAGAAGAATCCACAGCAGACACATAAACAACTGCGAGAAGAGGAGGAAAACACACAGCCTCTGTTAGAAGGGAAAAGGATTGGACAAATGTGATGTGATGTGATTCTTACCCCAGGAGCAGTAAATTTATTGACTACAAAGGGACCCAGGTGGAAATCACACAACCTCAGAAAGATATTAAATGCTGGACCTGTGATACACACATAAGGTTGTTACACAAACGTGTGTTATAACAGTATTGTAACATCAGACAGTCTTTCCTCACCTATCAGAAGGCCAGCTTGTCGACACGCCATGACAGCAGCGAATACAGTAGCACGGTCATCTGGAGCAGTGATTCTGGTCAGGAAGCCAAAGATGGAGGAGCCAGCGCCCGCACCAACACCTGAACGGAATACAAAAGACCTTAAATATGGAGCCTATCAACTGATATTGTATCATAACACTATTAAATAATATAAATAATAATAATAATATAAAATATGTGTACATTAACATGAGTGTAGCTTGATAGAAAAATGCACTTTGTAATGTTACCAAGTATGTGACCAAAAGTCAATGGACACCATGTGCAACTTTAGCATACTGCTGCTCTGTTTTCATTGCTGTGGGAAATCTAAATGCTGAGGTTTGCTAGATCTGCAGCATTTAACTGCAGATCTAGTATTATGGATTAATTGTCCATGAGTATTCAATCAATCAAATGGGTTTTCTGAAACTTTGTGGACAAATCACTGGAAAACGTCCACAAAAAAACCCATTCAAAACATGTTTACTGACTAATTGTATTTGGATGATTAATTATGTGTTGCTGCGTGTGAAAAATCATCACCACACTTTACAAGTGCTTAATGGACTGGACAGTGGGGAAAAGTGAACATTTTCCAGCAGTGTCAGTGTTACTTTTTATAAACTCACCTGCGACCAGTCTGCTTGATAGCAAGAGCCACTTGGAGTAGCCCATGAAGTACATTAAATTACCTGGAAAATGGAAACAGAGAATAAAATTAGGGTGGACATTTAAGTATTCAAATCACACAGAGTGTTCTCTAGCACAAGCATTTCCCTTAGGATTAATAAAGTGTTTATGCTGACTACCTTGTATGACTGTTGGAATTCAATCCTGTGTTTAGGAGTAATAGGTTTAAGAACTCATGTGAAGACTCACCAACTATCTCAAAAAAGTTGGCAAACAAAATGATCTTCTTTGTTGTGCGTGTTTTGTCGGACCAGTGCCCGAACAGCGGTCCCGACAGCAGGCCACTTAGGCTGAATGCTGATAGGGTCAGGCCCAGGAAGTAAGGCGCTGCATCTAAAGTCTGCAAGTACCTCCATATTGTGGGTAATATCACAGCTGGGGAGAGAGAAAAATGTTGCAATGGCCGAGTCAGACAAAAGAGAGAAATATGTGCTTTATGAAATTAAAGTCACACAGAAACATTCCTAAAAGAGATACAATTCAGTGAGGGAGTGAAATGTTTCCGATAAACTGAAGGGTTAATGGGCTGAGAAAAGTAATTCCCGAATGTAATGCTGAAGCAATACCATTAAAAACAGTTTGCATTTTGCTGATTACTCTAATAAACCTTTACATGAGTAAAGCACGTCTTTTACTTGTAGGGTAGTATTTTCTCAGTGTGGTACAAGCATCTTCTTGCACAGACTACAAATCTATTTATAGTCTGCAGGCAGATGTTGATTAAAATAACTACTTTAACCAGTTAAAACTATTAGCCCATTAGTTCCCTGTGTACTGTTTTGCTTTGAGTGAAGGTCCAAAGGACAAAAACATGAAAAAACAAGAAACTAAAGATTAGTCGGGTGCCAATCTTAATCTCATCAAGTCAGTGTGTCACTGTGGTTAATTATCACACTGGGTCATATGACAGAACTCCATTCAAATTCTCTTATCATCCTCTTGAGATGGGGGATGCCTCTGTTTCATTATCATGATAGAGGTTATTGTGTGTTGGAGTGATACAGCTATTCAATATCAATAATACTCTTTTTGAGATACTGCTTTTTAAAGTGGCAAACGCTGATTAGTTTGGGTAATGATACTGTTTTATACCTGTTTTATCTGCTTATATATAGGTTTAATTCACTCCAAGCATATTTTGCTGCATTGAATTGTGGATTAGTGATCAGTGTCGTAATCTTTCTTATCATAGCCTGTTGTGATCGTCTGAAGTTAGCATTTGACCTCAAAGTATATTTTCTAACTTATATTTTCTAAGATACTGCTTTTTAAAGTGGCAAACGCTGAGAAGTTTGGGTAATGATACTGTTTTATCTGCTTATATATAGGTTTAATTCACTCCAAGCATATTTTGCTGCATTGAAATGTGGAATATTTAGTGATCAGTGTGGTAATCTTTCTTGTCATAGCCTGTTGTGATCATCTGAAGTTAGCATTTGACCTCAAAGTATATTTTCTAACTAAACCTGTTTAAAAATAACCATTAACCAAAGCACAGAAAAAAGGTTCAGCACACCATGTCTGCTGTCTTTTGGAGGTATTCCACCTAACGAATGAATAAATGTAATTTAGTGTGAAGCAGTGTTAACAGTGTTAAAAGTAATATGTAAATATATGTAGGCTGGTTATCAACATTGCCAACAATGCACTGGCCACATCTTCTATAATACCTAATGCAATAGTTGTCCACAGTATGCAGCATGTCGACGTTCAGAATTAAATGCACATGATTATTCATACAGCAGCATGAAGGTATTTTCATCATTTCTCACTCTGGTAGGCTAAAATAAATCTTACCATATTCCACCCCACTGAGAAGAAAAATGAGTCCAATGGTAAAGAAGGTCAGCTTCTTCTTCCGTCGGTCATCCATCCTTGTTAAATCTGCTAAAATCTTATTTCTTCACTTTTACTTCGCGTTCATTCCTCAGCGTCTCCAACCGTCTACAAAACACCGCTGACATAATCCCGAGTGCCGTGCTTCCAATTAGCCCAGGCAGTCAGCGACCCGGTGGAGAAGCAATGGCAGCGCACATTATTCTGCTACAACTCTGTGCATGTGTGTGTCTGTGCGCGCAACACGCCAGTTTGGACTCTTTAATGTCAGTAAACTGCGTGAAAACACTTCTGCTGAATTCGACATACAAGTAAAGGAAGACGCACCTGCGCAGTTTAAACCTATTACATCACTTCCGGTGATTTAAACATACATTTAAACACAGATTTTAAATCCCAGATTAAAACATGCACACCCCAGATTATAATGTTTTAATAATACTGTCAATAAATGTGTTTTTGTTTGTTTGTTTTTATAGATCATTATAGACTATAGAAATCTCACCAGAGGTCTAGGAGTACAGCTATAATGCTGCTCAAGAGGGTAAATCACTCGTGTGCACCTAGCATGATCATTACATGACTAACTCTGTGAAAACAAATGGTACATACACACACATTTAACCCCAATATTTCCCATGCATATATCGCTAACACTGCACAGCTAGTCTTTTGGTCCTGCATCACTCCATGTGGCAGGGAAGGCTTTTCATGCACATATCAGCAGTGTGTGAGTCACAGGCAGTGCCCTTTCCCATCCTGTGACATTCATTATCACTAGCAACACTGAGAAGCCTGTTTTTGAGTACAAAACCTTCCTCCCTGCCTTTAATTCAATTTTCTGTCTCCTGAGTGGCCACATTTTAACTTGCTATAGAATGCCTTTTATTGTCACTATACACAAGTACAATGAGATTAAAGCTGTCAACCCATTTCAGTGCAAAAAAGCAATGTATAAAAAGAGATGTATGAAAGATATTAAAAAGACATTAAGAAAAATATTTACAATATAAACAAAGAAGTCAGTGCACAGTCCTGATAATATAAATATGGTCTATATACAGTATTCAAGTATGGATATAGTATTGAAGTATGGAAAAAAAATTTAAATATACTGCACATGTTGTATATTGTCCATCTGGGTATGTAGTATTGTACATTAAAATCAGTGTATGTGGGAGTTCAGGGTGGTTACAGCTTTTGGAAAGAAGCTGTTTTTGAATCCGTTTGTTTTGGTCTTGATGCACCTGTAGTGCCTCCCAGAGGGTAACAGGGTAAACAGATCAGAGCCAGGGTGGGAAGTGTCCTTGATAATGTTTTTGGCTCTGCTGAGGCAGCGGACATCCGAGTTAATACACAACTGTTCCCCAGTGGCATGCATGGTAAAGAGGTGGGGTTAAAATATTTACATTATCTAAAATATGTCATGCTGTTGCCCTGAGGCTGTGAATGTAAGCCCGACTGTCAAAAACAAAAGGTGGGAATGTAAACACCGAGTTAAGGTAGCAAAAAAATAAAGCACTTACTCTGAACCCTAGAAATATAATGTAGAGGTATTAGAGATAATTTAAGGAAATCTCATTGGTCATTAAAGAATAAGCAGAATAAAGTGTGATCCAACATAACTTAAAAATTTTAAGAATCATTTTTGTATAAAAGAAATGTTTATTTAGTCTACCAGCAGGCAGAGGTTGCAGCAGTTGTTACGTATCAGTCTTAAGCCTTCACCATGGAGGAGCCATTTTGAATAACCAAGAATATAAAAGAATGTTTTCTACAGCCTCCATGTGCTCCAGGTCAGTTGCCGCTGGCAGTGGAAGAAACTAAGCAGGTAGTCGGGTGAACTGATTTTAGATCATAGATAGATCATGATCATGTCTACTGGACTGTTTAAAATGAAAATCTTTATGTGAATTTCACCATCAGACACACATGACTTTCTATTCATGTTCAATTCACTTACAGATGTGTGGCAGCTTCAGTTGAAGTCTCATCACCCTCAATCTTGTAAACTTTCCCATACATCACATAATCAAACTGGTCTGCTCTGAAAATATCACCAAAGAGATGTAAGAACACTAAGCCCAATCAGCAAAGTACTCACATTATGCTTGAACTAAACTGTATTACCTAGATGGCCGATCATCCTGAGGATTGTACTCTCCATCATCTGGCGTTCCATCTTCATACAATGTGCTGGCAATAACCAGTCTGAACTTATCACCTTAATAAATTGACACAGAGTATTATAACACATTAGTCCAGGAGCAGATACGTTTTGACAATGCTCTGATCACTGCCTGCAGTACACATCACAGCTAAACTGTGTCAAACTGTAGCTTGATAATGCTTGCTATGTTAGCACACAAAAATGAACTATTAAATGACAATATTTTAGCTTAAACTAAACATATACAAGATTTGTTTTTCTCTTACCAAGATCAACAGGATAGATCAGGATGTTAACATCCTAAATGAGGTCCATCTTGAAAGACTCACTTTCACAGTGTAGACGAGACACTGAAATTTCATACCAGAGTGTGCATTACTTGACTTTCAAACTGAATGACCACTGTACATAAACCCAAATATGAATGAGCCATTATTTAAATTAATCATAAGTCAAACCACAGAAATCAACAAACAAAAAGTAGATAGTTTAGGCTACATCAATGGATTCGCCACAAATAGCAAAGACCAGAAACTATTACAATATAAGCATTAGGCCACTGAATAATAAATATTGGATGATATATTATAATTATATAGTTGAATGTTACAATCAAGTTTGCGTTGTCTTTATGTATGTTCTTGTCTTCTGGATCGATGTCTTTTACATCAAAGATATCCTCGAACTGAATCCCAGCCATCTCTGTCTCAGTCTGAACTGGTAACGAAAAACAAAACAAAACTTGAAGTGAATTTCACCAACAGTTAGCTTCATAATTGTGTCAATGATCCGCTGAGCCTGAAATTATTCAACCATGTATTGCAGTCGAACGAGACTGTGCATGGCGATTAAAATCCCAAACAATCCAAGAACCAATAACACACACTGCAATTCATTTTATTCACCACTAGATGTCCTACTCGAGCACTGTGTCATTGAAGCCTCGAGTAATTAACCTTTTTCTTGAATCAGGTGTTGAAGCTTCAACAAAGCCTCGAAAACCCATCACTACCCACAAGATTCCTCAAACTTACTTCAAATAGGACATAAGTCTTATACTATATTGTGAACACAGTGGTATCGCGGTCAGCCAGTTTCTCTCAAATGCAGCGAGTGATTAATGAGTGCGTTGAATATCTTATTCGAGTGAAACTTCATTATTATCCGAATCTGACTGTACCACGCAGGAAAAATGTGCGCAACCTTTCACATCAAAAGTACTTCCAGTTGAAAATACGCACGCAACACGTTATGAATTTAACACGTACTTTTTGGGTAAAATTACAAATATGAATATAAGGATATGTAAAAGCTATTAATCTAAAAAAAAGTGCAAAAAAGAGTAAACTAACTTTCAATTGTCTCTAAGCATAAATATTTACGATATCTGCGTATGCTTTACGACGTATAAACAAAGCACGTTCACGATAGACTGCGCCATATAAATACTTAAAATACTAAATACTTTAAAAGAATATTACAATAGTATCTTGCTGTTCTCTAAAAGAACAAATAAATGTCATGTTTTCACTAAGTGTGTGCAACGTGGAGTACACAATTGTCAACATTACAACATTTTATTCTACTTTCCGGCCTGCATTTCTCACCCATACGGTTGGTAGTTGATAAGCCACCATATTAGTGACCATAAAACCCGTTAAAAATAGATTGCACAAATTTATGCCACGAACGGACGCCTTGAAAGATTTAAAGGTCTATATTCAGCAACTCAACCATGTGCAAACAAGGTAAGGAAGTCTGTAATGTAAAACCGATCAGCTAGCTTGTCGGCTAATTTAGCCGACTGCAAATATTACTGTCGTTAAAGTTTACTGTATGAGAAAATACGTAATTGTAGTGTTTTTATTCTTATTATTTGCCTGCCTGTTTAACTGCAGTTTTCGTCCCTTTGCCATGCCCCAAATGGCACCAAATTTTGAACACTCATCAGGGGTGGCGAAAAATTTGATATTAGTGGTCGTTGCAAATGGGCGGGGCAAAATGACTTGACATTTTCAACACCCCCCTTGCATTTGGCTTAGTTTGTAGTAGGTCCACGAAAATCACATGTTTATAATACCGAGACGCACCAAAAAGTCCATGACCTCAACCCAACAGGAAGTCCGCCATCTTGGATGGATTTTGGTGATTTACACCATTGGTATGCAGACGAACTCCTCCTAGGGATTTCGCCCGACTAGACTTGATATTTAGTGGATGTGACCTAAAGGCCTTTGCTGATCTGGCGAAGTCTGGCAAGATTCATGATTTCGCCATGAAACTTCGAACAGCTCTCAGCTCACAGCATCAACTTCATTTCAGCTCTGCTACTTACAGCACAAAACCACATAAACAACCATCAAAAGGAGACAGAGATGGGGTTAATTTACAGAATATGCAGGGCATAGGGAAAGTAGGGGTTTGTTTCTTTGGTATAGCTAAAACATTTACATCTCAAATAAACAGCATTTCAGTAGGTGAAAAGGAAAGGTGAATATAGAGCACATACTGTTTCTCTGACAGCAAATATCAGATTTGCATAAATCAATAGCTGTGTTTGGTTTTTGCATGACTGACTCATGCTCTTGAGTAGAAGGGCAAAATTTGTGCGTATACAGAAAAGTCAGTGGATTCACTTTCCTTTTTGCACATTCATGAAATTGAACCCCACAGCAAGTATCATCTCAAGAGCTGACCATATCCATCTTACGTACACAAATGTTGCTCTTTAATATGAAGGTGCTGACACATACAAAAATAAAACATGACTGAAAACTGACTGAAACAACCTTTGTGTGACACTTAAGAACCCTGTTTGCTCTTCTATATGAGTATGTACGAATGTTGTTTCTTTTAACAAGTGCATTGCAGAAGGAGGGTGGAAGGAGTACCAAAGGTAAATGTTACTGTCAAAGTATGCCATTTGAAGTGTATTAGACCTTCATTAAAAACAATCATCATTTGTTTTAATTTGAAAACAATGCATTTCTAATACATTGTCAGTGATATCTGAAATGTTATCATGTCTGTGTGATTGTGCAGAGGCTATGCAGCAGTTGCAGCTCCAGTTGGTTGAATCGGACCGCCGTATCACCAGCTGTGCGAAAGTTGAACAAGATGCGGGCCGACTACCGCAACCTGATTGAAATCACTGCTGAGCTTGTGGACTCGTTGGAGGCGACCTTCAGAGGAAACATGGTGAGCCAACCACACATTCATACAGATATGTTGCATACATTTTCCAGTTTAAGGATTTTAAATGGGCAAAGTTCACTGCTGTGTATGGAACTGCCTGTTTAAAATTAATACACAGTTTTGTTTCCAGTTGCCTCTTAGTAAAACACATCCTTATTGACTGAGAATCTTCACAGACACTATGCTATTTCTTGACACAGCTATTAAACAGTGACACACATATGGTAATCCTGCTCTTTCCACACACACAGTAGCTTAAAGCTCAAGGGGCATGCTGTGTTTTCTTGCAGATCTCCCCTGAGTACCTGCAGAGTGTGTGTGTTCGCCTGTTCAGCAGCCAGATGAGGCAGAGCGTTGGGCAGAGCACTGACTTCACCAGACCCGGCACTGTGAGTAGGAGTGCACAGATCTATCTTTCTCACTCTTCTGCACACCTCACTGAAAAAAAAAATAACAGTGCAGAGCCTCCAGGCCTCAAGGTAGTCTCAGTAAAAGCAAGAATAATGTCAAGTGGTGGGGTGCCGATAGGAGCAGGACTGTCAGGGACAACTGCACTCAGAGTGGCTCTTGTGTCACAGATCACAGTGACAGAGAAGGACATGGAAAGATGGAGACAGTTTCATCTGCTGTGTCCCTTTGTGAGGGACAGGTGGAAACCTCCATATAATTGAGGGGTCATATTAATACACACATACATGGAAGGCTTGTTAGAAAGTTACATTCCCAGGACACAACTTTGAAGATAAACACAGTAAACTACCACACCAATCCTCTTTGAAATGCTAACTGCAATTGTTAGAAATGAAATCATCCTTGTGGCCAAAGGTAAAGATTTTACTTCCTTGCTTCTGAGCTGTCTACAGCTTGATGACCCCGCTTGCTGTCAGTGGCCTTCATCGTGGTGTTGAATTTTGGCTTTGCGAAATCTTGTTTCTTTTCTGTTGTGAACTGATTTGTTTTTTCTGTGTGTTTGTGTTGTTGTGTCTGTGATGCTTTTGTCCACAAAGGGATATTACTCTATGAGTCCCTATGATGATGGCTATGTTTTCATCTTCCTCTTCCACTTCTCGTCAGCGTTTAGGTCCCTACTTCCCTTCCTGCTTGCGCTCCGCCGTGTCTCCTAGTCTTCCTCATCCTCTTTGTCTTTATGTCTGCCCCACCTCCCAAGATGTACACATTTGTTTTGCTTGACATTGTATTCAATCTATAGGACACGCCATTGTTTTCTGGATCCTACTAGAACTACTGTTCCATGTTAAAGAGACATTTAGCTTCATTTATGACAAGAATAGCCAACACAAGGTGCTTTGATGTAAAAGCGTTTCTCTCACGATCAGGTTCTCAAACAGGGTGGCTTAAATTACATCATTTGAAAAGAGGCACCAGGAACACTTAATATTATTGTGTGCACGCATGTTAAACATAATCTGTCTGCATTTGAAGGTGAATTAATAGTCATTTTGGGATGATTGCCAAAAAATGATGGTGGTCAACATTTCTGGTAACTCAGATAAAATATTTTGTTCTTCTACAGGCAAACAACTTTGCACTATATAAGACTATAATTGACCATTATTATCTGATTATACCTTCATAATTTGGCTCCGACGGGAAAACATTGATGAGAAAGGGAGTAGAGCTGCCTGGTTAGACAATAACATCAACAATAGATGGTCTTCAGTTGTCCCCACGGTCGTAAAAGGATAAATTGTCAGAAGACACGCTAAAGAGTCAAGACATCTCTTATGTAAACTGTGTGTTGTGGGTTAATTCGGGTCAAGCCCTTACTTTCTGTACATGTCCGGCTGAAATCAGAGAATCAATGAGGATTCCAAACCTTTAGTTTAGTTTATTTGCGCCTTTAGTACATGTTTAGGACTTTCCTCTTACTAGACAACAATGTCTATTAGCTGATGCTAATCCAGAGTTGAATGTCACTCTTAATTGGGCCTTCTGGGGTCCAGTGTCAAATGTCACAGGGAAACATGCTACTCTCTTCTTTCACCATTCTCAAAATGTTTAGAAAGAAAAAATATAATCCCGGTATCATGGTTTTCCCCTCCCTTCTCCTGTATTACCTACAGCGCAGCAAAGCAAAAATGTGGCCAGAACATCTGATACCTCAAACGTCTCGGATCATTTCCCTGACCTAAGGCTGCTGCCACTATAGGTCCAACCTCCCATGCTTCAGATTGGATTTCAGTACTCCAAATCCAGTTTCAGTAGAAAAAACAAAAGCAATGATTAGTTTCTAACTTCCTCTACACACACACATAACACTACCCAATGACGTATTTCCCTTTCCAGAAGCCTCCGCTTTGTTCACTCTCAACCACATACGGGCCTGTAGTAGGGGTGCACTGAGGTGTAACAAATGCTGAGATACTAACTTTTTGGTTATAGACAGTATTTGCCTTCCATTTACTGCATGTCTGATGTTATGTAACAGCTCATGTCCCAGTGTAAAGCATGTACAAGCATGATGTGCATGTTTAAAGACTGCCAATGACTTATTTGGACAGCAGTTAACCTTAAATGGACAGCATTCGCCTGCTTAGTATGGGGTCCAGACACAAAGAATGTGATTTAATTGAACAGTTGCATGGGTTAATGAGATGCTTTAATTAAAAAATGTTATAAATGTAGTAAAGTGAAACAGTATAGTCTGCTTCTAATTGTCTTCTTCTCTTAATGTGTGCTGTCTGTTGCAGGCCTCCTCCTTGCTACGAGCTTCCATTGCACCGGAGTAAGTCTTAAATTTGAAGATTTTTTTTCTTTACATTATGATAAAACATGGCTGACATTTTCACTAATCTCCAGGAGACCTAAGGATGTACCAGTGCTGCCCTCATTAGATTATGACAAGCTAAAGAAAGACCTGCTTGTAGGCCCAGACAGACTCAGGTCTCTACTGCTTCAGGCACTGCGCTGGGTGAGAACATTGTGTTCTTTGTATAGTGTGAGTCTGAAGTAAAGGTGCAAGCATGTTTAAGCTTTTGGGTTCTTACAGTCAGGTCTGCTTTGTGTCCGTTTTCAGAGACTCACTCACTGCTAGGTGAACAGAGAGACACGGTGCTTCAGGCCTACATCAGCAACGATTTGCTGGAGCGCTACAGTACTGAACAGGTGGAGGATATGTTTTTATATATATATATATATATATATATATATATATATATATATATATATATATATATACAGTGTAAACGGATGGTGATGATTTTGTTTTTACCTACCACTATATTCAGAATCACTGAAGCAGAAGTTTAAAGTAACTTGTCCTAAGGACGCTCTGCTAAATTAATCCAGGCTCTAATTTCAAGCTGGACTAAGATGATGAACACACAGTTTTGTTTCTCACCATAGACTTACGTATTTACATACAAAGTGAATCACACCTAATTTAATTCTGTAATATTTCAGATCCATTACCATTGAAGGAAGGAAGAAGGAAGGGTTTCAGCTTTACAATAAACACACTCACATTTACTGCTTTTCTTATTTATTTCAAAATATATAATAATAATATTTCAAAAAAGGAAGTTATAATATTAACAAGGATTTGCAGAGTGGGAAACTCAAATTGTATTCAAAACTTCCCCCTCTGAACAGGTTTTATTACATACTTTATTTGTTGTGATGGCTCAAGGTTTTTTCTTTTTTAACAAAAGAAAAAATGATTCTTCTTCCACAACTGGTTTCTTTTGTCTGTGTAATCGCAACAGTCTTTCAAGTCACCTCTAAATGATACCAGTATAATTTAAATGCACACATTATCTTATCCAGTGAATTCCAATTGTTTGTTGGAAAAAAGCAAATGTATTGCTCACTGTGGTCAGGTCAGAATGCCAGAATGACATGTCTTTTTACACTGCCCTACATTTGATGTTTTCCTCAGAAAACCGTGCTTCATTTAATGAGATCAACAAACGAGACTGTCCGCCAATACATGGCTCGCCTGATCAATGCCTTTGCTTCGCTTGCAGAGGGTAAGTTCTCAGCTGCCATTAGATTTGGCTTAGCATTATTATGCCCTCGTAAGATGAGATATAAGATGGAAACATGGATTGATAGAGAAGACCTTAATGGCTTTTCAGTTCAGGATTAAAAACTGCTAATGGTACTCTTAACAGCAGCATGCCAGTAACTATAGAGGGAATTCTTTAGACAATGTTGTAATGATACAATATGTGGTGAGATTGTTTTATAAAGAGGAATCTTTTTGTTCTCAAGTGGTGGTTTTTGTGATAATCCTTACAGGGCGTGTTTACCTCTCCCAAATTCCCATTCTGAAGCTCCTGACAGAAGTGCTCAAGAAGGAGGAAAAGGACTTCTTGACTAGAGAAAACTGGGTAGTAGCTCTGCAGAAACTCAGCCTCAGATAACTTTTTAAATTACCAGGTTATTATTGCACTAAACCTAATGCGGAGGCAGCAAACATCACTTTGCTTAAGGTAAAGGTTAAACTAAATAGCAGTTTTATAAAACACTTTACATACAAGTTATGTATTGAACAACCAATCATCCCTGTATTATTTGTTAAGTTTCAGTTATATATGCTACATGCTACACATGTTTTGGCATGGCATATTACAGTCAAGGACAAACAGACTTCATTATAGTGTATAACAAATGTGCAAACACTACAAATTGGTTTTAACTTCATTTTCAACGAATCAATGTGCTTATAATTTTTTATATTTCATCATGTCGCATTAGGAGATGCCAGCAGACAGCCATGATAGCAGATGAGCTGATTGGCTGGCTGGTGGATGAGTTGCAGGACTCAGACCTTGATGACTACACCTGTACTCCAGAGCTCTGCTTACCCTGTGTCTGCGAACAAAAGGTGAGTGGAGCATGTGCATATTCAGAGCTAAGTCACAGTAATATTAACTATAGAAGTCATTTTAGGATATTCTGTTTACAGTTAAAGCGGATTCAGAGTAATGGCAGTCTATTACATACAACATTAAATGTTAGTTTTTCCAGTTCACCTATTCCCTTTTGCACATATACTCAGTGTCTTTCTAAGTCAGGACCTCCTACATTTTTGTCTATATTGCCTGAGGTTTGTTTTTTAGAGACTGCCACAATCATTTACCATGACACATTTGATTTATCAGTGGTTATATTATGATACACACAGAAAGATAAAAGGCAAAGTAAATTAAAAAAAATGGCCTGAAGGGAATCATTACACTGTGAAAGATAAAAACAAAAACAAGACAGCTGGGAACTCAAAAACAGCGTTCTGCGTGGCTCTCTGTGTGTGTATGCATGTGTTTGTGTGGATGGCTGTCTTTGTACAGGAAAAAGGAAGTGTGCAGAAAACGGCAAGCATGTGCTAAAGGTTCTGACTGACCTCCTTGGACATGAGAACCATGAGGTAACACACACATCTGTCAGCACCTACATATAGACAGGTTGAAATGTGTAGTTTTTGTCTAATTCCAAAGAGACACCACCAAAAAAAGAGCAACAATTCTGATACGTGATTACAGTTTCCCCACCCCCTAGTCTGTTGTACTCAAATATTAGTGCTACTTTAACCCAAGAAGACACATCTAGGCTTGCAAAAGGCTAAGTTTAGTCAAGCCTTTCTGAATGTTTGGCAGTCACAGAAATTGGCTATGGCTATAAGAATGTCTTTAAAACATAAACAGTACTGACTTTATTCATTCTTATTAAAAGGTGTCAACAGCTTCTATGCTTTTTTTGATCCATTAGTATCCATAGTTTTTTGTATCTATGTTTCCTAATTGCTGCATGTTTATACAAGGTGTGTGTGTGTCACTTTGTTTTCCTCAGATTCGACCATATGTGAATGGAGCCCTGTACAGCATCCTGTGTATTCCTGTGTGCGGCAGGAAGCCAAAGAGATGGTGAGATAGCAGAAATCTCTTCACCTGCTTGGAGGAAACAGACGCAGTTTGTGTTTTGTTCTCTATTCATCTTCCTTTATGTCAGCACACAGACAGCATTCAGGGTTCAGTTAGAAGACACTGAAACTCTACTCACAGACACTGGTCAGCATGTGGGATGAGTTTGTAACAGGAAAATATAATTATTTCTTATGCAATAAAATTTAAAGTGGATGGAGAGTATGCTCAGCTGGAGTCTGCTGTACACTAGTGTAACTGTGTTTCCCTTCATGTGCGCAGAGTGTAGAACAAATTCTCCGTTGCTATAGCAAAGAGGTGAATTAAAAATGTATTCTGTAAAAATCTAAACATTTAATTGACATTGTTTATTATTCTCATGCGTTAATATTTATATATTGATTTCATTGTACATTCCATGATGAATTATGGGCATGTAGGGAAAATGTACAAACGTTAAAAATCCTTATGTGTTCTCCAACCAGGTGAAGATGAGGATGAGCCAGAGTCTGATGATGAAGAGGAAGAGGATGATAATGATGTAAGGCCCATTAGACATTTAAGTGTTGATGTTTTTATCATGTAAATCTCTGCAATAATTCCACCAAACTGTAAGATTAACAAACACAAATAAAAATAATGATAAAAGTGAGGCGGACAGGAAGCACAACCAGACCTGCTGTCTAACATGTTATCGCAGCATGACACAGATATTGGGTGTCACCTGTGTATTCTGCATGTGTGAAAATGGGATCAAGATAAGGTATATGGTAGTGTGTATGTGTATAGCATAGTTTTCCATCATGTTTTTTAGGCAAGTAGGCACTGTATTGCTGTGTAACCCAGTTTTGCACAATTTTTGTTTGATTTAAAGGTCACTGACACTGCACTCCAAGGCTTTTTTTGTGACCATTATGGTACAGATTTCTTAAACACTAATGATATCATTTTAACTGTTTTATCTTATTTGTCTTCTAACAGGAAGATTTAATAGAGGCAGACATTGATAAAGAGGAAGTTATCCAACCGCAGCAGAGGGAGCTGTCTGGAGAGAGTCTACTCACCACAGAGTAAAAACATATTGTATACTCTTTATGCACAGCTCGAGTTCCCAGCATGGCCTTTTGTCAGGACTGCGTTCAGAGTTAGAAAATGGATGTCTGCCTGCTGTAGCTGTTTGCAGCTATTCTATGCTTTACTGAAGGTCAAATAAGATACGGCACAGATTTCTGCTGTTTTCACAGTAGATCTTTACATTAAAGGGTATTCCATTCATAAAACTGTTACCATATCCCTGTAGGCGCTGACACATTATTGATAATATTGCACTTTGCTTTTTATTGTTGTTTATTGTATCTTTATATTTCTAGGCTATTCTTGAAGGTAATTAATATTTAATGTTTTTTACTTTTCAAAATAAGATAAGAGCTGGTGAACCACCAGAGAGAGAGAAAAAATGCGGTACTTCTTGGTTTCTTCTCTGAATACAGATCAGTTTACAACAGCACAATATTCTGACCTATAGGTCATTTTGTCAAAGAGTGTTCTGCCCTCTTATTGACAGCCACATTAATAATCATGCTCTGCAGCCTGAAAACTAGTCCAGTGGGTCAAAGCAAGGATCAGTTAATACTACATGTTGCCATTTATCATTGTAAAAGAATGAGTCAGCAGGAGTAGACAGGAATCACCTACTACTGAAAGTAGACCATTGTCAAAACAAAGTGTAAACTAGACAGCAAGAATAAAAGGAGGAGGATTATTATGGGTAATGAATATACAGTGGGAAGTGTGAGGTGTCATGGAATGGCATGTAATTGATATTGCAGTCATTGGCTCACTACAAACAATGGTAATACTAACCTTTATTTATATAACAAGTTTATATAGTTTGTTAGAGAGTGTTAGTCGGCCGTTAACATGTCACTGAGTAAAGTCAAAGGAAGCTCTAACAAAATCTGATGTGTATTGTTTTTGTTTGTAACGTGTAGTGATTATCGGGCCAACAGTCAGGGGGCTGAGAGCAGCAGGGACATGGAATACACTCTGAGCCGACAGGAAGGAAGCCTGCCACCTTCCCGATACAACTCTCGTCCTCCTACAATGTCTGGCAGTTGCCCCAGCACTGCCGACTCCCTACGTCATAGTATTGGTGGGTTATTTACTTTAAATAAATAAATAACAGTAGAATTTCAAGAGAGTAAAATGATGCATCTTTGACCCTGTTGATCAGATGTTTGCAGTCAGATTACTCATACTTAATACACACTGTGCTGAAAGCAGCAGCTTTTTGTGGAACAGCTTTTTTAATTTCCCTTCCACCTGTTGCTGTTTATTTTGATCTATTTGAAGCGATGCCCAGTGTCCACAAAGGACACAAGGCACTTCCAGACAAGGAAGCTCCAGCAACTTCCTCAAAAATCTTAAGGGATAAAGACTCAGCAAAATGAGCAGCAAATGTTTAATGACCTAATTTGGATTTCCCTTAAAATAATGTCAGTGCTCAAGTGTTTGTTAGTGTTAACAGTACTTAAACATTGTTCTTGTTTTGTTTTTGATATGATCAAGATATGATTTGTTTCAAAGCTAGCTTTTTGGTCATTTTTTTTGGTATATTTTGAAAATTAGTGTTATCAACTCTAATTTCTCACACTCATTCAGACTCAGAGTTTGGGCGGTTGTCCCAGGAGTCAGAGTTGGAAGGGCCGTACGAAGGTAGAGCCAAGAAAGGACGTTCCCAGGAGGACCACAGTGGACACTCTGCCAGGTAAACAAAAACACAAATGGTAAACGCACACACACGCACTCACAGCCCTGCGGCTTTGTGTGTCAGGAAGAGTTAATTAATCTGGTAAGATAATGAAAGTAGATACATGCAAGTGAAGGGAAGAGTACAGACCATATTTCTTTCATATTTTTATGCCCATTCAAACTGCCCCATCTATATGGCAGTCTTCCCAAGTCAGCTAGTCCTCTCCTTTGAAGGCTTGGGCAGTGGTATGGGAAGCCCTCCATGTCTAATGTTTGTCATGTGCCTAGTGCATTTCAGTTCATACCTTAAATATACAATACATAAAAAAAGAAAATGGAATGACAATCAACTGCTTTAATGCTTCAAAAGATTTGAGGAGGGAGAAGGCCTATCTTGACCCCAGGCTGGCCTCAGCTGCTTGTATTTCCTGATGATAAGAAACAGTACAGTGGCTATATATTGTATACAGGCCTTCCTGAAAGAAGCCTGCTGTAAATGCAAACTTTCGCTTCACTGCTCAAAAAAGAAGATGGTTGAAGGCGACCGTGAAATCTATCTGCGCCTGTCGTCTGCAGCACCATATGTCTTTGATTCATCTTCTGCTACACACTGGCTGTAACTTTATCACAAACACTGGAATCAATCTGGACAAACCAGCCAACATCCATAAGGTGTAGACATTTAAAACAGGTAAAATACTCTGGTAGATGCAATTAGAACAGGTTGGTTAAAAAAAATGGTGAAAAAAGGTCAGTAATTGTTTGTAATCGCAGTCAAACTGATGCTATTATTTGGATCAGTTAAAAACAAAGGAATGAGAAACTAACAGCTTTGGGTGGTAGTTGCTGCTTGCTTTAGTCAGTTGTTTGGTAGCAACTGCATCAGGCCAGAGTTAAGGCTGTGAAGGACTAGTGTAAGTAAAAAAACACTGCATGGCTCTACACAGGTTTCTGTAAAACCCTGGGATGTGTGTCAGTGTATCTGTGGAGAGAGCTGGCCAGAGTGTTGTTGGACACCGATGGGTGACTCAGCACTGCCAAGCTGGTCTGTGAGACTGTGACATGCGTTTAAACGAGCAGTGCCCACAAAGAGACCCATTCAATCCAGCCTCCCCTGCTTCTCCTATCCTTTAAATCCCAGAGGAACTTGACTCCTGAATCCCGCCAACAGTAATGAGTCCCAGGAAACTGCTTCAGTTATCCCCCCCTCCCTCCTCCCCAGCCCCCAGGAACGTAAAACACCTCTACAATACAACCTGGCTGTGTCGGACTTCAGCAGCCTCACTTCACCCCAGTTTGGGGGACAAGACTTTTATAGTGAGATGAAATGGGCATTCATATTGAGGTGAATAGAGTCATAGCAACACAGAAATTTGGCACATACCAAATGAGCAGATGTGTATTTTGTTTAGCTAATGGGCACATTTTGCCCTCTGTTTATAATTATTCACATGAAGAAAGCATTCACACATCACTTAGTGGTATAGACTTCAATCTTGTCTTTCTGATGCTCCCGTAGATGTTGACTTTGTGGGGCCGAGGCCAATTTATATATGTCACTTTCCCATTTCTGCTCCACAGGGATTTGAATGCAAGTATAACACCTCCACATGTGAGAAACACAATCGTAATATCAGAGATTTTGGAGCCAATATGACTGCTCAGAATGCAATCCATCCATTTGATATGGCATAGGATTTCTTGACAGGATGTAGGTCATCTGGCTTCTGTCTGATAAGGACATTAGCAGAGTTCGGACTATCTTTGTGAGAGGTTTATTCATTGTGATCCGGTTTCCCAGATGCACAGACACATGACTATAATTTGTGTTATAACAGTAAAACTGTTTTATGAGCTGAAATATGATAAATTAAGGACTAATAGACATAAAGAGATACAGCTATGTAGTATTAACCTGCACTAATATTAAAAATGTAAAAGATTTTACCTTTCTAAATGGGGGAATCCACACTGATGCACAAAATTATCGACCTGTGGTTTTAAAAAAGAATTCCATCACCACTGGCTGGATATGAACATTAAAAATGACATCACATTATTAGTAAATATAAAAAAGGCACAAGTATGTTGTAAAGTCTATCTTCTATGTTCAATAACAGCACACACTGCAATTAAAATTGATGTATGTGAAGAAGAGACTGTTGCTATAGACACATTTCTGATTACTGAAAAGGACAAATACCATCTACCAAAGAAGTCCAGAAAATGTTATTGTAAATTAATATAAAAGTACTGATTTATTCAGTAAGTAGCTGTGTTATAATTCATCACCCTTTATCTGCCCATTATCCCATACATATGATGTTGATATGGTGTCGAAAGTATCAATACAATAGTCTGGCACGGTGGCATCAGAAATGGAGGCTATTGACTGTAATGGATACTATTGAATGTCAAGGGCAAGTGTATGGTTCAAGCTCTTGCACAGCTATGATTTCTTTGTCTGTAACACAGTATCTTTGTGAAATGATATCTGTCAGTGATTGTAGCATCTCAGGACGGCTGAATAACTCATCAGATGAAAAGATGGCCTCTCTCTGGAGGTCACCAGTATCAAATGAGTAATGTGGTCTACAAATGTAAGACTGTAAGCCAAGCAACAGCTATGTGGATGATGCATTCCTAGTTTGACTGTTGTGCTTATTTATTTAACTATCATAGATCACAGTGTAAACTGTGACTGAATTGACTAATTTCTGTTAATTACCACAAAAAGCAAAACATGTATCATTTATTTCTTCCTTTTCTTTTCACTCTCATCAGTAACGACTACATCCATGCATTTGCAAGCCAGTCCATTCCTTGCACACCTGACACAGCTGCCAGCCAAAACAGCGCTCACCATGGCCGAGGCCCGGCACTGGCACCCCACTTTTCACAGTCAGAGCCACAGATGAGCAGCCGGCCTGCCTCTGCCAGCTCCGAGGGAGGAGGGAGAAGTGGAAGTAAGCATATGCTAAGAGTGGGAAAGCAACACCAGCCACCAACTGGTGCTGGTGAAATTTGGCTCCCGCTGGTTACTTTGTTTACTTTGCCAGCCCCTTTGGAAGATAGCCACCGATGATTTGGAGGTTCATTGCCTCTCAGAATATTAAGTTGGCTTAGTAACAGTAAGCAGTTATAAGCAACTGCTTGTAAATATCTGTTGTTATCTGAGCCATTGTCCAACATTCATTTACTTAAAAAAGTATTTCTTTCTATTTTCCCTCTCTGTCTCACCTGTCTCCTGTCTGCTGTCCACTATTTGTTGTCGGAATACAAAAGCAGATGTAGTGGAATTACTGTAAGATGACAAATGAGACTCCGCTTTCAATGAACATGCTTCTTGAGTTACACATAGAGTTTCCGGCTGTTTTAACTGGAAGCCTGTAATAAAATCAGTTATTATTAGTTTGTTCCGCAGTGTTGCATAAGATGAGTGAAGTCACCACTGCTTTCTGAAACTCAGGTGTTGGGCAACAAAAACAAGCATTGTCCTGTTTATTCATTCACATTCAAACACAACTGCTATAATTCCAATCTGTGCTTCTTTTCACTAATAGTGTTAACTGTGCGACAATTGATTTCATAGAGGGAATTATATGCCTGGTCTCAGTGCTCTTCAGTAGTTTATTTATAGGATTTTTTTTATTAGAAAAGCACATTATGTTGAATAGAGGCACTATACTGTCCACCAACCCACCACTCGTGGTTCCTTATTTATGTGTTGTCAAAATGATATTTTACACACAGAACTTGAGTCACTGCAGAGAAGATCTAGACTGCTCTTAGTTGCATGATAACATCTCTCCATGCTCTCATGCATCTTTATTGCATTTGATGAGCGATTACGTCCGGCTCTTACTCTGGCTGCCCTTACCATAAAGCTTGTAATAGAACATAATGGTCACTCAAGGCCACCACATCCTCCCGTGAGTGTGTTGTACTTTTTGAGGTCTGGCAAGTCTCTGACATCTACTGACTCAAGAAGCCTACAAGAAGTCACTTAATTGTAACTTGAGGGCAATGAGCAGACACACGTTGGGCCTGTTTTTTATTTCCATATAACTTATTAGTTCCAAGCTAGCTGTATTCCATAGTCTCCAATGTAGCTGCTAGTGTGCTAGTGCTAGTGCTGTAATGTGTAATATTTGCTGCACCAACCACAAGATTCCCCTGCAGGCCCACTTCTGATAATATGCACCCACTGTCACCTAAAGAGACACTCCTTCAGCCAAGGAGAGATAAAGGTGGTTGTGTGTGTTTGTGGATGGAAAATACTGCATTATCCTATCTAAGTCAGGTCGGGCATGCTGATTTCATGTGATGACAGATCCCCATTATGTTGCCATGCAACCAGAGAAAGTGGAGGAAATGCAGCAGTGTCACTTAGGACTGTTGCTTCACTCCTCAGTTTTTCCCCCCTCCTCTTAGGATAGATCGGGAAGAACTCTTTCCTTCCTTACGCTATGGTGGAAACTTGAAACCTGAAGTAACCAAATGCTAAGAAACTTAAATAGGATACACTGTTTGCTGCAAGTGAACTTTTAAAATCAATTGTTGCATGTTCAAGATTGTATAATGGGAGAGGAGAAAGTATTTAACAAGGTTATGAAGGTAAAAAGCTATTATTTTAGATGTCTGGGGGTAAAACTTTGTATTTTCATTTTATTGATAACTGTCAGTCTCACTGTCCTCTAACTTTTTCCCCTCCGTCTTTCTCTCTTTTCTCCCCATTTCAGACAAGCAGTCAAAGAGGAGGTGAAGAGGGAGCTGTCACCATGGGGCAGCACTATCTCCCCATGAGCATCAGGCTTCCTGTAACATCATCCCCCACCCCCAGGTTGTGATCAGGGTCAGTGCCACATAGATGGTCAAGGATCGGCTGCGAGGGGAGGAGCAGCAATGATTGGAACAAAGCATAGGATTGTAATTCTGCATTTTTCCCCCTCTTCTGCCTCAGCACAGACTTATGTAATATAATACAAAGTCAGACAATGATAGCAGCCCCCAGCCATGCAAAGCTCTGCACCTTGTTGCCTCACTTGACCCTAACGTTTTTTACTCCACCACAAAAGATGCAAATATTCAAACTCTGTAGTGACGCTATGAGATATTCACCTTTCTCTTCATCTTCCTTCTGGTTTCTTGGTACACACAACATCCTGACCATGCAGAAGGGACATTCTCCCCTAGCATAGCCATCATGACCTTGTTAACCCATATTACCCAAAACAAAAATATGACAAAAGTTACTGACTTCATGCATTTAATGAGAGCTGTATAACAGATCTCTTACTTTGACTCATCAGTTACCACTTGTAAGTACAGATATTAAGAGGCCAGTAAAACAATGACATAAAAGCTCATGTAGAAAGTTTTCATTTTGTTTCTGTAAATCAATAAGACTTGTATTGATATTGATTTGGTGGAAGATGTCCACATAAATAAATGATTGTACCAGATTTATGTAGCTGCTCACATTGATATTTCAGGAACTGCACAGGTCCTGGCTAATGCATGTTTTGCATTGAGTTATTATTTTTAACAACATCTGACATAAAAAAAACTTGAATTTGTGTAAAAGTTTTAAATTTAGCATTTGCACTGTTGTGATGTGTATTTATGTTATGTTCTACACTTGTTGTGATGATGGACTTCATGTCATTTTAAAAGTGCTTTTAAATAAACGTGTGACATGTCATGGGTTTGCTGGTCTTTGTGTTTTCTGGCTTCTTCATTGTTCCAGTAAGTCTTCGACCGTAAATTACACCATAAATTACGCCTATGTTGGCACTGCTCAGACAAAAGAGTATTGTGTTCAACGCCCTGGCAGCCTCACGTGAATCCTGCACCACTGAATAATAATGAAAATCATTTTTAAATCTCTCACTCAGTTTTTCCTCCTGCTCTCATCTACAATTATATTTTAAGTATCTGTTTTCTGCTCATGATAATCAGCAGCACCTGCTGCAGCTTACCTACTGAAATCCTATGGAAGCACGTAGGGCTAATTAGTATAGCTGGTCCTTCAGGTGCGTTTCATCAGTGGCTAATTATCCCTGTAAGTTACATGTTGGTGCCAAATCCTGAATATGACCAAAACCAGGTAAAAGAAATGAGGGCACCAATGTGCATGTAAAGACACACTGTGATTAGGTTTCAATATCCTGGTACTGTGCTTGCTGACTAACCGTTACATTGCCATGGCATATTAGGCCTTTTGTAAACACTGGATGGGATGTGACACATATAAAGCCTACAGCAGTGATGTGGATAAGTAGTTTTGAATGGGCAGGTCTTTCTAACCTCACATGCCATCCCCCTGAGAGATGACATATTCAGCAATTAATATTGCCAGTGAGGAGCAGCACAATGTGAGGAAACAGGCCACGCATGACAGGCTGACGCACTTACAGCCAGGTGGCTGTGTAACCCCGAGCAGGAGCCGTGCTGGAACGATTCAGTTGCGACAGGAAGCTGCTGCTTTCTCTCAAAACAGTGTGGATAAAGAGAAGGGAATAGGCCTTACAGATATGAAATGCTATCAAAACCATGTTGGTGTCTCCATTTTGATGCTTTACATAATGCAGAACCTATTACATCTTGAGGTTAAGGATTCCTATCCATTCCATTCCAAAAGTAACGTCCTATACTGAAGAGTCCAACATGTCACCAGGATCTCTGGCACCCGTTTCACATGTGTTTATCAGTAGACAGCCATGTGTACTGCTGATAAAAAGTGACGCCAACCAAGAAGAGACAGTGGTTCAATGTCTCCCAAACCTCCTGTTTCCTCTTCTTCAGTAGCTTTGAATAGATAGATCGAAGTCGACCCCCACCGCTGCACTTCTGGCGTAAACACTCCCCCTTTTTCCTCACAGGCCGTGGTCGGTGGTTGTTGGTGAATGAATTTATAAAGAGAAAGGGAACACAAAGCAATACATATTGACAGAGGCAGTCTAGTCAACGCTTTGAATATTTTCTAAAACATTGTAATGTTAAAGGTCAGGCTAATAAAGCTTATTTGGAATTCTCCTTTTACATTTGTGACCTTCTCAGGAATGTCCTCACAAACTCCCTGTAACCTTTAGCGTGAAAGTGTTTACACTTTTTTGTGTGTGTACACTAGAACAATTCCCAGCTGTGGGTTGTAGCATGTTGTGGGGGAACACTGTAACACAGCTCTCACAATGCTCTTTAACAGAAAGATTCATCACTGTCACAAATGAGCCTCTAATGTGTCCGTGGAGACGTAGATGTGTAGATGTGTTCATATTTCAACAGTATTGTGAGCTTTTCTAAATCTTTACATAGGTTCTGTGTTTTGGGTTAAAGAGGAAGTAAGACCAAGTATGAGTAATGATAACCCCGCTGGCGGTGGTGGCGACGACAAAGGGATGAAATTCGGATGAGGAACTTGGCCTGGCAGGATGGGAATGGTGGTGAACGGGGTGACGGAGGGTTGTGATAGACGCACTGAAAGTACCACTGACAGCAGCAAGAGGAAGGACTTAAAGTTTGCCAGCAAAGATGAGTCAATATCCCCACTGAGCTCATGCTTCATCTTGAGGTAAGGGGATGCCAAATCAGATGCAAAGAAGTTCAAATCCATATTACTAAATGGCTAATCCATTTCTTGTCTTCAGATATCATCGATTTGGATTTCCTGGGAACTTTTGGGTGTTTCCACTGTTCTTCCATTCACGGGTACAACTTGCTGTCTGCCCGAGTTTCCGGCCTTTCAGGATGGGAGCCATCTTCTAGACTCCCTCTGCCTTTTCTTTGGCAGACCCCGTGCTTGACCTTGGATGATTAAACAGCCTGTTTCCCCAAACAACACCATGTAGTTCATTAATGCCATTCATGCACTTTGCCAATGGGTAAATAAGTAAATTGGTCATGAGTTGGAAACACAACAGGAAGGTGTGTCAGCATTATGATCAGGAACTTGGTCCAGTAAACTCAACGAAGCATGAAGAGCAAGGAATGTTGAGGAAGAAGAAGGTGCTGTTGACATCAGTGAAGTGTTTACTAAACCTGTAGAGGGCTCTGATTGGTTAGAAAGGAGGCTGGTATTTACCTATAGCCACAGCTGAAGAGGGCTGTCTCAACACAGCCTGATCACACCTTCTTTGTTCTGCATACCTTTTCACATAGTAAGATCCTAAGTTGACAACTGAGTGGAAAAGAGGCAGGGGGGGGGCATCCCCTGAAGGCACCTTTTTCTTCTTCAGCAGTAAATTCTTTCATGGTGACAGAGGAACTTGCAGCCAGGGCCTCTCACTTATTCAAAGGAGAAGGGAAACAAATTTTCTGAGGTTGGTTCATTCCAGTCAGACGGACCAAAAAGTAATCCCTCCCAAGCCCCTCAGGTGTGTTAAACCCAACAGGGGATTAGCACAAACTTCCTCTGTGCCAAAAGTGGTGGCAGGTATTTCCATGTCCTACACACACATTCTATTTATCTTACAGCCTCACAGCTCACAACTTACTTTCTAGCATAAACTCCAAGATAAACGGAGCTGATGAGCAGTGGATTAGGACTGATAGAGTAACGACTGGAAGAACCATTGGGATTGAGGGTGGGTAATGTGGTTAATAGAACTGCTGAGGACAAAGACTTCCCGGAATTTATCAGAAAACTGAAAGGTTGCATCCCCAAATTCTGTTGACGTATTAACCCTTTATTTGTTGATCTTTGGACAATATGTGTGCTGGGATTTCCTGGGAAAACAAGCATTCTCTTGACACATGATTAATCATCTCTGACACCTCACAGCATTTGTCCAGTGATGCAAGCAGGCCATTGCACACAGCAGGAAGCATAATGCAATACCTATATTGCATTATCGCATTAAACACTGATTGGTCTGCCTCCTCTCAGAAACTATTATATGTCTTTTGTGTAGTAAAACACACTCTGGTCCTACAGCACAAAACATATTTAACAACCAACCTGCATGGTGATCTACCAGGTAAGGTGCATTATGCTGGTGAAGTTAGAAGAGGCATTCATCTTCAGCTGCTTATCAATAGCATTAGATGATACATTTTCAAAGTTTATTGCTAAGAGGTATGAATTATTGAGCGTACAGACTGGGCAGCGCCATGTCAGACTAAGGACTGACCAAATGCTGCACTGTCATCTCATCTTGAGGCAGACTTGTTGAGTTTAACATCCTATGTTGATCATTTCTGTTCATTTTTTAAATGATTTAACTAAAAAACTGTACTTTGACACCAATTGTAATTTAGAGTTGCTCAACTGCTAGGAAATGATCCATGTCACATCCTGACACACATGTTTCAGAGAGTCACTGTGCTCACAGAGCTCAGCCAAGATACTCTGATGTCCATCATCGCTTTGCTCCTCTGCAGAGACCAAATCCACAGAGAGGAAAAAAAAAAATCGAAACGGGAAAAAACACCGCCAGCAGGCAACAGGATGCACATGGCCCTGAGAAGGATGGCTGGCTGGATGCAGGAAATGGAGAGAGAAGGAAAGGAAGGAGAGATTTTGGATCACAGCTGTGTTCGGACTGAAAAAAAAATCTGTTTTGAAGTAGAGAGAGAGACATTTTGTTGTTCTTTCCCTAGACCATAAAGAGGTGGAAGGGCACAGTTTGCCACAGCAAAAAGGGTTAAATGCAGCCATGACAGTGACAGCTGTACAATCAGCAGTTCATCGTTTGGTGAAATTAAGAATGAAAAACAAGTTTTTTTTAATATTCAGAAATAAACTGTTCTGTGATTGTTTCATTTAAAATGAATCCAACAAACCTAATGATTCTCAGTAACTGTAACAGGGATGTATGAGTCATGATGAAGAAATGCTCTTATCATAATCACCATCATCATCATTGCATCTTTTATAAGCCATCAAATACATACAATGGTCAGAGACACTGCTCATTAACAGCAGGACTTCCTGTTGGTGTCAGATAGAAATGGTACTTTAGCAGATCACCATAGCCTTGTTGTTTATTTCGACTGTTCTTGGAGACCATTAGCTGCAAATGTCAAACCCAGTGTTATTAAAGGAGATGGTCTGGCCTAAGGACAGTGTCTGATTGCACTCCTCAGCCAGTTCACATTTCTTTAAATCCAGCCATCACTTGAGCAGCATAAGGCCATCCTTTTTATGATTTCTTATACCTTGCTGAAAAATATGTCTCCAAGACTGTTCACTTATAAATGTGAGCAACCAGTGTGCATTCATCCAGAGTTCCAGTCAGTCATGGTGTTGTTTTTTTTTTTTTTTTAAATACTTTAATAAAATACTGAAGCCCTCTACAAGAAGGGCCAGAGCCGTCTCTATTTTCTGAGGAGGCTCCGGTCCTTTAAAATCTGTCGGACTATGCTGAGGATTTTTTATGAGTCTGTGGTTGCCAGTGCCATTTTGTTTGCTGTTGTGTGCTGGGGCAGCAGACTGAAAGCAGCGGACACAAACAGACTCAACAAACTGATCAGAAGGGCCGGGGATGTGGTGGGGGTGGAGCTGGACTCCCTGACAGTAGTGTCAGACAGAAGGATGCTGTCTAAGCTGCAGGGGATCCTGGAGAACAGCTTCCATCCTCTACACCACGTGCTGCTGAAGTGCACCACTGAAGTGCACCACTGCTGAAGTGCACCACTGAGCACCATCAAACTGTACAACACCTCCCTCTGAGATCAGAACACACTGTCTTGTAATCTTATTCATATTGGATTTATTCAGACAAGATTTTACTGCACACAGTACAAGTTGTATTATATATGACTTTAGTCTTCACTTGCCAGGACTTGACTTGAATGTTTATTATTGTTTAGAATTTATTAGGTTTTATTCTTATTTTACACTTACCTTATTTGTATTTCTGTCTTTTTTGAGTATACATGGAGCAACTGGAATGAAAGCAATTTCCCCCTGGGATCAATAAAGTAGTTCTGATTCTGATAATCCGAGAAGGGAATGGGAAATTGCTTAAGGCTGCTGCCAAGCAGTGTCATGGGATCGAACCACCAACCTTCCGGTTATTGGACAACCCTGCTCTACCACTGAGCCACTGCTGCCCCATTAGCATTATGTTCCCCGGTTAGTCCAGAGGGTAAGCAACAATAATGTTACCCGGGCCTGAGGAAGAGACAGGAGACGGAAACGATCATCTTGCTCTAGTCCCTCTGGCTGTCGTGTGCGCGCCCACAAGTTGGCCCACTGGTCCCGGCCATGTGCACGCCGACAGTTGATATGGGCGCTGCCAAGTGGAATCAGCTGTGGACGATCCACTCGGTTCACCGGACGTGCACCCTGGAGAGAGCAGAGAGAGGCACACAGACATACACATAACAAACGAATACCGGCGCGTAACCATTAGTTTATGAGGTAATGGCTGCACACATTAATGCGCACACTTTATAGTCTTCTTATAGATGCTGATTTCTGTTCCAATCAATCCAGTAAGTAAGTAGACGATCTGTTCTACAATGAGCTTAACACTTCCTCATTTTTTTGGATTCTTTATGTTGCTACAACACATTTAACTTATAATATTACAAATAATGTGCATAATGGTGCCAATTTTGCACATGACGCGCACTTTTTAAAAGCAAATATATCTTATAGTAATAACTGTCGACCTTTGAGTGAATATCATGCTCACAGGCCCCTCACTGTTCATTCATCACTCACGTCCTGTGTGTGTGTGTGTCTCTCTCTCCGTGTGTGTGTCTACGTAACGGCGGCCGAGCCCTTAAAAGCGGACCTCAGTGCGTACAGAGCACTCCTCAGCAGCACGGCAGCGCGCACTGAAGAAGTCCGCCGGTCTCACTCTTTGTTGTCTCACGAACTGTGTGGATGAAACGGATTATATTTACCATTTCGTCCAAAAGCTGAAGAGGCAAAAAAGTGAAGCCTCTCCACGACTTTCTGCTGCTTTATTGGTGAATTTATCCAGCACAGATTGTATGAACCAGAAGAGGAAAGGTAAGAGGCATCATTTATTGTATTATAATGTCAGAAATATTCATAACTGTACGCCTTTATTTAGTGGTTCTTTTTTTGTTCGATTTTGTTCGATTGGCTGTTAAAATCTCATTCTTAAGTAGGACTTTCAGTAAAAAAAGAAACATTTTGTGTCCCTGCAAAGCCAAAACTGAAGAAATACTCGGGATAAAAACGCAATCTTATAAATCTGTTTGTTATTTTAACTTGTAAATGAACCAAGTAAAGTACATTTATGCACATTTTAAAGGGCACGAAGTAAATTTTTTAAACAGGAATCTCATAAGGAAGCCAAAACAATTCAGGGAAGATTGCGCGTAATGATGTTACCATCACCATTGTTCCATCTGCTTCTCCAATTTTAACAGTTCAAAATTACTTTGCTACTGTTTTCAGTCTTGCTTTTAGAACACGCGTACACCTTGGTGCTGGTTATGGTGGAGGTGGTGGTGGTGGGGGGTTGGAGGTGAGTGGGAAACAAAACTCTCCTTCAAAGGTAGAGGGGGCCCACATGGGAGTGTCTCCGGGGTCGTGAATGAAACGAGCCCCGGCATGACATGATGGAAATGTGAGAATCTGAAGAACATTCCACATGTTCCTTTAAGAAGGCACTGATACTTCAATAATGAGTGAAATGTGCTCCTTTATAGGATATGTGGAAACATGAGTTTTTTTTCAGCAGAAGGAAACATTGTTAGTGTTTTTGTGTAGACTTCACACAGGCCTCATGGCAAGTTTTGGTTTAATTTTTAACCTGCTGTTTAAATCCTAAAATGTTAATTATATTATAAATGTTGTTGGTAACTTTTAGGTGTGTCAATTTTGATTTAGGACCTGTCACAGTTCAGTGAGGATTTATATACTGTACATAATTACTTCTGAAGAAAAACATCAGATTCCACTGAAGTCTTAAATTATAACCCACAGAGGTGTGTGATTAACCCATTGAACTGAAGGGAGATGAATTCTATCAAGATATAATTATCTGATCGGCATCCTATGATTTGTTTCTTTCTTTCACCAGAATGAACAACCGAGATCGCTGGAAGGTGTATAAGAGGGTGAGTGTCATGTTTTTCCTGGCTGTGGTGGCGCTGACTGTCGTCCAGAGAGGGAGCATCAGCGTTGGGGCTCCCTTCGAACTCGAGAGGCAGGTTCACATGCACCTCTTTCAGGGAGGGGAGCCTCTGGAAGAGAAAAGCAGTGAATCACACCAGGGGATAAAAGGCTTCTGGAAGGCTGACAGACGCCAGGCTCAGTCTAAACCTCGGGCCACCACACAGGAGCCAAGAGTCACTGGGAACAGCAGCCCTAGGACCTGGGATGTAACCAGCACCAACTGCAGCGCCAACCACAATCTCTCAAGCCAGGAGTGGTTCAGAGGTCTGGAGGACCACTTCAAGCAGTTTCTGCTTTATCGGCACTGCCGTTACTTTCCCATGCACCTCAACCATCCGGAGAAGTGCACAGGGGAGATATATTTGCTCATGGTAATTAAATCAGTGGCCACCCAGCATGACCGCAGAGAGGTCATTAGGAAGACCTGGGGTAAAGAGCAGGTGGTGGATGGCAAGAGGATAAAAACCCTCTTCCTTCTCGGTAAGCCATCCAATGAGGCAGAAAAGGCAAACCACCAAAAACTTGTGGAGTATGAAGACTACATCTACGGGGATATTCTCCAGTGGGAGTTCTTAGACAGCTTCTTCAACCTGACGCTGAAGGAGACGCACTTCCTCAAGTGGTTTCACACTTACTGCCCTCACGTGCGCTACGTCTTCAAGGGAGATGACGACGTCTTTGTGAGCGTGGACAACATATTGGAGTTCCTGGGAAGCAGCAGCCATGATAAGAACCTGTTCGTGGGGGATGTGATTTTCAAGGCTAAGCCCATTCGTAAAAAAGACAACAAGTACTACATCCCCCAGGCCTTGTATAACAAGACGCACTACCCTCCATATGCAGGGGGAGGAGGGTTTCTGATGGACGACAACCTGGCAAGGAGGCTTCACTGGGCGGCGGACACCCTGGAACTCTACCCCATTGATGATGTCTTCTTGGGCATGTGCCTGGAGGTGCTTCAGGTCACTCCTATAAAGCACAATGCCTTTAAGACGTTTGGTTTGGTAAAAAATAAGAACAGTAAGTTGAACCGAGAACCTTGCTTCTTCAAGAACATGATTGTGGTGCACAAGCTGCTCCCGTCAGACCTCATGCACATGTGGAATTTGGTCAACAGTGACCTGGTCTGCTCGCAGAAAGTGGAGATCCTATAGCGCCAAGCAGCTGCATCCTTACCTCAGTGGACAAGGAAAGGAACAATACGTAAAAGGGGGAGGCAAACGTCCCTGTAAACTCTCCCTCATGTGGAGAGACAGCAGGACATTGGAATTTGCTGTGTCTGAGCAGTTTTACTCAAAGGCCAAGTAAATTATACAGCACATTTTTAAAAACGTGTGTATTAATTTTGGCAATTTGAAGGGCTCACACCGTCAGCACGCAGATTCAGATTCAGCAGGCGGAGCTGCTGTATCAACGGGCACACAAAGGCAGAAACTCTGTTTGTACACCCTTCTCCGTCACTCCTACATGGCCAACTTTCCTTCTTTCTTCTTGCTTGGAGACAGTGGAGCCTTGTTGCAGTAACCCATTTCGAACGTTTTCATCCCATTAGATGGCCATTATCGGTTGCTATCCCAACTGTTCATATAGCTTCAAGTCTCTGAAAGTAGTTTTTGCTATGTATGTAGTTCTGATTACTGAGGAGGACCAAATCCAGTCTGCTACAACAGTCTGTTAAATGTCATTTTACATGAATAATTTCACTAATATGTGCCAATCCAGTTATTATAACCAACATAGATGTAACCGTCATTTAATCTGCAAATTTCCACACTGCAGGACTAATAACGGATTATGTAATCTTTTGTTTTGTGCACATTCTTACAAATTGTCAATCGGTATCATGAATGTAAGTGGTAGTGTTACACATAGAGACTGTGATTTTCAAATTTTAGTAGCTGTCATGAGGTGTGGATGAAACTAATTTGAAATTATGGGATGAGACAGTGTTGTTATAGCGATTATGCTGATGTGGGACTTAACCGCTCCTCAGAATTGGAATTATATTGTGGCTTACTAGTAGTACAAAGGGCAGTGATAATGGCCATTCAGTGAGCTCGACAAAACCCTGCTGGGGACCAAAACAGCAACAATAGTAAATCCATTAATGTGAATAAAAACTTAAGGTCAGATTTATTGCTAAGACAAAATCATGTTTGATTTAGAGCCACATTGAAAATATAATGAGTGATAGTATTGGTGGAGCTTGGGGTTTGAAAGCCACTGCACATGCTCCTATAGGTTAGAAATGCTGCACATGCTGCAACGGCTCCAAGTCAGAGAAAGAATCAACTCTCTCTACCTCGTCGATTTGGCCGAAAACTCTTATTGTTATCACCTTTTTTATATATATATATATACAACAGTAATGTCCTTTTTCTCACACCTTTGTAGATTTTAAACCACTTTTTCTGTCGTAGAAGTTCTTGCACTCATTGTTTTGGAATGTGACAGACTTGATGTGGACATCTACTGCATGTATACCACTGGAGGCAACAACAACAATAAAACAAAAGTCACATATGCTGTGTGTAGATTTGAAAGTGCTGATATACTTGACATGGTAGAGGGTTTACAACGACACTGTGAACTAAAACTATTTTGCTGGTACGAGTATTGCTGTATTTAAACGTCTTCCATTAAAAGTGTGTGTGTGGGTGTGTGTTTGTGTGTGTGGGTGGGGGGCATATGGTTCTTACATTTAATTTAAAGTAACGGATTAGTGGAATGCAAAGCTGTGGGTATAGTGGGTATTGTTTAAGTCTGGGTGATGTAAATATATGTAAAATAAAGGGGAAAAATATCACTTGTACATACAATGTCATTTGTAAATAAACGTCTTGACAATATGGCTGACTTTGAAAAAAATCTGTCCTAGATTGGCTGTTTTTGTGCTCGGCTGTATCATCATCACACATCTGCGTGTAAATCTACATCAGGTCACACAACAATAGTGCCCTGTGTTGACATGTGAGTATCGGTTACGCAACCAAACAATAATGAAAGCATATATGTTCAAACCAACACTAAAATGATAGAGGAGAACTTTAAATGATATATATTAGGTGTTCGTTTTGTCAGCATCTGCCTGCTTAGTGAAGTGAAGTGTGAAGTGTCCCCCATCAAATATCATTTCACCTGAGCAGATCAGCAGAGAATGATGAGTCTCCTCACTGGTTAGCAGTGAGGAGACTCTATGGAGCTTTTAGTTGGGTCAAAAAAGACAAAAGAGGGCACGCCAAGACAAAAGAAATACCTTCCCGTTGTTCTTTACAAATCTCGTCCGAGACAAAGACAACAGAACCACACAGAAACTGGATCTTGTCTTGTATATTGTGTTTCACAAGGATACACTCGCCCGACAGAGACACAGCTCAAAGTTTATCTCTTTCAACTGTCCCTGTTTGTTCGACACAATGTCGAATGGATATTGAGTCAAACCTATGAAGAATATGAGCTGAATTATCCCCATTGTTTGGGTAGTTGTATCATATACCAGTGTGGTTTATTCAATCTGACCTGACAGACAATGCCCCTGTCATTTACTGTAAATGTTTCTTTTGAGGCCAAGACCACCTGACAAAGCAGCAACACTTCGGTACAGTGAGTTTTGTACTATGAAGATCTTTCAGAAGCAGCTTTAAGCTCATTGCTAACACTGCTTCCATCTTACACACAAACATTAACTCTCAATCATTTTAACTCTTTAAGTCTTGGTACACGAGGATGCACTCAATTTTATGGTTGAAAGTCAGTGTTTTAATAGTTTTTTTTAACTGTGTACTGTATGTATGTTTGAGGCACAAGGAGCAGTCATGCAGACGTGGTCTTAAAAGAGTCAAAGGCTCTGCCAGATGAACTTTTAACACTTTGTGGCCGAGTAAAACTGACCTATCAGGCAGTAGCCAAAAAAGGACTGTAATCTAGTGTAAACTTCCCACTTCTGTGAGGATATTTGGTTCAATGCCTGTACGCAGACAGCCTGCATGTCTGCCTGCAGACCAGGGGGAGGGTTTTATATTTACTGACACTAATTAGTGGAAGCTTTTGATGTCAGCACTATCTGCGGGGTCAACTGGACGGGAAAGCAAGATTTCACACCCGCCGTCCATGGTCTTCAAAGGACTCCAGAAGGACCGTCGTTGACATGAAGATGGGATTGTCTCTTTGCTTAGGCTAAAATTAAAAAGGCCATTCTTCATCCTGCAGTCTGCTGACAAGTAGTACTCCTTCAACCCACAATATTGGTGGAAAGAAGGATGGAAAAATGAAAGAAACATAATTTTACATGAAGACTAAGCAGAAACTGAGTTCTGTTATTACATACTTATAAGGAATGCACCTCTATACGTTAAAACTTGATCATTTTTTGTAGCCAGACACTCGTTATCCTTTCTGCTGGATCCTGTAATATCCAAAGATATGTAAATATCTATGTGTATTTGTGTATATGTGTGTTACTTCCTGGTACACAGAAACAAATCAGTTGGTACTACCATAGAATTTAGTGTCAACAGGTAAATGATCTTATCACCGGAGTCAACATCATGTGACCACCAAGAACAGAATGTTCACTATTGCTAACAGGGTGAAAAGAAGAGCTTTATGGCTGCTCAGAAGAAGGACAGCGTTGTCCCCCCTATATCACAGTAGAAAAAAGGGGGAAAGCACTGTGACTTCATAGTGCATCTGTGCTATAGGACACCATGTATACAACAATGACAAAGATCCTCTGTGGAAGGGTCTCTAAGTGTATACTCCCTTTTAAAGAAGGCCCTATTTAGACCAGCGACTAAACAAATGAGTCGGGTATCGTTTTCTGCCTGATCTCTCCTCCTCCACACATGTGCCATTTACTCAGCATGAGGCTTTATTAAAACCTCTAGCAATGAGCTTAAAGCTGCTTTGAAATTTATTACAGAAACAGTTGCTAAGCTGTGCAAAATGTAAATACAATTGCAAGGCAATTATTTCAAGTTAAGTGCACCCATGTGCTCCACTGTGTTGCATCACCTCAACTCTCAATGCTGTAAAACACGAGAAGCAGTTGATCTGTGTACTAAACTGTGAGGTGCGAATGCCCCGTGCTATTACCTGGGAAGAGAAAAAGCACATAGGTCATCTATGGCTGACATAACGCCACAAGAAAAGCTAGCATGACCTCTGTCACCATTCAAGCCGGGGAGCGACAAATTTCTAAATAGAGTTATTCACTAGTGCCATCATCAGTGCCTCCTGCCCAAGCACCTCCAGGAACAAAGGTCCCTGTTCAGCAGGGCATTGGATGACAGCATGTAGACGCCTGGTAGTGTCACTGACAAGAATGTCCTGCCCAACCTCAGGGTCAGTCTTACCTAACTCATGTATAGACTTTTTGTCCATGTTTTGTATCTATAACCACATTTCTTGTGTAAGTTTGCCTAATGATCAGTTGAGCCGTATTTGCCTTTAGCCGTTTTCTATTGTCCGTGTCAACGCCCACTTTCCTGTTTGTTGAAGCATTTGAATAATCAAATGAAAATCAAATTTGCCTTTTTTTCAAACCTCACCTCCATTTCACAAATAGACTTTGGAAATCTTTGTAGAGATAAAATGATGATTAAGACACTGTGAGAGCCTGTGTTGAAACCAGTTAATGCCACAAGCATACCACAGTAAGATCATTTAGAGCGATTTAGTTAAGCAGCTGGCATAAGCAGGCGTGCCATGTAATGATGGCCAAAGTGCCAAGTCTTTATCTACAGGAGTTTCCCATTTCTAATACCTTCTTGGTATATGTTAAAATAAATTCGATATTCCAAACACAATAATGGGTTCTCTCTATATCGGGTATACTTACTATACAGCATTCTGCAAAAGAAGTCTTTATACTGAAGAAGTTACAATTTTTGGGATCAGTTTTGTGCTTTTGGCGAACAATCATTGACATATTGAATGCCAGCAGAACACCCCTACGTTCAACAGCCTTTTGCACTTCCCAACTTCAATGCAATGAATTTGGCATAAGTAGATTCTGTCTGCACCTGATGCCATCAAAAAGTCAGTAGTAGCAGAGTGTCCCCTGCTGGAAGTCAGCAGCATTTCTGCTCATCTTACAAAAAACACAGATGACCTACACAAAGGTAGAAACAGAAACTAGAAGTAACACCATCTTTCTGTTCCACACTAAATCCTTCTGATTTAGGACTATACAATGACAGACATTTAAAAAATCACCACCTACAAGGTTTTATTCAGACATGAAAATCTTGAGAGATGGGAAAAGTTTAGTCAATGCACTACAAATATTTTATGTTACATAGATTAGAGGGTCTTTCATCTGCAACTCAACTGTGCCCCAAACAAATATGAACATGGATTCAAAAATCAAAATAGGCTCTGCACATTAAAATAAACTTGAAAACTACAGGAAACCAAATGACAAAATAAAAACACATGAAACAAGCGTATTTTTTCTTACAAAAGGTAAAATAAAATACAAACCGTGTAAATGTACACATTTTTCCCCCCGCAAAGTTTTTCCTCCCCAGACCCCACATTCCGTTTAAATCCATCGGAAAAGCGAGTAAGCTAACGAGGGCATGAGGTGCAGGGAGCGCATTTGGGACATTCATTACTCACATGTAAGCTGAAAGGTCAAAAGTACCATTCTGGCACAGAAAGGTATGGAAGATTTCAGGGGTCTAAATAAAGGGCTAAAATGCCCATTGACAGTTAAATATATAACAGTGACGCTTTCTGGAATGTCCAAAAGCTCTGAAGATTGATGAAACCAGAGTCCATTCAAAAGGTAAAATAGACTATATCTTTAGTCATCAAATTTGATTTTCTTCCCCTGGGGTTTGGCTCCAAATCCACCGCCTCTTCCACCTGAAATGGAAAAAAGCAACAAAAATTACGAGCTAGAAATGTCAGAAGAGAAAGTACAAGTTGATGAATTCATTAAACACAGTTGTTTCACTGAATAAGACAATACACTACCTCCAAAACCGCCACGTCCTCCTCCACGTCCTCCAAAACCACCACGGCCTCCCCTGCCACCTCCACGTCCACCAAAGCCACCACGGCCTCCTCTGCCACCTCCACGTCCACCAAAGCCGCCACCTCCTCGACCTCCACGGAAGCCACCTTCACCCTTTGGCCTGGCATAATCCAGCGTCACCCGACTGCCGTCTATCTCGCCACTATCCATGGCTTCTTTGGCCGCTTTACAATCGTCTTCGTTATCAAAGTCGACAAAACCAAAGCTGCAGAGCAAGACAGGTGGAAATTGGTTTACACTGCCACAGGTACTGAACAACCAATATGTTAGCAAGAATGCAACTAGTGTTTCACATCAGACATGGGCAACTTCCCACTAATGGTGAGTTACCGGTTAAACTGCGAGTTTGCTCTACTTCTCATGGAGAATCCGAACACTGTCACTGCTAGACAGAACGGTGGTCATGAGAAGACTAAAGCAGTTTTAACGGAAATATTTTCACATCTCCAAACGTACCCTTTTGATGACCCTGTCTCTCTATCGGTTACAATCCTGGCGGCCACAGCGGCCTCAAAGGAATCCTTGAGGGTCTGGTCTGTGGTGTCCTCAGACAGACCTTTTACAAACAGAGTTTTTGTTGGACCTGAAAGAGGAGAACCATTATTAAAAATCAAGCAAAAATAACTGTTGTGCGACATTTATAAATGATACACAGACCAAATCAGGACTTGACTATCGTAAAATCTTCACAGAGTTTCAGGAGATCAAGTTGTCATCATATTTGGTCAACTTAAGTTTGGATAAAGTCTGAGCAGTGGCCAAGACCAAAGACATACCTGAGTTTCCTCTGCCACCATCTCTTCCGGCGGCGTTCTGGCTGTACTCCAGTCGTATTGACCGGCCTTCAATGTCTGTGTTGTTCAGGTTGTCCAGTGCTTCCTTGGCATCATCTGTACTCTCGAATTCTACAAAAGCAAAACTAACAAGAGAAGCAAAACATTAGGAAAAGGACACAAATTATGAACTGACCTCAAAAATCAAAACTAATTTTGAAAAGTTTGTCCTACAATAAAACATGCAGTTTTTGTCACTGTGAAAAGAAATTTCACTTGTTGCACAGCAGACATAGGCAATGCCAATATGCAAATATGGCAGGCCTGTTCTAACTGAGCATTAGCTCTGCTTCTCGTGCGAATCCATACAGAATCATGGGTAAGATTAAGAGGAGCTCATGAGAAGGTATCCATGATTTGAGTTTCTCATTTGTCATTTGTTATGCATGAAGAGTTACAAATATGTCTAACATTGTCGCAACCACTTACCCTTTAGGTCTGCCGTCTTTCTGTGGGATCCTTATAGAGACAGCCTTCTCAAATGTGGATTGTAGCACTTCCTCAGTGGCACTGAAGGAAAGATTATTCACTACAAGTGTTTTACTGCTTGCTCCTGCACCTGCACCTACAGGGACAGAAGAAAAAGGAAGACTGGTTAAACACAGGGCATTTTCTTTGGGCCTCTTGATCATAATTGATCGGTCAAACACAGCTTTATTTGAGACTTATAAAATGTTTTACCTGACACCTTGGCTCCTTTCTGGCTTTTTTCTCCAACATAATCAACAATGATGGACCTCCCCTGTAAGTCAGCTCCCTGTGCCTCCTCCAGCATCTTCTCTGCTTCAGCCTCAGTTTTGAACTCAATGTAGGCAATGCTGTCAAGAGGAAAGACCATGAATACCATGACTCAAGCCAAAATGGCTTCCTGTTACTGTGTGCGTGTGACTTACCCTCTGTTTGAACCGTTCTGGCCTTGAGGTAACCGAATGTCAACGGCCTCTTCAAAGATCTCCTTGAGATCATCAGTCGTTGCAGAGAATGGAAGGTTTTTTACAAAGAGTGTCCGTGCATCTCTCTCTGTGGGACATATGTCACAGTCAGCATATGTATCGAAACAGCATCTTCTGAAAACTCCCAACGTTGACAAAGACATTTACCTTTCTTGCCCTCCTGTGCGTTTTCTTTGCTTCGGGCCTTGTCCAACTTCACTTCCTGACCCATGACCTTTTTACCGTTGAGTTCCAGTGCTTTCTGCATGTCTTCCTCAGAGGCAAAGTCAACATAGCCAAATTTCCTGTTGAGGCAAGTCACACAGACATTACTGCTTCTACTACTTCTGCCTTGTGCTGCATCTACTTTTATTTCTAAATGACCTGAGACTACATAGGCCAATGTATTTTTGAAGGTTTTTTAAGATGCACATCCCTCAAACTATAACTGTGATGCTCAACTGCCTTAAGTAAAAATAACTTGTCTAGTGCTTACTTGGAGCCTCCTAACCGGACATCAACAATTTCAAGGCTGTTTTTGGAGAAGAATTTCCTCAGTGCTGTTTTGATCTCCTCAAAGTCCTTGTTGGAGTTCAGGTTTCCAATAAACAGGCAGAACCCTGAAAAACACAAGCACATTTGATGTGTTATTGTGAAGAACCTGATTCATTATAGTAGTCGATCCAGACAGTTTCAGGATAACTAAAGGTGACATCACACATCAGTATTAAGTCCCTTGTTGATCATCATTAAAATGCTAAAATCTGATGAATGAGGACCAATTCTTACCTTCTCCATCTGATTTTGCTTTTTTGGCAGGAGGTGTGGTCTTAGTCTCTCCCTTCCGCTTTCCAGGTGTCACTGGGGCTTCTGCTAAGAACGAGGAATTTTTAACTCATGTGCCATCTGAAGCATGCTGCTGCATAGAAAGCTTTCTATAAATGAGTACAACATTCAGTATGTGTACTTGTAGTATTTTGGAATTAGATTACTGCCCATAGTTCATTTTAAACTTTTTCACCTCATGACATTATAGAATCTGCTCTCACATTTTCATTAGACTTAATGACCAAAAATGACTTAAGTTAGAAAACACATAAATGATGTTAATCAACTCACCTTCTTCCTCATCGTCTTCTTCATCTTCATCCTCCTCATCCTCTGACTCCTCCTTGGCCTTCACCATGCCTGCTTTCTTTGCTTTAGTGGCTGTGGGGGCAGGGGTGGTGTCCATCTCTTCCTCAGAGTCTGCAAAGCAGAAATCAAACAATGCTTAAAACTGTTTGATGATACGATTTAAACATGTGGCCACATGCATCACCTGGGTCAGATATATAAAAAGGTGACATCATACATGATCAGTATTAAGTCCCTTATTGATCATCATAAAGTTCTGAACATAGCTTTCATAGTCTGTGACTCCAGCTGTGACAATTGTGTGCCTTACCATCCTCATCGTCATCATCATCATCATCATCAGAGGACTCCTTAGCCGCCATCTTTGCAGCCGGCTTAGCTGCTGGTTTAGCTGGGGTTGCCTTCTTGGGAGCCGGGGCCTCTTCTTCTGAATCATCATCGTCATCAGACTCCTGTGCAGCCTTGGCCTTTGCTGGGGGCTTGGCAGCAGGCTTAGCAGCAGGTTTGGCAGCTTTCTTCGGTGGTGGGGCCTCTTCTTCTGACTCATCTAGACAGTAAACATGAAAATCTAAAATTTTAGTCACAGGAATAAGATAATTTCTGTAGAGCTCAAAAGACAAAACTCCAAAGTGTAACAGCGTTTGAGGATAGAACCGGCAGACGATAACACACACCGGCACCGAAGACATAGCGCTGCATTTACTTTTCCTCCGTACATTACACACATGAGTACTAAACAACTACATGTATGCCAAGAAATGGAGGTTGTGTAGCAGTTTGTGTGGAATAACAAGCAATGTAGTAATTACACAAAAAAACATTTTTATTTCTGTAAGTAATACTGCAAAGGATTTACCGTCATCTTCGTCGTCATCATCAGATTCCTCTGCCTTGGCGGGTGCTGCCTTGGCTGGTGCAGGTTTGGCCGGTGTTGCCTTTGCAGGTGCCTTCTTTGGTGGTGGGGCTTCCTCTTCAGACTCCTCCTCTATAGGTGATTATCAAATTATGAGACATTGTTATACAAAAATAGACAACATTTGACAAATCCCTAAAACTTTTCACATAACTTCCTGCTCATCATTTCAAAATTTGCATCAGCCAACTCTGCAGTGTAAAGAAAGCAAACTTGCAGATCTATAGCATTTTCAGATGTTTAGTTTCATTTATTTTAAATAACACTCACCACCTGGGGGGAAACTAAAGACATGCAAATGTACAAAAGCTCACCAGAATCATCCTCATCATCGTCGTCATCCTCACTTTCTGCCTTCTTGGCAGGAACACCATTCTTTGCAGCTTTAACTGGTGCGGCTTTTTTCACCACTTTGGGTGGAGGAGTCTGCAATATATAAGAAAAATTTTTACATTAGGCAAACATTACAAAACAAAATTTTACACTTAAATACTGGAATTAAAAAAAAATTCCACAGCTATATACCTCTTCTTCCTCATCACTGCTGTCTTCTTCACTAGATTCCTCCTCTACTTGTTTAGGAGGTGGAGGAGCCTTTTTCTTCTGAGTAGCTTGATTATTTGCTGCCTGCAAAAAAAGATAAAAATTCAAATTTAGACAGAAATAAAACACCCTGCTTGCCTTAGCAAGAGCATAGGATTACCTATATAGAGGGGATCATGGTACAGCATGCACCTGGTGGCAGCATGATTGCTGACATGGGGTTTTTTTCCACCATGTGGGTCTTTTAAAAAAGGCTAAAAAAGGACATCTTCCAACAAAATTGACGTATATATATTATCAAATAATCCAGTTAATGTCATCGTTTAATGTCAGCTGCTTGCCTCTTGCGTGTGGGGCAATTCTTTTTCGCGGTTTCGATATTTTGCCTCGTGTGTCAGTCCGAGCAGGCGCAGAACCCACGTGGAGCTCAAGAGGTCGACCAGCTAGCACGTTGGCTAATTTTACTAATCGTCGACAAACTTTTTTTAAACTATACCAAGCAGCTACCAGCTAAACATATTGAATGATCCTTTGTACAACCCGCTCTACGACTGTTACGAAAAGGAAACACGTCGAAGCATAATTAATTCATCAAACCTATATAAGCGTGTCTGGCGTATGTAACTACCATGCTAATGCTAACAGTGAAACATGCGTACACACGGTATCGATTTATTCATAATCCTCTGCATGCATTATAACACTTGGCGTGTTTGTGCGACTTTTTTCCGTCTTATTTTTTTATATACCTATGAACTCCACGCCAAATCGAGGACGCGCATGAATGCCATCTTAGGTGTTAGCGTTAGTAGGCCTGAAAAACGACGGCACGGAACAAACATGGCTGAACTCGGCCGAGAAGAAACCGTTCTCGTACGAGAGCAATTCCACCATGCTTTCTCGACAAATCACGTTTGTAAATAAAAAAAAGTCTCAATTTTACAAAAATTCTCGCAAAGCATTTATTGCAGCATATGAAGAGACATTTACTCACAGAGTCGGTTTCCCTTTTTTTCTTACAAACGCAGCAACTTCTGCGTAGAGGCCTCGTGCGTAAACACAGCCTTAAATCTTAAATCACAAACGCACACACAATTTAAGGAACAAATCGCCTGGTCTTACCTTTGCCAACTTAACCATGATGCTGCTGTTGTTGTGTGTTTCAAAGAAACACAAAAAGGTGGACGTTTAAAGACAAGTCTGAAAATCGGCTGTAGATGCACGTGGCTCTGCCTACTCGGTGGGACGTAAGACAGGAAAGACAGACACGGCGAAGACGCGCTCCTTACTCTCCTGTTCTGCGCGCACACGCCGACCCGCCCACATGACTCTGTCTACCAATCACAAGTTCCCTTTGGCGCGTTGTGCCCGCGCTTCGCCTACACGTACAGAAAACGTTGAATTATTTTTTGCAAAGCACAAATGCTTTTTTAAAAACCTAATAAATACATTGAAAATAAAAAAAAGAAATATCACATTTCGATTTTTAAATCATTATCAATCGTTTTTATCAATCGTTAAGCGTTTATTTATTGATTTCGCATGGAAATTTCAATTTTAATCGAAAAAAGAAATGGTGACGATTTCTCAAACTCAGCAACATAAGTTTCATTGTAACAGTACAAAGTGTCTTTGTATCGTATGCAGCTGTTTATATTATATGTACGAGTACGACCCACGTGGTTGGGGCCAGTTGTCAAAAACCAGCCACATGTAGCACGTGCTACCCACTGTATGATCACGGAAATCCACCATAGGACCGTGTACAGACGCAGATTCCACGCAGCTTTCCATGTGCAGATAATTTTACAAACCATAAACTGCAGCATGATACAATGTCTGAAAGGCTGTAGCAAAAGTACCACACAACTAAGATACAATAAAACTTTATATTAATAATAAAAAACAAAAAGGTTGAAAAATAATAAACTATTGCTCTTGCAGTATGTTTAAATATATACAAATTGATGGGACATATTGTATTAGTATTGCATGAAAAAACTAGATAATTTGTTGCAGGAAATTGTCAATTATATAATATAACATAATTGCAATAATATAATAATATTTTAAACAGTTGATCAGTTTATTCCTCTTGACCATGAACAGCACATCTGAGTAATTAACTCTCAACACCACACAGAGGCAGCATTGCATTTTACATTCCTCTCTCACTCCTGGAAGCATCCATGAAATCAGGCCACCCAGACTTTGATTACTGAGAGTGTATGTTGGTTTGTTTGCTACCTTTCATTGTGTGTTTTTCTTCTTGCATCTGCTGTTGTCTGACTTGGAACCCTAAGTCCTTCAGTATAGCTGAAATGCCTTCGAGCAAAGCATGTAATCAATCAATTCCTCAGTGGCACCAGAAGTCTTCTGATATCTTCTGTGTAAGCATTTGTACTGTATAAAAACATGGATAACTGATCCTTATGTATTCTTCCTGTGACTTTATATCATGTGAACACTTTCACTGATTTACGAAGCATTTTAGAATAATTTTAAAATGTGTTTTAGGAAGGACTCTTGTGTTAGCATGGCTCTATATTCACAGGGTTCTCATCACCACCTTGACCAAAACAGATTATTTTAGGTCAGACAGGAGCTTATTGATCATGTAGAAATGCATTATTCCTGGGCAAGCACTCAAAAATGCACAGGAGTTATAACTTTGTGTGAAAACACACAGGGGTAAATCTTTCCTAAAATACAAATACTCATTGCTAGAGTTTGCATCACTGCTAATGGCTTAAAACTAGAAGAAAAAAATCTTGAGTGCTGCTATTAATTGCTGTGGTTGTAAGTTTAAATGAATGCAGAGAGCTGACAAATTTATAGAAACATAGGGCAGTGCAGTGCTCTCCCTCTCCCTCTCTCTCTCTTATGAGGGATATGTCACAATCTGCTGATATGCTCTTCTTTCTGTGGGTCAACTCTTTCCCAACCATGAGGACAACCTGTAATGAACAGTGATGAATGATAAATGGTCACCACACTCAGGCTTTGTTAAGTCTTGAATTGCCCCCCAGGGGAAAAATAAAGTTCTTTGGTTGATTGATTGATTGATTGATTGATTCATTCATTCATTCATTTGTGTTCAACAGTGATTCTGTGATTTGGCTACCAGCTACTGTATCTGTGCATGTTGTACTAGGTGATAGATAGGTTGATAGTCTAAAGGTGAATAGTAAACACTTAAGTGCTTACCACACATGCAGGATGTCTATGAGGACATATGAGGTAAGTAGCTCCTTCTTACAGCAAGGTGAAGACACGGGCTGCTGAAATCTTACTGCAGAAAAATAAATATTGTGATGATAGATTGAGTCCTTATCTAGCATCCTCAGAATGCTGCTTCCTCTCCAAATTGAAGAAAGAGGTCAGTAGCATCTTTTTGTGGTGATGATGATGATGATACCATTACTGCTGTGAAGAGTTCTACAAAGAAGGGATCCATAAGATCCAGGTCTAAGTATGTAAATGTAAGCGGTGTCTATAAAATTGACTCCTTCTACCTCTTGCCACATTTATATACAAGCCTTCCACCTTTAGCCAATTTAGCCAGGCTCCATAACAACTCATCAGACAAGAAGATAAAGCCTCATGGATAGAAGCTGCAGTATGATGGGATGCTTTGTGTTTTTGCAACAGGTGCCCCTTCTAGTTCTGTGTTTCCCTTAGCTCTATACTGACCTCTTGTGTGTGAGTACATTTGTGCAAGACCTCATGACCGGGCACATACTAGCACTGTGAAAGTGTTTTAGAAGCATATAGTTATACATTTGTATTAATGTGCAGGGCTTAAAAAACTGACTGAATTCTCCCTCCACCTTCTGGATTATTATAACACAAGAGTGTAGAATAACTAGTTTCAGAAGCTTCATTCACATTTTCCTCATAAACACATTTTTATAGCCTTTCTTTGAGACATTTCCACCAAATATTCACGTGTTGCTTTTTGTCCTTTGCTGTTCCCTCTGTCACACCTTTTACTTTGCAAACTCTGCTTTCAGATTAAGAGCAATATAAATAATGATATGCATCATTATTTCTATTATTATTATTATCTTTGTCATGTAACTTGAGGATGTGGCATTAAAAGGCTTCATTTGGAGCCAAGTACCAGGAGTTGAAATTGCAACAAAAACCATTAGTAGCTACTTTATCTCCTCTGAAGCTTTACATGCCTGCTTTTGAGGCGTTTGCACCGTGACATTTTTACAGTTAGTAATTAAAATGATTGGTAATATGGAATATTGCTAGCCAGTAAAATTGCTTTAGGTCACAATGTGAATTTTCAATAGTACAAGATCATATTTTCCCTTTCTTTTCCCTGCAAAAACTCATTTACTTCCAAAGAAGCCTGTACCATGTTGTTTAAAAAAAGCTTAGACTTTAAAAAAGGCACCAAATGAGGCTTTGATGAGTTCATTCATACATCTCTAACTCTGACTGTAGAGCTTGAATGGAGGCAAAATAGAGGAACCCCCTAACTTATCCTTATCCTGAATGAATATGTCTGAGCAGTGCATCCCTCTCTCTTGCTTTTTGAACATTTTGATCCACTTCCTGTCATTTAAACCCATTTAGTGAAACAACAACACCCACACAGAGATAATATGTGTTAAGTGCACATGGAATGTTCTTGTTTTTATCATTTTTGGAAACATTTACAACTATTTGAGACAAAAGAAAAAAAAATGTAACAAACAGAATTGACCTGCAGTTTGCATCCATTTTCAAAATGTTACATAAATAAAACTCATATTTATAAATATCTCTTTTATAAACATATAAATAGTTTTTTTAAACATAAATACATTTATGCAGGGGGAAGATGAAGTACATGAATGTACAGCAGCAGCAGCAGCAGCAGCAACAATTTACAGCCTTGCGGTTTGTAGTTTTTACACCATTGTCCGCCATGTTGTAGAATGCATCTGTGTTTGTATCTGTTGACCATTTTGTATGGTATACATATATGTGAATATGTATAGATACCTGCATATTTTTTTCATATATATGTATATATTTATATGAGGACTTTGTAGCATTGTCATCCCAGTCTTTGTTTATGCTGGTCGTGGTGACTTTCGTACCGAAAATCTATCACTTTTTCTTTTTTTTTCCTCCTCAGGTGAGAACAAACTCAGCTTTTGTTGTCCAAACCTATCGTCCAGAGATCTAGAGGGAAAAAGAGGAAAACAGGAAAAGAAAAGATCAGCGTGAGATTTCAGAGACAGCTTAATCAACAGAGGTATTCATCTGTCTTTCATCTTTCTGGGAATGTCTAAATTAGTGTGTTACATGCTCAGTAAACCACTGAAGAACACATATCTAACACAAACCTCCACATTTATGGGTGTCAGCCGATGAAAAACATTCATGTTAGTCACAAACTATCCCTCCCATCAGGAGTTCACAGTTTACCACAACCACAAAAAAGGCCCCAAGCCTCAGGACTAATTGTGTGTCACCTATAGCTTCCTCATTACTTCACACAGCCCCTTTGTTGTTTTTTGTCCACAACACTTTAGGGTAAAATAGAAAATGGGTTTCCCAGAAAGATCCCACAGGGTGCTGTGTTTTCATGTCTGCATCCACACTTCCTTCCTCCATCTCACCCTGCCCTCTTTTATTTCTTAAACATGACATATCATTTGAGTTTTTCAAGCTGAAGCAGATGGGATGATTCACAATAATGCGCATAGGAGTGGACTTCCTTAAAGCTCGACAGTTTCCCATATGTCAATTAAAGTGGGCTTTCCTGCTGTCTTAAAGGGATTCCGGGAGGGAACTCTGCTTGAGGTCAAGGAGCATCATCAGTTTGAGTCTCCCTTCCGGCAGACTGACGTATCTCAAGTGTCAGCTTTTCTGATAATGAAAAGTCAAGCAGACACATGGAGTTGAATGTGACTTATCAGGCCTCCATCAAGTTGACCTAACAAACACATTTGAATTTATCAGCAGCTGCCCAGCCTCTATGCTTCTATTGTCATCCCTGACACACAATAGTGAATGTGAAGTACACACTGAGCTGGAGCAGTGGCTGTGACCTTTGATAGAACAGAAAGCTTTATCTTGTCTTTTAAAGCCAAAGATGTAAATCTGATGCTCCCTATGCCTTTTCTCATTTTGTGTAGCTATCCTCCCTTGCCACCGTCCATCCATCCTCTTGCAAAATCTTGTTTTTCTTCTGAGCGTAATTAACATAAAAAGTGGAGATGTGACATCAAAGTCCACTCACCGTCGCAGCGCTGCAGCCCATCCCTAGCAACCCATGCCGCTGATGGTTCCTATCCTGTCCATCTTATGACCGAAGCAGCCACTCCGCGCCGTGGAGCCCCCTTTCTTGTTTCCGGATTTGTGTCTCCTCGTTGCGGGTTGGTCGTTAAGGAGACGTGCCCACATCCCTCTGGCCCGGGTGTCCATCCGTAAATCTCGAAGTAACCGTATCCGAGAGCGCACAGCGTCTAGCCGCCTCTCCCTCTCCTCCGACTCCAGAAACTCTGCCAGCTCCTCGCCCAGCAAACTTCTAAGAGACTGAAAGACAAGATAGATGAAATACATAAACGATGCCTCACATGGGGATATACATTGTGCAAAGAGGTATGTTTTGGATAAATCACACGTATACTGGTTGTTTAAGCAGAGCAGTTGTCTGTAAATGTCTGAGGCAAAACTAAGATTGGTAATATATAGGCACTTTCAAGCGTCATAAACCAAAAGGGTAATGTTTTGCAAGTTTTACGCACAGCACTACAGAATTCACTGAGGTGGGTAGCGGTCTGTTAAAAACTAATGTGGAATAGTCTCATTAGGCTATAAAACAATTCCACGTTTCCAGCGAGCCCCTAATTTTATTCCTACTGTGTGACACTTCGTCCCTGCGGAACAGTCATTTAAGACAGGTGCCTGCAGCCCGCTCCTCTGGTCTGAGCGCACACTGTGGCATCAACTTCCAGCTCTCCAAAATTCAAGCCCACTAAACTAAAACACTCATTCCCTGTGTGAGTGTTAGTCAGCGCGTTCTGTGGCTAAATTTACGCACGAATCAGCTTAGTTTGTAACGAGCTGGCCAGAAACAATCAATGGCAAATTTATGCTGATGGCCATGCAAACCAGCGAAGAGCTTAAAATCTCATAAATTTGGTGCTTTCCTCCTGATCTGTTTAATTCTTTTTGGGATCTTAAACGCGCCAAACAAAAGACGTTGGAGGGACAGTCAGAACTTTACATCACTAAATATAAAAGAATTATCTTTGTAAAACAAATAGAAAGGGGGAAAAATAATCATTTTGTGGGAACTTTTAGAGTCCAACTTTGGAAAAATAGTCTTTGCTGAATTGCAAAACATAACTGAAATTATGAAATATGATGCGTAAAACAACAGTCTTGGGCGCCTGAACCACAGAACAGCTGTTCACTCTTGAAAACCAAAATTCAGCTTCCAACAGCGCGAATCAAATGAACTGTTTTAGTTCTTAGTATTTGGGATATAAGTGACTTCTTCTTACCTTTTGCTGCGTTTGAGATAAAGGTTTTGCGCCCATCCTTACTGAAAGCAGGGTGACCATAAGTCCACACGCAACCAAATACGACAAGTTCATTTTGACAAGTCTTCTCTCAGGGATTCCTCTGCGCTAAAGTTCAGAAAGAAGGACGGTAGCTTCAGCCAATCAGCTGTTAAACATAAGAGGCTTGAGTCCGTCCTTTACTCCAAAGCTCCTCCGGTGCTCCTCTAACTCTGCGTATTAGTCCTCACCGCTTTATAGCCAGCCTATGGTGATGTCATTACAACCTGCGTAATGGTCCTCCTTCTCGCCAATTCCCTGTTTTCGCTACCTGCCTCTGTGCACGTCAAGCCAGGGTTTAATTAAATGACACAAGTTCTGGTCACCAGGAGCTTTGGAGGAAATGATATAGGCTATAAGCTATCAAAAAACAGTCTTTTTTAACTTTTAGAGCACTGGCTCAGAGGCAGCAAATGAAACCAAAGGTGGTTTCAAAGGCTGCGCTTTGAGAGCTGAGGAGCGACTTTGGCAGAGAAAGGACTTCTGAGATGCCAGCCGCCTGTCCTGTGAAACATCTTAAAAAGTCAGGGACTATTACTGAGCTCATGAGTGACATATTTTCTTTGTAGAAGTAAAACTCCAAAATCTGCCACTGAAATTAAAAATGTACATCAGATTTGAGACCTGCCATGAATTCACTAGGATCAAATGTAATGTTCTTAAACTAAACACTGTTTGGAAAGCACCGCGAACAAGTGGAATGACACCAGGTATAATTCGATATTTTATGACCTCATTTATTTGAAATACATGTTTTTTTGCGGCTGCACGGTTTCTTGTTACTATGCATCATATTGGAGCGTCTGTGCGTAAAGACGTTACTTGACCTTAAGCAGAACGATGACATCATCCACCACCATTCATTCATAAGACAGGAATGATTAATATAAATCAGAAAATCCCCAAATATGAAGGGATGACACTGTGCAAACTCCCATACATCTTTAGGTAAGGCATGGTTTTTAACAGGTTTTGTGGATCTTGGAGACACTTTTGCTTTATATTGGAGTGAGACCTGCTGCATGGCCAGAGACCTACAGAAGAACCACAGAATTAAACAGAAGTGCAGTGGCTTCTCTGAGGCACAGCCTCACAGGATGAGTGTTATGACTGGATGTGTGTGTGTCGGGCAGCCACCCCCACACACTGAAAAAGAAGGCTGATTGAGACTCCTTTTGTTTGGTAACAGCTGTATTAGCTACAGCTTATTAGTACTGATTGCAATAACAACATCAATCTAGAATGTGATATTACAGACTCAGATAGGGTCCTATTATCCTAAATAACACCTGCAAAAAGTTAAATACGCCTATCACTGCTATGTAGCTACCTAGCTCAGGGCATGCCACTGCTGTTCATGCACAAATTATAAGGATATTTGTAGTTAAATAGATCAGCAGATGCTTTTATTGATGTAGAAGCTTAAGAGATAACCCTTAAAGGGCCATCTCCTGAGACAGTATTGAGCCTGACACTGATGCTTATAGACACCTGATGACACCATCTGTATTGAATTTGCACTAATTCCACTTTGATGCGGGCAATGATGCCCACAAAGTAAGCTGCACTCTTCCACATCAACTGCTTGTCAACGGATTTACACATTCTTCACAGAAACTCTTAGTAGAACCCTGTCACCTCAGTGTAATTCTCGTTGAGAGGAAATAAAATGAGGATATTTTTTGCAGTGTGGAATTATTCTAAAGCAGTCTGGGCCAGGCAGAGTGCAGCTGCAAATGTCAGGCAGCACCGTCTATTTTGGAACACAGAGTGGCAGTGTTTGCTGTGCCGAAAAAAAGTGAATACCCCCTCGTAGTGATAGTTTCCCTGATCAATACTGTTCTGCAAAACTCAAAAGCCATTATTCAGCAGACTGTGAGCACATCACAGAGAGATGATTTTGAGCAGACTTACTAGTGATATTAAGTTTATTAAAGCCTAAAATAACTGGTGGTAAAGGAAAATTTTAAGAGAATGCATCCTTCTTTACCTCCTGGATTACAACATCTATCCCTCTGGCTGACAAACGTCTTGCTTATTGGGTGAAACCAGAAGAAGGCAATAGATAAAAGTACTTTTTTTGTCACTTAATGTAAAATATTTTGGTCTCATAGCATCACTGGTTGCCTGCAGTGATGTCTCTGCATGGTCTTACTTGGTGATAATTTTGTGAACAAACCAGTCTTTAGTTATAGTTGCTGCTGCTCCTTTTCTTCTACAGCCATGGTGATTATCGTTGCTCATACCAACTATTCAGCTCTTCTATTCACCCCTGTGTGTCTAGGAATAAATAGAAGAATTTTCCCTGCAGAGAAACAGGCTCCAAAACCTCTGGTGAGCTAGAAAGCACTATTGTTTCCTTAACAGCCAACCACACATTTACACTGATAAAATATTGCAGCATTTTACTATAAAGGATAAGCAAAATGAAACTTCCACATCTCCGTAAGGTTGTAAGCACAAATAAGTATAAGATTAAAGAGAAAATATCTAAAAAAATTTACTGAACATGCTTTTTATTTTATTTTATTTTTTCGCCTTCTGCAATACAGCACAGGGACACGTCATCACTACTCAGTGAAGGTGCATTGACAGTCGCATTTGCATTCACTCACACACTGTTGTACAAACTGACCTAGTATTTTAAAGTAGATGAAATCGGCTGGTGCGGGTAGCTTAAAATGTGGTGATGCCTCCCCAGGCTAGAGCTAGTCCGTGCTCAAGACAGAGGCAGAGCATCAGAGGATGAGATCATTTGATTACATGTTTCATCACAGCCTGTAGTCACTGACACATCTGTTGATGAAGTATAACAGCGTCTGTCTTTGTGCCCTCAACTAAATTCACACATGCTACCCACAAAACTAAAAAAAAAAGGTTAAAAGATTGGTTTCTAAATCACTAACAGCATGTAGATTTCTGACCTGAGTCATGCTGTATGTCCTTACGCATGTGCAGTGGCACTCCTCACATGTTTGCTGCCATACACACACACATTATTGTATGAAAGATAGTAGATGCTGAGGTTTGCACTCTTGACTAGATGACAATTAGCTGGGATGCATTTTGAGTTGACACATATAGGTTTCCAGTCCTCATGGGGAAGCTTACACTCCCCGTGCACATCACTGAGCTTTGGGTGCTTATTGCTGGTTCACCAGTTGTTCTTCTTTGAACCACTTTGGTTATAACCACTGCATACCAGAAACTAGTATGGGGATTCTTTGAGTCACTCATTTAACCATCACATTTGTCACTCAGATCCTCATCCTTGTTGTTTTCGTTCCTCCTTAAACAGCAAGCCTGTTGTGATTCCATGATCCTGTGTTCTGTTTTCTTTGTTTTCTGTAAAATCCTCAGTTCTCCTGATTATTTTGGCATTGCTGTATTTGATAGTCTCTTTCCAGTCCTGTCTCTGACCTTCCTTGTGTGTTTGTAGTTGTGTCTCGTGTTTCCTGGTTTATTTTGAAAGTCCATGGCTGTGTCTGAAATCACTCCCTTATCACTATATATGGCCCTTTATAGTGTTTTCGCCATGTTGTAGTGCTGTCCGAATTCTCAGTGAGAAATTATAGACCCCATATTGGGCCCTCAATGTATCCCGCAATGCATCATGAAAATTAGTGTCCATCCAATTGTCACTACCTTTAGCTATATGTACCGTCATGCATTGCACGGACTGGCGAGAAGAACGGAACGGAAGTTACGTCGCCTGTCTTAAAAATATAATGATGTTTTAAAGAATGTAGCATGACCAGTTGTGTTTGCTTTACTAATGTTTTGCCATAAACCGTTTATTGGGCTATAACGGCAAATTATAATTGCAAACAACATAGCTTGTTTAGCCGGCAGAGATCAGCTTGTTTCAGTTGCAATGATAGAGGTCCGAACATGCTTTCACAATGAGTATGCTGTACGGAACTCCCAATATAGGGAGGGAGTAGGGAGTGAGTGAGTGATTTCTTCCTATATATATATAGACGTATATAGATGTATATTTCTGCGGATGTTATATAGGAACCTGTACTTCTGTATGACTGTTACAAGAAAAATTCCAATATGTTGAAGTGATTTCTAGACACTGATACACGTAACAGACTGCTCTTCTACTATTTGTGACAGCAAAGTACCACATTTTAAGTGTCAGATATGATCAGGAGTACTGCTTCTGTGTCCGGTACTTGAGATGAAAGGAAGCCTCTTTAAATTCTTTCTCTGATGATTTTCCTCTTTCATCTGTTGCAGGTAGAAAACCTCATCCTTTCTAAACCACCTGTAGTGAGGATGCAGAGTAAATATTCATATGTCACTCATGCAACACACAAACAGCTGCACTCATGTCCACGATGAATTCTCTGTTTTTTGTTGAACATTTTTTCTGCAATTGTTAATTCCTTTATTTTGAATTTTAACAAGTGAGTGACACATTCTTCCTTCATGCCGCAAGTGTTGTGTCACAAGTTTGTCCTTTTTTTTAACAATGTTACACGCTTTTCCCGATGACATCACATGGGTTACTGAGAGCACCTAGTTTGCCTGGTCCTTTTGTTCTCACCCCTCCTTGTTGTGCCACAAATTCTTATCCGCATCATTTTCTGTATTTTTTTTTTAGCTTTTATGTGGTTGAAAGAGAAAAAAATGGCCTTTCTTGCATCAGGAAGCTATACAAACTTAAGCTGGGACCATGTGTTGCAGTAGCCTGTGCTGTGAGTGTCTAAGGGAAGATTGAGTGTCTTGATTCCTCTTCTGGGGTTTTGTGTAAGACAAACTACAAGGCTGTTACGGTCCTATAAATAACAGTTTTATTGCATGTGGAATTTTAATGCTTTTTACACAAGTGCTCTGAAAGCTTTCACATGTGCCAACAACACGCTTGCCTTCAACGCTGAAGGAGGAATACTTGACTAATGTATACAAAATACTTGAGACTTACAAACAAATGAGGTACAAAAATTAGGTGCATACAAATTAGTCAAATTATCATTTAATTTTAAACCTTTATCTACAAGTACTGATTGTACATAAATGTTCAGTTATAGATATATATATTTGATTATTTGTTAAGGTGTGAGATTGGTCAAAAATCGCAGTTCCACTCATGGCCTCTTGGGCTGGCTCCAAAAGTGAGTCAGTCCCCATTGACTTGAACATTAAATTGTCCAACATCGCAGCAAAATAAACATGTAGATAGCTGGGATAGGCTCCAGCCCCCTGTGACCCTGCACTGCCGAACAAAGCGGGTTTATATAATGGATGGATGGATGGACTGGTGTGATTAGTTTGAGTGACAGGTGGGTGCCAGCTCACATCGAGATGAACTATGACACCACCAACACTGCCAACAGTTGGAGCCCTCCTCAGGGACACACCAAAAAAGACTCTTCAGACACCTAAGGAGGACGACACAGACATAGTCCATAGTTATGGGTTGTGGGCAAACTGCTCCCATCTGCAACAAGTATCTTGGCTTTTGGCTGCCTTGATTGAAAAGTTCCATTGAGACCAGAAGATTTACATGCACTTAACTACAAGTAGTAGTTTAATCTGACCACTATGCACAAGGATAGACTGGTGTGTCAACACTACCTTTTGACCTGGCAGAAAGGCTTTCTAACACATGTTTTCTAATGTTGTAATGGGGTCTTTTCATAAATCACACCAGACAGCTTTGCTCCCTGAATCTCAACTCTGGTTCTTGGCTCACAAATTCTTATTTGTTTATATTACCTTACCTGACTTGTCGTAGCCGTTCTGCTGGAAAGCCCTGAAGGTAAACATCTTCCATAGTACACGATAACTACGTGAATAATCTGAAACCATGCATACTTGCAACACACAGCTAAAGGGGGCCGAGTTTGGCATGGAATACTCTGTGGCTTTGAATGGTTGCTGTGTGACTTTTCTTATCCTGGGGTAAATAGACATGTAAGGTTACTTGTGTTGTTTGCACTGCAAATTACACATGTTTTGCACTTTGTGTACTTATTCAAACACTTCCTTTTTATCACTCATGGCATTATAGAGCAGTCTTTTATTAGCTAAAGTAATTATTGTTGCATGCATTCAGTTGATCTGCAGCAACATATTTAGTCTCTAATCATGCACATCCAAATTTCAAACACAACTACTGCAGCTGTAACGGTATGACAGATGAGTTTTTCTGAGTATGAGTGGAATATTTGTCCATAATATTGTTTAGTACTGGTCATGCATGAAGCCAAACACAAAGGATGAAGAAACCACAAGTGGAATACAGTCATATGAACAATAGGGTTTTATTGCCTGGTCCAAAACATGCGCTTGTGCTCTTACTTTATTGCAATTCCATAACCAAAATATAGCCTACTGATGGATTTTGAGCAGACATTGAGATGAGTAAAGGTGGAAAAAACTTAAAAACACTTAAAAACAATTCATTCAGTTGTAAAGCTATAGTGCAGAACTGCTGTTCCTGCTTCTGGCAGAGCGATTATCATTAAGCAATCCCTTCAGTGAATACAGTTTCTTCTTTATTTTGAGTATCATAAACATTTTCTAGATGCTTCTCTCTGGAATGTACACACAGGTAGTAGATTTATATATATATATGTGTATATATTGAATATAATGGGTGTTCATGAAGTTCCTTGCTGTAGCTGTAACATCATGATGTCAGATGAGAGTTGTGGCATTGCAATGAAACCAAGCATTCCAAAAGACAATGGCTAAGCGAACAATAGCAATTGTGTCCTGTGGAAATTTGAATTTAGATAACGCTGTGCGCTGCTTTTAATGGCACAACAATGTTAACTACTTAACATACTGCTCATATATTTAACTTATGTGCCAAAAATACTCTACAGATTGTACTATTGTAGTCTTGTGGCATGTTGCCTAAACATGGCGGAACATATGAGAGCAGCTCCAAAGTCAAAAGCTATTTTTATTCTGATATATTATTCTGATACTGGACCACAAAAGATGTTGACCAGTTCTTATTTTACTAAGTTTGTGTTTAACAGTTTAACTAACTACACACATATACAAATTGGTAGCAATGCTAAATACAGTGCTGATGATATCAGCATGGAATCCTTCTTTTGGCCTCATTTAAAAATAATAATAATAAAACTATTTAACTTTTATAATAGCTGCCATTCTGATTCATGCCATTGCCAATGTTAGCATTATTATTAAAATCATAAAAGTGAATAATATACAGGCTGTTTTAAGAGCGTTTATTCCAGTGTTCGCAGCACTACCACACATACTTGGTGGTGGAAATGTTTTTCGAAGGCACTCTAACACTGGTGTGTCACTTTTTTCAAAGCATGTGGAAAAACGCGTGTTTGGGGTTTGGGTGGCACAAGCTGTGACAAAACCACATGGAAACAGGACATTTCAGCGCAGATATATAATCTTGTATGGAGGTTACAAATAATTTGTTCGACTGTAAATGAAGTGTCCTGTTGCAAGAAAAGCGCCACTGCACAAAAAAACACTGTAACGCACTGTTTCCCTAATTATATTTTTATTTGAGACCAGTATTTCCCCTGTATCTAATTTATGAGTAATTGCTTTTAAAACTCACATTGAGTCATGAGGATCGTGTTTTTCTTCAAGTATTAATAGCCATTTTATCCAAACTCAACAGAAACTTATGTTGCTTCTGTACTTTAGCGCACAGTCCACACAATAGACAATGATTTTGATGCACACATTGGACTGTTCCATTCAACAGTTTATGTGAATCATTTGATTTGTGCCACTTTGAACCACTCAGAGGAGTCTAAAATAAAGTTTATGTATTAAAGCATTTCTATATTTGTGCCAAAATGAACTGAAACCAATGACCTCTTGGAAGGAAGGACACAACTGTACACTGCATTTATTAGACTGACTAAAAACCACTGGAATGGCCCTTTAAAGGAGAAGAACAGCCAAACTAAGAAGTGCAAAACAATTACTCGACCCACAGCTACTACAACAAAACTGTCCTCTGTGTGACAAATGACTTATAAGTCATTCCTGTCGTAATGTCTGAGGACTAACATGCAGCGTGTGATGTAACCCAACATCAACTAAAAACCCAGAGCTGCAGATGATTCACGTGAGGTCAGTTTATTCACTCCACTTGAAAAACATCTATGTGCCATAACAACCGTAGAGGCTTAGAGTGTCTTGCTGACATGTTTACTCAGTGGTCACTTTAAAATCCTGAATATTCAGGTATCATATAAAGTAATATAAAACAAAAAGCAGACACTCAAGTGGCTGGATAGATGTTCAATGGGATTATAACAGTGGGTATAAAACCAAGTGCTACCAGGATAAAGGTCATACTCATACAGGCGCCTGCTGTTCTGATCCCTTGAGACAGATGTGGAAGAATCGAGTCCACAGTGGTAACCGCTGCTGTCCAGGAACTACAAGTTTGGACAGCATTATAAAAATAGCAATAACACACTATGTAGTAAACTATATAATAGAGTAAGGGATTTTAGACACAGTCTATGACTGCAGGACCAAATAAGTTAATGTATGAAGTAGGGATGCCCTCGAGTCCGAGTCATTTGATTTTGAGTAACGGGCGATACTGAGTCCCGATCCGATACTTTTAGGGTTCTCTACAAAGGCAAATGGCAGGTCACTCATTGCGATCATTTGTGCTATGTTGGCTGTGACTGCCTGTGCCTTCACACTCTCACAAGGCAACACAGACCAAAAGCGACTATCATACCCCTACTCATAACCCTAACCCTAACCCTAACAAACCAGAGCGCCATCCTGCACAGCATTATGCTGGATTAAACCGTGGAAACGCGCTAGCTTTGACCGCCCTAATAAATATATCCAAGTCCTGATCAAGTCTGAAACCACATAATCGGTCCCTAGTGTGAAAAATGTGTCTAGGCTTTGTAAAATTGATTGGCTATAACACCCAGTAGCAAATCTGCAGGCCTGAATGAAGAGAGAACCGGCTTGTGAATGTGGATTTTCTGATATAGCCTGGATAGACAAAAATAAACGACAGCACGGAAGGTCTGAAAGGGATTTCATAAAGGTCAACAAATATGAAAAAGCAAAAATGATCTAAACTTCACCACCAGATGCAACTGTAACTCTAAGATTATAGTAGCACTTGTAGTAAATGCCGTACCATTACTGAAGAACAACACTATCAAACTTTTTCATGCTGTGCACAAAATGTCCCCGGTATGTCTTCTAACTATTTTTCATTGATAATACTGCTGAATGACTTTTTTTCTTTCTTTCTTCGTGTCATGTTAACCTACATTGCCAGATGCCAGATTGCCAGTGGAAAAGTGAGAGAATGTGCTGGCTGACTGGAAATAAGGTGCCATTATGGCTTTGCTTTTCACTGAAACCTGCATTTAGGAGTATACAGCTTGCTGCTTGGAGCTGTTACTGCCACTTGCACCAACCAGAGCAATTTCAAACCAGATGAAACATTTGACAAGTGACATGGTGACCATGTGAGGTCAAAACCAAATCAGACAAAACCAAAGCCAGTCTGGCGATGGGGTTTTCAAAATAACCAGCGCTCATAACTTGTATGTGCCTCCCATTTCGTGGGTGATCTCTGACGTCAAGCTAGGTAGACCTGCGCAATGGCCACGCAGGTCTATCATGGGAAATATAGCGTAGAGCAAAATACAGACTCTTTATATTTACAGTATGGAGGTAATTTGCATATGCAGTGATTTTTGTGTTCTTTTGTGGAGCGAGTGTTTGTGTTGTTAAATAAAACACATTCAAAGTGTTTAGGAGTCTGGATTTGGCTCATAAACTCACTCCATTTTACCTCTAATTTAAAATGTGTGTTTCTAATTGTGTGTGACTGTAGACGAAATGTTGTTTGATATTGTTTATTTGACTTACATAGGACAACGCCGCGTTTACCTTTAAAGACCGTGCGCAAAGACACTTCAAAATGACATGGCCTTTTACATCCAGAGACAGCTGCTGGCTAAAGACCTGAGAAAAAGCTTGATGGCTGTTAACTTTACAGTCAGGAGCTAATTCAATAAAGATCTTTTTTCACACAGTACTCCAGAGCTGAGGCTAAAATGAGTGAGCATAGGAGACAGTAACCTAAGAGCTGTGAAAGGGTGTCTGACTCGCCACATTAAAGGCAAAATCCGGACTGCAGTCAAACAGCATTAAGCACTGCTCTCATAAACTCTGGTCACATACTAGCCTGGCTGTGAATGAACTGCACCATAACCTCTGGGTAACCTCTCTGTTGGCGTTCTGATTCAGGGGTCAAAAGGCTGTTTTTATGTTTCTTTTGCCATGAATCCATTTTTTTTCAAATTTAGTTTAGGTATTATACAATTAACCACCAACATGACCATAACCACACAGTAAGGATTACAGTATAATATTGTGGTCAAGGCCACAAATTGAGAAGGGATTTTTATGAACTAACTCCATAGAAAATTTACGCTCAATTGTGAAGGGTAATCTGGATCAAACGTATCATTTAACTGCAATAACCAGGGGGGGACTTCCAACTGTCAACAACATGCAAAGATGCTGATAATGACACAGGGCTGTCAACTTTGTCAACTCTGCTTGTGTTGCATGCAGAAAAAGGAGGAGACTCATTTACTTCCTGTATGATGATGTCATTAGTACATACCAAGTGTGAAGGGGAGAATTAATAATGACAAATGTTATGTTATATAAATAATGTTGATTAAATTGTATTTGTGACCTGTTTTACAATAATGATTAATGTATTCGGTTGTACTAAAGAGTGTAGATTGAAAGAAGGTGAAATGAAATAACTTTACCTGCATACCTACTTCAAGGAGGGACACTGCATGGGTAAAATGGTCTAGCCTAGATTGATTCCCGCTGATGAGGGCCTATATAAGTAGCTGCCATTTCACTGTGAGGCTGTTTGAGGGAATAGATGTTGGAGTCAGCTATGTGCATTGTGTTAAGATAAGGTTGGTTCATTTTAGTTATGTACACAACAGTGCATCTACAAATACACATTTCCTTAGCTATACATCTTTAAGTTTCTACCAATTCTTTACAAGTTCTTGCTGTGAAACATAATAAACATGGGGTTGTAGTACCATAAAAAATGGTTGCTTAAAACATTACTTGTTGCACATCAAGTGAAAATTCATTAGCCTATCATGGTAAGATTAACATTTGAATTGTTCACAACCCAATGCTAGCCACAGAAGTCACAGCTGTGGCTAGCATTTACCCACCAGCAGCACTTGTAGCTAGCAGGTAAGCTAAGCTAAAACATTCTTTTAATTTTACATTCAAGTTACATTAGAGACATTAGCTTTGAACCCATTTAGCGTCAGTACAGAGTTGAACGCCTGCTATTTCAAAATGCTAAAGTTTTAGCATCCAGATCTGAGGCCATTATTTGACCAGGGAGGGGCATGGGACTGTCTCTGCTTAGCCGAGAGTGTGACGCCTTAATCCAGCTTTTACTGTAGGAAGGAGTGAAACACACCAAGGTTTACCGCCATACTGGGATCACCAGTTTAATGGAGGCTCGCCCTTGCCCACACTCAAACCCTGCATCTCTTGGCTCCCTTCCAGCAGCTGGGATATACTGAGGAGCGTTCTCATGGAAAAGCTGTTAAACTGGCCGCTGTAGTGAGAATGAGAACAAGTTTCCATCATTTTCTAAGTAGCTATGAAGAGATGCATCATTTTGCTCTGCCATATAGACTTGTGTAGTTTCATTAATTGTAATGTAATGGGTGTAATGAGCAGCTCTAGTTCCATTTCAGTGGCTGCAGGTATAAGCATTGTCACGTCTATTTCCTCCTGATGTTTCATGCTCACCCATGAGGGGTCTGAGTGAGCTTGTTTTTGCTTCTTCTCCCTGTTGCTATGCAGACTAACTTTTCCTTTGGCTGGGTTTTACCAGTCGTCCTTAAAGACAAGCCTGGTCCTGATTGTTCCGGATCGCACGGCGGAATCAAATTAGGAATTGGTAATGGCCAGAAAGTCTGTGTCTGAGGCATAATACTCAAGGGCGTGGGCCCACCTCACATTTCCCATCCACGTTTCCTTTTCGTCCCAGTTCCTGGGTGGAATTGTCAGCTTTTATTCATTACCAACTAATCTAGAGGATTTGTAACTAAAACAACAAAGGCACAAATCAATAGGAGAGGGTGATGTTCCACAAAACAACTGTATGTTTTTGATTGACACATTCATACATCACGGTTGTTCTTCCTTGAGTGGGTCCCTCTGTTCTCTGCAGATTATAAATTCAATAATGTCCTACATCACTGTGATTCTAGGTGCGTGTTCTGCTCTGTTTTTCATCAGGAGATATGGGAATCCCTACACTGACACTGGAAGCTTTAAAATATTGCAATCATTTTTTCCCCTTATAATAGACGTATGTAAACACTGTTAGTTTTATCCTCACATACCCTCTCCTGTGGGCATGTGAACACTGACTTACTGTTTGCTTTAAATATCAATTATTTAATTTTGAAATGTTTCCAGGCTCCGCTCTCACTATCATTACCTTTTTTATTTTATATTTTTTTTCCCTCTCTGCAGGACCCCAAGGCTTTGAAATTATAATGTGGCATTTTGCTGGCACCATAATAACAGGTAAGATATCAATCTTACAGTTCTTAAAAGGATATTCCACACTTCTATGGTTGGCTTTTGATGAGTAAGATCAGCGCAGTAATGATTAAGTTATTGCTCAACATCTGTCAATCTAATAGAGTACACATAGTACTAAGTACACTTAGCTCACATATTCTGACTTGCAGAATTTTATTTGGAAATGAAAACAGATATGATCTCTGTTTATATTCCTGAAGCTGAGTCAGTGTGTCTGCTCTTACACGCCTTGTTAAAGACATTAAACTAGTATAGTAAAACATTCATTCTTTAAAATTCTTACTGCATTCTCACTAAGCATTTCATAAAGATCTAAATAGCTTGTAGGTGCATTTATTTACATGTATGTCCCATACAAAATATGATGCATCTGCTTCTTCATCTGAATGTTTTGTTAGTATTATACATTATGTGAAATTAAATTACATTACTGACAACGCTGGAAATCTAGCTACAAAGTAACAAGTTAGGATACAAATATTGCAAACATGCTCACTGCTTGTACAGTAGTCATCACTGCCAGTACTTTCACTCTTAGATACTGTTTGGTCTGGACCACCTGAGGGAGATTTAGATCTTTCTCTCACAAGAACCCAGCTGCATGTCAAGATAAGTGTTTTTTTTTTCTTCTTTTTACTTATTTCAGTGCAACGCAATGCCAGAATTATGGGAAACTGCTGCACCCTGTGTTGTCTGAGAGAAGTTTTATTTCCCACATATATTAGATAGATGCATTCTACCTGTAAGGCTGCTTTCAGTATGAGTATTCCATTGTAAGGCTGGGCCATACTAAAAAGACATTATGTTCTTCCATTCAACCATTGTTTTTCTTACTCCTTCACTGAGTTCACTTCCATATAGTGTCTTTCTCATTAGGAAGACACGGATTTATATTTGATGACCTCATGCTTGTGTTAAATTCTTTTATACATGTTTATCTGCGCTGATGATTTACAATGTATCTTCAGGGACCGACTTTCATACATAATATAAAAACCTCACTCAGAGCATGTTAGCATGTGTCGAGCGGTCGCATCCAGAGTGACTTCTGGTGACAGAGTCAATGGTTTTAGCATCTTGCTAAGAGGGGCTTTTGGCCAGAATGTACGGCTGTTACTGCTATTGAACCCTTGTCCTTTACATGATGTGAGGGTCGCTGTAACCACTAGGCCACCTGCCACCCTGAATCATCATTATTAGGTCCCCCCGAATAAGTCATATACTTGCGGAACGGAAGGAAAATGTTTCAGTTGACGTTGAGAGTGTGGTTGTAAAAGCAAGACTTTAGTTTATATGACCTGAACATACCCTCACTTTTGTGAGGTACTTTTTCTAAAATTATTGCCTTCATTTGTTGCTGCACTAGCAGCTGGCAGGGAGCATTGGAAGTCGAGTTTCCTAAAACAGTACGACACCAGATGGTAGTGTCATGCACCGGAGTAGTTAGGTTTCGTTGGCATGTAATTAGCCAGTTAGGTGACAGGATTGCTCCTTTGTCTGAGCTAACATTAGCTCACCTGACCTCAATACCCCAATTTGCTCATTTTGTCACTTTGTCCTTTTTTGTACCTTTGTATGTTGATACCTTGATCAACAAGACACTGACACAGGGATAAATAAATAGATCTAATCTTTTTTTGTTGTTGTTTTAAAGCCACGGTTACAAAACTGATAGTAATCAAGGTTTGGCCATGGTACAATAACCCTGTAAAATCTCTGCTGCCGAGAAACCATAGCTTTTTGCCTTGCAGCTATAAATGTTGCAATTATAATATAAAAAAAAGAGTAATGATAATATCTCCAGACAGGGAAACTTCTCTGGAGACATCGGATGTTGTTTTTGATGCCTCGTTTAAAACTCTTGTCAGCATTGTCAGCTCTGTGATAAATTATGTGAAACTCTACAATTTAATGTTTCCTAAAAAAGATTGATTCAGTCAGGTAAGTGTAATTATTTTAAGTACATATTTAGATAATGTAACCCTTCCTTTCTGTGGTCTACACAATACATGCACAGCATTTGTCCATACAGGTCCTTTTGCTCACTGTAGCCGACTGTGAGCTGAAGTCTGTGAATAGCTTGGGAACGTGAAAAGAAGAGATCAATCTGTTAATCAGAGGATTGGCAGATTGATCCTTGGCTCCATATGTCGGAGTGTTCAATTTACTCCCTATGGTCAGCACACATGGTGGCTTACTGACATCGGTCCTCTGTCAGCTTTAGACCCTATCTGACTAATAGTGAAATAATCTGGAGAGTGACTTCAGAATCACAACTTGTGAAAACCAGGTTTGCTGTTAGATTGAACCATCATTATTAGAAACAGACACTTTAAAGAAATATTGGGCAGGTAAATGAATGAAGCATCTGTCCATTGTCAGTTAACACTTGTTACTGCCATCAGGTCCACATTGATTGGTCTGAACTGCAGTTGTTTGGGTACAAATAGATAGTTTGAAACCTGGCAAGAGGGTGTGTGGCTTCATAAACCTTGTTAGAATCCAGCTGCTTTGCAAGGCAACCTAGAGAACATGGCTGAGTGGCACATGGAAAGACACAACATAATGCCATTTAATGTGGCTCTGATTATTATGCATCTCTTCAGTTCAGTTGTACACTTTAACCAGTTCTATGGCCTTATCACTAAGGTGTGAAAAACGTTTTCAGTTTACTCAACTTGTGTGTTACAATGTGAATTCCAGGCATCTCGGAGAGTAAATATGAATGCAGCATGTAAGACGTGACCCTATAAGGAGCTTCTAGTGCATTTTTTGTGTGGTCTGTCTAATATTGTAGGGCACCATGTCTTGTGTTTGCATAGTGGTTTACATATTTTATATAGACTGTTGTGCACATGTTGTAAAAGTACTGTAGTTGTCTGACTGCATCCATTCTTGATGTGTGCACACTGTTTAGATGCATGAGCCTGGAGTAGCTTGTTTCTGTGCAAATCCATATAAGCTTTAACCAAAGAGAGCTTGTGTGGCCGCTGCAGTAAACTGCTGTGTCAGCTGAGGTCCGCCAGCTACTCTTGGCAGTCGGCCATGTTCTTTGAGTGTTCCTGCTGCCTTTGCCATGTTGTCTCCTGCCGTGCCGTATCCTCCCTGAGGGTGATTCCCCTCCTCCTCCCCCTGGTTCCTCCTCTTCTCTCCCTGTGTCAAACTGACAGCCCCTTGAGGGTGCAGATTTTTGCACAATCACTATTGTTCAGATACAAGATGTAGTTATACAACATTTTAAAATAATCTCAAGCCTAAACAAAGTGGACTAGCAAAGGAACCTCTGGCTAAGTAATGTCATGCTGGCATCCCAGGATGTACACCCAGTGGATGACACACAAAACCCGAAGCAACCCTTAGCTAGTTAATCCATCCAACGGCGGTCTTAAATGTTTTGAATTCACTTACTTCTAATATTAATACTGAACTATGTGCTATGTTAACTTTCTGTTTTATAGCACCCACCACAATTTTTCACTCAATTTGAGTGTGAAGCCAGTCGACTGGACAGGAAACATACAGTGGAAAAAAAATAAAAGAACAAGAAAACCTTTGATACGCCTGTGACCTGGAGATACACTTGACGAGAAGAGGTTCCTTGGAGGGCTATCAAAGATTATAGGAAACACAACGGGAGACCTGGGCTCATCCTGTGTAATCTGTTTTGAGAGTCATCTGAGGTAGACCATTTGTTCTGGGTGGGGATGTTGATTTGAACTAAATAAAGGCCCTGAAACCCAATAGCGGTGCCTCGAGTAGGAAGAAACACCCAAAAGGGATCTGACTAGTACAATTTAGAACAGAATAGAAAAGGCCTCATTAAAAGTAAGATGTATTTCTGGATTGCTGTACATTTTAAGAGGAAATTATTATCACAAGGAAGGTCTTCTTTGTGTGAAGGGTAGAGGGTTAATGCTGATTGGTGGAACTCCAGTTGCAACAAAAGTCAACAGCTAACTAGCAGAAGCTAATTGGAGAACAACAGCGTAGAAGAAGAAGATTAAAGGGATAAGTTAGATACATAAATGATAAGGGACTGCTTTGTTGACTTCACATCACTGATGAGAAAATGATTCATATCCTATTGAATACCTTAGTGAATCCACAGGATCCTAAAAAAAATATATAGGGTGAAGAGGGCACCTAGCCTTAAATTCCTGCTGTGGAAAGATCTCTTTTTAGCATTTTTGTTCGTTGTTAAATTTAATGCTCCAGAAATTTCACTTAAATCTTTTGAAAAATAGATCAAGAACATTTATCAAGACCTGAAATGACACCTCAACACACATGCACATACAATGAAGGTGTCCATTTAGCTCATTCATGGACAACACTGCTGAGCAGGAACCATAGGCTGTGTGAAGAACGTTTTGTCCTACTTACTATAGTCATCGATCACCGTGCTTATTAAACTAATAGGAACAAGAATCATCATTAGGTACCAGAAATGTACATTACATCCTTTAAGGTGTACAGTGTGACCTTTTAAAGGAAAAATGGGTCAATAAATGGTTTCAGATGGTGCTTATCTAATTTTGGAACAATTTTCTTATTTAGCCTCTAAATGCAAAAGTGGAAATTTGTTCGCCACGACTTTCCACAAAAACAAAATTAAACAAATTAAGTTTGGAAGGGGAGTCTTAGGGACTGGTGGATTTTTTTGCAGCTGAGGAGTTGGAGCATGAGTCAAGAAGAACAATTAAAAGAGCATCAAAACAAGCTTTCTGTTTGCAGCTGACACTGTTTAGAGGTTTGTGGCAGGGGGCGGAAAAGTTTGGATGCAGGAAACCTGCCACCTCTCCATGCAATAACCAAGCAACCTCCCTTTTAGCGGTTTTTGTTTGTTTGTCAGAGCTTAATTACTCTTAATTCTCTCTTGCTCTTTCCATTCTGTTTTTTTTTCATTAAGAGAAAAATGTGTTAGGTGTGTCTTGTTGAAAATTACCCAACAAAACTGCCAGGAGGTCTCTACCTGTACTGTTAATGTGGCCTTTAGTTAAACACAGGCTTTTAGCTCCTGCTGTTTTTAAAAGAACTACAGCGATTCTGGTTGTCTTTAATGAGAGTGACATCTTTTTTTCTGTTTGTAGGATACACTCCTTTTTCTCAATGCAAATGTGGTTAGTTTAGGGAATGAAGCATTCCAAAGTCATCACTTATAATACTGTATTTGTTATAGTGGCAGCAACTGGGTGAGGCTAAAGGTTTTTTGGAGATCATAAATCATGTTAGTGATTTATAATCCTGTTAGACTCATTGTTGAGTTATAGCTATAATGAAATTTGACCTTTGACCATCAAATTCTTCTCCGTTCATCCTCAAGTCCAAGTTGACATTGGTGCCAGATTTAAAGAAATTCCATGAATGTGGTCTTATAAGATGTTGGGTTCACAAGAATTTATTCATCCATGCTCATTGCACAATAAAGGATTTTCCTGCTCCAACAAGGTGACCACACTCCAGTCACAGCAGTGTGATATCATTGTTGTTTTTTACAGTTTATGATTGTGGTTCACATTCAAAGGGTTGAAGTGAGGCATCTGGACTTGCAGAGTTTTCTTGAAGACATTTTGCTGCTCCTCTATCAGTTCTAACTGGTGGGGAAACAGGTTTATATGTGGTGGAGGACCTCACTGGCTAATGACTCTGAGTCGTTAGCCAGTCATTGGACACACCTCACACAGACCAACATAGGTATATATGGAGACAGTTAGAGTTAGAGTTACACACAGACCCACCCACTGAGGTCCTCCACCACATATAAACCTGTTTCCCCAACAAACTGCTTGGAGGAGCAGCAAAACATCTTCAAGAAAACTCTAAAAGTCCAGATGCCTCATCTCAACCCTTTGAATGAAAATGAGCTGGATGACTGAGAATCTTCATCAATGTTACGCTTCACAAACTTTCTGGCCTTTGACCCACAAAACAAAATTAACTGACTTTGTCTATACAGTGTCTCAACAGACCTCCAATTTCTGACATTTGCTTGAACCACAAAAGCAATACAGATGTTTCCTTTGCTTGGAAGTACTTACCTTTTGATTTTATATTCACTTTGATCTTTTACAGCAGTGCAGTCATTCAATATTAAAATGTTTATCAGTCCTTTCATTTAAAAACTGATCAGCACTATAAATATCTTATTCAAGGCTATAAGGAAAGGAAATGTTAGAATGCTTCTGCAAATCAGCACGTATTCAGCCGCCCCGTTTATGGATGAATATGCCAGTCTGCATCACTTCACTTGACTCGGTGTCTCTTGCAAAGAAATCGAACTCTCTGGTCCCACCCTCCTTGGTGAACCACAGTCAGAACCTTAGACAGGAATATAGACAGCAGGAAAAAGCTCATCAAACTGCTTATAAGATCTTTGGAAACTGTTACTCAGACAATGATATTAGACTAATCCGACATCATCATCATCCAGCACATAACCATACAGGGGCTTGAGTTCTCACTCTGCAAAGACATGGCTGCGTCAGGTTCACATCATCTGCTGTGACACTAACCATGCTTGGCACTATGACTTAAGTATGACTGCTGTGACTTCCACGAGGTCTAGCCACAAGAGGCTACCCTGACTGGCATGAGCTTAAATGCTACCATATGTGTGTAACCCTAAGATATGTAGCTGAACTTATGAGCATATGGTTATGGTAGCAGTAATGATATAACATCCTGTGAGAAATGTGCTTCCTTTGGTGGACTGTTTGTGTTCAGCTGGTTTAATGTTTAAGCGATAATCCTAAAGAAGTTTTTTTTGGCCGAATCTTTGATGAGATCTTGTTCTGTACTACCTAGAGTTCACTTGTCAATCAAGTAATGCTTCTTATTTTGTAATGGGCTTTGCTTTTCTATTGATACCAGTATAGCTTCTGTAGGCTGTATGAATTCTAGTCTAGTTGATAGGAACCTCTGCTTACTATGATCTGACATTGTGTTTAAAAACCTGGCTAACCTTACCCATAAAGCTTTTATTGCAAGCTGATATGTTTGTCTACCTTATGTTTTGCTTAAATAATCAAAGTCTGACATACAGTATTAGCGGAAGCTCAGAGGTCTTTGGTAAACATAGTGGAATCATTGACAGAACCAGGAAGTCCTAATTGTTTTCAATTGCCACATGTCTTAAAATGAATGCCTAAATGACAAATGTGCTTGCCATTCTCTTTCACAAAGCTATTATCCTTATCAAAGCATACGTGGCACCTCTGCACACCTTCAGGCAAAGAAAACTTAGCTTGTCACCATTTCTCATCATCATCCCATCAAAAACTTCTCTGTCAAGATGGATATTCTGTTTTTCTAGCATGCTGTAACAATCCTCAGTGTAGAGAAACACAGAAATCCTGTAGCATGCTGGCCAAAGATCAACTTTTCTTCCCACTGGAATCTGGGTATAGGTAAGTTTTTAGTTGGTCCCTGCTCATGAATAGAGAGCCCCCACCCCATCCACCCATCACCCCTCCTTGTTGTTCTGTTCAGACGTTTCTGTTTTGTATCAGCTTGGTTTTCCATATATCTGTTTTTGCGCAGCTGTGTTGCCCTCTTTGTACCTGCTACACTGTGGGCTCTGTGTTAATGTGCTTCAGAGAACTCCAATCATGCTTGCGTTCACCCCACCCCACCCCACACACACACACACACACACACACACACAAACATACAGTGGCGGGAGCAATGGTAGTGGGTGGCATGGGGAGGGTGTATGTGTGTGTGTGACTACTGAGAAATGGTTGCCTGGAAAAACGATGTTTTCTGGGAATTGCTTCATCACAATAAAAAAGACACCTGCTCTTCAATATTCTTGTATTAGGAGAAGATTGTTTGGGGTTATTTGGTCAGAAACATACAGCCAAATAACTTACTAACTGGAATTCTAAATATCTTTTGAGAAAAAATATGTTATTAATCAAAATCGGTAGCAGACGGACTGACAACCCTCTTAGCATTGGAGGTGACTGACAAGGTAAACATATGAGTCAAAGTTAAGAGGCTGTTTTCTCATTGGGAGTGGTGTGGATTTGATTCTAGAAACAAAGGACAGTTCCTGTTAAATCATAAATAAATTAAAACCAATGGGGAAATGTCAGCATGAGTAACTTCCTGTACAATATATCCAGCAGCTAAATATTCTGTCATAATAATTCAGTTCAAGGATTTGATTGTTTTGTTTCAGAAGAAACAGCTGTGCTTGCTTATCTGTTAAGGTCATTTTAAACATGATTCCATGCTTGCTTCAATGTTTAAAAATAACCATACTGTTTGTATGTTAGCTTCTGTTCCTTACTTAGAATTTTTGTTTGCTAAGGTACCAAGGCCTTCTGATATTTTTGGGCATTGCAATTCTTAAGGGGTGTTTCTGGGCTTCCAGTTAGAGGGCCTTGATCACATCCTGAGTCATGTCTGAGTAAGAGCAAATCAGCATGGTTTCCCTTCTTAGAAGATAGAGGACAGGAAAAACTCCACCAAATCAAACACATCAAACACATCAGGAACCTTAACAATGTTCAGGAGGTGGAGACGGACCTTACTGATAACCCCCACCCAAAAGAATAACCTCTTTCCTCACCATGTCCCACCTTGTTTTTTTATGCTTTTGTCACCATTCACCAGGTTTATAGCAATTTGGGTATAGGCAAGAGTGGTGATGGCACTTTTCCCCCTCATCATTTTCTATGCATTGTATATTTATAAGCAATTAATTAATACTACATAACCTAACCTATGTTAAGTCTACTTGCATTTTTGCATAATACAGATACCTTTAGATACAAATACAATTAAGAGTACAAGAACAAACCATAGTATGAGGTTTATCTTTTAAGTCTTTTGTAACCACTGTGTACCTATATGCCACCTGCATATCGTATCCCGCCATCACAAGGACAACATGAGCTTAATATTTCAGTAAAGGCTCGCTGTAGGGTTAGTGCCACCTATACCACCCATCATCTTGGGACTAATCATGGGACAAATATAATTCTACAATAAAATAAAATAAATATATATATATATATTTTATTTTATTGTAGAATTATATTAGTCCCATGATAAGATGATGTCATATATTGACCAAATGTGTCATTTTAAGGAGGCGGCAATCCAATTTCTACTACTAAATGAGTGTCTTTTGCTATGAACTGTGAAAATGTCCCTGACATCCATCAAGCCTCTCTATCTGAGAGGGAAACACCAGAAACCAAACTTTGTGAAACCATGAGAATTTGTAACAACCTCTGCGTCACATTTTCCCTGGTGGCCCTGCTGGGTTGGGGTCTGCATTCAGTGCAGTCAAATTAAAGCTATCAAAATAAACTCTTGAGGCTGCCCTGGGTTTGACAGCACCTGTGGCACTGTAGGTACAACAGTTCTCTCATTCCAGATGAGGATTTAATTGTCTTACAGCAACCACCACCCATGTGCAGTTTACATATTGTTTCATTTTTTGGACTTGTCTTCTTGTTTACACTTTAAAGCGCTGAACAAATCATATAAACTGTCATGTACACAAACCACAATTGAGAAGAAGTAAATTCATATCAACGCTTTCTCCATTACAGAATTCAGTATGGAGCAATGGAGCTCAATACTGTTGTACTGGCTTAACCTTGAGGGGAAAAAAGTACACATCAGCAGAATGAAATTGCATATACAGGACATAACAAAAGTTCTGTAGGCTTCATAATGCAATCAAACCATACAAAAAAACAAAGCACTCATCATTTAAAAGAAATGCACTGCAATGATATAGTCTATAAAAAAAATGGTAATTTTATTGGACACTTAGTCGGAGGTTAACCTGTGGAAGTGGGTGCAGGCGATGGAATAATGAGGTGGACTATTCAAGATACAATCTGTTGAGAGAGATGAGATATTTTAATAGAATCAGAGGGTGGGGTGCATCTAACCTGCCTGTGGTGATTTTTGACTGCCTGAGATAAGCCAAGGAGACATAATGCTCTCCTCCTCCTCCTCTTTCTCCTCCTCCTCCCTGTGAAAGCAGCATAATAGCCAATCTTCACTTGGAGGCTATTCTACTTCTGTGGCTTGACACTGAATATAGGAAAAGCAATGAAATGGAGGGTTTGCAGATCCCATCATCATGGTACATACAATATTATTTGATCTAAATGGCAGATGCAGCATAGTTATTCCTTCCGTATAGAAATGCAACACAAAAAACAATGTAATGAACTTGAGCCACTAACGACAAGCATTAAAAACAAACTAAACCTTAAAACAACAGCATTTAAATATGTCTTTGCACATCCACTGTTTTAAGGACACAAATAAACCTGCTTGCCTGTACAGTATAACTCTTCAGTAATTAAATGTTAAATAAGTGACTTTGTTTTTGTCCTGTACAAAGCAGAGGATTTAAAAAAAAAGGGTTTGGGAGGTGTATGTGATGGGGGTCTCAGCCGACTGGTGAATTAGCTGGAAATTTCTATTGCTTTCTTTGGCAGAGGACCACTTCCTCCAACAGTGAGTGCGCTGTGTCCCAGGTGTGCTGTTCTCGACCTCAGAGCTCTGTATTAAAACACATGCGGCAGACCGCACTAAGCAACGGTCACCAGCCACTTAAAACTTCACTCAGGCTCATTTCTTTTTGAGTTTCACTGTGTGTTCAGAGGGATTTTCTCACATCACTCCACTGCTGTTGGTGCTCTGAAGTGCATTGATAGTTTCAGGCCATCTAAAAGCTTTGAGTTTGGCCAGTTGTGTTGTTAGTTCTGACCTTTAATTTGTCTGCATGCTGATCTGTAGGTCTAGAATCTAGATATACTTTAGCAATTTTCATTTTAAATGCTTATAAGACAACCAATCAAAGCTGCACGTTCGATCAGATTTTCCATGTTGGCATGCGCATGCTGCTTTGGCTCCAGATGTTTGTCCTTTTGAGTGGAGACTTGTGTCGCCAATAGACACCCTCCTTGTAATCTCAATTCCAGACCCCGGTTTTACATCACAGACGTTAATTGGCATTAACCCTGGTCACTCAAAATCAAGATCTGCCCTGCCTGTTGATGTAATGTGCTCCACTGGGCAGGAGCCAAAAGTGGCGGTCATTCCGGTGCTGTAGGTCCCACTCAGAGGAGCAACTACTCATTACAAACTAAGATGACCTGTATCTATTGTAAAGTGAATCACTTACTGCTTATCACCATGGTAGCGGTGGAAAGGAGTGTTTTTTTTCTTGTAAAAAGTGTAAAATGTTATAAGAGCATGCATTTGAACCCAAACTGTGATCTTTACTTAAACCTAACTATGTTTTTAATGACTAACCTTAACTAGTAGTTATTAATGCCTAACTCCAACTGCAACTGAACCTTAAGTGACGCTTGGGATAAAAGACCACTGTGGGCTTGGTCTTCATTCCTTTAAAAACATCCACCAATCTATCCTCCTTTCTCAGACCCTTGCAGCTGTGTCAGTCCTCTCATCAGATGTTGGACCTATAAGATATAACAACATAACCATGAGTTGTTTCTGGGGATGTAAATTTATTTGTGAGGTGAGTACTGCACGTGGCACTCTGATTTAAGGCCACAGTGTGTTTCACAATATGTTTCCAGTGTTGTATTTGTCATTGTTCAGCACATAAAAGAATGTCAAACATGTCTAAACAAATCGTTTAAGTGAGGACTGTGTAAAGTTGTAGCAGCAGTGATGAAAGAACACAATGTGCCAACTTGAACCCAAACAGCATGCCTCTGTTTATGGTTACCATTTCTGTCATCTACTGGGTAACTAATGACTCAACAGTGTGGCTTAAGATGAGGCAGACTCCTGCAGCAAACATAAACTTATGAGATAATCAACCACGGAACCTCCGGAGGTGTGGCTCTGGGTAGACCCTCTTTGTTTTGGAATCCCACATTGTTATTTGTCTCATCTTGACTGTTGTCAACTGTCAAGCTAAGGTCAACTTCTGTAATGTAAAACAGGCTGAGGCTTTTCCCTTGGCCACCCTCCAGGAATTCCCCTCGAACCTTCCATTCCTGTCACTTGTCGTTGAAGCGATGGTTAGAGGAGAAATGGCCAACTGCCTGGGTACCACAAGCAAGCAGAGTTTTAGCTATAAGGTTTTTGCATTAGGCTGCAGCAATAAAAGTTAAGCCGAGAGTGCTTAGAGTTCTTATCTTGCGGTTTAAGTTCTGCTGTTGGCCGGCCCAACAGGAAGGGAATGGTGACACAAATTCCCTGTTCATGCTCCCATGACGACAGTCTCTGTACTTGCCATTAGGTGAACACTGCCTGTTTCCTTCCCACAAAACTGGAAGAAAGGTTGAAGTGCTATTTTTAAGCCTGAGTGGAGCTTTGCACTAAAAGGACCACAACTTTCAGTGACCCACAGTCATTTTGAAAAGGAAGCATGTGTGAGAGTGTGCGGTTGAGGAACACTTTATCACAGCTTATTCAGTGGTATGCATGATGACCAGTATACCAAGGCCTCAGCTGTAAGAGCCTTTAGCATTTGATGAAAATGAGTGTAACCTTGTCGGCTCTATTTCAGTATAAACTTCTTCTGTATTATTAGCAAGACATCACTCATAAAACTGTCAAATTAGAAAATGAGATCATTTTTGCTGTTTGGCTACAGGAAAGGTACATTTGAACTTTATAAGGCCTATGAGGAGAACAGTTGCAGATATTACCAAAAGTATAAAGATGTCTTCTTCTAGAGAAAGATGTGCCTGCAGAGCACATGCCAGATTAATAATCCATGTTATATGCTAATCAAGGAACAGTCAGTGTAAGTAACCTAACTCACCGCTTATGTTTACATTCAAGCGACTGGAAAATGAGTAATAACAGTTAAAATAACTTAAGAAATCTTTCAAGAGTGCCCCTAATTCACTTCTTCTTTGGTCACTTTTAAACCAGGGGTCTCAAGAGTATTCCAAATTTCAATTATTTCAAAAAAAGTACAGCTGGTCCAGTCTTCCCAATCTTTATTAATAACAGGCCAGAACATGAACAGTTCTTCAGAACATAGAACCTCAGAACCTCTTAGTTAATCACGTTCCAACCACGTGACCAACTTGTCAACAAACACCACCAGAAGCTGTCATGTGCCTGAGCTATGGTAGCCCATAAGTGATAAAACAATATAAAACACACAGGGCAAGCCTCAGCAAATACGTGTGTACTAACAGTAAACTTTGATGTCAAGTGGGGGGCTACAAAATATCGACTCGCTAGCCACAGGTTTGAGACCCCTGCTTTAAACCATACATTGTCCATATTTTGCAGTGTAATATGTTCCAGGGCACTAGTAACTTACCCTCCCCCTTTGCTTCACCCTATTTTGAAAAGTATGATTGCACACAGAAAAAAAAATGACTTTCAGACTTTACAGAAGATGCATCTTGTTTGGCAAGACTGAAAGGGAAAACTTAAAATCCATTCGACAACAAATCATGTCAAAATGAAGTGGGGGAAAAAACAAACTATAATCTAAAGGTCAGAGCTGACTCTGAATCGACCACAAAGACCACATTAAATTGTAAAATAAATAAATAAAAAATGCATTTGTTCTTGAAAATAGAGAATAGATTCTTCCTAAACTGAAAAAGAGCAAATATTTATGGCGATAAGTAAAGGAAATAATAGTAACATTGAAGGGGAACAGTCTTGAACCCCCTGACCTCTTAAAGTACAGTGGTAGTGTGATGCGAAGGCTTAGTAATTACTTCCATACTCTTGCTTCTCTTACTGATGTCAATGGGGAGCATACACTGTAAAAGGTTACTATACATTTTTCAGAACCTTCAGAAAGTGTAGAGGTATCATGATTTGGTTGTTTTCAGACTCTCTGAACATCATTCTGAAGCTCTATTTTAATTGTAACATGAAGAGAACTTTTCTCTTTTCTCTTCATTTTTTAGAGTGCAGTGAACAGTGCTCTGAAGTACCAAGAGTTCAGAGTAAATTACAAACCTGATTAAAAAAAGAGAGAGTGAGAGAGAGTCTGGCTTTAGATTGAAGGATGATTGCAAGCAAAATGGCACTCGCGTAGTGATAAGTTTAAAAGCCCGTCCTGAGTTTGGCAATGGTCCCAGTATTGTTTTCACTTGTGGTGCACTTTGATATCTTTGCAAGTTTGAGAGACTTCTACAGGTTCCGTTCTAAAGACTGACTTTATTTTTGTTTTGCTTTTGACTCTGCACTTTTCAGGCAATTAGTGTTCAATGGAGGAGACGACTGCAGGGAGCTTATCATATAGACTGTGTACTGCTGCTCCCCAGGGACCACCGGGAATTAAATCACTTTAAACCTCCACTTATAAACATCCTGCAAAATTCTGCATTTCTCAAACAGTTGAGATTTTCAGGAGAAAAGTCTTGCATGTACAATTCGCATGATAGGTACATGTCTCTGTGTTTCATTATGTCTCACACATTTCATTATGAGATACTTTCAGGCAGAAGGCATGTAAGTTACCCCCTTAAAAATTATTAATTAGATTAATATATATTAAAGGGGAAGTCAGTCAGACATTCAACAACAGACAGAGCAGTACCACTTTCAGAGATTAGATGTAGTTCTGACTCTTGAGTCTTCTTCCACATTGCCATGCACGCACTGATGTTCAGCTCCACAGAGGTCCACTGAACCTATGTGTTGTGCCTGAAAATGATACTGAGATGTTAATAGGTCTGAGTAATGTTTACAGATATGGCTGTTGTGAATGTCTGAAAGGCCTTTATTAAACCAAATGCCTGTATATTAAAACGCTCCTTAAAAATATGCAGCGAATCAGGGTCCACACGTGTACTTAACATATGATGATTTAGCTTCTGGTGTCTTTCTCTCTGTTACCCTCTGTCCTACCTCCTCTCAAATCAGGGGACCCCCATGAGTGTGGTCCTGCTCAGAATTTCTTTCCCTTAAAGAGGAGTTTTCGTAGTTTTGCTACTTACTTTTGCAAAAGATACTATACCAATATAATCAAACTGACTTGGGATGTGTGTTGTAGCTGGTGAATATCTGTGTTAACACTGTTTATGCTGTAATATTGTCATGGTTTCACTAGGAACTCAAGATGAAACAATTGATGTAGTAGCTGAGAGACGAGCTGACTGTTTGTTTAGGGATTCTGAATATTTCTATGCACACATGTGTTTAGAGAGATTCTCATTCTAAGTACCAGGAGTGTTAATAATATATTGTTTCTGTTTGTGACTACCTGAGTATCAAATTGCACTTTCCAATTATATTTACTCTGGTGACATTTCGTGTCGTTGCTTTAGGCTGCAGCTGTCTCCCTGTTCATCCTCTTCAGACAGTTTCCAGTTGTTTTGGTGTTTAAGCTTTGGTTAAACACTGTAACTGTTGAAAAGAGTCTCAATAAAGCCTGGAATAAATCTTGTAGTCTTAGTCAAGTGCTCCACAGCTGTGTGACTGGTAAATTAAACAGTGTTTACGACCTACGCTTCAACCAGGCAGAAGTCTGGCTCTGCTGAATCCTACCTTTTTCCAAGTGCGAACACTCCAACATGCCACCTTGAATCGGATCCATTTGGCTGTGAACAATAGACAGATTACTTATTTGTCTTACATAGAAGAGAAAAACTGGTACGCCTTTTGGCTTTGAGGGCAATAAAAAAAAAAGAAAGACATTTTTTAATCACTACTCTTTTCCAAATATAAGAAGCAAGTTACTAATCCCAAAACTTTGGTTTATCTCATGATATACCAAAGCTTTGATTTCATTTCTGGTTGCTGTTCATTGGTTGAACAGGTAAAAGATTTTGTCTATCAGGCTAATCAATCTTTTTCCATGTCTGCCAGTGTGACATTTGAAAGCACACAACAAATCCTCTCTCGACACCACAATAAGTCAAAAAGCCTGGCAGCATTTTAGAACCATGAAAGTCTGCTGAACAGCTGGCATGCTCTCATTTGTTGGCCTAAACACTGAAGTCGGAGGCTCAGTAAGTAGCCATATCTCCCTTTAAAGAGTGTTTGTAGGTAATATCATTACGCTAAACGACAGCAGGTAATTAGGTACAATGTGGCTAATTACTCTAATTACCTGATGTGAAAAACGATTGTCTCCGAGGGATACGCCAGTCCCAAGCCTCGGAACGAGACGCAGCTGTCGGCGACTGTAGCTCTATAAGAGATGGGCCTAATTACACAGCAATTCTCACAAATTACTGTCTGTCTAATGCACATGCGGCCATGTGAGGAGAGGAAACTTGCAAAAAGGAGGGGATGACGTCTAAGAATCTGACCATGATAATGTTCAAGAAAAATCCTTAAACCACATAAAGGGTAACATCAAAAGGGTTTCTCCTAACCTTGATTTACCCGGAGCGATGCAGAGCATCAGAATCATTCAGTTACAGAATACCTTACAGTCATTCACATACAGATACAGGTAATCCTTTCTGAGAGCTGCACATGTTTTTAACTGTTTTGGGGGTGTGGGACCTTGTTGTTTTCACACCCAAGTTGTTCCTCATGGCTCACAGAAACAAAACAAAATACTAAACCCTGCAAAAAAAATTGAAAACTGTGATTATTTTTAATTTAGCATTGTTTGTGATTGCATATTTTATGTTTTAGTAATGATAGTCTCTTTTTAGGGCTGCTGTATATCTAATCTGAAAGAACATACAGACAGTTCTAAACATTAAATCCAACTCATATACACAATACGCACAAATCTGATCAATTGCTATCAAAAATCCTAACATACAGCTCTTTTTTTGGACATTAGCAACTGTCAGATATCCATATCTGCATGATTTCATATGCTGGGTTTGAATTCTGGTACAACTGGCATATTTTGCTTATGCTTTGATGTCTCTTTTATCAGCAGCGGTTACACCCTTTGGCCAATAACACTTTTCTGATCACAACCCCCCCCCCCCCCCAAAAAAAAAAAAAAAAAAAACTGTGAAACTGACTGTGTGCCATTTTCTGTCACAAGCTGGTAAGCTTGCCTTTGGCGAAGTGAGATCAATGCATTTAAATGTGGAGTTGGGGGTATGGGCCTGCCTTTAATTCCTTTAAGGATGTGACCTCAGACACCAAAACATTGGAGGCATGTTGAGCCACTTACCACTGGGGAACTTCAGTGAGACCGGACTGTTAGGGGTTGAGCACATTATTAGTGCTGATGGGAAAATTAGTGCTGATTCACTGAGATTTCCCTATGGACTATTGCAGTTATGACTCATTCGAAACTAACTGCCTCTGTTTGTGTGTGTCTTGCTGGTGTGTGTTCCATATTTTTGTCTTACCAGAAACACAAAAGGAAAAGGTGCAGGCCATTCAGGCCGTCATGCTTGTCTGCGTCCTGTGTGTGATCCAAGAACCTCATCAGGCCAAAGAGTCCTAGAATATCTTCAGGATCTGCGGGCATTACAGGGCGCAGTAATTTGTTCCATACAACCTTCGAAGTAGGAAATTTCTCGTCAGGCTTCCAATCTGCCTTCACTTAATTCTCAGGTAGTGCTCCCTGTGGCTGCTATCCACTTGAATGCAAACAGGCTTTAAAAAGGTCTGATGGACTGGTGTGTGTCAGTTTGTGCCAGGGTATGTTTGATTGACTGAATGATTAATTGATCAGGCACAAACATACTATTATATATATAAATATATCATATGCATTTAGAAGCTACTTTGTATATTTAAGTATATAATTTATATGAATAATATAGAATGTGAGTAGTAGAGTATTTACTGTGCACAGATAGACAGATAGTGCTGGTAGAAATAGATCAATATGAAAAATTGTTTTCATAAAACACCCATTAATAATGGGTTCTCAGATTAAATATTTGTAACTGATATGATAATATGATAATTTCCCCTTTGGGGGAAAATAAAGGAATTCTGAACACATTAAACTAACATGGCACATGTTGAAAATGTATTTCCTCCACATATAGAAACAATGACCATATTTTACAACATGTATTTCATCCATTCTCAGGTAACAGATCTACTTTAAGGCTCAGTCATAATCACACCCAGGCCTTCCTTGCATTACCTGCCCTCTGTGACATTCAGCTTTTTATCATGAGAAAGTATTACCCAACTCACAAGGCAGAAATGATGACAAAGGAAACCAAATGTATTTTAGATATTGATACTAACAGGTGATGACATGTCGAGGTGATGTTCAGATATCAGGTTTGTAATAGAAATGTAAAATTTCAACCCCAGGTTTTGGCAGTATAGGTTATATTTGATTTCTGCAGTTATGAATGGGGCTTTTTATTGTGAGTCTGCATGGCAGTCTTTTACTCATATGCAATCCAGTGTTAGTTCAGACTACATTGACCAGGTTTGGTGTTATCCTCTCCTTTTTACTTTCAGAATCAGAATCAGAATCAGAAATACTTTATTGATCCCCGGGGGGAAATTGTTTTCGTTCCAGGTGCTCCATGTATACTCAAAAAGACAGAAATACTAATAAGGTAAAGTAGTGAGCGTAAAAAATAAAAATAAAAAATATAAGATAAAAACCTAATAAATTCTAAACATTAAACATTAAACATTAATGTACATTTCTTGTTCTTAATGATGTTTTTGTCCTTTAGTGATCACTGAATATATTTTTTGACATATCATCCTGTGAAGGATTCTTCTTCTGAAAACACCAGGGGCATTCCTTCACCTTACTACATATTTCCACTTGTCCCCCCTCCACCCCCACCCCACCAAAAAATATACAACTACTTATGGCTCATTATGAGCTCGACAAGGGGTGCCTCCTGGTTAGATTTTCCGCTTCTGGTGCTGAGAAAACAACCCCTCCTTGAATACTTTGAATGAACAGGCTAATGTAGCCCCAGATCTGGTGGCATTTGAGAGGGTTCCACTGCCCCATGTTTACATGTTCCAGTGGCCCTTACTTTAGATATAGGAAGGCCGGGGCAAAGAAGAAAAAAACAAAACAATACGCATACACACACAGACACACTGCAGGTTGTTAAATGTTAGCATTCTTTCCAAGCACCTTCGTGCAATGTTTGGCTCCCACCTGCCGTTTGTTTATTATAGAGTCAGCAGTTTAGTTCATTTAACAGGGGATTCCGTTTTTCCCCTGCAAATGGTTTCTGTTTAAACATGTTTGAATTTGGGACAGTAGTTGTGATCCAGTTAGGAGTGCGCACACGATTTGCATGTGAGGAACAGCAACGGAAAGTTATGTGCTTACTATGGCCAGAAATTGCTGAATATATGCTATAGGTTTTGCACTCACAGAGCTTTTCTGTAACAAGTAAAGGTACAGTTCTAGCCCTCTGAGGTCCCTTGTGGGTGAAGGAGAGGACAGTCTCAGTGGAATCTGAGAAAATAGTGTGGTGGGAGGAAAACCCTGAGCTGCTGGCTCTGATCTTAACCGTCCTGTTATGTTGCGGGTTTGAATTTCTTTAAACGTTTGAAATTTTTAAGGTTTAAAAAACATATTTAAAAGTTTTTTTGGTCTAAAACTTCATTTGCTTGCCTTAATTATTTGAATGAACATATATGTTTATATTAGGGTCAATTTGACCCGGCAGTCAAAGTGGAAGCTAAATAGGGTCAGAATGTCTTACCAATATTATACTGTAAACTATGATATACTTAGAGACTTCAAAATGAGCATGAGACCTAAACTGATGACAGACCTGGAGGCTCTGAAAGTCATCCTTGATCATGATGGTGAAATAGAGGAGAACGTGCCTGAAGATGTCCATGTTGAGGTCAATTCTGAATCTGATGATTCTGCTCTATGGACTAAGTGAGGAAACAACTATATTCCTCCAAGCAACACATTCACATCCAAAAATGGTGAAATATATTGGTTTTCATCCCCAAATACACATCAGCCAAAACACTGCAGAAAACATAATAAAGACGGTTCCAGGGCCCACAGGGATGGCAGTGATGCATGTGACAGACATAAAGACAGCTGTTGAGCTGGTCATGCTCAACTTAATACAAAAAATCATGCTTCCAATAGCGCCTTTAGAAGGGAGGCATGTTTTTGGGGAAAAGTAGCTGGATAAATTGCATTTGCATGCATATGTTGGGGTCCTCATTCTGGCTGGGGTCTATAAATTAAAGATTGAATCTACAGCCAGTCTGTGGAATGTTCATTTCTTATTAAAAAAAATATGGACCACTTTCCACAGAAATCCTAATGACTGATTTGTCTTGAATTTACGTCAGCAGGTCAGCTTGACCGTGAAAAGAATAGGTGTGTCTGTCTGGTGTACCAACATCACCCCATAAGAGAAAAAAAACCCCACAAATAAAAAAAGTATTGACTGAAATGGTTAGAAATTGGGTTAATACTGAGATTTGGATAATTAAACATGCCCAGGGTCAACTTGACCTGGGAACATCATTGCTGTTCCTGAGAAATGAACATAACAGGAGTGTTAAAGCCAGGGTTGGTATAGTCACTTATCTGCTCCTTATGAGTGCAAAAATAGTGTGTGATATGAAAAAATGGGTCATCTGCTGTAATCCTGTCAAAATGGCTGCCAATTACTGCTGAGAGAACCATGACCACCAACACGCCTCTCTATCTGCACAGACTCTACGCTTACCATGTATTGTATTGATAACAGAAAGGCCAAAATCACCCTGTGCTCCCTATATAGTGTCTTAAGCGTGGTTATCATTTTGTGGTGCTGTCCGAATGTGTGTGGTGAGAATATATAGAACCCTCAGTGTTTGTCATAATGCTTTAAGAAAAGTATGGGACAAGCGATGGTCACTACCATAGCAGTATTTACTGTCATGCTTTGTGCTTACTGATGCGATTAACACCACTGAGGAAATAATGCAAGTAGTGAAATGTATGTTTCATTTGCTAAATGAGCTCATTACATAGCCCCTTCCAACAACTTATGCATAGTAGGGGGTAGGAAGAAAGTGAGTTTTGTTATGGCGGTACTCGTGCATGTCTCTGTAAGAGGAATGGTTTTGGATGAAGCCCTGAGGAGATGCTTGACCAACCCCGGATTGTAGACTATGCTGTAAATTTGATAGCCTTTATCTACAAAACTTTGTTGCATTTGCTCATCACATAGACGGCTGAGTAATATGTAGTAGCAGTTCTCTGCCATTCACAGGACCCCCTGTGCAGCTTTGCAGCGCTGACCCACAGTGGAGTCCGTATAGGGTTTGTCAGCAGTGAATAATTTGAATAATGTAATAGTATCGAACTTAGCAGACTTTGATCTTTGCTCTTTCAGCAGGGTTCTACTGGAGGTGCTATATGGGCTGCCATGTTGTTTTTATCAGTTTTCTGCCTGCCTGCCTGCTGTGGAGACCTCTTTGTCTTCATCCTTGTCCTTTAATGGTGCCACAGTGGCACAGAGGAAATAATGAATCATGCTTTTAATTGATGTCTTTTATGGGGGGACCTCAGAAATGTGTGCTCCTTTATTGGATTGTTGTCACATGTGAGAAGCAGTTGTATCCTGCAACTACCTTTCTGGGTAAAAAAATGTAGAGGATACAGTCACTTTCAGGCTTGAGTAGCTTACTATGAGCGTGTGATATTTTAACAACATAAAGAAATGAGCATGAGTTACAAGATGGATACATCAAAGCGCATTCCTCTTGGTGTGAAGTCTGTAGTGTTTTTTAATTGATACCAGCACTTTCTTTTTTAATAACCCATCTGAGATTAGACAGAGCCTTAATGGAATCACCCTTTGGCTTCCAAAGGGAAAGAATTTGTTTGCCTGAAATCTGTTTTTGATATTGGAAGACAAATAATCAGGTCATTAAGGATAACATTAAAGAGTGTCGGAAATTTAAGCAAAACACATGGAAAAACCTGATTGTTTGTGAGACTGGAGGAGGCTGCGTAGCAAAAAGCTCTTAAAACAAATTAAACTTCTATAAATAGTGTGTGGGTGAACAAAAAGGAAGACAACTTTAATGCTGTAGTGCCAAAGTATGCAGAAATAGTAAAACTGGCTCCTATTTTAATGCAGAATTTGAAGACTAGATGTGTATTTTTACCAATAAAAGTCCACCTTACCTGGAAATTCTACATTTCTTAATTTATGTTAATATAATTTTAGTCTTTTTTTTGGTTAAGGCTTAGCATTCTTGCTATTTTGTTGCCCTATTTCTTTTCACAACAGATACCCAGTGTTAGTGAGGTTAGGTCTCTCCATCCCTTCGATAAGTGTATCTTAAAGATTGCAGCATGGCAAGTGATGATAAAGGCAATGAATAAGTTGATCCACCCTCACCACTCATTATCCCACCATTCCTTTAGCAGAAAGTCAGAAGGTCCCAGGCTGCGAACAGGCTGTCCTGTCCAGACAATGCTTTTGGAGCCAAAGGGGTGTTATCTGTGTGCTCCACTTCCTTCAGTCTTATGAAGGTCTTTTGTTATGTAGCCTGCATCTTCCTGAAAAGGATGTGTTGACTGTGAAATAGCCTGTGTGTATTTTGGTGACGCACACAGGTGCCATTTATTTCAACTTGCTACTTTCTGTCTGTATTTTTCTAATATATCAACTAGTGGTTCACCTCATGGTTGGATGTTTCCATTCCTGAAATACTGGGTTTTATAAATGGAAATTAGCCCCTATTAAAAAAAAAAAAATAAAAAAAAATAATGAAATTGAAGAAGTTGCCATCTGTCATTACAAAATGATGACTGCAATGTTCTACCACCACTATATTTCATAGAAACCACACTTTCAAGGAATGATGTCGGAACATTTTTTGGATATAAAAAGCACTTTATCTTTGCAATCATTTTTTAATAATGATTAGATCCAGTTTCTGAAAAAGAATAACATTACCAGCATATGATAGCATCTGCTAACTGAGTTACTGGGTGGAACTTATTACCATCTAGGAAAAAATAGTTCCAGTGATTACCTTGAGATATATTTATACAGCCAAGTGTTCAGATTGCATATAGATATACACACACGATAGAGAGACTTGTCATTTTAAAGGTCATACATCAGGCTCATCAAGCAACTATAGGAAAATCAGAGCAGGGAATAGGAATTAGAAAGGCTTTTCCGCTCTGTCAGCATTTATTAGCAAGTTGCCCCTGAGCAAGGCATTGTTAACTGTTTTAGTAGAGCTTCTCAAAAACCTCAACCGACATTTGCATGTGCATGTTTTAACACAAGTGTTATCTAGACAGTGTGACATTTCATGTCGGTTCAGACTACATCCCCTGATTCCAGAAATAACCACTAAATATCTGGAATCATCCAGTTTAACAGTATGCAAACCATTTGGTTCCTTGTGGGGAGGATTTTTAACAGACCTTCATTAAACTGATAAAACTCAGACACCACTTCATTATGGATATTTTAAGCCTGCTTAAGTGAAGTGAAGGAAGCAAGCACACGTTGAGCTGTTTAAAATTAATTTACCAAAGCATTTGAATGTGATCAAGGTCAATTTCCTCTCAAGAAATAGTTCTCCCTGCTGTGACATCTGCCACTTTCCAAATCAAAACCACTGTACCTGTAAAACCTTGAGACCTTTCTGGTTTTGGTTTTAACATTAAGCTGCACAGTGCACTAATGCCCATGAAGAAAAAAAAAGGGAGTCCCGGGCAGGTTGTCAAACAATAACGGGGTACGTTTCCATTCCAATTCCATGAGCATCTGTGTTTATGATGGTGTTTCCCAGTGAGCTTTCACCACTGCGGAAACCCTGCTTTTGTTTTTTGTTTTTGTTCTGGATATTGGAAAGAATGGAGTTTCCAACATAGATCAGCCATGCCAAAGACCCCTTGATGATGCCTCGTCCTGCACCAACCATTCCCAGATGCTTAGCAAGTTTTACGAATGCACTTTCCTCATTATTTGGGGATTTACTTGTTTGGACTCACTCTGGCCATGTTCATCAAAGTACAGAAAGGAGTAGGTTTTTATTATGAAATGTGGGAAAGTGAAAACCTTCAGATATGGGCTCTATATAAAGTTTGTGAGAAGAGCAGTGTCATAGACTGTAGAGAAAGGAATGATGTAAATGGAAGGAAAAAAAACTATGCAAAACTACTGTGTGGTAATCGTGTGTGTATACACATATTTGGTTTTGGTCTAGCATCCTTTATCATACAAATAAAAATTCAATAAATTTTAAATCTGAGGGTTATTATACCTCAATTTCAGATACCCCCCAATGCATGCAATAAACATATGCTTAAGTGCATTCAAAGGCAAAAAATGAGAAACGTTAATTTCCTTTCAAGCTTATCCCACCCTCCTCTTCTGTAAACAAGCCTAAACCTTTAAACTGCACCTCTGTTGGCGCTCGTGTAATGACGTAACCTTTTTTTAGTGCATGGTTCTGTTGGTGCCTCTTCAGCCAAGTAGGATATCCAACCAAAATACCTGTGGGTTCTGGGGTAAAAGGAGAAGTGTTTCTTTGCATGCAGCATTAATTTGCACTGTATGAAACACACTGCTATAATTTGAGTGCTTAAAATAGATCCACAGTGTGGAATAACTGTGGGAAAAAGAAATTGTGTTTGGTTATAAATTTAAAAGCTTCATATGTTTTTTTTTCCCTCGTTTGCTTTTTTAAAACAAGTGTGTTAACCCAAGTGTCTAACCTTTATTTACGTTGATCCAATGCAAAGTATGCACTACATCGATATTCTAAAGGCAGATTTTATAAAATGTAAAAACAATACAATTTCTTACTCATACAACACAAAAGAAACAAATGCTGGGCAGTGTAGGTTTTTTATTTTCCCTCCATTGAGACGCTATCTTTGTGATCACTTGGTCAAGTTGGAGTCAGTTCAGCTCGCTTGGGCCCATATCATTAAACTGTTTGATCTCGCCCCCAAACACAGCGGCAGTGTCTCCCAACATGTACATGAGAACTGGAGCTTTCACAACAAACAGGTGATTAGCATCGGAGGGGAAACAAATGGTGGACCTGATTCGGAACCATCGCTGCAACCTTATAGGGAAGATTACTGGCAGGTGGGGCCAATTGGCAAACAATGGTCCAGTCCTTGGTTTGAAGGGCAGATGATTGCTGACAGATGGGAGCCTCTGAGTCTTAGAAGAAAGCACAATCATGTGAGGGCTAGAATGTTGGGGGGTCACTTAGTCCTAGGGCAGTGCTACCAGGCAGATGAAAGACCGGCATGATGTCAGCCTGACTCAGCGTAGACATCCACACTTACCTTGGCTGCAAGCTAGGCTGATGTAATCCCCCCCCACCTCATCAAAGTGGGGCACAGTATTGCATGAAGCTACTGAACTACTACAAAAACCACTGTAGAAGCTGCCTAACCTTAAAAACCAGACATCTTTGACAACCTTGTTCTGGTCCTTTTACAAGACCTGTCTGTCTGTCTACTATTATATTATTCTTTGAGAAATATTGTTGGCTGTGTCTCCCATGAGTGCTGGAAAAGGTTCCAAATCTATGCAATACCACACAGTAAAACCATTTAAATGGGGAGTTACAATTGATAATGAATAGCACTGAAATTAAATATGTCTAATGATTAACTCTCTCGGCTGAAAGCAGCTGAGATCATAGCATATTTTCTGGATTTATTAGAAAACATATATTTATTGTGCCTAAGCACAGATTAAGCAGTCATTCAACATGACCCCAGACCCTGTAGTTTTGCATAATTAGCTTTTTTTATATTTATTATGAGCGCTCAAATCATGAATGATAAGTAATTTTGTGTCATGTACTAAGCCCTTTGCTCATTATATGATTATATGCCACAGTCTGTGCTAGAGCATGTGTACTTCAAACCCTCCCAACCAGCCTAAATTCAAAATATAACGTAAAATCTGAGTCATGAGTCAGCCTCGTAAACATTTATAAACTGACATGTGAAAACAACAATTCCACTCACCGGTCGCCCAGTCAGAGATGACAAATCCTAGAGCTTCTGGGAAATACAAAGCAGCAAATGCAATTATGCATTAGGATGCAGCTATAATTAAACATTTCCAAGGGAGTGGCAGTACACCTGGAATGCCTCCCGACTTGGAAGTAACCCTGAGAGTCTCATCAGCATGCCGCCATAATGATTTTAACACTGGGATTTATTCCGGCTGTTACCATAGCAGAGTCTGCACCCATACAGCTGGCAATTACTTTAAAGACAGAGACAGGCCAGCATGGTGAGAGGAGATGCAGTTTAAACAAGCTACTGTACAGGTGTTTATTAGAAATAAGCATTCCCTATTCAAGAAGATGTACTTCAACAAATTAATAACAAAGCAAACCTTGACTTTTGCATTTACATAGTTTTACCACAGGTTTTACAAACTCCTGTGTACCCTCACTTGCTGCTGCTAAGTCCCTATGCAGCAATAAAGAAAGAGGAGCTACATCACCCTGGTTTCTCACAGACCGCCACTGAAGCGCACCATAGCTGTGATTGTGGCTGTAGCCATGGTTGTGCTTTGGTTGTTATGATTATGGCTGTCACATATTAGTTTATATGTAATAATACTGCAAGCAGTGGTAAGCCACAGTATTAATGAAGGCCTGAGGCATAACACATATATGAAATCTGATAGAAACAAAGTGGTTCACAGAGTTAAAGTGCAGCTAGAAATATCCATAGCAGAGTGGATTCAAGTGAAGGCTGAGCAGAAAACAGCTGCAGCTACAGCCTTCTAGGAGCAGCGTAGCTATATGCTACCGCAGGTTGACCTTTTAAAATGAGTAATGAACAGTAAAAAACACCACATAACGCATCATCTTTCCTCACTTAAATGTCTGCATTATATCTTGCACCATCATAAAGATCAGGGGTAACGCAAACAACAACACACTGCCCATGATGCCACCTTGGCCTTTTACGTAATTAAAAAATCCAACATAATGACCTCAACAACAGCAAACACCAAAAATGTATCACAATGAGGTTGCTCCTCAAAAATGGAGACATGCGATGAAATATAACCCACTTCCCTCCACCATTTCCTTCGGCGCCACCGCTTTCATTTGTCAAAAAACCAGAAAGATGTCCAACAGCAATAATTTCATAGATTCACATAAATCTATTTTTAGAACATTTGCTACACATTTTCCACAAAGCAAAAATGGGGTCTGCACAACAACGCCTGCAAAATGTCTCTTGTTCTTTGCGAAATATATAACCGTATTCTGACAGCCTATAGCACAGGACTGGTCGACGCTGCTGTTCTGTAGCTGAGCAACATGCAAACACACACAGCTTCATTTGTAAAGCAGACGGATGTGTTATACGATACCCTTCCACTTTTAGTCATGGTCTGGGTTTCTGGATTTCTTATCCATGGCAACAAGGCAAAAATGGAAAGTATGAATTTGATTTGTGTTATTTTTCAGCTTTTCTATATCCCAAAATAACTTTCCAGTTTTATGCCACTATAGATGATTTCTATCTTAAAAAGTGGAATTTTTCAAATTCAATTGAAAGCCTCAGTCGTCGTCTTAAGGTCTTATTGAGATTGCAAATCAGATCTTTCTCTCGGATTAAATCTTTATTGGTGTCAATCTGTGCAGCTGAACTGGTGATGTGGCATTAAAATGTCTTGTTTTGCTAGGTCTTGTCAGAATTTAAGTCCTAGCAGATAATTATTTTTGCATCTGTTCTCAGACGTGTTGTCCTCCATATCAGTCTGATAACAATGCTGACTTTATTTATTCTGCATTTGTCACAAATTTTAGATGTTAGTGCAACTGGACTGAAGTGGATTTGTACAAATTTCAAGCTTGTAACTGTGAGCTGGCTGAGGAGGTCTGTGCAGAAGGGAAGTGGGCAAAATGTTTTTGCTACATGCCTAACAACTTATCCCATATGGTCCCCAAAAGACAGTTTAATTCTGTCATTCTCTCACTGCAAGCTCAATTACTTGCATGTATATAATATACCATTACAATTATTACTACACTACATCCAGTATAAAGGGATGCATGTAGGCTGTGCAGATTATCCAACAGGCCGTTGCACTTGGAGCGCCGTTTGATCTTTTGAGAAAAGGAAACATTACCTCAGTCATTCACCAGAAAAAACACAGACTCCGGTCAGTTGTTTATATTTGATTTTTTGCTGAAAAGGTGAAGAAAAGAGAGGGAGAGATTGTGGTTGAAAAAGAAATGTGGAAAGGGGCTCAGATGAACTAATATTTCAGTAAATGTAAAATCAGCTGGGTTTATTTTAAAGCAGCCCTCTATTTTTATAGTAATTTGTGCTGCTCATTTCATAATGTTAGTCTTGGACCTGGTTTGGTGAGAGCGCAGAGCCACGTTAGATTAGCCATCTGCACAGTGTAAACACAGGCCTATTCCGCTAAGAAAAGAGGTGCAGGGATGAGATAATGTTAGTGCTATCTTGTTAAAGTCACATGTTGGGCTAGTCAAAATAGCTTTGCTTCATATTCACATGTTAATTAAATCTTTCATTTTGTGGGCCCGACCACATGAAAACACTGTACCTTGCCTGCTCAGAGTGAAGGTGAACCTGATGAGCACATGGCCAGGGTGTTGTCCATTAAAGAAAACTCCTGATTTTTCTCAGAGATTTCTGGGTTTGTAACTGCTTTTGAGGTGGTCCTGTTCAAAGTCAGGCAGCGGAGGGCTCCCAGGGTCTGTACAGTGTTTCTGTACTTTTTTTCTTTCTCTCTCTCGCTCTCTTTCTCCCAGTTCTGGTGCAAAGGCTAAATGTTATTTTTCTCCCCTTTCTTTCACTCACTTTTCCACTTGTTTTCCCTCATCTTAATGAGACATCAAAGACCTGTGGGCCACAGCTGGGATTTGGTGCTGTGTGTGAAGTCCGTGGACTCTAATGTTCCATCCAGCGTTGAATAAAACACTGTTGAGTTGTAGTTCAACGCTTCTGTTGTGATGTAATACAAAGTCAGAGTGAGGAGTTGGTGTCAGTTTGTTACTGGGCTCTGTAAGTAAAGATTGTCTCGTGGTACATATTAACTGGAAGGTTTGACTGATGGTAAACTACCTGCTTGTCCATTATTCTACCCAGTATATAGGACAATGAGACTGTAATGGTTAAATGTAACAGAAACTACATAACTCTGCAATGTCATGCGAGATGAGAGAACAGCCCTGAAAAATCTCTTCATTTCCTCTGTTCTTCCTCTCACACTTTGAATCTTTGAAGTCTGAGTCTATCTTGCTGACACGACGTCCTTTCCAGGACAGGAAAGGGAGGATTTTCATTGTTTCTTAGATCATATGTAAAGTTCAATATCTGAGACTGATGGATTTTTTATTCTGACCCATATTCTCCACTTGAGTAAGAAAACACTAATAGCTGATGTGGACTACTGAGAGATGCAACTAAGTTTGGGGCATATGTGTTAAAATGTATGATGCTATAACCCAATTTAGGATTCAGACCCTTCAGAGTCAATAATATGTGCAGTAAGCTGAGAATGCCCAAGCACCACTGAGAAGCTAAATTAAAATATTCAACCTTATAAGTACCTAATTGATTTAAAACGTATGATCGTATTGACCAAAGTCACCTAATCATGGGAATGATACAGCTGCAAAAGGCGGCAGGTTGAGGATGGTGAAGGTTATGCAACGGAGTGGACTTTCACATAGGACTCAGGTTTCAGTTTTTATCACAGCTGAATTTGGTATATTAAAAAAATTGGGTAATATTAGGCATGAAGAACAGTACAGGAGGTTGATTTTACAAGAAAAGCCTGACCTCATGTTATCATGTTTTCCTGGTGAGGACTGGCTGGATAAAATACATAAGTTACAGACCGACATTCACCTCCAAGTTTCAGAAATAATAACCTCTAGCAGGTATTAAGGCAAGCATTGGCCTCTGGGGATGACATTAAGGCAAAAATCTCTTTAAATTTCATTTTACTGGATATGTCTGTTTATTTTGATGACATTGCATCAATGAACTGATAAGCAAGTGCCAGAATATTCATAGCTTACAGCTATTGTTATAGCTCTCTTTTACTGCGGGTCGAGTCATTCTGTTTGTGGGATCATCTTTATGTTGTGTTGCTACACTAAAAAAGTGACTCATTGAACCCACTGAGATGCTTGTGAGCTCATTCTAAGTTTGCTAAATAGAAATGCTCGCCTTTTGTAAACAGCGCCTGAATGTTTCCAATGTGAAACGTGCTGCAACAACCCCACCAGCTATCACTACACTTGATAGCACAATTAAAAGGACACCCAATCAAGGGTTGGCCGGGCGTCACAAACACGCAAAGACGCATTGGGTTTCACAGTTAAGACATCTTTTCCTTTTGTGGATCTTGGTTAGCAACAGAGAGCAACTTGTTTGGGTTTTTTTCATGCATTTTTTTGCTGTAATGATTTCAAGGGCGGAGACTACAAGGTTGAATAATAATACTCCCCATTTATTTTTACACAGTGACTGATAGTAAATTACAGTACAAGATTTGTTGAGAAGATTATATTGTAGATGATGTAAGCCTTTGGAATACAGAATCAATGATTTACTGATGATAATAACATTCACTGCATGTAGCATCTCTAAGGTGACTAAGAGTTGTTTTATGAACACATGCATCAGATTACAAAGATTTTGTATAAGTACCAACAACTTCTTCCTCTCCAAAGTTATCCATCATTTACAGATGTCTCTGTTTTGCAGTGTCTTCACTCTCTTTTACTTTTCCTGTCTTTTGGTAATATATGGTAATAATGTGAATGACTTATCTCCTCTAAAGGGAGTTTACCTCCCAATTTTCCCTACTGTGTCTCACCAGAGCAAAGTGACATGTAAATATGCAGAGCAGCAGGAGGGCTATGAGGGAATGTGGAAATGGAGTTCATAAAAAAAGCAAAAGAGAAAAGGATAGAAGCATAGTGTCACATAGTCACAGCGACCTGTGGAGAGGTTTTCTTCCACCATAGGAGTTAAATAATGACCCCAGCTGGTTCTTTTCATCACTAAATTACAGCCATTAACTTCAGATTAATCATCAACATCCCAGTCTCTTTGAGAGAGAGACCATCCTGGATGAAGATTAGCACAATGTCCTCGTAAAGGTCGATTAAAGCTATTTCTATTTTGTTGTAGCTGTTGTCTTTAAACTGTAATAATTACATTTATTTTCCTGTAACCATGTTCCAGTTGCAGGAAATGGCTATGAATAAAACTGAACAATGTATAATCCAATTTAAGAATATCTGACCAATGCCGTGTCGGTTGTTTACAGCTTGGCGCAGGCTGCTCCTGGCCTGCCAAGACATAAACGTGGGGTAAATTTGTCACCATACAAGTAATTTGGTTAACTGCTTCCACCCACAAATACACAGTACATGCATCACAGTGTGTCACTATGGTTGTTTCTTGCCTGTTTCTTGTTCATACGGTCCATTTCTGCATGATATACTCACTCTTCCCATCTTCTTTAGTTAGCAGCATCATTTATAGTTCATGTAGAACTCTTGTGGATTGAGGATCTACTTACCTAGCATGTTTTTGTCTTAAAACACCCCACTGGTGTTGGACTGGAGTCCATGTGTGGTTCATTTATCTAAGATTTGAGAGGGACTGCACTCTGACTGAATGAGGTTGTGTCAGAAGAAGACAAAGTTAACGTTTGATATAATGTCAATAGGTGTTATACACAAATGCAAATGCAGTCTAAAGGAATGGGGCTGGAGGGAATCATCTGCTACTTAATGTGTACAAGACCTGAGAGATGGTAACTGACTTCAGGAGGAAGGGATCAGATTGAACAAACTGATCAGGAAGGCTGGCTCTGTCATTGGCTGCAGACAGGAGAGGTTAGGTTTTAACTGTCAAATTGCACACTTTTGTTGTTGTACTTAGGATACCCAGCTTAGGATGAATAAAGTATGTTCTATTCTATTCTATTCTATTCTATTCTATTCTATTCTATTCTATTCTATTCTATTCTATTCTATTCTCTCTGCTTCTTAAGTCAAGATATGTGACATCCATCTTGTAAGCAGTAACAAATGGCTTCCACAGACTGTATCAGAAGATGGACAACATGAATATGGTCTTACCCCACCTCCTCCATGGGACATCATCTAAAACTTCTCTTCTCTTTAAACGTCCATGTCTGACTAGAAAATGAATGTTTCTTTAGAAGAAGTATATTTTTCTTTTAACTAATTACTGTATATTCAGGACAGATGATTTGATGATGTGAGAGATGTCTCTGCCAACCCACTCACAACCTTAGGTGTGTGCACTGAGATCTGTTACACACGACCCACGAACCCCAGATGCACAAACACAGAAACAGTAATGTGATCTGCCATCTTTTCCCCACTAGGCAGATTTATGCACATAAATCATTTCCTATGCTGTGTTTTGGGGGATTTATAGCAATAATAGGCCATCTCTGCCATTCCCATCCTGTTCCCTCAGTGCAGTCCCTGGGAAAAAACCTTGCAGGTCTTAACTTTTGGTCACATCAGGTTTTTAGTTGCAACATTACCTTTTCCTAACCTCACAGCCCCTAAACCTAATCATGTGTTTCCATGGAGTTACCTGCCCAATCTAATCTCTGAGAGCTTTGAAACAGCGGCAGTCCAGCGTGTTACGGTGTTTTGGAACATGTACACATGACCCCTTTCTGCTGTTTGATCATGTTGGTTTTACAGGGAGGGTCCACTTGGTAAAACACGGAGACTGCTTATATAATAATATCACCACTGTCACATCTAATAGAATGATATGACTGTGTGTCATTCGCAGCTGTGAAGTCCATTATTGTTTTGTCTGTAGTGGAGGTGCTGTCGGGTGTGTGGCACTGTGCGTAAACGTTTTTACAGACATCGCACACAAAATGCTGTCACACTCAAAGCTGATTATAGATAAGACAGATCATACAGCAGAGAATAATTGCTGTCCACTCAGCAATATCAGTGCCACACCCTTTATTGACCATGTAAGTAAAGATCCCAGTTGGAACTGAAGCTGAAAAATATATACATGCAGCATAGTGCTAAGAAAATAGCAAACACCTTTCTAAAGACAAAATAAGAAAAAAAATGCCTTCTGATATTAAACCTGTGAAGCAGGTACTTCATAGGAAATGAGTGAGCAGTATCCATTTATGATGGCCATAAAGAGGAGTGAACCCTGATGGGCTTCCTGAAGATGATGTTATCCTCCATTACTACCGTACTTAGCACATTTATTGCTCAGACAGCTGTGCCTTCCCTCTGTTAGGCAGCAGGGTGGCCTAGGGCCCGGGAGTTCACATTTGCTCTCGACTAATGTCAATGGGTCCATCAGCAGCCACGTGCCCACCTCAAGTGTTTCAAGCTGACCACTCAAACCCCAAGGTCTGGCCATAACCCTACATTCACATGTACTTCTCATGAAGTATGCGTGAAACAACATATTGTCATACAAGCAAACACTTTAGTGGTTGATGTATTAGACAGTTTGGTTTCTGTCAATTTTCTCAGCTGGATTGTTTAAGCTAGTGTGTCAAAACCCCAACAATAACCCTTCTGAACCAGTGCTACCACCTTCTGCCTGTCCAGTTAGATAACGTGTGTAGCACTGTTTTCATAATGACAAGGCTCTGGCAGAATACGCACCATTGACGCAGTTGGACCAAAGGGGCAGCAAAGCATGGAACACCTCTCTCAACACGCTTATCCACTATAGAAATCAGTGCCTGATTTCATACTATTCTTGGGAGGGGTCTGGTGGTCTGGACATATCAAGAAAGCTCTAAAAGGATGTCATTGGGGGGTTGATTACAGGGTCAAGCACTAAAGTTAGACAAGTACAGGAATTTAAAGTTTGGGGTGCGAAAGTACAGTGTGATTCAAAATTGTTGTTTCTTATTAACTTATATTTATAAACGATTTGAAATAATAAATTGCAGCCAAATAATATGAATACAGTAATAATAATAATACTCCCTGCTCCTTTAAGGGTAGCTTGTTTGGTGACATAATCATCTCTGTCCTTTCCTGATTATGTCACTGAGTGCTGCTGTGCTATAGTGTAAGAATTCACTTTGCATGATTCATAGCACTTCTAGAGGTGCAACTGGCTTAGTGTTTGTATTGTCAGAGTTTCAGTTGATGATATATACATGGCATCTTTTCTTTGTCACTTTGAGCTATGGTATTGGCTGTTTAAAATGTCTTCAGGACCTTTTTTAAGAGAATGGATTGAACCAGTAGAGGAAAAATGCTTTTTTGGCTTCTGGTGCCTTCGCTCACTTAGCCAAAGCTTGCTTCTCCGCAACAAAACAGATGAGACATTGCTGTGTCCTTCTGAAGTGAGGAGCCATCACCAAAGTAGTCAGAGAGATATTTTGGTTCGGCTGTTCAATGACATCATTGAGGAGTGCACCCTCATTAGCAAAAGGGAGTGAGAGCAATTAGCCAGTGCAATTAACCTTTAAAAGGCTGCCTATCTGCAATGAGCAAGGATGAATAATAGTCAGATCGCCAGTATAAATCCAAGGCATTGCCATCCAGAGATCCTCCCGAGAGACTGCTGAGGTAAAGGGCTGCAAGGGCAGGGTGAGTCAGGAATAGGAGAGATTGCTAACTCACTCTTTGAAAACTGTAGGTTTAAAAAAGTATACATGCTTTGTAAGGAAATGTGAGCCATAAAGAACATATATCACTGCCACAATGCTTTGCACTGACAAATGAGACATTGGGATGTCGTCAGAGTGACGTCTGAGAGGGCTTCTGGTGTGAGAGCAGAGCTCGGGTGTGTTTGTATGTGATAAGGGTCAGTGTGAATTTCAGGTCATTGTTGTCTGGCATTAACCTCCCACCACCACATCAGCTGCTGCCTGTAAAAGGATGGGTGGATGTTAATGTGTGATGATGATGTCTGAGCTGGTGAGGGAAGGTTGAGGTTTTCTCTTAAATTTAAATTACAAAGTTATCAAAGCACGTTTGCAATAAATATTACGTTTTATACAGCTAAAAGATTGTGAGTCTCGGATCCTCGTGCGTGTGTGTGAAAAGGAAAGTAAATGTAAGTGTTTTAGTGCCCCCTTACATTAGTATTATATATGTTTACTACATATAGAAATGAGTGGCACAGATGTTCATGCGTGTGACAGACTGCTGTCACACTGCTGCAACCAGAAATGATTGCCTCAATCCAATTACATAGCTGTGTGATGGGAAGAACAATGATTCTAATTATCCTCCCTGATTGGTTCTGCATGGATTGGCATTCACCTAGTCAAACTGTTGTTCCTATCTGTGGGGAGGCTTGGCTGTATAGAACGCCTAAAACATCTATTTTTAACTATGACAAAATGCAAATGACCCGTACTGAAGGGCTTCTATTTAATGGTTATTTTCCCTCCACACCTTCAGAGAGTTGCACTCCTTACATATGCAGCGACACAACGTTTTATGATGTGTTGACTGAAACTTGGAGCACTTCCTCAGGTGTCACGGTAGACAGTATTTCAACTTGTAAGGATATAAACAGTTTTCCTCAAGCAAGTGTAAGGTTTAAGAGTTTGTGCTTTGCTGCCAAGTTCCCGGTTCGGCTTAATGACTTTTGGATGGCGTGACAGCATTTTTTGGAGGGTGCGGAGGTATGAATTACGGATTGAAACATCCATTTGCTTCCAGCAGATGATGGTGATGCTTAAAGCTAATGGAGACAGGCATAAATATCTTTGTAATGGGTTGCTTTTAAACACTGTGAATATTAAGTGGTGGATTTATTTATTTTTAATTGAAGGCAGTGGTGATGGGAGCAGGTGCCTGTCAACACGTCACTGTATAAAGTGGAGCAATAGAAATAAAATGCTTTGTTATTTTTCTGCTCCTGCTGTTCAATAGCATGTACATGCATGTGGGTACGTGCCACGTGAGAGACTTCTATCATGCGTTGTATGTGTGTGAGTTGTTTTCAACAATCTATACCAGACTTTTTTTTCTTAATCAACCCTAAGCACTTCTCATCAAACCTGTTTTCAAAATCACCAGCTCAGCCGAAAGAGATGCGGGATAACGCACGTACTGTAATCTTACCAAAAACAACACTGAAATACCCTAATCTCCTCTGCAGTGTTAAAGCAACAATTACAGACGTTATCAGAGCAGTTTGATTTCCTGCCAGTTACTATGAAATCACGGCTGAAACAAGTGTATCCCTACAGACAGAGAATAAGAATCACAGCAGGACTAAATGCCCACACACGTGCACACACACTCTTTTGTCAATATTGAGTATGAATAAATAATATTATGAAAACTTTTTAGATTGAAAAAAAAATCTATTTTATGCCAGACATGGATGTAGGTAAATCTTCAGTTACACACATGACTTTTGAGCGTTTTGAAGTTTGCTTTTAACAGATGCAAGCCATTATGGCACAACTGGTACACTGATTACCCCACAACACACACTGATTGTCTTACACACACACATACACACACACGTCTTTTTTTTTTTAAACACTGTTATGAAACCAGCTTTGTTGGGGGACTGTCCAGACACCAACTCAAAACAAAGGAGGCATAGGAATGAACTTGTGACTATAAAGCTTTGAAATCACTATGTATGGGTGGGTATGTGGAGTCCTTCAGAAGCTGTTTAACTCAAGTAGTTCCAGGTTTTAACTGTCAGCATGAAAATTGCTAAATAAATAAATAAATAATAAATAAATAATAAATCTGCAAGTCCACAGGTTAGTTTTTCCCAATATATGGTGAGGCGACTGGAAATCAGTGTGGATCCACTGCTTTAGGGGCGGGAGGCACCATGTAGTTAATGTCACAGTATTGTACCTCCTTCATTAGCACCAGTGATAATCTGTTCATGAAAAAATATAGATGTAATATGTATAATAAACAAGTTACATCATCATCCTCATCACTGTGCACAGCGGTGCCAGTCATGTATGGGGAGAAGCAACTCTTCTATTGACTTAGTGATGCAGAGCGGCATGACCTGAACACCTGCAGATTGTGTGGGTCTGTATTTTGCTTGTTCAATGATGATAGATATATGCGATAAAATATTGGTGAAGATCTATGATCACCAGCTAGTCACTGTTGTGTGTTCTTGGGCAAGACACTTCACGCGCCTTGCTAGTCATTGTATGACACTGCTTGTGCAGCAGCCGTAACAAATTTCCCTCTGGGGATTAATACAGTATCTAAAATAAAAAAAAAATAAAATAAAAAATAAAAAAAAAATACAAATTATTGCTTGATCTCATGCCGAGGATGATTATTTCATACTGTAAAATGTGGCACAACAGCATTTGCAGCATGTGACATTTTTTCTTACTGTATTCTGTCATTTTCTTCATTAACAATCAATTTTTTATGACATCTTAGGAGGAGAAGTTTTCACCCTGATGGGTTTAAACACTTGAAGTTTGCTGATATTTGTTTGCTCAGCAAGAGCTGTGACGATTAAATACTGTATGTGTGTGTGTAAGTTCAAGCATCTTGCACGGATGGCATACTTGAGAGCAGATGTAATAACGTAAGAAGTTTGCCATTTGCAGCATAGTTCTTTGTGTATGTTATGATTACTTCATTGAGACCACTCTTATAATAACACAAGCGTGTACCGGTAGTTTTATTTTTTTTTTAATAATTGTTTTACAAACTCTCTATATCTCACTGTAACTGGGAATCAGCTTGATGCTTACACCAACAGTCTACATAACTTCTAAGCAATCAGCATCAGTTGTGGAAATTGAACTTTTCAGTTTTTTTTTTTTTAAAGAAAGGAACCTTTATTTTCTCTTTCTGCTCCGTAAACATTTCATAGTTGGCTGATATTTACAGCATAAGCACAATTCCTCAGGTAAATTGTCTGTCTTGGAAAAGTATATGAAATTGACCTTTAAACATCTCTTAGTGGTTTTAAACTTTCCGGCCCTCTTTGTATTCATCCATATGGGGATCCTCAGCCATCTGGCAACAGAATAGAATAAATCAAACCATAATCTTTGAGAAACTGTGTATATTCAAAGTGCCACTGTGACATGTTTTGGGGAGACTTTTCTTTATACCACTACTCCTCAAAAGCAACATTTTTAGCATGTGACTGAGAGCTTCCCTCTGACAAGTTTGTTACTCAGTTAACTGAGTTCCTCTTTCATTGTAGGGACAACTGAGGGCAATCTAAAAGAGATTTCTTACCTGAGAGGACTGCATAGTGGGATCATTCTAGTCTAATTACAATAGTCATGGGAACGATGTGTTGCACAAGCAGGAGGCATCCTCAGTAGATTAGCTGCTGGTGATTGAGAGAGAAATCGCTTAGATCTTTGAGGATGATCACCGCAAAAGATGAAGAGAGTACAAGAGGTGCATAGGGACAGAGGTAGCAAGAGTACACCAGTGACCCTTGGCTGAGCTCTCCCACAACTTTGCACTAGCGGAAATGTGGGAGGGTTGGGGGAGCACTCACAAAACCTGCTGCAACACTGAAGAGAGGAAGAGAGTGAAAGAGAGCAAGAAGCCACAGGCAGGGGGGGAAATAGAAACAGAGGGGAGGGGTGGAAACAGAGAGAAAGCAAGACAGAGGGAGCTAGAACGATTAGGGGTTCAGGTTTACCAAAACATGACTTAAGCAATTATCTGTGAACAGCCCAGCCAAGGTCATCAACAAAGGTCTAAGGAGCGGTTCCTGCAGGCAAAGCCAGCACAAATGAATTTAAGCCGCACATCCGATTGGCATATTGTTCATTTCAGGTGCCACTTTTGCCTTTCTAAAAACGGTCAATGTTTAGCAGCAGCCCTGGGAGAGTATTTTATAAAAAGCAAGTATGGAAAGTATTAGATCATTGCCCAATATCCCTGTCTTTCCTCTAAATCGCAAAATGAGCGAATTTTCCTTCCGTCCATAAGAATCAGTAGTCCAGTCCTGCAGCAAGAATCAGAGAGCTCCAAATGGGTACAGTTCTTCTAAGCCTCCAGTTCTTAAAGAAATCTAAACTTGTTTAAATTATGAATGGCAGAACACAAAATGATTTGTGTTGATTTATAAATTATTTCATCTGTTATATTTAACCAGCAATGATGTATTTGATGGTTTTACCGTGAAAGAAACCCCTCTGTTGATATGCCAACTGTCATTTGCGTCACCCACATTGCATGCTTCCCTCTACAAAGCCCACTAAAAGGACTTGTCATTCCCCAAGTGTGCTTGCATCATTTGATCCATCCATAATGGGAGATGTCCAGTTCTACTTTAGGTGAGTCATTGACGTATTCTTCGTCTTCAGTTACTTTTATCTTTCTGCTGAAGGAGACACAAGCTTAAAGTTTGTGTAGTCCACAGTGTGTAGGCTACAGTCCCTTTGATCTGTGCTGCTCCTGGAGAACCCATCATATAGCCTACACAACACCAGCTGGGACCCCCTCAATGACAAAAGGCATATGCACAAAAATCTAATCTTTCAGGACGTAAGGTCACTAAAGTATGCATCACTGGATCAGAAGTGCCCCTGATAATTCCCTCGAGGGCTCTTCTGTGTTGGAGTAAACACAAACATAAGTAGAATTCTGGATACACAGGAAGATTTAAAGAGTAGCTACTCCTTCATTATCTACCAACAGGTTGTCATGCTCCCACAGTGATGCATATGGGCTCCATTAGCATGTGATTGTTTAAATTGTTTAACACATCATTAAAAGTCTCATTCTCAAACCCTCTCTCTTTCCACGTCTAACCTATTTTTAACGTCAGAACACTTAATCGTTTCCTTGTTGCTAAAAAATATATAAGAAGGTTTGGCTAACATGCTCCATAACTTGTCAGTGTTAAATTAGGATGTGTTAGTTTGCAGTAAATAATATAGGATTTTGATCAATTCATCAACACATCTTTTAAAATACATGCTAAACTTCCATTTTTATAGTCAAAAGTCAAGGTTAGGAGACACTTTTGTCATTCATAATCCCACTGTGGCAACTTGAGGTGGCAAGCATGACTTTGTGTCTGGGGCATATTTCTCCTGGGTCATCTCCTTTTATGTGAGGGAATAGGTCTCTATGCAATGATGTGTATACACATTATAAAGTGTAACCCAGCCTAAGAATTTGTGTTTTGACTTTTTACAGGGGAAGTGAAGGAGCTTTATAACAGGTTCATTTGTACAACAAACAAAAGCTTCCCAAGAGTGAAGGGAAAGAAAGGGAGAAGGCATGAAAAAAGGCTTTTGAATCAGTGATCGATGAGGTAGCTTTATTTGACTTCAAAGACTCTGAAAGTCAGTGAGGCTAAGTTTTGGCCCTCTCTTTGCTCTTTCAGTGGCTGAAGCGAGGCACGTGATATGCTTCAGTTCTCACTGGAAGCCTACCCCTGCTGTTGCAAACAAAAAGATCAAAACAATGCTACTTTCTCTCAGCATGGCGCAACATGTGAATGGCTATTTTTCTCCACATTTTCCCCCTTTTTCTGTCCTTTTTTTTTTGCTTCATTTTTATTGGTGGCCTTGTTTTGTACCCTGTGCCCAGTGGTCCTCAAGTAAAAGAAGCTGGGATTCCTTCCCTCCTTTTCTTTTGTGAAGAGGTGCGTGCTGAGAATATCTATGGCTACTCATATCAGAGGTCATGTAAACCCTGCCTTTCCACAGTGTGGTTTTGGCATTTTTCTTTGTGTTGGTTCTGAGTGATGCAGAACATTGTGACTTAATCATGCAGCGACTAATTTGATCAAGTAGGTTAACCTAGTTTTCATGTGCAGAAAGTTCACTCTCTTTGGCATGTGAAAAAGGTGCAAGAAAGGGTTTCACTTCCATTTATGGCAGACATTACAAAACATCATGGCTTTGCATGTGTGGTTTGATAAAATCCAGTGTTTGTATGTATGTAGGCGATAATTGCACACACTGTAGATGTCATCCCCACTCTATTGCATAGTATACATCACAACTATTTTTTCACCTAAGAGGTTAGCTGCTATGCCTTGTCACTTTGCATCCACATCCTCCTCCTCCTCGCATGTTGACGTACGTCATAACCTGCGATCGCCTGCGATTCAGTGAATGGTCATTGTACAATCTGCATGTGTCAAACATGTGTCATGCAAAGGTCTTATAAGATTACTAAAAATCACACAGTGTAGAGGGGCCATAATACCATTTCCTTTGCATCTCCAAGTTGCTCTTGAACATGTTGGCAGAGCACCTATAGGAAATAGCACCATACAGCTGACCCGTTGGCTTGTTTTTCTTAATGTTTGTTGTCACTCTACTAGTATGCTGCAGATTATACCTATATGATGTAGCACACATTTCAAATCAATAAAGTTAATAGATGAGCCCCATGGATCAGCCTCAATGTCTGACCCACTGTTTTACACAATGCTTGTTTTGGCAAAAATGTTCATTTTTAATATTGACTTTAATATCAATGTTTTGAATGTTTATATTAATAAAGGGGGAGTTGGACCTTTCTATGTTGTCTGAGTGAACTGCTTTAACAGCTCTGATTCCAGACAGCTTTTGAAATGTTGATAACTTTGATGAAGATTCATGTTTAAGGCAGGGCATTATGCAAAACCAGTCTTGGACATTGGCATCTAGAAAAATTTCCAGGGACTTGTGTGTATCCACCTCCTTTTCAATTCCTGAGATCTAGGTTGCTATAGAAGGCTTTACAAGACTGAATACTAATTCCTTCACCAGCCTGAGCCCCCGGGCTGCAGTGACGAGTGCCATCCAAGACGTCTGTGACTCCTCACATCTCCTGCCTCCAGAACAAAAAACACTCTGAATATATGTATGAATGCAAATCGTACTTATACACAATCTGCATGTGGTCTCCTCAGGTTGAAGTTTGCAGGGCTGTTTTACAAATTTAAAGCTGTAGCAAAGTCTAGTCTCCCAAATGGAAAAGGAACCGGTTTTCGAATGTTCCTTGCCTCTTGTTTTATTTTATTTTATTTGAGGGCAATCGAAACAAATGCATGCTGATGGGAGGAATGTATGAGGCACATGTCTGCTGTAGTATTTGGCTACTTTGTTATGACTGAAATAGGTACTGCTATGGATACACTGTGCAGGGATTACATGAGCTCAGACAGTACTGAATTAAAGTGGGGAATGTTAGTCAATACAATTTAATATACAGTGACAAATATTGTTTTTATGTGTTATACATTACTGATTCTTTTGATTCTTTTGTATATACACACCTTTATTACATTACAACAAAACAAAATTACAGCATAGGTCATAGGCATATCATGACCCATACTTACATTACAATATTATCCTCTAATAAACCACAGTAATGATGGTAGGAACAAAGAAGCAAAGAAACTTACAAATGAGACTAAACAGCCTTAACACAGATGAGGTCGGGGTAGATGGGTTGGTAAATAGTGTTAGACATCAGAACACTGCTGTTCATTTCCCTTTTCATGTCTTTTAGTCTCGATCCTTACAGAAAATGATTCTCCTACTCTGTTTCAACCTTGATTTTTCTCTAAACCAAGTTATTTTTGTGCTTAAATCTGACCAAACTTGTAAAAAGTAAAGAGCCAATGTACAGTAGCCCCTCTATTTTATAGGTAATGATTGCAAAAGTCAAAGGGAAGCAGCAAAAAAAAAATAAAAAATAAAAAAATCCAGGCTTAGCCAACAAAGATCTGTGTGAGTAAGGCACTGTGCACAATGACACATCAAGGCCATGCACAGGAAACTCATTATGGGTGCAGCACACTTTAACAGGGATGGTAGGGTGGACTGCTTGCTGAAGCCTGTCTTGTGTTGGTTTGTGATAAAGCTGATTTTCCACTTAGGAGAAATATAAAGTAGAGGAAACGGCGGCTGATGGAGTTCCAGTTTCTCGGTTGGCAAACCATCTTGACACAGTATTTGTTTAAACTATGTGTGCATTTTGGTGACACCTTGGTGGGTACACATTGTCGAATCATGCAATTAGTTTCATTTATTTATTTATTTATTTATTTATTTATTAAAAAAGCTTCACACAATGAGTCCAACACAAAAATATACATGTGTATAATTATACCACAGGGAGATCTTATTTTAGATTAGAGCAGGGCTGGGTGACACTGAGGTGGTATGCTCAGCTTGTATAGTCAGTTGTTTAAATAATAGATAAATTCTCTATCTTATAATTATAGTTGTCAGTAAAATAGCGCAAGTTTGTCCTTTTGTGGGGATGGTGCCGAGATGTGGTTGATGATAAGTGGTCTGTTTATTTGAAGAGTCCCTATTTGCATTTATCCAATCTCTTCCTATCATCTGCCATTACACAAAACAGGTAGAAACACGTCTGACAGATTTCATTTCATTTCACAGACTAAAGTAAACAGTATTACAAGGCCTTATCTATACATCTTGGCAGCATGTCTAAACACAATCTATTAATTTCCCATCCTGTTCACCTTCCTTTTTTATTATTTCACTTATATCCTGTGGAAATGCTGTATTTTGCAAAACATGCAAACTACTTTTAGTCTTGTAAGCTTTATATTTATCATGGCATAACCAAGAAAATGTCACATGAGGTCAATATTTCTAGTCATTGGGTTATGACTGGTGTGTGTGTCTGTGTGTAAGCCATCCACACAGGCATGATTTTTTTCCCTCCCATGATGTCATAAATATGTGTGTTTTAACTAAAAATACAGTGTTCATTTAAACCTAATCTATTTTGTAAATATTACCCAGTGCTTTTTTTATGTCAGAAGAAAAATAAATACAGAAAATACATACAAAAATAGAAGTGATTTTATAGTGTCCGTGAACCAAAATAATGCAATGGTGTCAATGACATAAAAGTCTGCTGTGGGCTTAGTGCCACCAACCACCCCTCGCAATGATGTGTGCTGTGATCAGATGACATCAGCCCATGTATGCGTTTGTTTTCTAGGGGATGTAAATGCTATTTGTGTTACAGTACAGGTCAAATGTTCATGTACTCAAAAAAACGAGAGACAGATTCATCATCATCATCACTTAATAAGTCATGCCACAAAATCACAGTGCTATTTGAGTGCTTGAGACATTTTGCATCCACCAGCAGAATTGACCAGCTTCAGCTTTTCTCCAGAAACTTGCCCCCCCCCTCTATGTTGTACAACCAGGCAGCTCAAATGAAGTTACTGTGGTGTTCGACTTTCCAAAGCTTGTGTGGAAAATGAGGCCTTTATCATGAAAAGGAGACCACACAAGTGCCGCATAGGTATTAAACTTTCCCACTAAAATTTTATTGAGTTATTTTGGTTGCAACATTGCAATATCCAGAATAGTAGTTTCTCACAATAAAACCAGTACCCTGAAGCGACAACGTGCTGGGCAGGTAAATGCTAGCAGGGAATCCTTAGGATGTTTCTCTGTGTGATGGGGGTTTTCCCCATAGTTCAGGACATGTAAAAGCAGACTCACTGCAGACCTGCCCATTTGTCTTATATATATTTCTCTTGCATCGCAGTCAAAAACTCTGAACCAAATTAAATTGACATAATTCCACCTTCTCTGTAGGATTAGTAGTTCTTTAGTCAAAACCGCTATCTGGTGATTTACAAGGGTCCTGGAGAGGTTGAAAAGTGAATGGGACCTATAATAAATCTCCAGGCATGGACGCTAGGGTGCTGTACAGACAGAATAGGTTTGCCTTCTTCTCAGCTTGGATCACTCACGAACGGATTTATGTTTGGCTTAGAACCGGCAGGCTAATTTGATGCTGCTACTGTGGGATAGCAGCTGGGAATCACCTATCCTTTCTGGATGACAGTAAGGGTAATACACTGCTATAATTAGAAGAAGGGCCCTGATGGGTGTGATCCTGTATAACTACGTCTCATGTGATAACCAGTGATGTCACACAAGGGGATCTCACAAGGGCATAGAAAATGGGAGACAAAAAAAGGAAAGAAGACACATCCAAAAATTTCAACATACACATATTGCACAGACTGTATGAGCATTATGAAATCACATACTGTATGAAGTATATAAAAAAATATCTCGCAACTATGTGTACTGCTGATGCCTGTAATTGTTCACTTTCCCAGGGCAGTAATGGAAAAGCCTTTGTTGTTTGGCAATGAAGGTGGAAAGCTGGACAGATGTTGACTTCATGAACATAGAGGCCCCAGGTTAATGAGAAGAGGGGCTGGGTAGTAGAGTGGAGCTGTGTGGGGCTTTGCTGTGTGAAATACCTATGGAAAAGAATGGTGATATGATACAGTATAAAGAAAAAAGTGGCAAACTTTAGTTTAAGATCTGTACATTTTAAGAGGACACATTAATGAGCATGAACATGTATTTATTAGTCCTAGAAGCCTGTGAAAAAAACAAAAACTGTAAGTAGCTAGAGCTTTTTGGCCAAAATATAGTTTTATTATAGAATAATAAACACCTGGGAGGGTTGTATGTTTATTTCTTAGCAACAAAAAAGGAGGATGTATAAATATAAACAGTAAAAACAAGTCATCTGACCTGCCCAGTGTGTCATGTTAGAGGCCGGTAGACGGTGTGGAGCTGTTCTTCAGCACCAGTACTGCATTCAAAAACATGTTGTTGCCTTGGACAGTCGGGTTTATGCAATGAACATGGGAAATTATCTGAATAAATGAAGACACCCTTTTTTGTTTTTTTTTTTCCTTGTAAATAATTTGTTTAAATTGAATTACATCCTTTGACATTGTTTTAATGTCACACAGCACACACACCCACCACCTCCTCCCTTTGATTAGGTCATTGTTTAGGGTTACAGTCAGTGTTTGACCTCAATGTGCCTCGGAAGCCTTCTGCATTTATATCAGTCGCAACTTCCTCAAATATGACTCAGCGTCTTTGTTTGAAAAAGGGCCGATCAAAAGCCCTGCTATCTCAAGACTTTGACCTCTGCACACCGTGCATGACCATAATAACAATTTGGCTGGAGGGGAGGAGTAAAGATGGCCTTCCTGTTTTTATTTTTGAGCTTTGCAACTACAGATGTGTTATATACATTGTTGGGCAGCTGGGACAAGGTACAGCAATTTCCAAATCAGACAACTTACAACAGCTGCGACTCTTGATTAGATGACCTGAAGCAACCTAAAAGCTGTTATCTTGGACTGATCTATATTGTATAGGGCTTAGACTGTCAGCATGTTAGCAGAATCTGAGTCTTAACTCCCAGCTAATCCAAATACAGTCAAAGAGGTGGAATGCAGAAGGAGCTGAGGACAGACAGCGGTAGAATGAAGCAGCTTGTGCTGTCACTAAAAGTAGTCACGACAAAAATTCTGCAAAAATGATGCAAAAAAGTCAATATAATTAAAGTAAATTATTAAAAATTCACTGCTGTTTTTGACATGAGCTTAATTTCTCAGGCTACAATTGTGCCAATTGGCACCTCCACCACAATGTTCTGGTTAAACACTACCCCTAGTAATAAAGTTTTAATCAGAATAAGTGTATTTTGACAGATTACATAATCTGAATTTTGATAGTTTGTGTTTCTTCATAATAATTCAATTCATAATACTGTTCAGCATGCAGCTCAATTTAAATGATACTCAACAGGGAGCTCCCATCTGTATTTACAGCCGGGGTTCTTCGTCTGTCGATACAGGGGTAACAACAGTAGCCTCCACCTAAACTGAGATCAGAGATTCTGTCAAAGCATGACCAAGTGATGGAGGTTTTCTGGCCAAAGGGAAATGATTCCTTCACCCGGCCGCTTTGAAATCTACTTCAATCTATCAGACTGGGGGTCCAAAGGAAAAGGGTTTAATCTTTTGATTCAAGTGCCTCTCACTGAGTACAAAACTCCCTTTAAAGTATGAGTTGGCAGCCTGAGCCCCGAAGATCAAAATGTTGCTCTGGTCAAAATAGTGACATCATCAATTTAAAATTGTTTAAACTGATTTTGGGGAGATCCGGGGGAAATACATAAATAAATAAAAAAAAACAACAACAACTCAAGGTTGACTTTCTTTGGTTTTCAATTACCGTGACCTTTTCCGAACACTGACGTCTGAGGAGATGAATCAACAATAGATTCTGCTTTTGGATCAGCTTCCACCCAAAATATAATTCACTTACTGTGTTGTTACTTTTGTTGTCATTTGGTGTGATCTAAAGGGCAAACGCCATGCTGAGAGGGAATGGAGTGTGTGGGAGTGTGTCGAGGCAGTGGGATCAAAGAGGAGGACTAACGTATAATAATAAAAAATAAACTAAAATAGCTAATAAAAATAAAACACAGCAACACTGAATAACCAAGGATTATGATCATAGATAATAAAAACACTACTCTAAAACTGAAAATTAGTAGCTACACTTCAAAAATACAACTTTTAAACTGTAGGTGAAACTATTAAAAGTAGCAGACTGTTCTCACTTGTGCCTATTATTCCACATAATCCCAGTATTTATATTAAAGCTCATTCACTAAACCATGATACTTTTGCGAGAATATATATATATAAATATATATGCGTACAAACATAACTCAAAATGTATCTAAATACAACAAAAAGAACTACACAAACTTTCAGCTCCATTATAAATGTGGGACGTGTTCACTCTAGCTCTGACCCTCAGATCCAGCCCAAAGTCATCCATTACCAGAGGCCCATTATTTAGCCTTGCATCCTGCCTTTTCCTCCATATCTCCTGCATTTTTTTTGTACTTCAGAGCACTTTCTGGTTTTAGGGTGACACAAACAGAATGAAGGAGGAGAGAGATTTAGTTGATACTGCCGCCTTACATCACAAAGTCAAGGTGCCCACTGTCCCTTTTCTTATTATTGCTACGAATGATCTTTTAACCCATGCAAACTATTTTAATGCTATCAGTGCCTGTCTATTCACCACTTTAGTGAAGAAAATCTAAAATACTCTGTATTGACTGCCTGCAGTGGTTTCATAGCTGCATAATTTTCAACTTCATACCAACAGGAACAGAGTGCTTATGTAAACGTCAACAACAATCAAAGGAAAAATGACTGGACTTTGGTCACACTCATGCTAAATCTGTGGGTCTCCCTCTTTTCTCAGGAGAAGAAATTTTGAACTACTGCATTACTCAAAACCCCCACTGCTATAATTGAACATAGTCAGAGCAACATGCTCCATCTACTACAGGCCAAAACCAATCTGCTGCCCAGATCAATCAATCCAGCTCTACACTGGCCCTTTTAGTACCAGGCTCACCCAGGACTGATGGGTGACTTTCTCCCACTTGCAGCACCCTTCACGATCAGGCCGGCCTGACAAATACCTGCAGCTGGCCACCCATATACAGCAAGTATTGTTAGGTGGAAGCTTTTGCACAATGAGTGCAATGAAGCCCTGTTGGGAATGGTACCTCCGAACACCTAAAAGCTAAAGATGATCAGTCCTCAGTTTGTGCACAATGTTGATATGACTTTACCGCTGCATCAGTCGATGTTTTTCAGATACGCAGATACATGTCATTGTGAGAGGGTGAAGGGCGCAAATAAGGAAGTGGGCTGTGGCTGCATCTGAATAAATTAAGTGATCAACACAACACAGAGGACATTATAGCATAGTTTTAAAAGTATGTCGACTCCTCAGCAGAATTATATAATGTAAATGTTCACCTCTCTGATCTCAATCTTTATAGTCAGCTCTTTCTCTGTCTCGTTTTTTTTAGATTCAGTCTTTCATAACTTCTTCCAACTCTCTTTATTATCTCTGTCTCTCTCACTTTCCTTCTCCTTTTTTCACTTTTGCTGTGAACTGCCTTTCCCATACGCTGCAGGCGTGGTTACAGTCGAATCCAAGGGGGAATTACTGAGAAAACATCTCTGGTTTCCACCGTCTCTGTGGCTATACGGTCCTTACCAATTTTTACAACTGGTGTGTTTGAAGTCATGAATGAAAAATGACAATACTCTCCAGTGGTTGAAAGCTGTTCACTGGCATTTATAGAAACCTCACACAAGTACTGGATGCAAGTGTTGGACCGTGTTCTTAAATCTGTGATCAAAAGCCTCAATCAAGGTTGTGCAAAAGCACTCAGGAAAGAGGAAGCAAAGGTCTTCTGTATTTTGATACACCGTCCTAACAACGTTATGGTTTTAAAAAAGTATCTTAATTCATGATTAAATACATATATTTCAGTAGGTGCCTCTCTCTCTTAAACTGTTTTCCTACGCCACTGCTGATAGAAGAAGCCTGCTGAAGTTGAAGATAAACCAGCTCTGTGTGAATCACAGAGCTGCTTTTCTGTCATATTGCAAATGGGGGTGAAAGAAGGTGATTAGCTGAGAATTCGTCTATTAATTGCCAGAATATTAAACTTTGATGTTCGGAATTGAAAGCTGAGCGCGTCACAGACATGAATGAATGAGCGATCCTTTTAAATTGCAAGCAACCCACACAGAACTTACTTTTCTCCTACTGCTTAATAAGCCTCACTCTTTTCTTTGCCATATCCTCATTTCTCTTTTCCAATCGTATACACACACACACACACACACACACCCGACCACTAAGACAATTACACGTCTGCTCATTTGCCTTGGGAACCTTTGGTGGTTTATGGGCCAGATACAGCACTTTAGAAGAAACAATTTGGTACAGTCATGAAAGAGCAGAAAAAACTGACCATAAAAAAGTACTCCAAGTGTTGCAGATATCACCATTCCCTCTCCCTTGATATGAATGTTGGCACTATACCTTTTTCTATTTTTTATGAATAATGGTATGAATCATGGTGGCATGGTGGTGCAGTGGCAGTGCACTGACTGGGGCCTTTCTGTGTGGAGTTTGCACATTCTCCCTGTGCCTGCGTGGGTTTTCTCTGGGTGCTCCGGCTTCCTCCCACATTCTAAAGACGTGCTTATTAGGTCAATTGGTCACTCTAAATTGCCCATAGGTGTGAGTGTGAATGGTTGTCTGTCTGTGTGTTGCCCTGTGATGGACCGGTGATCTGTCCAGAGTGTACCCCGCCTCTCACCTGTAGTTAGCTGGGATAGGCTCCAGCCCCCTGTGACCCTGCACTGCAAGACAAAGCGGGTTAATGGATGAATGGTATAAAAGCTAAATCTGAAATGCAAAAAAAGCTAAAAAGGATCAATTCATCCATATATTCTTCTGTAATTAAAAAATTCTTCAATGACTGCATGTCAACTCTACTCAAGCTCCACCTCTTTGCATGTATTGAGTTTAGGGGGACTGTGATGTTGCCAAAATGGTGACTCTCATATCTCCCACAGCACTTCAGAAACCTATATAGGTGACATCACAGAAATTTCATCCATGTTTTTTTTCTACTGTTAATGGTTTTTGCACAACTGGGTTCCATCAATCATCTGAAAAATTAAAAATATCTGTATTTGATATAACAAGTGTCAAAAACCTTATGTAGATGCTATTTCCTATAAGTGTGCATTGTTCAGATGCCCCTTATGTTTGCAGCTGCTCACAGTGGCTCTTGGTTTGTATCTGCTGACTGACAGGGAAACAGTGTGGAGAGAAAAAACAAATGAGATCCACTGCACACCTGAGCTACTGAACTTTTTTTAGGCGATAGCATGAAATTTGCCTAAAAATAGAATTCTCACCTCACTTTCCCAATCGAATCAAAGACAATGAACCTTAATTGGATAAAAACACTAAACTTTGAGTTAAAAACGATGACATACGATTAAATAATTCTTGCAAACAGCCCTGTTAAAAATAAGCATTCCTGAGTTAGGATGACTGGATTCCTTGTAGGAACAGACTGTGGCACAACATCTGTAAAAAAACAGTGATGACATCTGTGTTAGAGTTCTTGTGTGTGTGTTTGTGTCTTATGATGAACAGTGACAGTGTAGCAGAACAAAAAATAACCATCTCAATCATGTTCAAGTCATCATGTGCCCCTCTGGTCCTGTTTGATGTCTCTTTTAAACAAAGGGACAGAAACCCCCCACAGAACAGAACAAAGGCACACAGCACTTTCCATATAAATGTGGAGTGGAAAGAACACTAAAACAAGAGTAAGAGTGAGCAGATGTGCCCGACACAGAGATGACACCATGTCGTTGGTCTTTGAAAAAGCCACATGTGTCTGATGTTGGGGACATGTAAAACGTCTATCGTCATTCGAGGAGCAGAGAGGAAAGGATCTGTGGTGCTGAGGCTGTTGGGTCTGTCGTAATCCTCTTTTCTGCTGGTGAGTCGTCAGCAGTGCCACTCCTGCCACCTTCTGGGCCTTATTTTGTAATTTTTAATATTTCTTTTGTAGACAGATGGAGTGTGTTAGAGAAGGAGAACGAACCAGAACAGTCAAAAACATGCATGTACAGAGAAGACTTCAAGACATGAAAATGTCTCTCTAGTGCTTGATTTGTTTATGGATTGACAAATAAATTAGTTAAATTATGTTAAAGCAGGATACCTTCAGGACAATAACTTTGTTCCATTAATCTAATGGCATCAGAATGTGAGGCCTTTTTGGTTTGAATGAGCACTCTGGTCTTTTTTACAAGTTGTGAAGTCTTTTTTAGCCAAACATTTACAGCTCAAGGCAACAGGCAGTCAGGTGGTGCTGTCACAGATCTCTGTCTCCTGTCCTATTCAGTTCAGCACTGCACCTCTTTGCCCGTTCTTGGATTAGTAGGGAGTCAGTCGGAGACAGGTGCTGCTAAACTGACGATAGCCACATGAGTCACCACACTAAGCTTAAAATTCCCCTTTTGGAAACCGTCAGGGTTCAGTGGCTACAGCACACATTTCATTATTTGGAATTCTGGTTGTTGATTTGTGCAATTGTGTCCAGTGGCTTGTTGATGTTGGCGCTTAGAATTCTGAAATGAACAAAGAGTTTACACACTACTAATTTGGATTTGTGCAGTACACAGAAAAATGGTGTTATTCTCTAAAACACAGACAAAGACACACACACACTAGGTTTGTGAATGTACTTGATAGATCGGTTAAATCCTGGCACCTTGAAGATCAGTACATTAAACTCGATGGTGCTCTGCAGGTTCAAACCATATGCGAGGTTGCACACTTTTGTCTGCTTTTCGCCTTTCTTATATACTTCATAATACATTAAGAGGATCTGACATTATCAGTTAGGTTTAGAGTTACCATGGTCTGATGTGTGATTGCTAAGAATCAGGACTTATGTACTTATTTATTTTACATCAGATGCATACAGTGCTTAAAAAAAGTAAGGACAAATACACCATGTTATGCAATAGGGTGCTATAAACAGAGAAAGCAAACACATCACAAGATGTTTCATAAGCAATGTTCTATGGGTTAATCCAACTAAGTGGATTTTTGAAGCATGAACATGCAGATAGATAAGAATGAATATCAAAAGATTAGTAAAATCTGGAAATCATATTTATGAATGCCTCCATTTAATAGAGACTTATCCGAAAAAATGGTGGTGCAATGAAATCATCAAGTAATACAGTAAGTCCTCAGAAGGACCCATGGTTTGCAGGATCAGGGCCTACACCTCCTGGGTTCTGACTGACCCATATTCCAGAGCCAGGAAACTTGTCCTCACCACCACCACCTCCTCCACAAGCAGTCTGGTCCAAGACAGGTTAGCTGCTGAGGGCCTATTGATCATGATCCAATGCGACCCAGTTTTAATTCCCCGGTGGAAGCCACCCAGTCAGTGCAGCAATGCCTCAAAACCTCAAGGTTTGTATGAACAAGCTCCACTCTGAATGGGAACCCAGGAACTAGGCCGGTAATAACAGACCTCAGGAAAAAAAGGTTTTGACCAAAGAGAGAGCGGTGAACAGAGACTCACCCCATTCGCCCCCTCGTTTACTTTCCCTGCAGGTTTTGGGAGAATGTCGAACACGCTTCCTGTAAAACTATGTAGTATTTATTACAGCCTGCGTTTTTGATGGCTGGGGTCATGTAGCCTGCTGTCTATTTATCCTAGAGGTCATTTACTACATTAGACCTGGTTTTGGGGCCAGGAGAGGAAGAGAGGAACGAAATCTAAGATGCAGGAACTAAATTGGTAGCAAATGTATAGCCTGCGACTTGCCCCTTGGCCCTAATGTGTTTTTCAAGTGCTCTGCTCACCGTGCTCCAAGATGCAGGGATGGCTTGCCTCTGAAATAATATTTCAACAGTGGTTACAGACGCAAAACCGGCGCCATCTCTCAGCTTGGGTTGTTCCCACCAAAGTGCAGCATAAGGGATTTTGATTTTATTTCTGGGAAGATATTATGCTTTGCTGTGTAGTGGTGGTGATCCTAAGGACAGGCTCGAGACCAAAAGGTTGCAGGTTTGAATTCAAGCAGAGATGGTTATGCCCTCCATCGGCACCCGCTGTGGTGCCCTTGAGCTAAGCATTTAACATTAGCTCCACCAGAGTTGTGCACTGGCTTCAGTATGGGAGATTGTGGTTGTACTAGGCTGCTCCCAGGTCGGATGAATGTGTGAATATGTACAGTAGAGGGGCGTTGTTAGAAAAAGCATGTGTGCAAAAAATCAGTACAGGTTACATACGGCCATACCAGGCAGGCTGACACTGAGCTGCTGATGCTATATAGAAAAAACACTGCTTATGTTAATGAGACATCATTGCAATCATTTAAGTCTGCCATTTTGCAGGAAGGTTTAGCATAAAGTTTGAGATCAGTGCCTCAAAGATGTTTATGCTGAGGCCCAAACGGCGTTCTGCTGCAGCTAAACTCTCTAAAAGATGACTTTGACCATCTCATTTTCATTTAAATGGCTCAGTGGATTCCCATTTGCTCTGTGCTTTCTTACAGCCCAACAGGCTCAATAAAAATCAATGAGCTGATGAGAACAGGAAAACCTAGTTGTTGTCTTATACAAACAGCATATGGTTTCCTCAGTGTGGCTGCACCCAAGAGAACACTGAAGTGTCCTCCTTCCATCTGTGCTGTTATGAAGTTTCCTTTCTCAAGTTTCTTTTGTTAATACTTTACAGACCTTTTTCTAGTCTTATAAATGTTCACTGTAACTACTGCAACACATCTTCATGCCCAAAACCAGCTCTTAAAACAAATTCTAATAACACTACATTAACTGTAACTTCAAGCTACTTTACAATGGACACAAAATATGTCTTTACAAACTGTGAGACAACTAGAGGATGACAGTGCAAAGTGTAGTCGAAGGAGGTAAATGAAAGTCGAAGAAAGGATGGAAATGGTGGACTCACCTGGAGAAGCAGGAAAACAAAGCTAATGCCAACCAAGCCAGCTAAACAACTACATGGAAACTTAAGTATGAAGCAGCTACTTCCTGTGACATGACAACTGGCATAAAATAAATAGTAGATATTTACAGCGGAGCATTTCTAGCCACTTCACACTGTGTGCTGTATGAGATTACAGTCTACGAATGAGCTCCTGAACACAAACATAGACAGACATACAGGTAAAACATGTCACACTAAAGGTATAGCTGCTCTTTTATGGAGTGTTTGAGTTTCTACTGATGGCAAATTTAGCATCGGAGACATGTTTCAAACTGCAAATCCATCATCTTTGCTGCTCCCTTAGGAGTCGAAACATCACATCAACTCCTAATTCCCAGAAACTTCATCCACTGGTTGTCTGTCTTCACCTGGTTGTCAGCGACGTCTGAACATTGTTTTGTTGTTGTTTTTTTAATCCCCCCCAAAAAATTGCTCTCCAGACCTCAAAATGATTAAGGAGCGGGATATGTCTCATCATAATGCCAGGTTCTGATCAGCAGCCATGCATGTAGCTGTCAGGATGTTGCAGATGTTTAAACAGATATCCCCTTCCCCAAGGCAAAGTGAAATTAATGGTCTATTTATAAACACCTGTCACACAGCCCAGATAGAGAAAAGCACAAGGGCTTCCAAAATGCCTTGTTGTTTTAGACTCGGCGGATCATGTCGTGATGACACCATAGAGAAAGGAAGCGATAATCAAACTGATGCCTATTATGGCACCGGCGTGCAGGCCACCATGGTGCTTCAGGCCTTAGCTGCCTAAGCTGTCTGAGCTATAAGGAGGAGGTCCGACTCCGACCTCCTGTTGATGGATTGTCCTCTGAGAGGCCACAGCCCTGAAACTCTCTGAAAACTGCTCTGAACTTCATGGCATTTGTCTGCTGCAGGCTTTGACAGGGCGGTCTAGGTGACTGCGTGGATTCAATAGCGCTGAATACGTAGACTGGTCCTTGTGAGGACGTGATCTACATGACTCCCTGTGTTTACTCTAGTGAGTAAGATTGATGTTTGACACAGGGGCCTCTTCCATTAGGAAGCCATGCCGGGGGGTGTTGTCACTCAGCGACTTGTTATTCATGATTATTTGGCAAATCAAACAGGAGTCAGGATGTTTCTGAAAGTCAGTTTAGCTGCCTCCATTCCTCCACATTACCAGGAAAGATGGCAGTAATCTAAGGTGACTCACTTCAGTCTTTGAATGTTCACACCATGACCACCAGGTGGAGTAAAAATACATTTTTAGGGTTTGTCTCATATTTACATTCAAATAGTTCAATTTGTCTGTTATCTTATAGACCTATATCGAAGGTTATTACATTATTGCAGTTGAGCTCTTTTTTAAGGTGAAGAAAATTATTTTATTATTTTCTTCACCTTATTTGCTCTGATTAAAATGCCCTAATACATTTTTTGCACATTATTTAACATCTACAAATACATTTGCAATCAAAGTATTATTATAAAAAAACAAAAAACACATTTTATATTCTTGTCTTAACAATTAAGTCAGGGCTTCACACATTCTAGGTGCGCTGCTGCCCTCTACCTGAAACAACACCGTACTGCCTCCTATTTATACAGTACATCTGGTGCATGGGGGAAAATGCATTGTGTGGGATAGTTGTTGAATGCAGTCACCATTTACCTTACTGTGACACACATATCAGCAATAACTTGCTGCCTATATAATGTATGGACACAATCAGGAATGTGTAAAAAACCAGAATGAGAATTCAATACAAATATAGATTTTATTACATACTAACCAAAAGGTTGAATAGGAAACAACAGAGCTACATAAAGATGCTCAGTTAATGACAAGAAACGAGATTTAATCATTATTTCGGAATGCAATGTAACTGTCCAGTGCCGGCTGCACTGCCTCAGCAGACACCTCTGGAAATTTCATTTGTACTGATGAGTTCAATCGAACAACTGCTGCAAACGGCAGAAATGATCTGACTGTAATCAATGACCTATGCTTTAGCCAAGTATACAAGTCAGTGTGACTCTCATTTATTACTGGTCTAGAATGACTGTAGGGTTGGGATTTACATTAGATAAGTTTTTGATACGTGTATAGTCAAAATGAACAATATATAAGCCAGTAGAGAATTCACACCAAATGTGTCCAGACCTTTTCCATGCATAATGTTTCTTATCTGGATTTAAAAATGTCAACAACTTGTATAGATCACAGGACAGACAGGACTTTATGAATGCACCATTAAACACTTAAGACTGCATCTTACATGGCAAACTACCAACTGTGAAAAATGCAAAGAAAATCCACCCCAGGCTTTGAATGTTTTCTAGAATGCAGTACATTTTTTCTTATTTGCAAGATACAAAAACTACATGGATCAAGTGTGCTGTACTGTGTTCTGGTCAATGAATTATTTAATCTCTTGTCTTGTCTTGTCTGTAACGTGTGTGCAACAAGATGAGGTGACCCATTAAAATGAGAGCAACACACACTTTTTATGAACTGGAAGATAAATAATGCTCGACATCCAGAGGCTGCACGTTCAGCAGGTTCAGTCACTTTCTGAGGACTCACTGGAGCTGGAAGAGGAAGAAGATTCATGCTTCTTCTTCTTCTCTCTCTTTTTGTGATGCTTCCCCTGTTCTTTTTTGTTCTTTTTGCTTTTCTTCTTGTGGCTTTTTAGTTTCTTTTTCTTCTTCTTGTCATCTTCATCAGATGATGAGCTTGACTTACTGTGCTTCTTTTTCTTTTTGGAAACCTCCTCCTCATCACTAGATGATGAATTAGACCTAGAGAGAAAAGAAAAAGTCACTTGGAGAGTCCATAATATTCCACCATTTAGCAACATTTTCTGCTGCTGAGTGACCAGTTAACACGACGTTCAGTGTGACATCAGGCAATACATATTTATTTACCTCTTTCTTGCCTTTCTGTCTTTGCTTTTCTTCTGTTTTTGCTTCTTTTTTCTATCGTCATCAGAGAAACCTGCCAAAACACAAGTGTAGAGTAGTAGAGTAAAAATCTGCTTCTATCATATTAAAAAGGGTGAATAATTGCATCATTACCAACAGTTTTGGTATGCACGACATACTGCATATTTTATTGTGCAAGGCATGTGTTATTATTACGTTATAGACTGTAGGAAAACAGCTATAGGTATGTGCAATCTGACCTTTGCGATGCTGACCACCTCGTCCCAGCTTCTCAGTGCGCTGAGCTGCAGGCGCGTCGTCTTCGCTCTCCTCGCTGCTTGTGCTGCTTACATCCAGAACTATATCTTTTTGGGGGTCAACTCTGACAAAATTTCGACACTCAAATGTTAAGTGCCCAGCTGAAAAATCAAAGTCAGAGAGGGCATAGTGACTACCTGCACAGTGGCACATGTGTTTGTCTTCTTTGGTAACATTTTAGAATTCTGAAGAAGATCAATTTAGCTTTACTTACGGTATCCACATTTCTTGCACCCAGCTCTGATGTTGTCCTTATTTGGACCTGTAAAATAATAAGTATTTTATTATGCAAGTTTAGAGTAATTTAGTATCTGTCCGAAGCACCCATTGAAGTAATATTTAACAATACTCTGCCACATCAACACAACGTACTAAGACCTTCTGAATGCCACGAAGGTTATTGCGTAGTAAATGCAGTCTACTTAAATAATTTGCTTGTTTCTTGGTGTAGATGGAGGAGTAACAGCTTATCAGCAGCACTGGATATAAACACTTTGTTTGACTTTCACTGCTTTGGTTTAGGGTTAGCGCCACACTGTTTAACCATTATGTTCCAAGCTTTTAGAGTTAACTTAACATTCACCACGCAAGAAAAGGTAAACTTATACACGTTACGTTACTAAAACCACACACTTACCCGGAGCTGCCATTTTATTTTCCAAGATAAAGCTGGAAAATACCAAACTTGTGTCTGCTATGGCGCGAATCAACCTGATTTCTAACAGTCCGCACACAAAACATGGTCGGTCGGAAACATTTGCTCTAGAAGCTACAGGGTTCCTCCTGTCTTTTTTTGTTTCCGAGTTCCCCCTTGTGCTGACTGGAAAACCCACGTAGTGGTAAACTACCGCCACCTACTGGACGGAGGTTTGCAGTAGGTTTATGGGTTTACACAGGATGACGATAAAAACATTAAAAATCAGCTTTAAGGAACATTGGTCCAAAACATAACCACTCTTCTTAGTCTCTGTGGGCTGTTGTTTTGTCACTTTGCAAGTCATCCACAATTGTGTTTAGAGTAAATAAAATCAGCAGATATTATTTTTAAGTGTTTATACATTATGTCTGAGTAACTCAGTTCTAAACTAGGCTATATTTTGTTTTTTTTTTTAATATCCAGATGTTATTTTAAAGTATAATTAAGGTGTAGACCAAGAATTACCATCTGGAGAGTGTGTCTACATTTTTTAACCATCATAAAGTGCATTAAATACTATTTTTTTATGCTTTTTCCAGGATTCAAAAGCATTAATGCACACAAATTCACAAATCTTTAGTGCCATGTCTGATGGCTTTCCCAGTAAGACCAGTTGTGGTTTTTTGTTAGGGGTTAATTGAAGGCAGACTGGCAGATGGAAAATGTTGACAGATGCAGGGGCCCCCAGACATGCTCTCATCATCATGTCTGTGGCTGTGACACAAACACACAGACACACTCACAATCTAAATATCTTTTGATGATACATCTGTTTCTACAACCATGAGATTTAATACTTGAATTAGCTTTAAAAATAAATGCAATGATTGCACTGTTACATAATCTGATGATGCCTCACGATCTGAAGTTCAACTCAGGCGGAGAACTTTGATTTATTACACCTCACCTTATCTTTGCTTCTGCTCTTGCAGTCACTAAAACACTCATGACACTACGCCACTGGACAGAGGTACATGTACACCTGCTGCACATGTTATAGTGTTAAAAATATGTTATGCATTTGGTTTCTTATCACTACTTCTGTAATGTCCTATATGTTTACTGGTGCCATTTCAACCTTTCATTTCTATCTAACACACTCCTAATGCTGTAAAAAATTACCCTTTAACTCAATAATCTCATGTCAACGTTTATCATATCCAGTTTAAGTAACTTCAGCTGTCATATCTCAGCTGACCCTGAACAAGTGCAAGAAAAAACAAGACACAGCCACATCCTTTATCTGTCAGTTTATTACCTCGAGTCAGATATTAGACTAAAAAGTCTGTGCAGCTGTTTTTCCAGTTGCAGTGAATTCACTTTCCTGCCACTGGAAGGTGCAAAGACCACTTACTAAGAGACAGTCACTAGTGCCATGATATGTGTAGTTAAAGAGAAAGAACAGCAATACTGCAAAACATGCACATAAAATGTCATTACTCAGTTATTAAAAAAAAACACACACACACTGGAAAAAAAATTATCTGTCTAAGATGGCTGAGGTGCTGCTGGCTATTAATTTATTGTAAATATCACATTTCATTCACTTTAACAGAGCTAATCTGAAACTGTTATTCCAGATGCTTCTTCCACTTTTATTCTTATGACCTATTTTCTTTTTTCACCAGCACATACCTCTGCCTAAAAAACAATTGAAGTCAATGCTTCAGCTCATTCATCTTCAAGGTTTCATTGCATCTTATTCACATTTTAAATAGGGCCTGGCACCCAGCTATAAAGAAAAGGTGCTCAGAAACTGAGGCACAAACCTGAGAAATACCTGCACAAAGCTCAGTGTGTACCTCAGCTAGTGTCAGATTTCCATCATGGGAGCGTGCACAGAGCCTTAAAGCTGCATCGTCTGTAGCTTGCACTATGGCTGTTTGGTCTCAACCACACTGTTACCATACTCACCTTCATGTCCACAGGTATAATAGCAGACAAATTACTTTGTTAAATGGTGAAGTCTAGGAAATGTTGCAGTTTGTCATTTTCATAGGCTTTTGTTTGTAGGAATTATAATTCAACCAAGTCCTTTATACCCATGAAGTTTTTAATTTGTTTTTCACCTGCCAAAAAGTGAATAAGGCCTTTACAGAGTGCCTGAGTTGTTATTTCTGCCTCAAAAGTAATTGTTGTCAGTGATATTTAACAGATTATCATCCAACCAGCCCCTTTATACCCATGAAGACCCCTTTAAAGGGTCAATAAACCTCAAAATCATTGTTTTCTGCTTGCAAAAAAGTGATTGTGGCTCCCACAGTAAGCCCAGGGGCTTATTTCTGCCTCACAACTACGTGATTTGATCCTTTTCTGTGATATCTAACAGATTATCGTCCAACCAGCCCTTTAAAGGGCCAATACACCACATAAATTGAATTTTCCACCTGCCAAAAAGTGATTAAGGCCTCAACAAAGTGCCTGTCTTGTGGCTTTTTAGTTTCTTTTTCTTCTTCTTGTCATCTTCATCAGATGATGAGCTTGACTTACTGTGCTTCTTTTTCTTTTTAGAAACCTCCTCCTCATCACTAGATGATGAATTAGACCTAGAGAGAAAAGAAAAAGTCACTTGGAGAGTCCATAATATTCCACCATTTAGCAACATTTTCTGCTGCTGAGTGACCAGTTAACACGACGTTCAGTGTGACATCAGGCAATACATATTTATTTACCTCTTTCTTGCCTTTCTGTCTTTGCTTTTCTTCTGTTTTTGCTTCTTTTTTCTATTATCATCAGAAAAACCTGCCAAAACACAAGTGTAGAGTAGTAGAGTAAAAATCTGCTTCTATCATATTAAAAAGGGTGAATAATTGCATCATTACCAACAGTTTTGGTATGCACGACATACTGCATATTTTATTGTGCAAGGCATGTGTTATTATTACGTTATAGACTGTAGGAAAACAGCTATAGGTATGTGCAATTTGACCTTTGCGATGCTGACCACCTCGTCCCAGCTTCTCAGTGCGCTGAGCTGCAGGCGCGTCGTCTTCGCTCTCCTCGCTGCTTGTGCTGCTTACATCCAGAACTATATCTTTTTGGGGGTCAACTCTGACAAAATTTCGACACTCAAATGAGTGTTTTTTTCCTACCTCAAAATTACTTTAAGACATTCTTGTTAGATTATCATCCAACCAGCACATCTGTACCTGTTAAAGGGTCACCTCTACAGGGTGCCTAAGTGCCTACATTTCACAGACAATGATTTTGAGGCAGAAACAACCACTCAGGCACTCTGTTGAGGCCTTGCTCAGAGAGAGAGAGAGAGAGAGGCGAGCAGTCACACTCACACCTATGGCCAATCTAGAATCCCTAGTTAACCCCAGACACATGAGGGAGGAAGACAGAATACATACAGGCAAAGTGAGAAAAAGCAAACTGCACTAATTTTCATCCATATTTTTTTTAATCTTTTACCGCTTTAAAAGTGAATTGGCTCTTTAATAAAGAGACTTTCTGTGCATGACAGGCTACAGCTCCCAGATAATTACACTCAACAAAAATATAAACGCAACACTTTTGTTTATGCTCCCATGTTTCATGAGATGGACTTGAAGATCTAAACTTCATTCCAGATACACAATATTACCATTCCTCTCAAACATTGTTCACAAATCTGTCTAAATGTGTGATAGTGAGCACTTCTGCTTTGCTGAGATAATCCATCCCACCTCACAGGTGTGCCACATCAAGATGCTGATCTGACATCATGATTAGTGCACAGGTGTACCTCAAACTGCCCACAATAAAAGGCCACCCTGAAATGTGCAGTTTTGTCTCACAGCAAAATGCCACAGATGCCACAAGCATTGAGGGAGCGTGCAATTGGCATGCTGACAGCAGGAATGTCAACCAGATCTGTTGCTCGTGCATTGAATGTTCATTTCTCCACCATAAGCCGTCTCCAAAGGCGTTTCAGAGAATATGGCAGTACATCCAACCGGCCTCACAACCGCAGACCACGAGTAACCACACCAGCCCAGGACCTCCACATCCAGCAGGTTAACGTCCGAGATCGTCTGAGACCAGCCACTCAGATAGCTGCTGAAACAATTGGTTTGCATAACCAAACAATTTCTGCACAAACTGTCAGAAACCGTCTCAGGGAAGCTCAACTGCATGCTCGTCGTCCTCATCGGGGTCTTAACCTGACTCCAGATCGTCGCCGTAACAGACTTGAGTGGGCAAATGCTCACATTCGATGGCGTCTAGCACGTTGGAGAGGTGTTCTCTTCACGGATGAATCTCGGTTTACATTGTTCAGGGCAGATGGCAGACAGCGTGTGTGGCGTCGTGTGGGTGAGCACTTTGCTGATGTCAATGTTGTGGATCGAGTGGCCCATGGTGGTGGTGGGGTCATGGTATGGGCAGGCATCTGTTATGGACGAAGAACACAGGTGCATTTTATTGATGGCATTTTGAATGCACAGAGATACCGTGATGAGATCCTGAGGCCCATTGTTGTGCCATACATCCATGAACATCACCTCATGTTTCAGCAAGATAATGCACGGCCCCATGTTGCAAGGATCTGTACACAATTCTTGGAAGCTGAAAATGTCCCAGTTCTTGCATGGCCAGCATACTCACCGGACATGTCACCCATTGAACATGTTTGGGATGTGCTTGACCGGCGTATACGACAGCGTGCACCAGTTCCCACTAATATCCAGCAACTTCGCACAGCCATTGAAGAGGAGTGGACCAACATTCCACAGGCCACAATAGACAATCTGATAAACTCTATGCGAAGAAGATGTGTTGCACTGCATGAGGCAAATGGTGGTCACACCAGATACTGACTGGTTCTGAGTCCCCAGACCGCCAATAAAGCAGAAACAAAATGCACATTTCAGGGTGGCCTTTTATTGTGGGCAGTTTAAGGTACACCTGTGCACTAATCATGATGTCAGATCAGCATCTTGATGTGGCACACCTGTGAGGTGGGATGGATTATCTCAGCAAAGCAGAAGTGCTCACTATCACACATTTAGACAGATTTGTGAACAATGTTTGAGAGGAATGGTAATATTGTGTATCTGGAATGAAGTTTAGATCTTCAAGTCCATCTCATGAAACATGGGAGCAAAAACAAAAGTGTTGCGTTTATATTTTTGTTGAGTGTATAATGAGACTATCTCAGAACTAGTAAAGCTGCTGCTGTTTTCCGTTCATCCCTTTGTGAAAAATAAAACGTCTGCATTTCTAGTAAAAATTTTCATTTTCTCTTCATCTAGGATTTATATGAACAGTTGTAAACAGCAAAAATGTTATGAAGCTTGTTTTAAATATTGGAATAAAAAACATAAATTGGGGGGGCTATATTTCTTGACCAATGCTGGATATAAAAGTAACATAGCAGGCTAACACTTAAAATCTAGCTGAGGAGCAACAAAAGGTTAGGCACAAACTGAAGGGTTACGTTTTCAGAATTTTCAGAATTTCAACCATGATGAATTATGGCCTTTACACACCAACTCATTACACAATGGCTTTAACAAAGTACTGTGTAAGCACATGAAAACAAAACATTGAAACAATCTGGGTTCCATTAGGACGCTCTATGGTGAATTAAATTTATAATGTGTCCTGTTGTTATGGATGTATTCAGACTCATTATTCACGTCTTAGAAGCAGAAACAAGTCAAACTGCGGCCTGACATAAAGCACTCTAGTGGTTCCTCGAACCTTTGTTCCCGACCAGAGTTGTTGTTGTCACGTAGTTTTATGTTTCTCCAACAAATTTCGGGTGGATTGGGCTGGGGGGGCAGCGGAATATTTAAATATGAGGATTTTTTTTTATTCTTTTCTCCCACAGACAGACTTTTTAAATAGTTCTTGACCAAGAATCAGTTCAAATCAGAAAGAAGTAAAGTTCCCATAAAACATTCAGACAGCTAGGCCAAGAATATTGATACAATCTAAGTGCACTTAAGTGCAATTATATTTCAAGCTAAATGGAAACTCAGATTAAAATGTTGCCATGCAAACATTAAACTAAACATAATCTGCAGCTTTGCCTGTAAAATGCACACAATAAAATACCTGATAACAGCCTTAGCTGAAAAGCTCTTTCTTTCTCATGGAGGTCCACCAATCCGCCAGCTGTTAGCATTTTACCTCAAGTGGGAAAAAAAATCATATTAAGACATTTTGCTGGATACATGCCAGCGTTTGGCCTGCTAAGGGGCTTGATTTAATGTAAGAAACACTTAGCAAAGTAAGTCTCACTAAGTCTTGTTTAATTGTTTAATGTTTGAGCTCGAGGAAAAGTGCAACATGTAACGGAAGAATATTTTATTCATGGAACCACACAACTGAAAATTGAAAGACATTTTGGGAAAAGCTCAGAGATATGTTTTCTGAGGCTGTCAGATGTGGGATGGATCCTGAGAGCGAGCAGATAACGAATAAAATAATCCTGGGATGTCTGTGTATCTGTTGCAGCATTTATTCTGGGTTGCTGGAAGGCTGAATATTTCTTATTTTTTGAGGCAGTGATACAATTTCCAGACCTATAGTTCTAGTTCTAGTTCTATAGTTCTTTTATGTATAGTTATCTATAGTTCTTTTGGTAGCCTTTATAGGTGTATATGCAAGTGACAAGCCCAGATGTGTTGTTCTGACTATCCCACAACAACAATCAACTGAATATGTGGGGAAGTTTTGTCTGGATGTGGTCTCAGCACTGCCCATTGTGAAGAAGAAGAAGAAGAAGAAAGAAAGAGGCTGCTTGTACATTACTAATGTAGCTCATACATAACTTAAAACCTTGTGAGTTACAACTTTATCTCCTCATACAGTGTCCTGGGTGGTCTAGTTTGAACCCCAGCTAATGTCTTTCCTTATTGATAATCCGTGCATGAATGTGTGACCTAAATAACCAAATTATAAATGGAAATGAAAAGCTTAAAATGAGTTGACTGAATGCAGCATTTCTCTTCGTGCCGCTAACACTCTGCCTGCTCAGCACCTGGAAGACACACTGAAGGCGCTGCAGAGGATGTTTCTGGACAGGGGCCTGCCTAGAAAAATAAACGCTCGTCTGACCTCAAGCGCCAGTCGTGGAGTCTCCTGACCTCACCACCTGACACAATGATCCTCCCATAAGCACCGGCAGCATGCCTGGGTGGCCGTGCAGGAAAGAGGGGAACTCTCTTTGGCAAGCGGTCAGAAAAGGAAAAAACAAAAAGCTATGAGGAAGAGGTCGCTGAATGTATGTTGTTCCACCACGTCCTCACTTATGAGCAGTAATCTTCCTCTTAGCCTTCATTTACTTGCAGTCAGACTTAAGTAAAAGCCGATTTGGGAATCAGCTCTATGTCGTGTCTCTGCCTCTGCCTGGCCTGGTCCAAGGTCTTGCCAGGTGAGGCAAACAGCAGCTGCAAGTGATTTGTTTTGAATGATGCTTCTGTATGCAGAAAGAGAGTTGTTGCTGTTCTTCACAGCCCTTCTTCCACCTCCCTCCCGGCCCTCTGGTTCTCTCTCCCCCCACTCCTGAATCTTTCTGTGAATGTGTGATGGCTTCTGCAATACGAGCTCTTTGATGTGGAGGATATCTGGGGTAAGCGGAGTGCTTAGTTGAGTGGAAGGCGAGGAATGCAAGGTAGGTATACACCACACTTGTGTCTGTGTGTGCGGGTGTGTGTGTGTTGATTACATTTTTTTTTTTTTTTTTTGGTCTCCCATCAGCTGTTTGACCATCCTGAATACAGATGTGTCTCTCAGGATATCCACAGTATCAGTGTCCCTTTATAGACATCAATCAATATTTTATTTGCATATCTTTCTAATGTACAGCATCTCCACTCCTCTCCGAACCTTTTGCCCTCTCTGACTGCTCTAAAACCAATTGAACATTTCCTGCAGCTGACTACAAAGCTCAGACCTATGTGAGATGCTGACAGACAATCATCCACAAAGGACAGAGACAAAAACACTTTGATTTTGATGCATTGTGGAGAAAAAAAAAAAGATGAGCAGCGTTGAGTGGGGGAAAGTGCTCCACTCTCTGATTTGATGGACGGTTCTGACGCAAACTGGTAAAAAGGTGAGTGCTGATGGTGGTGCAGATGTGTGTGTGTGTGTGTCCAAAGAAGTGTGTTTCACTGCCATCCATCCTGCTCTCCCTTCAAACAATAGATGCAAGCCAAGGCTACAAAATGGTAGTGGTGGAAGGAAAATAACTTGTTTGTTTTATTTATTACTCCTCTGGACACCTTGGAGGTGAGAAAGTTTGCCAGCCATTGTTTGAGAAGAGAGGGGGGGTATTAGAAGCACCTTGTAAATGAATGGTATGTGGGGACCCATGAACGTAAGGGGAGAAGAAGTGGAAGAACAGCATGGGGGGAGAGCAGTGCTGAGAAAAGAGAAATGACTTGAAAAGATTTTGATGCTCTGAGGCAAAGATGCTGCTGTTTACAGTCGTACTGCTCCTCACCACATGTGGCTGCACAGGTGAGTCAGATTTATTTTTTTAAATATATATTTGGGTTGTTGCTAAGGGAGGAAAAAAAACAGAGTGAAGGTTAACAAACCAGCGACAATAAGCAAATATTTGATGTGGTCACCATAAGCCCATGAAAGCATTTTTTTATGACATGATGTCAAATGCAATATATTCTTCAATGCACACTGTAAAAGTGGAGCTATACAACAGAAAATGAGTCCATGTTATGACATGTTGGTCTGAAATCAGACATAACACAATTATAATACATCACAGAGTGGCAGGCATGTTTGTATCCACACACACACAGCCACACACACACACTTTCTGCTCATAGACTTTCTCTCTGATGCTCATATGTTCATTCCCTCTTGCTAAACCAGTCTCTTTAATTTACTCTGTCAACGCACACACACATGCACACACACATGCACACACACTAAGGCCTAATTAGGATAAGCTCCATATTTCTTTTATGAGTCCAATTAAAATCTTAGCAGGGCCACTTCTCAAAGCTGTCAGACTGTTTGATGTTGAGGTAGCAACCTCTTGCTATATACCCCACGGCTGCTGTCTTGAGAGCCGGTTGTTGTGTGGGTCTCGTGGTACTTCACCTCGTATTGTCCCCCCCAATTGAGTTGCATGCCAGCAGTAAAACCTTTTTATGGCACGGTCTTCTAAATGTTCTGAGATGGGACCTAATAAATATGGGTGACATCATTTATGGTAATTGATGTAGATATGTTCTTCATCTGTCATGCGTATGTCGTTCTCCTTGGGATTGGGGAGCTCGTATTTGTGACAGGGCCAAAATAGATCACAAGCATCATTGCAGGCATAGTTTAATTGTTCCACCAGTGCTGTCTCTGCTTTTATTCACTTTTTTTTTTTAGATCTGGCAGCCTGTCTGTTTTTCCCTCTTTTTCTTTCCCTTGCTGGATGTTAAAATTCCTCTTCTTCCTAAAGATACCAACTTTCTCTATCGACATCTCCAGCTCAGACTGCTATATCTTTACTATGTAAAAAAACTGTAGGTTAAAATGAGGGGGAAGGGTAGAGGAGGAGGAGGATTTGGCACTTTCTTTGAAATTGCGGCTGTGTGGTCTGGCACCACCCACACATACATCCTCACTTTGACAACCTGAACCTACATTTCCCCCCCAGTGAGTTGTAATCTAAACGCAAAATCTACCTAACCGCTGTAATTTACAGGTTCTACAGTTTAAAGCCAGCGTGTTAAGAGCGGAGAGAGGACGGGAAGCAGAGGGGCAGGATGACATTTGTAATTCACTTTAAAAGGAGGGAGTTTGACTCAGGATCCAGATGCTGAGATAAAGGAGGGCTTAATTGTGCGTACATGTGTATAACTGTGTGTGTTTTCCCTGCCCTTATAAATAAGCCAGGTTTAGCCTCTTTAGGTATCAACTCTAAAAGTACCTTTTCAAAATGAATTCAAGTGCTGCTATGAGTTACACTTATGGTGTGTTTTTTATTTTTATCTCTCCCAGCATCACATTAAAGTATTTCCAGTACATAAATGGAAATAAAATTGCAACAAATCATCTTAAATGAGAACTGTCAGCAGAAAAAAAACACATGCTATACCTGCTTATACAGCTGGGAGCTTGTTCTCAGTGGTTAAAAGTTTCCAGACATTTAAACGCCTATATATAGTGTAATTGAGTGCAAATAAAACTGTCCAAAAACATATTGCACATCATGGAAATAGCTTTGTACTACCCAAGCTAGCTGCTATGCTAAGAATGCTACAAGTTTTAGACTGAAAAATGCAGACTAGACAACCTTTAGGCCTAATATTGTTTGTAAAATGTGACTGTACGCCTTGATGGTAGCTTTAATTCAGAGATCTGTTGTTAATTCACATGGAGGTTGTTCGCAATGTTTCCATGAACATTCAATCTTGCCATTTAATCAGCCAACAAAAACACCTTTTGGTAGATGGATGATCCATGCTGAGACCTAAAACAGCCACCAGGTTTTTAACACTCATCTTGCACGTAACTAGTTTAACTTTCCCAACATAAACTTGACTTTTTCTCTGGGGCAAACCCATAACAACTGAACAGAAAGGCATGCCTGCACTAGTTTTTTTCTCGCTTTTGCGCACCGCCGCTGGTATTTCCAGTTCATGCAGTGTGGGCCACATCATGTGAGGCCTCTTTACCCAGATTGCTGCTATGATTTTATTGCAGCCTTGATTAGGCACATGTGACTAACAGCAAACCCCTGTTGGCAGTGGTTGAGTGCATGGTTGGCAGACAGCAGAGAGGTCTTCCAGACCTCTGAATTGTAACGGGATTCAGCCTCGTGGGTTCGTAAGGCAATAGCTGTTCACCAGGAATTTGACTTTTTTTCTGGCCGCGTGGAACAAAGTTGGCCCAACTCACCTCATTTCACACATTAACTGTTGTGTTTGCGTAGAAGACGTTTTCATTCTGCAGGCTGGCTCCACTACCTCACAGAAGAAAAATGCTTGACTTCCCATGGAAAAACCAGCCAAGTTGACTTGGTGAGTGAGGGAAAATATTGGGGTCTTTTAAAATGCAAAAACTCAGAGGGGGGAGAGAAAAGGAAATATGAATCACTTTCCTGACATGAACACCAGAGCACATCAAGACCGAATCATGATATCCTCAGGAATAGGTTGGAAGTTGTTCCCTGTCTTCTCTTGGACTGTTTTTCAAGGGTACAGGGGGGAGAGAAATGGAAAAAGACACAGCTATGATTTGTATCATGATGGATGCCAACACAAATTGGGTAGACGTTTTTTTTTTCTTTCTCTCTGTTAAAGGGACTGCTGCATAAAAAGACCCATTACACATTTACCACATCAAAGAACCACTTGAATCTCTATCAGAGTGGTGGAGCCAGTGAACGGATGGCAAACAAACCTTTTAAACAATAAAACCAGGCTGGTGAATTTTCAGGAATCAAAGTGAGTAGAGGGGCCGTGATGCTCCATGAATCTTGTGTGGTCCCAGCCTCTCTTTTTTTCTTTCTCTCCCCTGGCTCTTCCTCCTTCTCACACATTCTCCCTTCCCTCTTTTGTAGCTCTAAGCCTATGAGCTGGCGTGAGCCCTTCCTTACTACACACCCAGCGGGGCTTTATAAAGGCAGGGCCGGAGGTCTCAGCAGCCACACACACACGCTCTCTGCTTGTGCCTGTGCGTTTTGCTGCTCTGAACGCTGGCTGTGTCAACGTAACCAGCCTCCAGATTGTGTGGATTAGAGATGCTGACGCCACACTGCAGGGCCCCAAAACTTCTGGGTATCCTTCTGGGCCCCATCCTGATGGCTGTGGCCCGGGCTGCTATGGACAGCCAAGGTGAGGAGACAGCGCAGTTATTACTGCTGCCTGAGGCTGGGATATTAGTAGCACTTTGTGGGCAGACAAATGAAAGCAGGTAACCTCAACCTGGGAAAGGACGAGTGAATGAGGACAGACCGTTTTACAGAACTTGAACTGCACTGAGTACAAACTCAGGTGTGTAGGTGTAATTGCAAGTCAGTAAGTGTAAATGAACAAAAGCTTGTGTCAGTATATTTTTGCCTGTGTCTACCTGTTTGTGTGAACTCTGGGATGGACTGTTTGTCTTTCTGATGTTTTGATGTGTGGCTGAAAGTTTCTTTTTTTCACTTTTTTTTTCACTGTGAGCCTCTCTGTGGGCATGAATGGAAAGAAACCAAAGGGTCTTCTTGGTTGTTTTTGTCTTTTTGACACCTCTTGATGAACCCCCTTTCTTTTTTTATCCCAAAGCTGTGTCAAATATGTGTCAACGTATCTGGAAAGGCAAAGAGATGAACGTGTGCACCTATGCACACACTTGAAGCTTCTCAGCCTCAAAGCACTGCCGCAACAATACACACTTAGCAGTCAATATCACACCTTCTCTTTTTACCTGTAAGATCTGTCCACATCCCTCCACAATGCCCCTTGACGATCTGTGTGTTTCTATGAGGCAGTGCTGTATGAACTTGAGAAGGAGCCAGCCTATTGGGATGCACAAGCAAGAGCAACACTGGATGCTGCACTGAAACTCCGGCCCCGAGAGCACCGGGCCAAGAACATCATCCTGTTTCTCGGCGATGGTAGGTCCATGCTATTATTAAAAAAGCAACTTTACATACAGTCTGTACTGACATAGATGTGTCAAAATGTCTACAGCAAGGTTCCTGTGTCTTTTTTGGTCAATTTTCCAAATACTGATGACATGATACTTTTAAGTCATATTGGTTTTACTGAGAAAACCCTGTCTGAATGTGTTAACTGGACTTTTGTCCTTAGAAGGCATTTGCATATATGGTGTATGCGCATTATTCACACAGCTGACTGTATGCATTTGAAATAACCTCTTTGGGAACCTCTGTGATTTATATGCATAACTTCCCTTTTTTGGGTTGGATATGTATCCAAGTGGTCCTCACCAGGAAAACGTAGCATGAGGTAAGTATTAAATTCATAAAAATGGAACAATCAGGCATAATTCTCTGCCCACATGTGTTCATGGGGGGCGGCGGACTCATTTGGATGGTAGCTAAAATTGGCAACCATACAATGGGAACAGTTCTGTAGAATGCGTTTAATGTTCTGAATTTTTGTGTTTTAATACCGGGTGAAAACAACGCAGCCTGCAGTGTCAGGGAGACTCAAACCTCAGACTCCTGAGTGAATCTGTATGTACCCACAACTGTATCAGTCCTGTGTCCAGACGTCGGACAAGATAATGATGTATTGCGTTAGCTTAAGCGTAACCATTATTGACCTACTTTGGCATTTGTTCATGAGGACATGTTGTTTTTGTGTGTGTTGATACTGCGTAGAAATAAAGAGACACCACAGTGGGCCAGGAAGTTGAGACCAACACACTGTGTTGGGACCACACTGCCACTACAGGTCAGTACAGGACAATGTCGACATCCCTCAGTATATATGTATACACAAAAATGTGTATATACAAAGCTCCAACGTGGCTGTTGTCTCAAGTTGTGACTTAATGTCACAGAGACACAGGGCTAGGCTCTCTTGCACAGCTGAGTAGTTTCCAACCAGCTATAAGGAAATGCGGGGAACACTAGAAGGCAGAGTTCATTGTTGGCTCCAGTGTTTCTTTGTTAATGGTCTTCTTTGTTGGCACATTGTTTCATTTTTGGCACCATCAGCTCCTGTTTTGTTCTTTTGTTCTTTTGTTTTTGTCCTGGCAACATTCACTTCTTATTTCCTGTGTGTAGGACTTATCAAACCTGGTGGTCAGAAACTTGTGCTGTGGGTGTCACTTTGAAGATTCACCACTCAGAATTAACAAACAACTACAATATCTGATCTAAATCAACCTTATTTAGTCCCATGTCTGGGGTGGCCAGGGCAAGGTTTTCCAGAACATGGTCTTTTTTCTTACTTTATGACATGTAACTAGAAACTTAAAAGACAAAACAGATATTGTACGTGCTTTACAAAAGAAAATGATTTCACTAATATGTAGAGTAGGTTATGTATGTTCTACCAGCAGTGTCTGAGTGTAGTCAGTGTTGATTTGTATGATGACTTTGTTAGAAAATGTGGTTCCCCTAGAAAACCACTGCTTTAAATGCCCAGTCTCTTTGTGGGTTCACTTGATGTTAATGGACTTGCATGCACATGCTTTCAGTTTGTTTGCTTAGATTATGATCGAATCAAATGTTTTACCCAATATGACAGTTCCAGTCCAAGCTATGCTAGCAGACACATTTTATTATTCCTGTTCTGGAATTGTTTTGGTCTGGACAGGCAGCAACTGCCTGGCTGCTAGCACAACATACATATTTATGTACTGGTGTATCAAATATTGCATTATTTACTATTGTTATTCATTATCAGTATATTAAAAGAGTGAAGCTTCATTTTTTGCCTTGCAGGAATGGGCGTGTCCACGGTGTCAGCAGCTCGAATCCTGCGAGGTCAGATGGAGGGCGGGTCTGGGGAAGAAACAATGCTGGCTATGGACACCTTCCCATATGTGGCCCTGTCTAAGGTGATAACACACATTACCAATCTATAGGTCCCTGTTGTTCAAAGTGTGTAGGATGGTCTTTTTAACATCTCTTAATAGCAGGTTTCTGGTAGTATATCCTCTCCATACGTTGATGTCGCCTCATTCTAAGCTAATGAAAACACCATTTCTGTGGCTAATGAAAAAAATCATTATGATTATTAGATTCCTTAAGCTAAATTTCTTTTTTCCCTCTAGAATTAGAGTCTAAATTGATGCCTGATGTTGGAATAAAGGTTCCTATTTTATAAGTAAACAGCTCTGTCCATTTATTCTAGTTTGATTTTATTATAGTTTTTATTAATGATAACTTTTTATTAGCAATTTACATTTAAAAAAACTTCCATTTTATAAAATGTAGAACAGCTGAGAAAACAAAAACAGACCATAGACTCATTTATCATGTTGTTGCACTTTGACCTTTGAATTGCCTCACCACACACACACACACATACACACTCCTAGATTGTGTGAGAAAGAGAAAGTGAGGGAGAGAAAGAAGCATGTATTTCTATGCTTGTGCATGCAAATACATCCTTAAATGGATCTGTGGTTGCCTGGTAAATCAATACAGTTTGATAAATGGAGAGAAGAAGCAAAAGACAAAGAGAAACCACAGATCAATACCAGAGTATGAGGAAAGTTGTCTCAGGGGTTATGTGTCCATTTTTTTTTACAGGCTTTGTTACCTTAACATGCTACATCTTGTTCTACCCCCCTCCACCCACCCCCCACCACAGCCCTCAAACCTTTGTGTGAAAAGTTTTAAAGGATTTAGTTTAAATCAACACTGCGAGTGAAAACGCTGATGCTCTGCAAGAAACACACAGACTCAAAGTCAGATTGAGAATACTGGCTAAAGGTAATCCCTAAATTATTGTATCTTATGTGTGATTTAGAGAATGAGGGAGTATAGGGAGTATTTAAAGGGACTTTAGTGTCTATGCTGAAAGACAGACTTCTTTCCCACAAGGATCTGCTACCTGAGTAACAGATTATCTTTGCATAGTTCATTTTATACAATGCAGTGAATTCAGAAAATGTTCACACTCGCTCACTTTTTGTGCAATTTGTACATTTTCCCTTTTGCTATTTGCTGCTGTATCTTTCATTGTTTGTGTTTTTACTCCTCAGACCTACAGCGTGGATAAGCAGGTAGCAGACAGCGCCAGCACGGCCACAGCCTACCACTGTGGGGTGAAAGCCAATGCTAAGACAATAGGACTCAGTGCCAACGCAGTGGCATACGAGTGTAACACCACCTTCGGCAACGAGGTCTTCTCAGTGCTACGACGTGCTAAAGCACAAGGTAAACTAGTTTGGGTGTGATATGTAATGAAAAGGTCGACCAGTTTGAAGAACAGCTTTATCTTGTGCAACAACCAATTAAATATGAAGAATAAAACAATTATCTGATAAGCTTGTTCTCTCTACTACTTAAGGGTCACCAGTTATAGTTCAAAGTTCAGATAAGGACACACAAACATATCAACTCATTCTGATGAGGCATGTGTGACAAATTACACATTGATTTTATTTATGACCTTTCCAAAAGATCCTTTATTATTTGTACACCTCCTCCCCCTATACCCAACCCAAGAGAGGTACTAGTATCTCAGTGGGCAAGGTTAAATGAGGTGCCACTGAGCTTCCTCCACCCTGTTTATTTTAATCAGTAGCTTAGCTCCAATTTGTGTTTGACTTTGTGTTTTCCAGGTAAATCAGTGGGCATAGTGACCACCACTCGTGTCCAGCATGCCTCCCCTGCCGCCGCCTATGCCCACTCCGTCAGCCGCAGCTGGTACAGTGATGCAGATCTTCCTTCGAGTGCCCGCCGACAGGGTTGTGTTGATATTGCCACCCAGCTGGTCACCAACGTTGACATTGATGTATGAATGTGCCTTTTTTTAACCATGTGCAGGGCTTCCTGAATCATGTAATACTAAATATGATCCTTCTTAGTGACACAGAAGCGGAGTCCAACAAGTTGCTTGAGAGTAAATGAGGAAGGTTATTATCATATGAGTCATTTGTGAAGTCCAATGAGTGCTGAAGGACTTTGATCTGATATTTTTTAGGGAACAATTTTGGATTGAGTCCTAAACCTTTATCTATTGTTAAATGTTTTCCTTGCTCATATTTTTGGGTTAACTATTGCGTATATTGAGGTATTATTTAGTTTCTCAAATCTGATTTTGGCTGGATTTATGCACATTTCCTTATTGAAGTTGGACAGTTCTGTTTACTTTTGGTCGTACAGTCAGAAGATGATTTGCAGTGAGTGCACAAAAATACCTTATACACTCTTTAATGTCTATCTGGTGCCCTTTTAAGGTGATCCTGGGAGGAGGCAGGATGTACATGACACCAAAAGGCACCCAAGACCCAGAGTATCCAACCTCCAGCTCTCGCAAGGGGGACCGAAAAGACAGACGGAACCTCATTGACGTTTGGCTTAAAGCTAAACCTGTAAGATCATTGTGAGGTATTTCCTACTTCATTTAAATCCATTTTCTCACAAATATTCTCTTTATTTTTTTTGTATTTCAGAACAAGAAATCACACTATGTCTGGCACAGGAAGGAATTTGATGAGATAAATGTAAAAACAACCGACCGTCTCATGGGTGAGTGTATATATATATATATGTATACAGTAGATATGTTAACACAAACATGCAGTCTGATAAGCAGGTGAATATGAACTCACTGCAGCATAAAACCAGCAGACACTGTAAATAAAATGAGATATGTAACCTTCTCAGGGGCTTACAACCAGTGCGTCCAGTTAACTTAGCTTTCATCTTTACAGCCATGTGGAGAACTCCTGATGGTGCACTGTAGATTGACAGCATTATCACTCTTTACTACAGCAATAAAAACTGAAGGGCAGGTTCTTGGCTGTGGTGATGCGTATGTCAGTAATACACATGTAGCTGCCCTTATCATCCTGTTGTCATACTGTCATAATGTTTATACTGTTCTCTTTACATTTAGAGGTCTGTGTTGAGTATGCTGACTGCCTGTATGTTGGTGCTGTAACAGTGAAATGTACCACCCTGGGATGTATAAAGCATGGATGCTTTTCTAAATGCTAGCAATTGGGTATTTAAAATCGAGCCCTTTCCATTCAGCTCTTCTGTGTAATTATGCCATGTGTGTACCAGAGTGTGTATTATGGCATTACAGGTTAAGTACAAACAGTTGCATTTCCCAGCTGTGATACAAACTTCAAATGCTGCCTTTGAGGATGGAGCCCCTAATCTCAGACATAGCTCATACACGACTGTTCAGCCCACTTGTATCATTCTTGCATATCTTTCTTTGTGTATTTTAAAGCTGTCCCTTTTGAATGTCTCAGCATTGTTCTCTCCTGCTGCCGATCATATTTGCTATTCCTTTTGTGTAAAATTCCAGGTCTGTTTGAGCCCAAGGACATGAGGTTTGAGGTTTTCCGGAATACCTCGCGCGACCCATCCATTGTTGAGATGACAGAAAAAGCCATTCAAATCCTCAGGAAGAATCCCAAAGGATACTTCCTGTTTGTAGAAGATGAGTACCAAAGAAATAATCCTCTTACTTGCATGTTCTTATGTAGCATTGTGGACTCAGTTCTAAAATCCTCCTGTTGTCCTTTGTTACGAGGGAGAATCGATCACGGCCACCATGACGGCATTGCCAAACTGGCACTGACAGAAGCTGTGATGTTTGACGGTGCCATTCAACGCGCCGCACATCTCACCAGAGAATCTGACACACTGACTGTGGTCACTGCTGATCACTCACATGTTTTTACTTTTGGTGGCAACACACCTCGAGGGAATCCCATCTTTGGTATGACTCAAATTCAAATTATAAACAAGATGTGGAAAACAGTCCATTTAGACCTGAATGACGTCTTTTGGAATATTCATGTATGAAAGGGAATACATGAGAGGATTGTGGTGCACGCTAAATGCCCCCTTCATGTTTCGTTTCAAAGTACATGAGAGCCTGTTCCACCATGTAAATATGCATGAGCAATGTTTTGACTTTTCCGCCAATATGTTTGTCATTCAGGACTGGCACCAAAGAAAGCAGATGACAAAATGCCCTTTACCAGCATCCTTTACGCCAATGGTCCTGGTTATGTCCATGTAAATGGATCCAGAGGGAACATTACAATGGTGGATTACTGTGAGTATAAACTAATTTCTTTCAAATGTGGCACTCGTCTGTGCTGATGTGTAGACAGACAGCTTGAACTGATGTGGTTATGGCTGACTCATGCCTGTGTGTGTGTGTGTTTTTCTCTGGAAAGCAGAGAGGAGTTATTATGTTTATGGCATCCTCTGTTCTGTCTTCTGTTTAATTCTCTGCACAGGCCTCGGTGTGTTTGTGTAACTGTACTTTTAAAAGGGGTTATTTGCATTTCTTTGTGGAACATTGGCCCGCAATGATCCTCATCCTCCTCTTCTTCCTCCTCCTCCTCCTCCTCCTCTTGTTCTGCCCCATTCACTTTAGTCATTGCATGATACCTGAAGCTGGAAATACCTCATCCTAGTCTCTTTGAATGGACTGGCATCATTTTTAGTAACAGTGGTTCCCTGCACACTCATCCCATCTGGCACCTTAAATAAATATGCAATTACACTGCAAGACTGTGTGGCAGAAACACTGCAAAAAATAACACTGTGTTTGTATTATCTTAATTTTAAAATAACTTATTATTGTACTTGATTTTCAGCATTGTTTGCAACAAATTGAAATTATCCTGTGGGATTCAAACATGTTGTAATTAAGTTTAAATGGGTAAATTGAAGAAAATTTGCTAAACACCATTTTATTGAGTAAAACAGCCACAAAAACATCTATGTGGAAATCTTGAAGCTATCCACAGAGGACTGCAGGGTATTCGTGCAATGTCTGGTAATGGCAGTGCTGAAAACAACTGTTAGATGTTATTATGAGGAAATGTATTTAATTTTTGTGATTGAACTCTTAAATTGTGTGATCACACGCTTGCATAAACTAAAATGATCTCCCATGAAGAACTACTTGCCGTGGAAGAAGCAGACTGATAGGTTGAAGCCCACAATGGATGTTATAGACAAATGATTCATCTAATTGGACCTCTCTCCAAGTTGTTTTCAAGGATGACTTCCCAGATGTTTCTGTGTTGCAAACCATATGTTGTATCGAGTTAATTTAACCCACAGTGAAGGGTAAAGTTAATGTGGATTGACACTAGGGTTAGTTTATGGTGACATAGAGTTTTTAAAAGCATGTGTTTTGTATTTACAGTTGATGTTCCAAGGATTTGGTGACTTTCTGCTTGTTTCTCTCCAGATGATGAGGAGTACATGCAGCAGGCTGCAGTCCCACTGGATGCGGAGACCCATGGCGGAGAGGATGTAGCCATTTATGCCAAAGGTCCCATGGCTCACCTGTTCCACGGGGTGAAGGAACAGAACTACGTGGCGCACGTCATGGCCTATGCGGCCTGTTTGGAGCCCTACACAAACTGCCCTCCTCACCCCCACAGCCGTTCCTCAGCTGGGTGTGTGAGCACGCCTGTGAGCCTCCTGTTCAGTCTGCTCAGCCTCCTCTGGTTGTTCACATGACCCTCAGAAACACACATTTGAGAACACACACTTACACACAATGGCATTCTATATATGCAGCCAAACAGACTATGCACTATGCACTCATTGTACACACATGCACTGTATGCACACAGGCTGGCCAATCAAATGCAGGGATCCAAAGTACTGTATTCATATCTATTCATAGCCACTTTTATGCATGCTTAACAGGCAAGCTTAAAATATAAGGCACGCACTGAAGGTTAGTACACATGCATAGTATAAAATGCAACCATTTCCCGTGCAGATTTAGCACTCATTCTGTACTGGTGCTTAGGCTTTGGCTAGCATAACGAAACAAACAAACAGCCTGAGGGTCATTGGACACTTTTTTGGACACACAGCAGTAAATGACCTGAATGAACTATCATCCACTGTGCCACGCCAACCAATAACTTCTCATAAAGATCCTGATCCTCCTTCTCAGTTTTCTATATACAGTATGTCACTCTTTATATTAAATATGTAGGTTCCTGGTGTTTTGTTACTTTGTCTCTTGATGCAATATGTAATGTATTTGGATTCTACATGAATGTATATTGTAAGCGATCTATAAATGTATTTTTATACATTTTTTCTACAAACATGTAAGCATAAAAACATGATGTTGTTATGAGTGCGTTCAATCCATTTTTTAAAAGCCAGGTTTTTTATTAATTACAACAAAAGCATCAGGTAAGTCATTTATTTACAAGGGTTAAGGTGTCTGTAGATGTATGTCTCAGGTCGCCCTTTAGTGATTCCAAATAGCTTCGTCTTTCATCTCTCATTTAAACCATCTGTGTTTTCTGTCTAGAATGTACTGTCTCAGAAGTAGGTGGACAGCTGATTGTAGACCTTAAGGAGCTGGCTCTCCTGTGCCCTGCCATACACGTGTGAAGCAGTTGTCTTAGAGAGAAAACCTCTTCTTTGTGTTACTGGATTGTAACAGTCCCCCTTTCCTGGACTTTACCTATTTCTGTGGAAGGATACGACAGTAGTGGTCAGTTTTATGTCTTTATACCACCCTCCTGTGGCTGTGTAACTACAGTACTTGTAAAACATGGATAAGATTTGTCACTGTGATAGTAAGACAAATGGCAGAGAAGCTTGTTGAAGTTGGCATTTAGTTGGGACAGCTTTAACCTTAACAAAGATTTTATCCGAACCAACGCCGTTTTGATGTCTGAACCAGCCAAATACCGATGTCTTTTTTTGTCTGTCTCTCTCTGTAATCTGAAATGCCCTTGACATGTTAGGCTTATTTTGCATATCCTATATTAGCACAATAAATGAAGGTTACAGTAGCTAAGTGCACTTGTCTGAGCTTTTGGGAGTTTTTTTTTTTTAAATCTTTTCCTGTAATATTATGCTGATACTGACAAGAAACATTTTTACCTTGTCTGCACTGCAAGGCCAGTTGACATACAAGTGGTGAAGTTTTTAAACCACGCTGCTAAAAAAAGCACAGATGTTCAGACTGACACACCTGTACACACACAGTCTCACCTCAACAAGTAATTCAGACCAATTCAAATAAATGCTTGGTGAATTGTGACCTTTGGCCTGCGTAACTGTGAGCCATAAATGTCTACAGTACAAGTAAAAAAAAATAATACAAGATAATATAAAAATACTGTAATCATGATTGCTAATAAATTGGAATTCATAGTGGCTATTGGAAAGTCATTAAAGCTCCTGCTGGTAAACATTCACCCGATAGGACGTACTTCAGCTGACCTGTCACTAATGAATAACTAAGAAGGTAATCGAGTCACATAAGTTTAATTAATAACTCTCATTCACATTTTCTGTTGTCATTCTACATTTATTGCACTGCCAAACACTATGTATGTATCTATATATACATATTTCTTCCAAAACATATCAAAACAAAAATAATAATTTCAGTAAGTTAATCAAAAAGTGTATAACAACTAGAACTGGAAATGTGCCCATTCTATATTCTCAAAGTGTGCATTTGGCTGCCTGTTTTTCTGGTCTGTGTGTGTGAGTGTGTGCAGGTGTTGTGAAGCTCCTCCACGTGCCCTTTGCTCCTTGCTGCACCTATAAATGGACTTCTGTGTGCAGAGAAGAGCTCTTGTAGTCAGCTTTTAAAAGGAAAATCACAGATAGTCAGCACCATGACGGGCAAACATAGCCTCATTTTTACTGGATTATTGATTCTCCTTTCAGTGCAGTGGACTTTGTGCGTTCGAGGTAAGGATCGGTTACACATCACAACTTTAATGTATCTGCAGAAAAGTAAATAGAAATTGTGTGTGATGTTTAGAGATGGCAGACATACAGGGACACAGGGAAACAGAGAGGCTGTGATATGATCACCTGTTAAACTTCCAATTCTTGTAAATAGTGACACAAACAAAACAGCTATATGTGTGATTATTATTATTTATTATTAGTATTTGTATTATTATTGTTAGATTTCACTTAGTTTTATATAACACGTTTTTTTGTAAGGCTTCAGTTTCTTATTGCAAAGTATGCATTACTATTGTTTTTAGTTATTAATATAATCCTGTTTATTTATTGGGTTGTGTTTTTGGGAACCTTTTTTGACCAGTGTTGCAAAAATATTTATTTGTGGAACTTCTAACATACAAATAAAACACATAATATTGTGTTTCATCCTGCTTACAGAGGAAGAGCTCCATGCGAGCTACTGGGTGAACAAAGGGAAGCAGGCTCTTCACACCGCCCTGAATGTTCGGCCCAATGTGCACCAAGCCAAAAACATCATCCTCTTCCTGGGAGACGGTGAGTCTTCCCTACAGAGCTTTTCTATAATACAAGTGTTTTTTTTTCTTTTCTTTTCTTTTTTGAATTATGGAATATTTCCTTGTATATCTTATCCTGAGTAAAAATAAATAAGCTGCTATTTGCCCTTATATGACATGTAAGCCTTAGCCGTGACCCCAGACCTCACACAGATAAAGAAGTCGCTGCTTTTCACTTTCTCCATGATTGAAGATCTTCATTTGGCAACGCCAGTGCACAAATTATAAATGTATGTATGAATTATGGATTTATGGTCACAGCAGCCTCCACTCCTACCCACACACATGCTGATGACAGCACATTTAAGAAGTTATCAGTGTGTGGGATTGATCAGTAACATTTAATAACCCCATAACTGATGTGTTTATGGAAAACAAATCGAAAAATATTTGGTTTTAATGTGGCAACACACTACACAGCATGAGTTATATATTTAAATGTTAATTAATCCCCAAATATTAGCATCTTTACATAAAGTAAACTTCACTAGGAATGTTTAAATTTGGGGTATGTTGGACAACAAACCCTGGATTATTCATCATAATACATTGTATTTGCTTGTTCCTCCAGTTGTGACATACCCATATGTCTGTCAGTGGCCTTCAAAATCTCATATCAGAACATGAGGCTTCACAGAGCATAATGGCAGCCTTGTGCTTTCTCAGCAGATGTTATCTACACAGGTGTGTTTCTACCTGCTTTCAGGTATGGGGATACCAACTGTGACTGCTACCCGGATCCTCAAAGGCCAGTTGGCAGGGCATTCTGGGGAGGAGACCAGTCTGGTTATGGACACCTTCACACACCTGGCACTATCTAAGGTCAGGCCAGCACGATCAACACATTCAGCACATACTTATAGGAAAGATTCCACACGTGCTTTCATAAAAAGCATCAATACAATGGTAGCAATGATGTAAACTCTCCACATGGTATCATCTCAGAGTAATTTGATGTGAAGCAGTGATGAGAAAGACAGGTTGGTTGCACTAGTCGATGAAGATTCTCAATTATCCAGGTTATTTTCATTCAGAAGGTTGAAGCTGCTCGCTGCTCCTCCAATTCAATTCAATTCAATTCAATTCAATTCAATTTTATTTATATAGCGCATTTTACAATCAGAAATTGCCTCAAAGCGCTTCACAGAAACTCAGAGCATGTGACCCAGAACCCAAACCCCCGTAAGAGCACTGTGGCAAGGAAAAACTCCCTTTAAGAGGAAGAAACCTTGTGCAGAACCCGTCAACTTAAGGGGGAACCAGTCCTGCTGCTAGTCGGCTGGGTAGAGGAGGAGAAGAAGAGGGAAACAGGACAGAGAGGATGCAGGAGAGAGAGAGGAGCAAACATGATACAGTACAGAGCAAACATGACAGCAAGATGAAACTGATTATATTATAATGGATATCTATATATATCGTCAGTCCATAAGTAGTCATAGTAATTTGAAGCAAAGAAGAGCAGCAGGGGCTAGTGAAGTCAATGAGCACAGGAGAGATCAGGGGCCGGACTGCAGGTCAGCATGCAGGTCTTGAGACCTGCAAAGAGGGAGAGAGAGGCACAAAGCTACGAGTAAGACAGTAAACACGGATTATGAGACGATATTACCAGTATGAGCCAGACTAAGGAGAGTAGAGGAGAGGTCACAGGGTGAGTTGGAAACTGCTCAGTGGATCGTGTTTGTGGCCCCCGACAACGTAGGCCTATAGGGAGAGTTCAGAGACCGGACTCCAGGTCAGCATGGGTGTTGAGACCTGTAAAGAGACAGAGAGAGAGCGAGAGCGAGGCACAAAACTACGAGGAAGACAGTAAATGTATATTACATCCAAGCAGCTTCAATAGTTCTGGTTTTTGGTTGCACTTCTGTCAGGGCCCAAGGCATATGCAAAATATGTGGTCGCTTAGGGCCCCCAAGAGCACCAAAAGTCCATGATAAAAATATATATTTTATATTTAAAAAATAACATTGATTAATAGCAAATTACTCATTATGGTAATGATAGTTACACACTGTGCAGCCTATAGGATGATGAAGCATCTGATGCTGAGGTGGTATGAAATTTTGCTTAGGGCCCCATAAAGACTTGAGCTGGCCCTGACTTTTGTAACACACTAACAAGCTGAAAATGCAGTTTTACATCATGCATGATGAAGTATAGCTAGTGATGATGATGATGCACCCAAGAATTTAACTGTGCCTCTGAGTGTAAGTCACCGTGGAGAAGAACACCCCAGATGATAAATGTTAATGCTAATGTGTGTTATTGTATTTGGTACCTGCAGACGTACAATGTGGACCAGCAGATGCCAGACAGTGCTGGCACAGCAACAGCATACTTATGCGGCGTAAAAGCCAACTACGGCACCGTGGGTCTCACAGCCGCCACCCCGAGGTACAACTGCAGTGCCTCCTTTGGGAACGAAGTCACATCTATTCTGCACCGTGCAAAGCAAGCCGGTAGGCCAGCATTCAAATGACATGTTTGACATCCTGTGTAACAGATGGACCGCTACAAAAAATAAAGAGTTTACATTATGATGACCATCTTGTGTATTTTAGGGAAATCGGTTGGAGTTGTTACTACAACCAGAGTACAGCACGCCTCCCCCTCTGCATCGTACGCTCATTCTGCCGACCGAGGCTGGTATTCTGACTCTGATCTCTCTTCTGAGGCTCGCCAAAATGGCTGCCGTGACATTGCTTACCAGCTGGTTTACAACACAGAGATAAATGTAAGCTCTAATATGAAGGTATTTCTGTGGTATAGGCTCTTCGCTCACTACATGTGATAAAGTCTATTGGACACATGATAAAATGTATTCAAGACAAACTTTAACTATGAGCCTTAATTTAAACTTGAATGTAGGTCATTCTTGGTGGAGGTCGTCAGTACATGCTTCCCAACACCCAGCAGGACCCAGAGTATCCGAAAGAAAAAGGAACCCGTAGTGATGGAAGAAATCTGATTTCAGAGTGGGCTAATGGAAAACAGGTAAAGTAGTCTCATGTTTGAGTCTGTTTATTACACAGACTTTAACTTTTCCTTTAATTCATGTGTCTTTTATTGGTCATTTTCCACAGAGAGCTAAATATGTTTGGAATAAAGCTGATTTTGACGCTGTCATACCTAGAAATACAGACTTTCTGCTGGGTAAGCAGAACAACCATCCACCAGATACAGTTATGTGGAATATTTCTACAAACATGATTAATGCTGAAAGTTCTTTGCAATTTTATTGTCTATATTTAGGTTTATTTGAGCCCAAAGACTGCCGCTATGAGCTGGACCGCAATCCCAACACCGAGCCGTCTCTTACAGAGATGACAGAGAAAGCCATTCAGATTCTCAGCAAAAACCCTAAGGGATTTTTTCTCTTTGTGGAAGATAAGTGTAATTTCTTTTGTCTGTTCCTCTTCTATGCATAGCTTATAATCAAATAATTAATCTTGAAATTAACCTATGTATGATAATTTTCTGATTAGTAGTGATGCTTATTTGTTAATATTTTTTAAGGGGGAGAATTGACCATGGTCACCATGCAGGGAAGGCCAAAAGAGCTCTCTATGAAGCTGTAGAGTTTGATCGGGCGATCGGGCGGGCAGCTGAACTCACCAGTGAACTGGACACTCTGACTGTAGTCACTGCTGACCACTCCCACGTCTTTGCTTTTGGAGGGCATTCTGCCAGAGGAAATCCTGTTCTAGGTAAATAAGGAATTTAAAAAAAATGTGTATAATGAATATCATTTCTCCTTCATACATCTCCTTGCCTTGTGATTTTACAGGGGTGTCCCGTGGTCTCGCTGACGACAAGAAGCACTTCACCACTGCAGTGTATGGGAATGGACCAGGATACCAGATTGTCAATGGGACACGTCCAGATGTGAATGAGTCAATTTCATGTAAGTGTATGCTGATGGATAACAAAGGTGGATAACATAATAGCTCCATCTTGTGGTGTAACAGGATACTTACTAAAGAATGTTGTTATATACAGAGGAGTTATCTGTGGAGTTGTGTGTGAACTGTAGGTTTGCAATCTGCCCATTTTTAGCTAATAGCTAATATAATGCTCATTTATCCTGTTTCCTTTCAGCGGGTAATGACTACCGTCAGCAGGCTCCTGTTCCTCTGGACTCAGAGACACATGGTATCGAGGATGTTGCCATTTTTGCTAAAGGCCCCATGTCCCACCTTTTCCATGGAGTGCAGGAACAGAGCTACATCCCACATGTCATGGCCTACGCTGCCTGTATAGAGCCCTATGTGGATTGCAAACTCGACCCAGCCAACAATGCTGCAGCAGTCAACCCCAGCCTCCTGCTCCTTCTGGTGGGCCTTCTTGTCCTCAGCCTCTGCTCTGTCTAAGATGACAGCTTTTGAAGAATTTGTGCTGTTTGACTTTTTTTTGAAAATAAATTATTCTTTTCACTTTACTGAGTGCATTCCAGAGTTATATGGTTACACAACTTTGACACCAGGAAGTAATTTGTATTTTCTTATGAAAACATGACACCAATAATCTTGTTTATATCAAAAATAGTGTATTTTATATTTTTTTTAATAAATAGTTTCCTTATTGTATTATATTATTACTGATCATTGTCAAGATTTTCATGTTTCAAGGTGACCTAACATCATATTACATTTCCATTCTATTACATAGATTTATTGCAGGGTAATTCACATATAATTAAGCATTTGAGTGTACCTACTCCAAGCCTTTAACAGGAGAGACAGAGAGAAAGGAGTGAAACTCGATAGAAATTGTGTTTAAGTATTGATTAAGGCCATTACAAGACGTACCCTATGGTACACGCTAACAATCAACGCCTCATCTGATTGGTGCAAGTTTGTCCATTCAGAGAAGCGAGTCGACGCGACTTCCGCCTACTGATAGACTTACGTCAGTGTTGCCAGATTGGGTGGGTTTTACGTTCAGCTGGGGCTGGAAACTTGTTACTCAGATCTGGCAACCCTGCTTTACGTCTTTGGAGGGAAGTTTAATCAAAATAGTGACGCAGCTCCAAGGCAAATTCAAAATATTTAGATAAACATGTAGCTGGTGACTGGTGAAACTTTATTTTAAGTTGTTTACGGTGAAGTACATACAAGTGTAGTGCAAAGTGTACAAGTAATGAATAGGTTTTTGCAGCTACGTCAACTGTTAGCTTCCTTAGCTAACGCTAACCGCATTTGGAAGTTATCCGCAGCTTGCAGCAATCGGCTAATCAATGAGCTAATCTAGAAAATACCGATCATAATGTAATTGTTATACAAACATCTTTTTTTTCTGCAAATAAACGTTCTCAATGGATCGAAACACGACTCGACTGGAGAGTCAGCTGTATAAAGCGGTAAACGACGGAGATCCCAGGTTATATTCAACCCTCTTTCTCTTTATTTGCTCGGACATGTCTTGAATGAGAAGCGACAGATATGTTGACTCCGTGGAAAAATGCTTGTTCTATAACTCATTAGCCATATTTTGCCAGTTACTAGTTATTTCGAGAATGTATTTTTCCCCACATAGTGCTTTATTAGTTTTGTGTGTCTTAATGCTTCTATTTGATGAGGATTTCTTCAGCCTGCTGTAATTCTTCATGGTAGCCTATAGTAGTACAGCGTTTACTTGATCACAAAGTTGTTCCTGGTAATCTCGGGAAATACTAAATTACAATACATACAGATTTTATAAATCGTAGCGCACTGTAAGATTTGCTGCTTTACTGCAATATCCTAAGAATCTTTATTGTCAATATGTAAGGCACGATGAAATTTAGTTCAGCAGCTCCTGGCTTATCCGTTGCTAATCGCACTTTTTAAATTGAAGTTAAGCCGGTCAATTTTGCCAGAAAGTAAAACACATCTCTTCTTTGACAGATCTGTGCAGCTTCTTCTCTTGCAAGGTGCCAGCCCTGACCTGGTGGGTTGTAAAGGGGTGGCAGCAATACACTTGGCAGTTGGCAAGGAGAGTGAGAAGAACACACGCTGCTTGAAATTGTTGCTGCAACATGGAGCGGATCCCAATATCAGGTAGAGTTACAAACACAACGAAATAACACCGTTAAAGTGGCAGAATAAGATGCCAAGATTTGTTGTCACTGTTAATATTTTGTATCATGAATGTTATGTATAATGTTGTATTTACCCCCCAGGTCATCAGAGGGCCTGACTCCTTTGCATGTTGCCGCACTGTGGGGGTGTTATCAAAATCTCAAGCTGCTCTTAATAAACGGAGGGAACCCAAACATTAAGGACAATGTAAGAAATCATAATCAGTCACTCAAGCATACCAAAAAATAAAAAATATACCTCTAACGGTAAAAATTAAACATTATTTACAGCAAGATAAAAAATAAACATAGGCGCAGAAGCAAAAATGTGCAATTGTAATTCAGCATTTTGGAAAAGGCGCTCCGTTGTCTGTCCAGTACAGGGAGGAGAGGGTGGTCGGAATTATCCATGATGGATAACAGTTTGTTCAGTGTCCTCCTCTCCACCACTGCATAAAATGTCTGTTGTCCAGATGTACCATTTTAATCTGTGTTTCACTTTATTTGGATGTATGTATGTTCGTACAGGAAGGAAACACACCAAGGCAGCTTGCAGAACAGCAGGAAAATCGAAAATGTGCACATCTCCTTCGAGAATTCCAGGCCAGCTCAGTGGACACCGAGGAGGATGACCTGCCTCAGTTCCAATACTGTGAGATGTTGTTGTTGTCTTTGATAGCTTCAGATTAGGCATTAGCAGAGTAGTAGATGTTTAATTTAAAATTTGTATAGTGATGTAATGCATGTCAAAGTAATTGTTTTTCTGTTGTATTTGTATGCCCGTAGATCAGTACCTCGTTGTAATTCCACAGTTATTGTGCTGCTTACAAGCCAAACAAGTGTTACAATTTTAAATCCCTGGCATTTTTATAATCGCATATTTGCACATTGTTTACATGTGTATGCATGGTTGTGCTACTGGGTGGTCTTGAAAAAGGGATTTTAGTCTCATAGCTTACTTTTTTTCCACAGCTGTGTACTCGGACCAGACAGACACGTCCATCGAATTTGAGCCAGACTACAGTTTCAGTTCCCATTCTTCTATGATAAGCGACTTTGGTGAAGCTCCATTGAGCAGCACAAGGCGTTCATCATTTTTCAACCTGTCTAACATTAATGGCAGACCGAGTTGCAGAAGAACATCATATAATAGACTTGCTGGTCCTTCTATGCTTTCAAGCACTCGCATGTCAGCAGTGCAACCTGCAGCTGGAATTCTTCAAGAGGATGATTTATGTGCGAATGATATTCTTTCCACTTCACATGCAAATACAGCTGATGGCAGAAACTCTCCCTCTAGGAGAGACATTCTACCAGCATTTTTATCCAGACAAACACTTCGGAAGAGTGTGAGCTTCAGAGATGTAGATGAATATTACCCTGTTTTCAGTCCCGAAACTGCTAAACAGCAACCTGCTGTCGATGGCAGCCAGTGCACCAGTAACCTAACCTTTGACCTATCTGAGTATTCTGGTTTTCTGCATTCAGAACGCACGGCCACACTTTTACCTAAGCAGGGCATCGATGTCACATCACCAGATCACGTTTATGTTTTCTGTAGAGAAAGCGGTGCAGAAGATGACTTGGAGAAAACAGTCATAAGTCGCTTTGCTTATGAAGATAGTCATGAGGAACAGGAGGGGGGCAGTGTAAAAGACTCTAAGGTAAATATGCCTGAACAGCGAGTGTGTTTCCGTGTTGAAAGTAGTAGCAGTGGGACTGGAAGCAGTAATTATAGTAGCTGTGAGAGCGACCATTACACCAGTGCTCTGGATTCTTCCATGCACCCCAGGCATCTTTTACTCCCTGCAGTAGAGGAGGCTTCTGCTGGGACTGAATCAGAAAAGACTGCAGTTTCTACAGGAACTGATTCTAAATTTACAAAGCAAGACGAGAATCTCACACATGTTCAAGCAGAGACCAAACTAGATTCACATCCTAAAACTATAGAGACCTTACCCATTACACTTGATAATCCCTCCTTGTCACTAGTAGAACACTTAAACAGTGATCAGTTGGAGGCTGGTAATGGTTCTTTGGACACTGTTAAAGACACAAGATCAAATGCTTTTAATGCATCAGAACAAAACTGTGACCTTTCATTCACACCCAGTCCTTTTGTGACAGGCAGGACTCGCTCGAGGTTGAGTCGCTGCTCATTTAGAACAAGCAAAACCCCTGAGAGCCTTTTATTCACGTCTTCTCTCTTTGAAGAAACGCTGCCTACCCCGCTTCGTACACGTCGACAGACGCCCCGGACTCAGAGCAGAGGGGACTTCTACAGCTCACCACATGCGCTCAGCTCTACACACTCCATTTCAGAAAGTGGCACAGATGGAGACTACTTGCCTGCTGAATGTCAGGACACACAGTGTAGCACTCTTAGAGCTGCATCCAGTGTCAGCAGTAGCCAAGCTGATACGGTCATCCTTCCTAAGAGCATACCAGATTCTGCTGTAGAATCACAGACTTTGTGTGATACAATTGCACTAGAGAATAACCAGGACAATTCAGGTGATGCTTATGAAAGAAACCTTGCAGAAATTATTCTTGCCTTGCGAGAACAAGACCTTGCTGAAAGCAAGGGATTTTTGACTGATGATCTAACGAGTGCAGATGAGACAACTACAAAGGGAGAGGTGAAGGATGCCCTCAATAAGGATCAGGCAGCTAATCTAGAAATTCAGGATGCCTGGATCACTGAGGACTGCATCTCCCAGGCAGGCTCTGGGTCATCCACATCTTCCAGCTCTTTTTCCCCTAGGAGGTCCAGGGAAGACTCTGACCTTCCTTGCACTCCAGGCACTGGATGTACCCCAAGATACAGCATGAGCAGGCTGTCAAGCTACCGCCGGCCACAGAGCCTGGCTAACCTGTCATACACCCCCGGAGGGCGACCGTTCATACAGGATATGGACGAACCAGTGGAATACCTCTACACTGATACAGAGCAGGGCCACAAACTGATTGAGACCCACGTCCCACCTACAGCAGACACCTCACTCAGCTCCAGCCTAAGTACTACAAGCAGCGAGGAGACGATCCTTTATGACTGGCGTACTTTGCAGACAGACACGGTGAGCAACAAAGGAAAGGAGAATCAGAAACCCCAGATGGTGGCACAGAAGGAGAAAAACGATGAATGTGGGAACAATTTGTTGCCAGAAACCAGAGGGATGACCGACAAAGAGTTGAGATTGAGGCTAGTAGAGCTGGGGGTGAGTCCAGGTCCCATCAGCAGTCGCACTAGGCCCACATACATGCGCAGGCTGTGCATTATGTTACAGGAGGCAAGCTCCCAATCACAACATCCCCAGAAGCAGTCAGAAAAGCCACAAGGAGGTAACTCTTATGCTATTTATTTAACTTAACTTGAGCTTTGATAAAGTAATGATAATGTTTGTAAACTTTGTGTTTGTCTTATGAATTGCGTTCCCGTTTAAATTAATGATTGTGTGGTTATGGCCTTGTTAATTTTTATAAAAATAAAAATAAAAAATGGAACTAAATATTCGATACCGAAGCTCACAATCACTGAGTAGATTGGGACCACTGAACAAATGAGGTATATTGATACATTTTTTCTTTTGTATCTCTGTTCTTTTTCATAGATTTAGGTTATAGTCCAGAATTGTGTCTGGTCCTGCAGACCTTCCGGCTGCCTGATTGTCATGCGGATGAACAGGCTTTTTGCCAGCAGTTTGACCAACCGGATCAGAACAGGAAGTGGAGGGAGGGCATTATCAAGTCCAGCTTCAACTACCTTCTGCTCGACCCAAGGTTTTTCAGTAGCATCTGTTTTGGTCTTTAACCTTTTGACCTTTTACCTTCAAGAAAATAATTCATATTTGTTTTGTTTTGTATCAAGAGTGACCAAAAACCTCCCCTACCGCAGTCGCACCATGACTACACAGGAGTGTTTCCAGACTTTTCTCCATGCCATTTTTTATGTGGGCAAAGGAAAACGCTCCCGCCCATACAGTCACCTTTATGAAGCTTTAGAGTACTATACAGGGGACAAGACCTCCAAGGTAAGGCAGCACTTACTGTTTTATTAAACAAAAAGGCAGTTTTTGTTAAATGCTAGCTCTTCTTCTTCTCAATGACAGAAACTGTGCCCCAAAGTGCAGCACATCCTTCAGGTGTGGAAGGCTGAGCAGGGAGTCATCTCTCTGCATTGTTTCCAGAATGTCATTCCAGTGGAGGCTTACACGAGAGAGGCCTGCATGGTGGAGGCCATCGGTGAGTACACAGGGTGAAACTCAGCATTGATGATAACTTTGAAGTAGGAAATAAGGACATAAGCACAAAAAAGCTCCAGTGTGAATACCCATTCCTGTCTGCTTCCTCCTAGGGTCTTACATAATCCTGACAGATATCAGCCTATTATTATTCATATAAAGTATCATTCTAACTTAATAAGACTTGCTTATAGGGAAACCCTTAGATGAGGAAAATGCAAATGAGTAATGTGCTTGTTCAGTGTAAGAATTTGCATAACTGTTTTCCTGCACAAATGCTGCGCACTTGGACAGCATTATTCTCATGCCTGTCAGTAATCAGAAACATTTTCCAATTGTCCCAGGGTTGAAGATGCTAACCAATAAGAAACGGGGGGATTTCTACGGTGTAGTGTCCAACTGGCAGCTAAGGAGGAAACGGGAGTTTGGCATCCACCTGCTGTACCGGGCCATGCAGATCTTCTTGGCTGAGGGTGAGAGGCAGCTCAGACCTGCTGACATCAGACAGTAAAGACACACACCAGAGGGCTGCGCAAAAAGCTGCAAAATGCCAACAAACAGAATAGAAAATAACCACTACTTTAGAATGCAAAGCAGGCCTTTGTTTTGCTGATTAACAGTTGGGTGAGCTGTTCTCGAGCATTTATCTTTCTGCTATAAATGAAAAAGAGATTCCCAATCTCAGTGGGGACTCCCTTTGTTTAAAAAAGGCTTAGTAAGAATAAAACTTTCTCTATTGCTCACACAGTAAAAATGTCACATTAGGGCTGGGTAATATGAATTAAAATCTGTATTACTGTTAGGTGAATTGTTTAAGGTTTTTGAAATTCATTTTTAATAGTAAGAACAATTAGCATATGCTTTTTACAGGTTTGGTACTCTTTAACATCTCTTTAACATCTGTAAGTAAATGGATTTTTTGTTATTGCATTTGTTACTGAAGGATCCCTGGAGCATTAAAGGCAGTGACAGCCTGTGGGATAGAAGTAACATATCATGAGTTGGCTAGTTTGATCAATCACCCAGCTCTGTGTGACATTTTCTGTAAATATTTACATTCTTTGAACACTATCAATTAGCTTAGCTTCATTTCGGTTGGGGGGGGGAAATACACAACTATGTAGAAAATGTGAATATTTCATTTAACCTGCCCATCACAAAAAAATAATGATTTCACAAAGATGGAGAAGTACAATAAATAAGGGAAAAAAAACGGATAGTGTCACATCCTACATTTAATATGTAGATCAATACGGTATTAAAATAGTGACACTTAATCAGGTTACTTTGGTAGTCTTAAAAGAATGTTTTGCTTAGCAGAATAGGCTTTATAGAAAGCTTTGTCAGTGTGTTTTTTAAATGCGATGTGATTTGTTTACATTGCTAGTTGTTAGTTGTTTAGCAAAAAAAAACTCAGTAGTTGATTTAATAACTTCTCTGTCAATTTAGAAGTGCAGCAGGTTTTTTTATATTTAGGATGTACAAGATCATCAGACCTCCCAACTCGATAGCAGAACTGCTGTGTTATTTATATTTTATGTATCTGTGATATGTGCGTGCTGCATCTTACAGCTGTTATTTGGTGTCACCATCTCCATAATTTTATTAGCTCATAAAATAAATGAATTTCCATCTCATCTCATCTTCCAACACATTAATGACCAGGGCAGTGAGCTTCAGAGGTGTTCATTATCTCCTCAGGGTATTACATTGATGAGGCACCTCATAGCTGCTGTATTTGTTTTTTTTATATTACAAAAAGGCATTTCTACTAAAACTTGCAAAAAGAAAAAGTATATTTTTGTATATCCCAATCCCCAAGACTGTTGTAGATTGACTGAAAAATGTTGTTTGAAAATAACATAGTATGCAGAAGCTGTGTAGAAAAGTCAGGTTTTGATTGCTTTAAATATAATAAAGCCTACTACTCACTACATGTGTGATTTCATGCCTAAGAAAACAAATCTAAACATTTTTGCAGCATAATTGACACATAATTAAAGTTCTTTTCTTGTGCTCTCTTGTAATGTAGGTACAAAAAATATAATATATAAACCTGAACTGAATAATTCGTTTTTTGTTCATTTTCATGTCCTGTTCTTTGGCGTCCCTCTAGTGGACAAACGAAGTCATTGATTTAGCTCTTCAATGTGTAGAATTTGTCTTAATACCATTCCTCTGTTACAGGTCATTTTAATTATTTTGAATATAATATCACTGTATGGTGCATTTAAGCCTAATTTCCACATATAGCAATTCAAAAAGTAACATCTTCACTACATTAAATTAATTTTAATTCTAAAAACAGAAACAAATGTCTACTACTTTAGTCAACAAGGGCCTCATTTCAACAATTTAGGGCATTAATCATGTGTGTTATGAGTAAGAGTTCCGAATTTTGTAGGAACAGTCTTTAATTACTGTTATCATGACTCATTTAGTTTCATCTACAGCAAGTGGTTAGACAACCATCATGGTCTGCACAACCAATGTCCTCTATTGCTGTCAGCCCTGACGCTCTGTGACCTAAGTGACACATCAAATTATCTGGCAGGATTGGCGCATATCTCTTCCTAGTAATTGCTTTTCTGTTTTCACACATTCTACTAATTAGTCTCTTCAGATAACCATCTTTAAAATGTGCTGAATAAGTTATATGCAGTGTAGGCAGTCACGTAATGTTGTTGTGTAAGGCTGTTTTAAAAAGCTTTAAATTGTAGCTGTGTACTACACAGTTTGAAACTAGACTGTAAAGAGGGGTTTTCCTGCTACACAGTTACAGTTCATGTTTGCTGGTCAAGCAGTAGTTATAATAGAGAATCAGCTCTCTTCAGTGTTTTATTCAAATAAAATGTAGGTACTTTCCTGACAGCAGTCAATCGGACTCACCCACCAGTCTCTACAAATCAAAGAGAAATATTCTTCTCATTTAAAAATCCATACAAACTAGCACCTCAAAATAAACAGGTTTATTTGAAATTAGGAAATTAGGCAAGAATGAGAGAGACATATAATAATTTTACTGTAACAAATAGAATTTCTTGCAGTAAAATATTAATAATGTTACAATTAAATATAAATTCAATTTAAACAAATAATTGAAAGCTGTTTGAATTATCTTGACTACATTTAAACATAATACATCATCATATGATGTAGCCTGGATCTGTTGCAGGTTTTACTTACTTTAATAAAGAGATTTATTTTTGCCACTTTGACATGTTCTCTAAGAATTAGAGACCCGCCAAGTTCTTTCAGTTTATTTAATAAAATACAATAAATAATAGCATACTGTATTATTTAAAAAAAAACAGGTCACAGGACAGTCATAGGTATATAACCTTGTAATTTTTATTGGGTCTGACAAAATAAAAACAAATAACAAGCATGTTATAAAATGACACACATTACAAAAATAGCAAATCTATCATTTGCACAAAAAAAACGCTTTTTTTATTATGATTTTTAAAAAAGGTCACTTGTCATTCTATATTAATCGTATCATTTTTGGTGTTTATATTTCATGTGATATTTACCACAACTATTTATAAAGCCCAACATGCATACAAGCCATGTATAATAATCTTCAAAGGTAATCAGTTTCCTAACTGTTCCTCACATAATTCTTAATACTCCTATAACTAACCTTTATACCTCTCATGCTGCAGTCATCATGACCCAAATGCAATCTGAGCTGCCTGTCATTTCCTAGCATTCGTGTGTGGCTGTTGTTGTGGCCTGTCGCCTTGGAGGGCGACAGGCAGAGGAATAAATAATGCTATCATCAGCATATCGTGACACTATCCTTTGTGACAGGATGAAATCTGGGACACAGTTGCATTCATCGTTCAGTGAGCTCTTCCACACAGTTAAACCCACCGACAGCAATGAATGTTGATTGTGACCTTTGTTGTGTTTTGGAAGCACGTTACGGCCGTGTTCTTCAGGTGACTTTTTGTTTCCTTGTCCTACGCCTGTGTGCAGGTTTCTGCATGTGTTATACTTCTTTTTTTTGAGACACTGAGTGACAAAGGCTGGCCACAGGGTACAGTCAACGGTCGATGGTTTTTTCAATTTAGCTCAAACTCACCGACAGCGTTGAATGTTCACTGGGGCAAGCACAGACCTGATGGTGACCAGGGATGACAGTCTGCTTAGAGATGCAGAAGGAGAATGTCTTCTCTGTGGGCGGAGGGCTTCTGACGCTCACACTCCCTCAACAAATCACCCATTCTCAGTAAGGACATTGAAAAGGTCACAAGTAAAACTTTTGATACAAGCTATTCAAATTAGGTTTATCAAATAAAATAGCAAAATACAACATTACAAGTTTCAGTTAGCTTCCCCTTTGCGATGTACTACTAACCTTCATGGCATATGGTCATTACTACACAACAGGAAGTGTCAGTGTGTGGGAACTTATTTTTATTTCACTGCAAGTAACAGATAGATGAGGGAAGTCATCTTGAAACTCCTGACTCATAGTGGGGTTTTTAGTAAACACTGCACCTGGGTGGAAGCTGCAGCACAGTGTAAAAGAGGCACCAGCATGCCTCAATGGCCTCATACAAGGTGGAGACAGTGAGGGTTTGAAACTGTCGACTCACCCTAGATCAATAACGTCTGTTGTTTCGCTATGATGTGGCACTATGGCTAAAGACTTGGGTGTTTTTTCTTACTTTCTTCCTTCCTTCCTGCACTAATACCAGTAAAGAAACTGTCCACCATTTTACACGAAAACTTACACACTGCTGAATCATTGCTCACTCTGAGAACAAAAGCACAAAAATCAAATGCCATGGAGCTGCTGCGGCAATTACATATGACGTGACAGCAACTGCGGCAGTGAGTCAAGATGTGGTCGGATGATAAATATGGTGTTGGGACGCATTTCCAGGGCAGGATGCGGAGTGACTAAAATGATGCGGTGGATATCTCATCTCCTGCCAAATACCTCTTTTACACTGAAAACATGGTATTAAAAATAACAGCATGTCTGTCTTTACTATTAAGCAACAATACAATGGAGATTTTAAAGAGCTGCTTTTTCTCCTTCAAGCTATTTCAACTGTTATATCATTTGTTTTCTTTTGCAAAGTTCCAAACTAAGATATATTTATATATATCTCAAAATTCTAAAAAAATAAATGTTTGCAAGCCGATGACACATCACCAAAGCCTGGACCAAAAAAAGCACAGTCCTTGCTAGAAGGGACATCGCTAACTCTCTTCACTCTCCCCAGCAGTGATTTGAGTGACAGTGTTGGAATTGACAGAAGTGGATGAGAAGGAATGTAGCTTTATAAGGTCTTCTATGGCCGCAGGATGAGGGTGACAGTAGGAAGAAAGATTTGGGACACGCAACTAAGAGAGAGAAAGGCCCTGAGCTGACAATGTGGCCCTAATCTGAATGACAAGGTCTGCACATCAGCCCTCAAACCAGCCTGGGATGAGTAAGGGTGGAGGTGGTGGCATGGGGGTGGGGGGATGATGAAGCTAAGCAGAGAGAGAAAGGAGAGAGAGAGAGGAATAAGAAGAGACAGAGGGGGAGAGAGGAGGGTGAGGGCAGGCAAGAGTGTCCTTCCTTCAAACATGCTGGCCTTAATGGCACGGACAGCTCTGACATTTAACCACTGAATCATTTTTAGATAAGTGGATGTAGTGGGCAGAGTTGAGACTTGTAAAAATTTCAAGAGGCGTTTTTTTTTCAGGCTAAATACGGAGAGCTTTGAAACAGGCAATAAAAAAGAAACGTTAGCTAGGGAATAAGGCTGAACACAAAACACAGACGATCTGAAGGGGGAGATTTAAGAGGAAAATAAGCAACTTTGTGACTTTAAAGGGATTTAAAGTGGATTGTTGATCCAGTTGGGAAATCTGTTGCAGGAGAAGTACTTCTCTTGAGCAACAGAATTGGTTCTGTGAAGCTATACCAACAGGGAGAGACCACAACTGTCGAAGGCGTCTCTCCCAACAGGGAATTACTATGAATATGTTACAGAATGCCACAGATTAAGGCGGCATATGTTGAGCAGATTGTGGATGAAGTTACAAAACTGCTTTAAGGAGTGCTGACAATAGGAAACTCATTTGTGTAATGGATACAGTCAATGTTTCACAATTAGTAACATGGCCCCCGTCAAAACAGATGAGTAATTTCACAAAGACAAGTGATACAGAAGGCGATCAAATGACCACGAAAAAAAAAACAAAAAAAAAAAACACTGGTCTTTTTTAAAATTACAAGGATATACCTTCATGACATGAGTAGTTTTTCCCTGGTTTTTAAAATGAGGTATTAAAAAAAAGAACGTGATTACATTGCTTGTATCATTAAATTATTTAGGGAAGGAACAGAAGTGCAAATGATTTTTGATATCAGTCCATGACCTCTGAGGCTGATAACACAGTGTGTAGTTCCCTTTGATTACCACTTGATAAAAAAAGTGGTGGTGGTTCAAAAAGTGAGTCAATTCCAATAGACCTCCATGTAAAAATGTACAAATTTACAGCATAAATATCAAGCACATTAACACAGATATAGATATAGATATCATAATTTTGGTCTCTGCAGCCAACATCATGATTTTTAATTATGTATTATTACCAGCCTGCTTTAGCTCCACTTATGCTCTGCCTCCATGTCCAATTTAAGATTAGCTGGAGACAAAATGGTGACAGCTAGCTGCAAAATACTGTTTTAATGCAATTTTGAAATTAATCTTAATGCAAACTGATAAAGGAAGATTTCTGTGTTTAAAAAATACCATCCGCATTTCCAGCTGAAGCATGTTTAAAAAAACTTAGATTTGCATAAAACAAAAGTGTAAACTCCAGTTTATGCCTGTGTCTCACCTTTACTCTTCTTACTTTCCTCCCTCTCGCTCTCTCTTCCCCTCTCAGGAGGGGGAGGGAATTCCTGGCGAGGGTGCTGTGAGTCGCTGCTCTCTGCCTGCAGGTACAGACCGGCCTCCTCTGTCTGCCTGTCTGCAGATATCATACCGCGACGTGATCTGTTTAGCTGCCTGACTTAATGCTCACCTGCTCACGAGCCGCCGGCTGTGTGTGTGTGTGTGTGTGTGTACGTTGACTTCTTCCGTCTCCTCACAGCTGGAATGGCGTCTCCCTCTTTATGTCTGCTGGCCTACAATTACACACACACACACACACACACACACAGGATGATAGATGGATTTTTTACTATGCTGACATGTTATTTGTAAATAATTTCAACACACTAAATCTTCCTGCAAACAATATGCCATCAGCAAGGCACATGAGGATTGACAAGTGTAACTGGGTAAAAATAGGGATGATAAACATACGATATGGACATAAAAAGATCAAACCCAACACTTCCTGAGTAGGCACATTTAAATCTAAATTCAATGTGTTTCTTTATACATTTTACATATATAAAGGATTCTGACCAGTGCTTAAACTCGAAACATTCCACTGTGTCATTTGGATGCGTCGCGTGCTTGGCGCCACATTATGTTGTTTCTGTTATTTCCTCCTGAGGTTGTCACAGCGTTGACAGATACAAGCTGACTTGTAACAACCACGCTCACAAAACACACACAGACACACTTGAGTAGGGGTCTGAGTCCAGCTGGAGGTGGTCTCCTGCCAAACCTGCAGGCAGGCTGACTGTATTCATATTCATCACACTGACACAGTGATTGCAACTGACAGCACACACACACAGCTGGGGGAAAAAAATATCTACTGGTGGTGAGTGAATCAATATTTCAAGTGCAACCTGCTATCCTAAAATTTTTATAACAAGAAACTATTTTGCTGCCCCTGCTGTATTATTCTTTCTTCTTTTTTTATACATCACTAAAAATATCAACTGTACATTAAGGGAAAAAAATGAGGAAAGAGAAATAGAGGTGGAAGGACTGGTAGCAGTAAGTAATGTCAGGACTGGAGTGGACTGTGGAGAGAAAAGCGAGAAGTGAATAATAGACGGTTGGCTAGGAGAGCAACACCAGTGAGAGACATAGAGGAAGAGAGCCCCTCTCGACTCTCTCTCTCTCTGTGTTACACACACACACACACACACAAAGCGGAGAAGAGACTCCACGGGGCGCCAAATAATAACCTTCCTTGTCATTATCATCGCCCAGCCAAACCGCTCTCCACTCCTCCTCCACCTCCTTCCGTCTTCAACACAATCATTGCCCTATCGTTTACAGTGTGCTAAATGGGAACATCAATAGACACATCCATTAGCAGTGTGAGTCCTTTCCTCTTTGATTCTCAAGTGCTTTAATAGCTGGCACACACACACACACGCACACTACATTCATACACACTACACTCATGCTGCATCCCGGCCGACTGTTAACCAAGCAAGTCCCTGGTGCAGGCAGAAGCTGAACTGATGGAGTGCATCATTACAGCCGGTTACTAACACAGTCGCCGTGAGGGTGGTGCTGTCAGTTAACCTGAAGCTAGAAACAGCGTGGCGGTGGCCGCTGCAAAAATTTTACACAAGCAGCACTGTCGACAGTAGGATGAGCTTCTGTTGAGATTTTTTTTTTGTTTCATTAAATTTAAACCCGAGCGATTTTAGTCCATGTTCAGGAGCACAAGCTAATTTGAATGGTTCATTCCATTGACCTGGAGGCATGTTAAAAAGAACATCAAGGCAATTTAATTAGTGGTTGTATACTAATGAGCTCATAAGAGGTCAGGAAACACAGCAACACGCTTCACTTCAGACAGGAAAACAAAATGGATGACTGTCCTTAAAAACTGTGATAACTAATGGCAAAATAATCTTATTTTAGACAACATCCATACCTCGCTAACCTCGGTCTGGCAACTGCTTTAAAGTTAATTTAAAAAAAATACAAAACAAATTAACCAGTTAAGAAAAGATAAGGAGGGCAAGTAGCACGAAGAGAGGGAGGAAAGGGTTTCCCGCTTCACACTGTAATTTCAGCACGTGTTAAAATGGCTCTTTTCTTTCTTTCTTCTTTTTTTTGTAGGGAAGCAGGATGCTGGGAAGCCTGGGAGGGGCACTGGGTAGGTTAGAGGGAGAAAGGGCCGGATACTGGAGGGGGGGTTTGTGGGATATGTGGTATGACTGCTGGTGTAGTTCGGTTTGGACTGATGAAAAGACTTAAAAAAAGAAAATGCACACACACATAATATTCATGACAGACTATGTATACAGATATTTAAAATATAAAGCAGGCCAAGATTTACTCAAGTCTCATAAAAGAAAATGTTGTCTTGTTACAAGCATTATTAATTAAAGAAAAACAGCAGTGGATAATGAGTTTGTTTTGTCACATCCACGTCGTTTTTATCTTCCTGACTCTAGCGGCTCTCTTGGTTCTTACCGTAACAGGCGTGTGTGTGTGTCTGTCTGTATGTGGCAGGATGGTGGTAGACCGCAGACAGACTCTAGGTGCCACTGCACTGCATGTGTGTGTGTGTGTGTGGTGAGAGCTTGCGTGCCTCCTTCATGTCTGGACCTGGACAGAAGACAAACAGAGAAGAAGAAAGCACAGGATAAATTCAGGTGTTGTTTGGTAAACCATGTTATTAAAATGTCACACACACACACAGATGCGAGGTCTCAGAGGATGAAAAGCTCATGCAAAGACAGACACACACACACAACAAATTCCTATAACCAACTGGATGTGAAAAGAGCACACTGAATTAAGTGCAATAAAACACACTAAGTGGTTTATACACTTATGCCTCCATTTCCAAATATACGTTTGTAGTGGTGAAATGTGTCTTAAATTATTCAGCAGCACTGACTGATGTGTGAACAGTATTAACCGTAATAAGTCAGCACTTCACTCCCTCACTCAAGAACTCACATGATTTTATATGTACAACAAGCTCACTCACAGGGCCCACTTCTATAAACACTCTGGGTGGTCTTGAAAAACAATGACAAGGAGCCAGCGTGTGTGTACATTAACACATGATTCATCTTAAAAAAAAAAAAGAGCACCACTACGACAAACATATGGAGGCAGCTCGTTTCAAGTCCTCTAAAAGCCAGACCTTGATAAAACATGCGAGTGACTGCACGTTGCATCTCTTTTAATAAGGCTTCCATGTCCGTGATGTGCTTTTATGTGGTGCCCTAAACGCAATAAAGGATTTGAAGATTATTACCACTGTAATGTATTATATAGAGCAGCAGTGTGTCTTGACATGCCCATAGCAAGCTGAGAGGGATGTGTGCTGAGACAGAATGAATTATCAAAGAGAATTTCTGAGTATGAAATCTTAAGTTGACCAGATGGAAAGAGAGAGAGAGAGAGAGAGAGAGAGAATCACTACAACCTGGTGATACAGCAGGGGGTAACTAAAGTAGCCTTAATAACCAACTGAACCTGTAAATAATTTAGTGCATTTGAAAAAACAAACATGTTGCGTACACAAGCATAATTAGCAAAGGGCAATTACATTAATGAAAGTAAAAATATTAATGAAAATGTTAACAATTTTTAACTTTTCTCTAGACAAAAAACACAGAGAAAAGGTGATTTTTTTTAAATTTAATTAAATTCAGAATTTTCCTGATTGTTAAAAAATGTGAATAATGTATGCAGTGTATTCATATATTCATATATATTTATTTTAATGCCTAACTGGTAAATTAAAACATATAAAAAAATATAATAATAATAATTATTATTTTTTAATTATCACATGACACTATATATTGCAAATTATAGTATTATGTCTGGCCATTTTGTAACATCTTTCAAAAAAATGTAAAAACAAATGGCTGCATCATCAGTATGATTATGATTATTTGCAGTTGTTTGGTGTTGAATCACCTTGCAGTTCTTCCGTTAGTCGCTGGTGTGTTTTTCCTCTGCATCCTCTGATGCTTTCTTTGATTCGAGTGCCATTTGGCCTCCCATTGTGACAAATAATGAGTCACACTGTGCACGCTGAAAGCTGCCGGTTCATTTGTGGTCAGTATAAGCACATCAAAGTTCCAGTGGAAGTCATATTCATAAATGTGTTTTCTTTTTTTTTCCCCTTTAAGCCACTTTAGTCATATTAATGATTTCTTTAAGCACCCTGCTGTTCACAGTTTTAAGCATTTCCCTCTGAATCCTTTTTTTTTTTTTACTTCCATCTTCTTAAACTATTTGATCTCTGGTAAAAAAAAAAAAAAAAGCTTCCCGAGAGTGGTCATGGTTAAGATGTGGTACAAGTCTGAAAGTGCTATGTTTAAACATTACTATGTATATCTCAACCAGCATCCATTTCTGCTTTGTGTAAACTTCACTAAAGTTTTTAACATTTGTTAGAGTTAGTAGTAGTGATCTGTTATCCCCATCTCGATGATCTTTTTTCCTCTCGTTTAGCACGGTTACATGTTTTATATAAAAGCAGTCTAGACAGCAGCTCTAATGAGAGCCACGCTAAAATAAAATAACACTGCAGCTACAATAAATGGACCTGAAAATTCATAGTAATTACACATCAAAAAAAAAATCTGTCCAAAAAGGTTGTTAAGAGGCTGCTTGCTAAAATAAGACTTGCCAGTGAAATATGGTTCCTCTGAATTCCTCTCAGCTGGATCTACATTCGCACATAAAGAAAGAACAATGATTGACCTTGGTCGAATGAAAAATTGCCTCAATTGTTCATACTTCACTTTGATGTTAAATACAGTGAAACAGGGGCAGCACAGGAAAAGCTTGCACACTATCGTCCGAAGTAGAAATTAAACCTTTTATAAAAGCCAGCCCCCACCACCACCGTCTAATTTCTCTTCATAAAACTTCCACCTCTGTCCAATTGACTGCCAGAATATACACAGAATTGACTCCTTCTCTAATGCATCCTTCAGTTGCTGTTCATTTAGTTGACGCTTCCTTCATTCAATCTTTTTTTTAAACCACTTCCTGATTTTTCTCCCACCTCTCTGTTGTTTTTTTCTCCCATTGTTTTCTTTCTCCCAAACCCATCTCAGTCTCTCTCTGCTCCACTGAGCAGACTTGCTGAGACCAGGGAGGGTACCTCCATCATTAAAGCCCCAGTACAAAGTCACAGATTTATACTCTCAGTGTATGTTTGGGAGGGGGAGAAAGAAAACTGGACCACCCATGTGTTCTCAGAATGCAACAATAAAAAAATGCCTGTGTTTTCTCTGCTGACTAAATGAGCCAATTCACACGAAAAAAAAGAAAAGAAAAAGTTGCAAATGAACGGACGTTGTTTGAGGGTTTGATGGTACGAGGGGTGTTTATGTGTTAACATGAAGACACTGTTAATCAGGACTGCCTTTTTGAAAAGCCCTTGTTGTGGGATTGACTGGCACTGCAGGTCTTTTTTTTCCACAAAGTACAGGAAGCCTTGGATAAATTATAGTTTGTTTCCAAATGAGTGAAGAAGGGGAGAGAAAAAAAAACAGATGTGTTTCAGCAAACAATTAGGACAAACTGTAGTGTTGGTAACATCCTGTGAATTCTACATTTACCAGTGTTTGAGCCAGAAAAGACCCAAATCTTTACATAAAGTAAGAAACTACAACTACTGCACCGCGTTTTCTTTACTGTTTCAGCTACAAATCATAAATGAACAGCCATAGTTTAACTTCTTATAGAGCACAAGCTAAACCTCTGCACTTCTTTTGCTCAGTACTCCCCCCATCATCTCCTACAAGCTGTCCTCTAATCACCTGCCACAATCTACCTATAAATTCCACATCTTTCTTAAGTCTGTCAGCTCATCAAAAGCCATTTTGGATGTTAAAGGTTGCATATATGGTGGCCATGAGTGGTCAAAAATCAAATATTTTCCAAAAACTACAATGATGGACAAAACTTCATCCACACAGTGTGTTAATGTGATTAATACAAATACGTTTTTTTGTGCAAATGCTTTTTAGATGAGCCCGCACAGAGTACAGTCTCATAAGATGCTATAAAAACATCCAGTGACCCATGTGGCATTTTTTCTACATGCTAAAGAAAAGCATAAGTCAGGATAAATAAAGACAATGTTTGCTGTATGCTACAGCAGATTGCCAGTTCAGCTTCTCCCCCGCTCAGTGTTTCTTTTTCTGCTTCTTCGACTTAAAGTATAGCGCACTAGGAAAATAAATAGATTTCAAAGCCTAGAGATGCATTTATGGTTTTTATGGTGACCTTATGTGCATGAATGTAAGCCATTTTTAGCTCCTGTTCAAAGCCTAAATAAAGGTTTGGATGGTGTCTACAGTTAGTGATGTGATAAAATGCAGATGGCACCGATTCACAGTTGTTCTCTGTAAAGCACATCTATGAATGTCAACTGCTATGATCACAAAAAAAAATTCTGTGCTACGTTCAAACAGGAGCGCCTGAAGAGGAAACAAGCAACATGGCTGTTTTCACTTCTGCATTTACGTCATCTGCATCTCTGCTCATCTATGTCTTTACCATGTTGTATCTGTTTGTAATAAAAACTAGTAGAGACATGTAGAGTTAGACCACCCAGAGCAGTTACCCAAACACCCAAAAAGTCTTAATTATATCCATCCTCTGGGCGTGTCTTTCTGCCTCAAAACAGACATCTGAGCCACCCCCCCTATACCAATAGGCCACAAACCTCACGAGGAGGACTATGGAAAGAACGCTTTGGTGAACACGCTGACCTTAGTTGGAAATAAACATATTCAGTGTGGCATGGAGTTATTTTTACTGAGGTCACAAAGAGAGACTGATTTTATATTGTTAGAATTATCTCTGACTGCAGATGATGAAAAAAAGAAAATCTGCAGGTGGAGCATTGACAGTATCAAAAGAACTGGGATGAAATACCACAAATATTAAAACCAAAGATAGGTGAAAAAAAGGAGGAAGGACAAAAACGTGCATGTGCAGCCACATGTATTAAAGACACAACTGCTCCAGGGAGGAGGTTGTTGTGACTGTACTGTTTTTTTATTTTTTTCCACTATTTTTTGTTTTTATGACGTATAATTTTCAAGCTGGCATTGTGAGAGAGCAACCTTGTGGTGTGCACGAACCACATTAAGACACAGAACGAGACAGAGATGGTCTTCACACAGGCAGGACCCCAGCGTGACTATCTTGCCAAAGACAAATCCTCCTTGGGCTTTGATGCTGTGCCCACTTCTCTCTCAGTGGTTTTTGTTTTCAGGCAAACAGCTGCAGTGTTTAGCTGAAGTTCAATGAGATTTCAAGACCAGAAAAAAAGATATGTCTGTCAAAATATGCTGCAAAAGAGCTCGTTTAGGACCAAACAAGCTAAAAAAAAATTCATTTTTTTCATCAACCTGTCCATCGCTTCCCTGTTCCCTGCATGTGGCTAACATGCTATCCTCCAAAGATCAAGGGGTTAATCTGCTTCTGTTGTACTTTAGCTGAGATGCTATCGAAGGCCATTTGTTCCAAGTAGCGAGGCTAATGACCCTGATCCGACGCTTGGCGTTTGGCCGGGAACTCGGAGCAAAGGAAGGTAAGTAACCTCATATATTCTCAGGGGCCTGAGCTAATGAGAGGGAATGGGAATACGAGCTACGGTCCATCATCTACTTAGGACCTAGACAGCAGTGCTGTCTTCCTCCCCTTGAGTCGACAGACACACACACACAAACGAACAAAGCCGCTAATAGGAAATCCAGCTTCTCCTCTGCACCTAATTTTCCCCCTGTCTACTTAAGTAAATGTACTCTGTGTAGCATTTTGTCATCAATAAGTCAATATCAAATTAATTCTGGGACATTGCTATTATTACAGTAAACAAGGGGTTCTATCATCAAGGCGGCTGCCAGGTTTCCTCTGCTGCTTTTAACCACCTGGTAGGCGATGTCAGTTTACAGACTGGCAAAACACAAAACACGACCACCGTGCTGCCGCTCATGTTTGTGTGTTTGTAGTAGCGTGAATGATCTAAGGAGTGAGAGCTTGCACCGTTAATACAAGATCTTTAAACAACGTGCAGGTTTTAGGGCCATGTCAACGAACCAGACAGAGAGCTGAGGACTGTCCTGCCGGACTGAGAGTCCGATCCACACCCAGACTCTGCATGTAGAGGAAGTGTGAAGGTGTCTTGTTGTGTTTTATCATGTCCCACAATCATGATGTTGACGCACTGGCTCGTTAGTTAGCTACTGTCCGCTAACCCTCAGTGAGGGAAAAATATGTTGCATCGATTAAAGCTGCATCATGATGCATCAATAATCGATTAATAATCAGATTGTTGTCCCCTGAATTGTAATCGAATCGTGAGGTACCTTAAGATTCCGAACCCCTACTACACATGTGTGGGTTAGCAAATAAATGTTATTTATTAACAGATTTTTACATTAATTGTGACTGGATGCCTTTAATCCTTGGTGAAACACATAAAGTGTGTGTGTGTGTGCTGTATTTATCATGCTTACCTAGTGACTTTTACTCATTTTAATTCAGCTAACACACCTTTACACAAAGCTTCATCATAAATAATCATTATAGGCTCAAAATATGCATTATTTTTTACAGTCTTTATCATTAGCTGTTTACCAGCTGCTCCACAGTTGCACAATACACGGAGGAGCACACATGCATACACAGACAAGGTGTAACTGAGTGTGGATGCCCCTGCTATGTGAATGCATTCTGCTGTGATGGGAAAGCAGCAGGGGGTCCACTCCTCTGCCTTTATTCGATTCAAGTCGAGCCTGACTGCCTCTTTCACTTCTGGCACGCACAGGAATATTTATGCATGTGTATGTGGAAAAAAAGGGAGAAAGGGCGCAAGAATAAGTACTCTACTGCACTCTGTGTGTGCGTGAGGATGTTTGTGTGCGTCAGTAATACCTCCAATGGCAGACTAATGATAGGTCTTATCGACACCCAGCAGTGAATGCGGGCCTTTGTCTCCTCTCGGGACGCATTATGAAAAGCTTAGGGGGCTGCCTTTGACTCCTTTTCACTCCCTCACCCACTGATAAAACCCTGGTGCAAAAAAATAAAAAAATACAGCTCCTGTAGCGCGGCAACTTTAGTCGCAATTGAACCCCCCCAACTCCCATATGCTCATCATCACAATAGGCAAAAGTTAGGCGCACAGCTCACAAACTCATAAGTCACTGACAAAAGATGGAGATTAAGACCTGAATTTACATTTTGAAAAACAAAATCACAATGCCTGAAATCACTTTTCATTTGAAACCTATTGTATCAGGTGCCCGCATGGATCCTGAAAACTACAATAAATATGGAGGACATTGTGCAAAGTTGTCAGTAACAAATAATGACAGAACCATTTTAAACATGCAGAATTAGTAATCATTATGTTTGTTGTGATTTTAAGCTGCTGAGCAACCTATACATTTGGACTATTATACAATGATCATTCACAATGACTATACTTGTATGATATCTACAGAAAAACAGGGAAAACAATGCGATCCAACACTAACCAGGAGAGAGTTAGAGGCTTCCTGTTTCAGGGCTATTAAACTACAACTTACTCTCTATGCAGTAGTGAAACCTATAGGAGGATGATAGCGAGTGAGGAGGTTAGTGTATTGCCCCATTTTGTTTTTGATCATGGTGACGTGTCCACTAACACACTGTCACTGTCAAATCATGTATATCATCAAAGCTGGTGCATTATAACACCCCTTCATTGAACCCTGCCCATCAATACATCCATCACCTCTGTGGACATGTGATTACTTAGGAAAAAAAACATATGTGGATAGTTTTTTTGAGAAATATTTGCAATCCAATACAGTTACAGTTAAGAGTAAATATATTAATAGCCCAAGAATATCAGCCTTTATCTATGTGGCACAGTTTAAAGTGATTTTGTACCTTTTCCCAGAAAAGAACTCTGCTTTTTCCCCTCCTCTGAAGGCTCTGTTCATTACTTTGCTTATTTGTGGGGTTAGAGGTTGGGGCAGGGTCCCTTAGACAAGCAGTTTATGAAATGAAAATGTTTTCCTTTCCAATGATGGCAAGTGTTACTTTTCACGTTTTTAAGAGTTCAGCATACAGCTCCTTGGGGAAGCATAGCCTTTTTATATACAGCCTTTTTTTTCCTGCTGAGTCCATAAAATCTTCTCACTCTTCACCCCTCTTCTTTCTCAGTCTCATTCTAAATTGGTTATTGTTAGGAATATCATATAATAAGTACTTTACATTCTTAACCTCCTGTGTTTGAATACCCCCTCTCTGCTCTTTCTGTCATTTGCTTTCTTTATACGTTTCAACATTTTCTTTTCTCGACTTCATTTTTAAACATTAGAGAGATGAAGACTATTCAAATGTATGCCTTATTTGAATTGCTCTCTCTCTCACTGCGTCCATGTTGCTGGCATAGCAATCCTGTAGAAAGCCCCCAAGGCCAAGCAGTGAGGATTTGGGGGGGGGGGCTTATTTAGTAGGCAGGTAGAGTGTAGGCCCCCCCCACCTCCATCCCATTCCTCGCAGCAATTAGAGAGAGGCCAGGAAGTGCAGTATTTTATGGCCTTATAAAGACATTAGAGACACTGCTTCCCCCCCCCCCCCCCCCCCCGCTTCTCTATTTACCAGTTCTACAGTATCTATTTTGGCTCGCTCACTCTGTGTGTCTCTCTCACTCCTGTATGGATAATTCTCTAATGTTCACTTTGATATTTCCTCATCTCTTTCCCCTTTTTTATGTTGATTCCCACACACTGAATTCTTGTCTGCCCCCTTCCACCTTCTTTCTGTTTTAATTTTTCCATCTCTGCCTCCTCATTCTTTCATCAATCTTTTTTATCCATGCATTTTAAAACTGCCGTGGCTTCCAACTCAATAAAAGCTCTCCTTCTAATCTTCTCTCATTGGGGAGGGTGGAAGGGTAGAGAGAGGCGCACTGTTGATTCATGGAGTTCTTTTGTGCGACACAAACATTACCATTTTCGACACTTGTCCATTAGGTTTTCATGGTTGTTCCCTAACCGAGTGTGTTTTCCCTCCTCACCATTGTAAATCTGTATCCATCATTGGCCCGTTATTTTTGCGTAAGCATGAAACTGACAATTACTCGCTATGTCCCTGAGTCCTGCAGTGAATCAATATGATATGACGGAGTGCCTCATTTGCCTGTCATTTTCCCATATGCGTAGATTTGAAATATGAAACCTTGTGACACACTGTGGCACCTTCGTGTGCACAAACGGACACTGAAAGCGATACCGTGCAGTTTCCCGTGTCCTGTAGCGCGCTAAAAGCTTGGCTTAGACAGACTCGGCTGCTCCTGAAAGGCCGTCTTCCATGGAAGCAGAGGTTCCAGACACACTTGAGAGCATAAAAAAGACGAGAGAAGAAAGAGCAGAGGCATGTCTGGATATTTGCTAACAACATCCTCCACCTTTTTCCTTTCTTCCTTCCCCAAGACTACCCTTGCATCATTTTGAACAGTGCCATAAAACAATGGAGTTGTGTGTAGCAGTACCACTTATGATTCTGTTATTCCCACATGGTTGGTACATCCAACAAAAGAATGATGAAAGAAGGAGAAGGCTTTTTTTTTTCCTCCCTCAAATGACTTCGAAACCACTTCTATTAAAAAAAAAACAATGTTTTCTTGTCCAGCTGGAGGGACTCAGACAGACATGTGAAAAGAGTAAGGAATAAAGTTGGAGGATAACATTTTCTTACGTTAAACGCTCACCTTCTCCTGCCTTTAAAAATGTTTTAGGTGGTTTAAAAAAGGGGCATTGATTGACCTAATATGACTACATGTGATTTAAAAACAGAAAAATCTGAAAATATGGGGAAAAAAGTGTGTGAGACCAAGACATGAAGAGCTACTGTACAGCTGAGTGCAGCTATACTGGGTTCACGAAAGCAGTTTCAACTAAAATGAAATGAACTGAAACATGTATTGAATTTTCTGGACGTCACTGTGAGGTTCATTTCATATTGAAAGTACTGCACACAGACCTCGACAGGGGAGTACAGAAAGTGGGAAAGATGTCAGATTTACTGGAAGAGTGCACCACAAAGGCTGCACACAAAAAACAGTCACTGTTTCAGTTCCCTAAATCAGCCATTCATGCAGCCTATAATATGACAATGTTATATAAGGAGGTTATACTTATGGGATGATAAAGGTGGAGAATGAAATAATAGTAATCTCATATATGAAGCAGTGGATGCCTAAAAATAAAAGCTTTGAAGTAAAAGTGGCACCATTGCTTTTGTAACCTCTGGGTGGAACTTTGAGGTAGAAGAGTCACATCAGAAGGGAGGATGACAGGAACAGAAAAAAACTTTTTTTTTTTCCTCGACACCTCCCCCTATCTCAGAATGATGGCAGCCATTCTATCCATGCTTGCATGGTAGAAAATGATTTACTGCTGCTTTCTGCCTCACACACAGAGGAGATTACTGGCAGAGAGAGACTGCCTGGCCAGTGAAACAGCGTTAAGACAATAAGGCGATTCCTTTCCCCCTTTTTCACCTCCATTGTTTTTCCTTCAAACTGTTGGTGAGAAGGTAGCATAAAATAGATTCAAACATCAAACCAGGAATTATGAAAAATACAGATTGCTTGAATAATCAATATATTGAACACCAGTTACATAAAATGCATGCTTTTTTGCTTTAGCCTGGTGATGCTGCTCAGGAAAACTACAGATGACATCACAGGGGGTTCATCCGTTTTTATATACAGTCTATAATCAGAAGACTTAGACATAAGAATCATGATCATTACAACGTGTGTAATGAGCGGAAAACATGGTGAAGAGACAATAAATAAGCAGAGGGATGCAGTGGGTGAGTCAGACAGGATGGTATGTTTCTCACCTGAGGGCTGTGGATCAACACCATGGGGACACAGACACACAAAACAAACACTTAACAAAAACATGCACACGTGCAAACACCAAAACCATTCCAGGTGCACAGCTGAGTCAGGCAACCAGGTGGAAAGGACAAGACACAAACACACACACGATAACCTCGTAGCCAGTGGAGCTCTCTTACCTCTCTTTAGTCATTTTCTTCTTTGTTGTGTTCTGCTCAGGGGGTTCTACTTCACCCCTGTGCTGAAAGCTGCTACTGTGTCATCTCGGTGTGTCTTTTATGACCTATCACAAAAATGGACAGAAAACGAAAGTGAAAAATTAAGACCTGATTGAAATCCATCTACACCAGCATCGCACGTGAAGAAAAACACATCCATAAATTCAATTCATATAGTTGGGCCCCGTGGGGCATCAGACACCAACTTACTTATCTTTCAAAACAGTTTCTTAATTATGGTTTAGAGAAATTTGTGAGAACAAGACACAAAAATGTTCATGACCTACAGCTGCATGCTTAACCTCAACATCCACACTGTCATGTTAAGCAACTATTTTAAAAAAAACACATACGTATGAAAACCCAAGCATGGCTGTGATAATCTGAGAAAAAAAACCTGAGAAATGCTTGGTGAGAGAAGGAATGAGGTTCAAGTTGAGGTCAGGAAGCACTGACTGGCAAACGACCAGGGGGTGAAGAAATGCCATAGGAGCATGCTTGTTATACAGAGGCCATTTACAATTTGCAGACTTGTGTTGGCTTGGTTTGCTTACATACATTTGAGTAATTGTGCTGTTGTGGATAATAACTTTATCGTGGCTGTACTGCTTTGCAAAAAAAAGAAAAAAAAAGAAAAGAAAAGAAAGACCCGGCCTGCGTTTGTGTGTCTTGCAGTGTACTGATGAAATTGCTAACAGCTGCGACAACCGCCATTGTGCACGCACATACACTCTTTTCGCCATCTCAGTTGTGGCATACAGCTGCACAGATAAAGCATGAGGGTTAAGCAAACATTGTACAATAGCCAGAAAACAATGCACTAACCCTCATCCCTCCCATATAACACGCACACGCACACACAAACTACAGCATTGAAAAGAGTGTGCCAACTGTGTGCATATAAAAAAAATGACTGGCACTGCTTGTCCTCTTTATTAGTGTGAACAGAACAGACACCCCTGCTCCCCTCCCATTCATTTTAATCTCTTTTCTTAATGATAAACCCCCTCAGTCACACTCTCTCGCCTACAACCGCACCCCTCCAGTCTGGTGTCGACCCTCCAGCAAGGCAGCAACAGTGCTTCTTTGTTTTGTCCTCCTCCCCTTCTCTCCTCTTCTTGCCCCCTCACCCTCTCTGCCCTGAATGATGCTGGTTGGCGGGGACAGAGGCATGCCTCGACAGGAATGACGAGGAGAGGAAGGGAGGGCACGAAGGAGGAAAAAAATGTGGGTGGAGGTGGTGGGGGCGGTCAATTGAAAAAGTAGGGGTCATTTTTTTCAGTCATTTTTTTTCCTCTGTTCTCTTTCACTTGTGCACTTTTTAGCGCCCATTCAGCATTACATGAGAAGGGGTTCTTAGAGAGTGTTTGTGGGGAAAGAGAAAGGTTTGAAGGGGCCACACCCTCAGTGAACCCATCAACTCTGCATGACTGAGACTTGCAGAAAGTCATGTGCAGAGGACTATTTCTGGTTTGGATAGGAAAGGCAATTTGAAAAATTAAAGAGAGAGAAAAAAAATTTTTTTTATATATTTGCTCTGAGAGGACAAACTGTTTTGTTCCTTGGCTTTCACATTTACATGGCTCTGAAATAATGTGTGTCATACTCCAACAGGCCATTTGTAAAAATAGGCTTTAAGTACACAACGTGTAATTTCTCATTTATGCAAAGAAAATAGTGGACCTGCCCATTGAGGTTAGAGAAGACATAATTTTAGCTCTATGGTTCTGGTACCACTGCTAGCGCAGCAAACCCAGTTCCCTAATAGCATAAATACTGCTCTTTTAATGGTGCCTGAGGCATGTCTCATTTGGAAGTGAGAGAGGCAGCACAGTAGAGCAGTACCTTTTACCCTTAGCCAAAAACACACATGTGCACACACTTACACACACACTTAACACACACACACACACAGACGCCGTGGCAGCTCTGAGGCAATCGGATCATTAACCCCAACTAATCTACAAACATTATGTTTATAGAAAACGCCTTTCCAGTTTAGACGCCCGCACAGCCGAGCCATGTTAATTCATTCGGAGCGTGTGCGAGCAAATGTGATATGGTGTAATTGTGTGCTATGATGATGTGTGTGTCACATCTCTCAGTATGTGTGCGCACTTGTGTGTCGTGGCTACGGCGTCTGCTGTGACAGACACGGAGAGAACATGACAAGAGACAAGGAAAGAGTGAGAGCGTGTGTGTGTCAATGGGTTACAGTGTAAGTGTGCATGTGTGTGTGTGTGTGTTTGTATGGTGTGACTATGCCAGTGATGCAGCTCACAGCCTTGATCTAGACTCCTGCCTCTGTCTGACGCCTGCTGCGCCTGCTTCATTAATCAATAGGACAGATGAAGACAGACTCCTGCTGCGCTGGGAGGAAAAATAGTAGCATGCGTGCGCAAGAGACTGCGTGTGTGTTTCTGTATGTAAGGAGGCTACAATGCCCTCGGGTAAAACGTGGCAGACATGATGCAAACCTTCAAGGCTTCCTGCCCACACACAGATCCTCTGCACTGGATTTGCCTTCTTGTACCTCCAGAGAAAAAGTCAGACTCCATTTGATCATTTGCATAGACTGATATGTTTTATTGTATTACCCCAAACCTTCCTGAGATAAAAAGAACAACAATTGAGTGTCTACATTTGCGCCTGAGTAGGCACTACTCTATTAAATTCTTCTGAGGACTCGGGTAGGGCAGCTCATTTTGGAAGTGCACACCAAAAATCACACCCAATAGGAAGCTGTTCTGATGTCTGTCTCTGATTCACATTGTTTTTATTCAAGACATCCTTATATTGGTCAGCTTCACTCTCATTTCAGTACGCACAAATATAATTACTTTCTCCCAAAACACACACCATTTATGTGTCTATTTAGACTCTTTAAAAGCTATAAAAACTAAGCCTCAATGGCACATTCCATCTTTAAAAAAATGGGTTTAGTGAGCCTTCAGGCACAGTAAAAATAAAAAAAAAATTGGAAAATACTTCGAAGATAAAAAAAAACACCAGTCCATGTGCTGAGACAGGTTAAGTACATTCATGATATTTAGGTATTTTCTGTCATTTAAAGAAAAAGCAGTCGAGAGGAATGCTGTCAATCTAAAAGCGTGCGCAAAGTGATCAAAAATAGCTTGTTGAATATCATTAAAACCATTTATTCATCTGCAGAGTAGGAAGGTGCACGCAAAGTTAATTGTGACAAGGCGATGTGATATCATTAGTCATTGCCTTTGTCCCTTTTGAGTCAGAATGGCGAGTTCAGCGAGAAAAGCTGATGTGCAAAATGTGTTCCTGCAGATCACTTTATGATTCAGGTAAACCTAAATTAAAGACCCATTTATTCATATTCTAAGAAACAGATTAAAGTTCAAAAGGCTTTGACTGTCTCCAAACACATGAATAAACAGAAAAGGGTTTAAAACATTGTCTTGCAGTGCTTTTTATTTTCCACTTATTATGCTTGGAATGGAAATAAATCATTTTCACAACTTCTAAAATCAACACCACTGAAATTTTAAGCATAATTGTGCAGAAATAGATGGAAGCTGTGGTTTATTTTGTTAGTGGGAATAAGCAGCGTTTATCATTTCCTGCTTCTCCAAATGGCTGCAAAGCCACAGAGGCCATTTCTCCCATAGCGTCTAACAGAGCTGTTATCAGTCATTGGGAGCTTTCTGCCTCCTCGGTTATACCAGCAAGGCTGTTTTGTTTGTTTTCAATGTAACTTGTGATATTTGGCAGGGACTCAGTGGCCTCTTTGTTAACCATTGTGCAGAGATGAATGTATCTTTCTTCCAAATTTCATACAGACATGCACTGTGTGGAACCATAGAGACACCTTTGAGACCACTAAACTGATCGCCAGACTATATGTGAATAGGACTCTCTATATGAGCAGCCATGAAGTGAGTCCTACCCCTTCCTTTGAGGTGAAGTACTCACTAATCTAATGAATCATTACCATCTGCAGAATTGCAAACATACTAAGCGCCATCCCCATACATTTAAAAGAACGTATGCAAAGTATTTTAGTAAACTGATGCTAGAGTTGAGCTTCTCTTAGTGACAGATGTGTCTCTTTATAACTGTTGAACATTTGTGCAACACCTCAGAAAGACTCATACCAAAACTTGTTTACTCAAACAAAGATAATATTCTGAGAAAAATCATTATTCTGTTTTACATTTCTGCCATGCAAGTCATTTTCGGAAAAGCAAACACAACATAAAAATGAACTGTGGCTTGGTAATCAGTCATTTTTTGGATGTTTTTATTTTTCATCCTAAACTTTGTAAAAAAAAATAACCTTCCTACCTCAAGATGCCCCGATTGCACACAGACATTGTGTGATTTCACGTTGTATGCCTGACATTTAGACAAAGGAGTCGATGTAGGCCTCGAGGGGGCAGATGACAAACACTCCTAAACCATGGCCAGACATAATCCCCCACCCTCCACCACCACCCTCTCCTCCCGCCAAACCCCACAACAAACGCAGAGTGGAGGGGGACTTATTCAGAACATATTAGGGAGGTGAAGGGGGCCAGGCACTGAGGGACTCTCCTCACTTGACTGTGCTAATCATCTGAGACAACCCCTCCAGTGGCAGACCTTCCCGCCTACAAACCCGACTCAACCCCCCCCCCCCCCCCCAACCACCATCTCCCCATAAGCATGACCCAGACACATCCAGGAGCGTTTACAAGGGCAGGCGGCCATGAAGTGGGGAAGCTGACTAAAATGAACAGCCCCCCTGGGAGCTGTAGTTTAATTGTCCATCTTCTTGGTCCAAATTAAACAAGCTCGAGCGCATTCAAGTATCCACACACACACAAATCTCACCCACCATCAGTACCCCGCTTATAACAGACTGGCACGTTCCATGGAGCACACCATTGATGCAGAATGATGAGCGAGACCCCATTGTCTCATTATATTGTCTTCAATTAGGGAGGAGATGATGGGAGACAATGAGAGAAGCATTTGTAATCATGAGCCTCCAAAACTCATGCTGGGAAACAGAACTTCATTATGCCCAATGGTCCCTCATTGACAATAAAAACCCAGAATATGTCTGGTTCATCCTTAGGAAGTTTTGAAACAGAAATGGCTCAGAAAGATGTTAGTCACCAGGAAATGCCGTAGGGGGGGTTCTGAAACTGACAACAACAGAAATGGGTAGAGAGGCGAATCTATTTTATCTTCACTGCAACAGATTCCAACTTCAAACTCATCCCCCTTCCTCTACAGCTCCTGTTCACCCACCTGAAGTCTCTTCTTTTTGCAAGTTTACTTTGCTCACATTTGAATAAAGTTCAATTAAAAATATATCATAGATAATACTTTAAGAAGAAAAAGAAACTAAGTGCTTTTCTGGGCTCATTTTTCAAGGATGAATTTACAGACATAAAATGCAGCTATGATGTCTTTTCATCTTCAACATGTGAATGTTGTACAAGCTAAGCTCTGGAAACAGAAGCTCTGGCAGCTGATGTCAGCCCACAACCATTCTTTAAGAAACAGAAAAGAACTCAAGAGCGCATTATCTGCATTTACCTGGAGTGTGTTCAGCTGAGAAATGATCCTAACCCGACATCTTGCCGGCTTTGTAGCTCACTGCGTCATTTAAATCACGCTCCACCGTGGCTGTTGGGCTTTGATAGAACCATCCAACCGGACAAACGCAGCTTTCATAAAATTGTGCAAATGATTTCTTTCAACTGGGGATCACGGCAGTATTGTTCCCCCCCACCAACCCACCCACCCCCACATCCCATCTTTCCTCTCTCCTCTCGGCACAAAGGGCTAATCTGAGACGAACACTCGCAGCAGCTATGACACATTGTAACATTGTAAACGCAAAAACCGGGGTGATTTTATTTTCTTTAAATCATGTAAGTGAAGCATGAGGTAAAAGCCATCATCCATGGAGGACAAGAGAAGAATTAGAGAAATAGCTGTGTATTTTGTCCTCATAAATATATATACACTGCTGGGATCGTATACTCCTCATTTTACCTTCAGCTGCTGGTTTACATGTAGCGGAGAGGCACCAGAGACCAGATCCAGAAACGTTTTGATTTTGCCCTTCTGCAGATGAAATCATTCTGCACTGGGTGCCAGTAGGAGGGATATCCGTCAAGTCAAGCTGCCCTGGGGCCGAACATCCTTTCCTGCAAGGCCCCCATTCCCTTATCTGATTCCAGCAGACGGGGCGAGATGATGGCCATGCCAACCAGAGCCTTTGATTTTTTTTTTAAGTATATCCCTCTGTTTTCACACTGCTTTATTGATCCCCGACAGACCTCATTTTGTTCCTCTGCTTCGAGAATGCTGTATTTGTAATGTGATCAAGCAGATGAGGATTGCAGAGAGGTGGACAGACACTAATCCTCTTCTTGGCCCCCCCAACACCAGTCCCCAACATCGTCTGTGGTGATTTTTTGTGGTCCGCCCCTGTCAGGCTTCTTATGGCCCGAGGCCTTGAGAACTCTCTTTCTCTGGTTCTTTACACTCGTGGGGAGGGGTCAGGGTTGAAGCCACACGTTTTTTTTGTGAAGCACAATCGCCGTCATCCATCCATTTTCAAATGAAATTAAACATATCCAACGTTAGCAGGAGCAGCATTGATTTTCAGTTCATTCAAAAATGATTTCAACCGCAGGCTTAGCGCTAAATGTGCTCATCGACCTCTGCGGACCCGACACATTCCTCCATGTTGAGCAGAAGCACAGAGTACAGAGCATCTGCCTTGTCACTCCACCCAGATGGCAGCAGAAAGTATGTAAATTGGTTCATTAACCTTACAGTACTTTAACCAGTGGACCATGCAAAGGGGCTCGTTCCATCCGGGTTTCCTTGAATTTTATTAACGCCCGTTAATAACGTTGGGAATCTTTCGCTAATGGCCTGAGGTGATTCGCCGCTGTGTTATCAAACACTGTAGTAATTATACATGACATCCCTCTGATTAACACTCCTGTGATTATTACACCATATTACACCTTTTTTCCCCCCTATATGAAGAAATGTTTCAAATTCTGTTTTTTGCTTCTTTTATTTTTTTTGTTTTTTTTTTGGGGGGGGGTTAGAAAGAAAACATGTGTTACCACAGCACTTCCCGCCTCATTTAGACAAGCAGGTTTTGAACTCCCTGACAATGGAATGGCATGAAAAAAAGAAGACTTTGGAGGGGGAAGGACATGAAAGGGTTCTAGGTTTTCATATATGGCGTTTCCCACAGTGTGTGAAAAATTAGCTCATAGTGTGTGTGAGCTGCCAGCAGTGAGGGCTTGCACCTGGAGCAGGGAGGAGCATGCAAGGGGGTCAAGGGTCACCTCATGGGCTAAACAGGATTGGAGTTCTCCCTCTTCCTAAGAACGCCAGACGACCCCTGCGGCTGCATCGCACAACATGGGCCTTTCACACACACATACACACACACAAACACACACCACCATGACCACTTCCTCCCCTTCCTTCCTTGGTCACCTCCTTTTCTTTTCTCCTTTGGAAAGGTACAATAATCCATAACCCACTTAACTATCAGCAGCTCAATTATCCCTCCTGCCTCCTGCCTCCCCCCCTTCCACATTTTCTCCCCACGGATGGAGATTCAAAAACAATTAACCTCTTCACGGCTGGGGACTTTTCCCTAGGAAAGGGCACAGTGGTAATTGAATGACTCCTCCATTTACATTCCTGACCATGACTTCACTCCTTCACGCATAAATCTGGTTACCAAAATCCTAATCTGTAGCTTTGTGATTGTCCAACGTCGTTATCGTGGATGTTGTGTTATCAAGCTTTGAAGACATTTTACTTCAAGCAGGATAAATAACTGTATAATTTGGTGATGTGTTTTGACCTACTTAACAGATTTCTACCATTTGTGCTCAACATGTAATGTGAGTGATGTTTTAGAAAATAACTCTTCTGTGAAGCCTAAAATAATAATTTTGTCAACAGCAGCTTTGTGATACAACTAGACTATTTCACACCAAGTGTCTATAAGCTATAGTGCATCCCCCCACATCCTCAGCCTTCAATAAAATGGTCTCTCTTCCCCCTTCGTTACGGAGGGGCCTCCTATTCATCTCCAGGTAGAAACCTCAAAGTGTAGGAGGGAAGAACAGCTTGTTGCACCCATTGAGGTTTTTATTACTTCCCCCTTCAAAGGGTGATGGGAGAAGAAGAGACAACCTCAATCTCCTTGATGCCATGATGCACGGAAAACACACAGACTAAACAAGTGGCAATTTTGTTTTTTAAAAAAAACAGTGCTTGTTCTTCAAAACATCTGATCTGAGAAGATTACATTGTTGTATATATGAAGGGGAGCGCATTGCAGCTGATGGGTTAGGGGGGGGATAATCTCTGAACAAACAAGTTTATCAAAAAATGGACAGTGATGAGAAAAACAACTCTGAATGCACATGGAAGAAACAGGCAACAAAAGCTCCAACCAGCCATTTTTTTTAAACATTTTTTATTAAGTAGCTAATCCTGCAGAAGCCAAATGATGTAATGCCAAACCAACACACATCCAGAAAACAAAGAGGAAATCACTGCTGATAATGAATTTGTTCAAGAAATACTCACACTGAAGCAATTTCACCAATGTCTACCTCTGATATGTCTTAGTATTGCTACTTTGCCTTGAACCTCAACTCAAAGGTGACCATAGTAGGTGCTACAGGATAACTCGAACAGCATCCGAGAGCCTCATTAAAAAACCTTCATACATTAAAAATGGAGCAACTGCCTTGTTTTGTAGATGTTAATTCCTTTGAACATCAGGTGTGACCACACAGGAAAGAAAACCAAGCATAGAAATCTCCTGTGTGTTGTAATAGAAAAATCTGAACTTATATTACACAATTCATGTAATGCTTTTAAACTGAGCCAAGTAGCACATCGCACATCATATAAAAACCATACAAGCACCTATATTCTTCAAGATGCTTGCCAGAACAGCACAGCTACACACACACACACACAATGGAAGACAGAAGAAGTCTTTGATGTTTCCTCACGAGTGTGTGTATTGCAGCTCTGTGAGTCACCCACACTACATCCAAAATACAAACACCATACACCACGACAGCAGGCACTGTAGCAATGAAACTGCGCAAACACACACAAACCAAGACATAAACTCACAAACAACACACAGCGTGTCTTGACTGTGGATAAGGAGCAAGGAAAAGTAGTGGAGGCACAGACCGAGCCAGCCAGGCCAGCAGGAGGACAAGAAAGAGATGAAAGAGGAAGAGGAGGAGGAGGTGAAGAAGAAGGAGAAGCGCTGAAACAACCGGCTTTGCTCCAGACAGACAGACAACTTCTCTTGATCATAATGTCTAGCCTTCAGGTGTCTAGGGTCGGGCCGACTGTAGGCGATAGTTAGGTTGAGAGGGTGGTGGGAGGATGTGGAGGGAGAGGAGGGGGGGTAGAGTGTAGATAACACAGGAGCCAGACAAAGAGGGGAATAAGAGGGCTGCCTACATACCACCAGCATCAAGGAAGGGAGGGTGGGAGGCAAGGGAGTGAGCGACAAGAAGAAAAGGAGGGTTATAAAAATTTGATTAGACGATCCTTCGCTGAAGTGACTTTCTGTGTCGGTTTGCTTTTCTTTTTTTTCCCCCCTGCTCCTCGCTCCTCCAGAGTGCTGCCTCAGAGAACGGGGCAGACAGATTTTATAGGTCCTAATTAAAGCCATCTGAAGCCTTTCAAAACATCAAATGGCCCTGTGTCTCCCTCCACCCCGCTCTTTCCCTCTGATTGTGCAGAAAGCACGGAAAATCAGAGGGCACCCATTTTTGCCTTGACTTCTCTAATGTACATAAATTCTGCTACCTTCCCTCCTCCTCCTCCTCCTCCTCCTCCCCCCTGACCCCTGTACCTCCTAATTTCCAATCAATAAAAGGGTTCAGTGAGTGACATGACCTCATACGGTGAAATCTGATTCACAGGAATTTGACATAAAACCACCTCTAGGCAGTTACTGCTAAAAAAATGATAAAAAATAAAATAATTCATACTTTTTTATATCAAATTCTGCATTTGAGATGACACACAAGGTTACTTAAGATCCACCCTGATCCTGCGTGACGAGTAGAAGTGAAGTGCAGCCCTGTTTCAGTGCGCTTTAAACACTCCATTTCTCTCTCTCTCTCTCGCTCTCTCACTCCCCCCCCCCCCCCCCTTAATTGTCCTCGTTGAGCCGTGTGGACCGGCTGCACAGCCTGCCTGCCTGAGGTCAGCGGGTTTACCGTGTGCTTTTTATCTATATTTCATGCTATGGCGCTGCGCGGAGACAGCCCCACACTCACAATGAGGAAAATCCAGAGAGGGCGCACAAAGAATACAGACAGGAGAGCAAAAAAATGACCTGAGACATCACTCAAGCATCCAGTGAAGTCAAGTGTGCTTAGCGATGATATAATATAAAGCTGTTTTAATAGTTTAATTCTCCTTTGACTGCAAACAAAAAAAAAACGGAAATAAGACGAAGAAAAGTAACGCATGCAGTTCTGGTTTTCAAAATGAACTACAAGTAGTGAACAATTTAACTTCTACTTTCAGAAAGTGAAACAATAAATCGTCATCAGAAGACGGAAAATATAACGTCGCCTACTTACATTTCAATTCAATAACTTCTGGGCGTTATTGTCTCGCCCCTTGCGGCTCTCCGTGTGGAGACGAGGAGGGGGAAAAAGTCTCTTCCTCCGGCAGGCGCGGCGGTCATTCATACCGACAGGATGGTCAAGATTCTTCGGATTGCAATAAAGTTTGCACAACGTAACACCTGGTCAAATTCTGCCGAGGACACTGGACGTCCGAATCCGCCGGTTGTCAGGTCTTCAGTGATGCCTGCACTCGCCGGGATTGAGCGCTGAGAGGAAAGGGAGCGCACAGAAAGACGTCATGTGAGCAGGGGAGAGGTGCGCCATTGGCCAGCCGGGGATAAGTATGATAAGGCTACTCTGTGCGCCATTGGCCCAGGACGGGAGTGGAGGCGCCTCCTCACTTGGCTGTGCGCAAGAATGTGAGTGCGGTTCAGCGTTCATAATTTTTGCAGCGAGGAGGGGTGGGGATGGTTGTGGGGTGGGGTGGGGGGGTCGGTGGGAGACGAGGGGAGGGTTGGGGGCATAAGTAACAAATTGTTCGTAAGATTTTCTGCTTTTTGTCATCGACATGAGGAGAAATGCACACATTCTGTGTCCTTGCTGTGTGAAAGAGAAATGGATGAAAAGGTGAGTGTACCTGTCAACTTTTCAGTGGCCTGTCATGATGTCAGGATGTGAAGATCTAAAGGAGGCGAAACGCATTTGAGATTTTGGTCAAATCTGGAAACAAATACTAAAACAACATGAGGACAGTCTTTACTTAACTGTAGCCATTATATTGTCACTGTTTTATTTTTACCTTGAAACTGACAGGCCAAATTTGACTTGTTGTTAGTTAACGTACCACGTTTGTACAGGGAAAACACACATTTGTGGCTCAGGTACTTGTATTAGAGCACAATCATCAAATAAATGGCACAAATGCAAATGATAAAACTTTTAAATAATTTTAAAAACCAATAACGCCTTTGATATTTTCACTCTCGCTTTCCTGGTTTCCTTGAGAAGCCCTAAACCAACCCCAACAATGACGCTTATACATTATTAAATAGACATGGAGCTAATTAACAGGAAGAGATACAACCTATAGGCGGTGTGGTGACAGCAAGAAGATCCCTTGATGTTCTCCTTTACATGTACGGAAACAAAGAGGGGTCAATATATTACGTATTTATGCTTTTTTTTATATTTCTTTGTTGATTTTTTTAGTTAGACTTCACAAAGGGCAACAACACATTAAAGAGCATCCTCTCTCTGTCTCTCTCTCTCTGGTTCTCTGGAGTGTGGACACAGAGGAACTCAAGGTTCTGTATGGGTGGGAAATAGAGCGCATGTAATCTGGAGCACGCATCTTCCCCCTGCTCAGGCTGCAGCATTAAATCGATATTCCGCAAAGCTTTCTCTTGTTTTCACATTCACTTGACTGCTGCCGTGATGCGCCGCGAGGGTCGAGCAGCCGCTCCTTGATTTTTGTGGCACTTGCCCCCACCGTCCGCGCTCCCCCCTTCCCTCCCTTCCTCCCACCTCTTCCTCCTTCACTTCACTCCACAGCAGTCACCCTCATTTGGATGGCTCCAAGGCGATGCGCCCATTCCATTTGTGGTCCTGCGTTAACGTGAGGCGGCAGGAATAAGGCGACGCGTTATCTCTCGACACAAAACATTATCTCCACCCTGATCCTCCAGCACCGTGAAACAATGATTATTAACCGCTTGAGGAGCATGTTCACGGGTTTTCGAGGCTTTTCACCACACTTAAGAAACATAAAGTATATTGCACAACACGACACGTGCACTAGATTTTTTTAAATTTCTTTGACTGGCAATAACACGTCCACTTGTGAGTACTTTGTCGCCACTTGTTAGTACTTTCAGATTTTCTGTCACCCCGGGGGGGGGGGGGAGTATGGCTAACGGCATTAAAACTGGACGTGTGACAGTAGCATTTGTTACCAGAAACCAGCATAGCAGTTCCTTTTTTAAAGATTTAAGAGCCGGTCGAGCGGCATCATCCCGGTGTAAACCTACCAGTTATGCATTCATACACTCACGCGTTCACTCACCCCATCGTTATGAAAGCAAAGCCCCTGCCTCTGCAAAATGGGTCATACACTGCAGTCACTTTATCTCAGCAAATGTATTGTGCCTATGCAAGTGTGTGAGCAGTATGCGCATGTGTGATTATACATCAAAGGAAACTCTCCAATATTAGAGCACGGCTGTCTTTTGCTGAAACAGGACTTGAGCAAGTCAAAGTATTGAATCTTTTTGGTGGGTAGCAAGGCTTGTATGATATAGTTAGACCAGAGAACCAAGATGTCTTTTTAATACCTTCAAACAATCAAAAGGAACGCACTCTCCCTCTAAAATGAACTCCCATAGCGTCATTTTTATTCAACCGCTGTCCCCCTGCATGCCTTACACAACAGCGGTTTTAGCCAAACACATAGGATTTGCTCCAAAAGACAGAAAAAAAACCCTCCATTCACCCCCGGTTCAAGATACACTGTCAGGCTAATATAGACACACTTGCTTGGAGATATACGCCCACTGTGGAATGAATCTGAGCTGTGGGGTTCAAAGCCGTGCCAGTCAAAGAAGGAAGACAGCTCTGTGCTGCCGTCTTATAGACCCATCACTGTGCAAGCTAATCTGCGGCGTGTTCGAGCCCTATATTTAGACCAGTGTTTTGTGAACACTTAGCATAATTCGCTGAGACGCAGGGAGCTTTTCAAAGCCGTTAACCTCATCTCTTTAAAACTCATTTGGAGTTTTTCAGCTGTGCATTCCAAAGCACCTGTTCTCTCGCCTTTGTCGCCTCTTTGAATGCAGTGAGGAAATAGTTTGTTATGAATGGCGATGATGGTGCAGTGTTGATAGTGAGAGCGTGGCGCGTTATGTGAGGAGGTGGTTCATTCTCTCCGCTGCTCTTAAAAGAATGAGTATTATTAATGCTAAAAACAGGATGAAGGTTGGTTTTAGAGGTGCTGTCATTCTCTACTGCACCATTATCATCATCATCATCATCATCTCCGTCTTAATTAGTCTCATCTTCTTTACATAATTAAACATCATGTGTAATCATGTCCTTTAGAGGTAGAAACTATTCCAGGAACAACACTACACCTGCTTTTAATTCACCCTTATTTATTATTATCCAGGGAGTACAGATGATTTCAGCCTGTGTGCGTGTGACTGTACCAAATGCTCTGATTGGGTCCAGGTGGGCCAGTGGGAGTTGGTCATACTAAAAAGCCTTTACCTCCATCTGCTGTGTGGTCTGCACAAACACACACAGCAGAGATGGACTGTCTGGTTCAAAAGCCTGTCCCTTAAGCATTAAACACTATACGCTTTGGCCACCGAAACACGCCACACTGGGGGCCCGCATGGCATCTGCCTCCCAGCTCCCGGAGCCAAGGCATCGGGCTGAGGGAGGGGCCTGAGGCCGAGATAAGCTCTTCCTCCCCTGGTCATTGGTACGCCGTGGGGAGCGGACAGGCCTGCAGCCTCAGCTGAGCACCGCTGATAATATCCACATGAGTGTTTGTCCATGTGTGTGTGTGGTAGTGTGTTGAAGAGGATGGTTGGTTGTGGGGATGTGACAGTTGTATGTGTGTTGGTGGGGTGGGTCAGCATGCACGGGTGCACACGCTTTGCATGTTTGTCAAAATAGTTAAATATCACAACTAAGACAAAAATTGCCCACCCCTGAAGTATTTAAAGTTGTACAGTTTGGTGCCAAATGTTCACGGAAGTGAGCACAGATATGCTCTAGCGGAATGCATTCGCTCTTAGGAATCAGCACAAACACACAACTTGCAAGATGCAAATTATGCAAAAAAAGTAAAATAATAGTCATAATAATAGTGCCTCTGAACTCTGACATCCTTATTTAGGATACCTGCCTTATGTCAGTGTTTATATTCTCACACAAACCTGCACAGAAACAAATTAAATCATCCAACATGTAGCTTTTTTTTACAGAAATGTTAGGCAGGAAAAGACAAAGCTAATAAAAAGTACAGTACATTACACTCAGCACATTTGACAGTGACATGAAGCAATGCTGCTTTCACAATGGAGCTCATTGTATTTTTTAATTCTTTGTGTTTTTTTTCTCCCTCCCTGTACCCTCATTTACTATGTAAGATTAATTGCTGTGCTGCAAACTGCAAATCAATCTGTTCTCGTTCACTTGCTCTAATTCATTGTTTATTTAACATGAGTGTAATCTAGTCCTTTGTGGAATGACAGAAAATGGTCCCTCTTTGTTCAGCAGCACTGACCTTATCATTTTAACTTGTCATATTGGAACACTCATTTACTCATCATGTTAAGAGTCGCCTCACGTAACAAGCCAGTGAGGCAAATTAAATTAATTCTGGGCTACTTTTAATCGCGTTGATGTTTCAAATAACAGTGCATGACAAAAAGGTCTGGAGGATGATAGAAATACTAATTGGTAAAAAGAAAAAAAACTCTTCTCCAATTGAAAAGGATAATTCTTATTATATTAAAATTTGAATACATTAAGGATGCGGTGTAAGATATTATCAGCTATGTTATAGGTATCATTTTTAACCCACAGTTAATCATTACCAGATTGATTTTGAAAAGTAAATCTCTTTTTTGACCACAATAATTTTATTTTGTGGGAAACACTGAAATTCTTTTACATCACGAAACAGGAAGCCGTCATTATGTCCTCTCTGTGTAAGACGCAACAAATTTATGAGAAAAGTGGTTTTAAATTTCAGAAACACTAACAACACCAGTGGTGTGTGATATGTATGGGTTATTTAGTGGGTGTGTGTGTGGGGCCCCCACCATTTAAATCCTTGCACCATGAGTGTGTTATCCCCGATATGGTTAGTGTCTGCTGCAGCATAAATTCTGCACACTGATTACTTTGGTCTTCACTTGTTTAATTACAACGTCCTGCCAAAGAAGCTACATGTCATCCCATATTTCCTGTTGTGTTCACCACTGCCAACCAAAGAAAAGCTCTAAAAAAAGTCCCTCTGCTTTACGTCAGACAGCTGCTTACAGATCAAACCACCACCAAAGACCAACTTTTTATTACTTTACATGTTTGCAGCTGCAATGTGTGTGTGTGTGTGTGTGTGAGGAATATGAGGACAACACAGGTTTACTCACTTCCTGCTGCTGGAAATCTAACTGCCTTGTTAAGAGTTCTTGTAGTTTTACAGCTACTGTATGCCTCAGAGAGCCACGCGTTGGATACTTGTATTTAAACATCATAGCTGTAGTTGGAGTTACTGACAACAATCATATCTCTGTGCATGTGACAACATTATAATCACTAACTTTCTAAGTTTGTTCTGACCTGGGGGGACTTACTTCTGGTCAGAAACACATTTTTCTGACTAACATTCAAGCGGAATGCTCGTTTGGGTGATAAGCTGTGACTGTGATCTAGCCTGCTACGGAGACTTGCCATGTTGAATAAAGAATGGCAAACACGGTGTAACATACCATACCTTGTCACGTGTGTGTGTGTGTAACCCTCAAAGTTTTAGCATGTGTTTTGACAAGGGAGAGAAAAAGAGAGCGAGAAAGACACATAGACATGGAGAGAAATATCCAGAGATCCAGGTCAGCTGTGAGGCCTCAGCTGGAGTGGAGGGCTACACCTGTCAGCGCCCGGGGGCCTCTCTCTCTCTCTTTCCCTCTGTCGTCTTTCTGTCTCTCTCTTTTTCTGTCCAGCTGGACGTGCGGAGCCTCTCTACCCCCCCCACCCCCGTCCCCCCTCACTCACCCAGCCTCCCGGATCCAGGCCAGTTCAGCCCAGCCATGCGTGGCCATCTCTGGGAATTCATTCCGGATGCTTCCTGTTCATTGCATCCACTCCTCCCTCTCTTTCCCTCTCTCCCTGTCACTCCTCTCCATGTCTTCCTCTTTACTATCCGTCCCAGTGCACATCCCTGTGTACATTTAAAGAGCACCAAATTAATTGCAACCACAATTTGGTTTGCAGGATGTGGTATTTAGCTCCAATAGAGGTCCAACCACTTTTGACACCTGCAGTCATGTAAGTCATACTTTTCTCCTGTATCTGACTGGCAGATAAGAGCACGTCATCTGTTTGGGAACAAGATGGCACACATATCTAAAGTTTTCCTTTTTCATTCTAAAGTTTCAGCAGGAACCACTAAGGAGCACAACACATTCCCAACACTCCCAACTCCTGCTGTGCATCCAAAGCCTCTTTTCAACACAGTCGGCAGAAACAGCAGCTGCAAACATTAAAATGTTGCTACAAGCATCCGGTTTTTTTCTGTTATTGTGTCTGTAGCCTACATTTTTTTTCCCCCAAAGCGTGCCTGTACTGTAACAACAGCATAGTATTCTAGCAGTGCTGACTACATTTTACAGTGTCAGCTGGAACAAACCATCCTATGTATACTGTATAGGCTACAGTTCAACTATAACTTTAAAAAGTCTGACCAGTGCTCATCATCAGTGGGGGTTTAAAACATGCTTTGTCAGAGACAATGTTCAACATTAAAATGACAATGAAATCACCAAAATTCAAATCCAGGCCCCCATGAAGAGCAGCATTGAAAATCCTCAGTCCAATCAAGCTGGCTATGTTTGTGCAAATGAAAGAATCAGCTTTCATTGTAGGCCAACTTTGCCAGTTAAAATGGTGCATTTGGCATCAAATCCTGTTTTTCCTGCAATTGTTTTTCATTCAAGAAGGAACCCGACACATCTAAATACACATAAAATACACATAAAAGACAGCAAATCTGCTGATGGAGGTGGTGGGCTGGATTGTGGAATTAACCCAACAGCAGATTTTCACCCAGGAGATGGGTTCATGTCCAGTTTACGTCTCTAGGTGGAGTGAGCAAGAATTGACTAATTATTTTCCTTTGGGATTACTGCTTCCAGTCTCAGACACTGCTGGTAAGGCTTAGGCAGCAAAACTACTTTGATAGTTTTTCTTTACATCAGTAACAAACCAAGGGCGGCTGGTTTGAACCATGTCTTTTCCAGTTCGTCTGTTCTCTCCGTGTGTGTGTGTGAGTCTTCTCCGGGTACTCCGGCTTTCTCCCCCAGGTTAGGTTTATTATTATTAATAAAAGGTACAGTAGTAGATTTCATTCTGATGCCCTTTTTGTTAAATTAGTGTAACTTCTCTTTACAATACGATAGCAACCAATTAGTTCGGCAGTTTCACTTTAAAACAAAGAATATTAATCATCTGTGGAAGCTATAAAACACTAAAAACATCAGCCAATCCTTTGAGGCGGCCCTGTGCGGAGTATTGGCTGGTTGTCACTCTGTTCCTGCTCTGCGCGCATCAGAGAGGTACGTGCATGATGGCCGAAGTCACAGACTGGTTGGGAGGCGTGGCCTCGGGGTGAAATCGATAGAAAGGGGCGTGTGTTTACTTTCAAAATCTGGCTGACTCTCGCTGAGTTTTCAAAATCTCCTACTCTACCTTTAAGCTGTTTGGTTGTTTGTCTCTATGATAGCCATGTGATAGACTGCCAACCTGTCCAGGGTTTACCCAGCTTCTCACCCATTATCAGCTGAGATAGGCTCCAGTCCCTCGTGAATCTGTACCAAGCAGGGTTCAGAAGATGGATGGATAGTTCAAACACACTGAAACGATAACTACTTGACCATTTTTAGAGATTATCAGCAGCTCGTTTCCTCTAAAGTGAGTTGTTGATTTGATTAGATAAAGTTGGTCCGTATACTTTTGAAAACACCTGTCCTTTTTGAACTATTTCCAAGGATGACTATACGCAACAAATCATCTGATGCAGTAATTCCCCACCCCACCTCCACAGCAGGATGATGTAAACATGGGTCACCTCATTCACCTAACATACTATGTTCTATGCTTGAAAATATGTTCACCTTTTTTGCTTTGTCCTAATGAGTCTTTTTTGTTCTACACGGTCAGCCTTATGTAGTTGAGCAGCAAAAACATGTAGCATGGATCACTTAAAGAAAGTGCAGGATTACATCATATGCACAGCATCCCGCCTGATGTGCTATTCTTTCAGAATCCATTAATTCCTGCACTAAACAGACTGCAAAAAAAGTGTATTCTTTTTCCCTCCTTGCGGCCATGATTCCTTTTTTAAATTTTTTTTAGCTCCATGTGCAATTTGCCCTCTCATAATGGAGAATGTCTAAAAAGATATTAGGCACACAGGATAAAAGTAAGATAACGTTAATGGAGTAGGTTGAAAATGATTGCAGTCAATAAAATTGTGAAGTATGAAAACATGAACATGCTTTTATGCTCTTATAGCTGCTTCTGTGTTACAATTGATTTTTTTTAGACAAATGGCTTCCCAATGACTGGCATTAAAAATAAAAACAAAAGCCAGCTGCTGTCAGGCTCTGGTAAACTGTAACGGTATTTTTTCCGCTGGATACCTGAAAGGTGTCCCAGCTGGTTTATGCCTGGGACAAGCTGCCATTTAACCTCGGCGAATCTCCATTTTGTCCCGCAGCAGGATGAAGCTGAGACTTGAATAACAGTAAGCTTATTCTCCTGCTGCACTCACAACCACATCCTATCCTACACTCTGGCTACTGAATTATTCAACTGTTTGTACCTGTGAGGCAAGCAGACCTTGTTAAGGGCTGCCCTGGTATGATCTATAATTAAATATAATGCAACATGAAAGTGCATAAGACATGAGACTAGGGTTTGGACAAGTCACTCAGACTTCCTCCTAGTTATTCATTTGGTGTAGGTTCATAAACTGACTGCAGCTGTTTTTATTTTTGAGTATTTATTTTACAAGCCTTATTTATCCTTGTGCAAACTGTACTGCTTTGCTCTCTTTTGCTTGGCTACTCTGATCTTGAATGTTTGCTATCAGCAGTTGACATTTAGAGGGCAATGAGATCATGTCATGTTTAATTATGCTATTATTGCCTCACACAGACACACAGTACACAGTATTTACGCCCAATAGGGCCCCTGTCTCTTGCAGTATGTTTGCTTTGCTACCCTCCCTAGCAGCTCAATCATAAAGCCTTTCAAAGCTCGCACTCAGAAATAATCCTGCTGTGCATTTAGAAATTTGACCATAACAAAACCATTTACAGGCTCTCTAAATTGACCATTTGGGAGACATAAAACCCAGCAACCATCCATCGTTCCCAGCGAGCATCCAGCTCTCCCCGAGGTAGATACAAACTTACATCACCACAGAAATGTGCATTCTTGTCAAAGCTGGAAGGACACATTTCCTTTGAATCATCACTGAACTCATCTTTGATGTAGATTATGGTACATATGGAAATCTCAGTGACAGTTGAAGGCCTTAACCTTACATACACATCCAGCCACACACACACACACACATATACACAGTGGGATCCTCACATCTGTCCAAATGTGAACAGCAATATCTTCACCTTGCAGGCGGCAGTAGGGAGGGAAGGCTTAGTGGCTTGCTCACTTTCTTCCTTCACTGGCTGTGAAGTGGAGTCTGAGGTGTCAGGAGTTTTTTTTTCTTTCCATCCCCCCTCTCTCCCTCTCTCACTCAACTCTTTCTCTCTCGCTCATTTTTTTTTTCACGGGGAGAACGTCTCTATAGTGGTTGAGTCTGTGCTTTACGGGGAACACTGCGAGCGCCTGATAAGAAGCTGAAAGCAGATATATACATCCTGGAGTGAGCTGCTGATACACAGCCAGGGAGACAGTAAACAGATCACATACATTATGTTTGTTGGATTTACATGTGGTATATAATACAGGGGTGTTTGCACAAGGTGCAAGTGGCTGAGTTGTGCGCACCTAAAAGCCCACTGAGCAAAGATACATTTAGAAAAAAAAAATGATGCCTTGGCATGTCTCGTTTTGCTCCTAGACAAATTGAATTGACCCTCCCATCACTGTTGTGCCAAAAAAAAATATAAAAATAATATCCGTCAACAGGCAATATAAACAGAGTGAGTGTTTATTCCCTCCAGCCATGTGCTGTGAGTATTTAGAGGGTTGCACCCCCACCCGCGCACGCACACACACCAGCTTTTACCTCTTCTCCTTTATAAAGACCCAGCAATTACTCTGGTTTGCTGACACCCTGAATACCAACACAACAATGCCTCTTCTTTCTCCACAAGACACACCCTACCACCACCATCACCACACACACAAACACAGATCTTACTACCACCCTCCCACCCAAAAGCCCCCTCTTCATCCCCCATTCCCCCCTCAGCACCATTCCCCTCCTGAAATACAAAGTTGCCAGTGGTTGCCATGGCTACAACAGGAGTTCATAAATCCAAGCACAGGGGGACTCTTCATTCCTTGAAAATTATCAGGAGTTTTTTTTGTGGTAGGTGGGTAGTGGAGGGGAGAGGGGTGTGTGTGGGGGGTGATCTACAGGACATGGGATGAAGGATTTGGATAATGAAGGTAGAGGGTGGGGGGGATAGGAGTGGGTAAGATAGAGAGAAAGCCCATCCCTTCTCCACCACGTGTCCCGCTGAAGCAGATGGTGCCGTGTGGCTCCGCCATGCCACTGCGGTCGCCTTGTGAGCGCTGCTGCCATAAGGAGGCAGGTTAGTAGGAGATTTGGGGTGACAGTGCTTGGCATGGGCTACAAAGTGAAGATGCAGGGAATGAGAAAGCGCTTGGTGCATTGGGCTGACACCAAGGTAAGCTGCTGTTATGTTCCTGTCTCTGTGATTTAGTGCCCAAGTGGTGCAAGAAGTGGAAAAGCAAAGGTAGCTTTTTAAGGTTCAGGATTTGAGCACCATGCTGTGTCACATCATGGTGTGCATTTTAGATTCTAGCTTAACCTACTTCACTAGTTTTACCATTCATCAAAGTTGGTAGATGCTGAAACTGTGATCAGGAATGGTTACAGCACAATTGGCCAGTATATTGTGAACCATTTGGATTGTATCACACTTAACCTGTTTAGTTTTAACATGTATTAGTGTCTGAGTATTTTTTACCCTACTTAATAATCAAATAATTGGAAAATGCAACAAGGTTGCTCCTATCCAAAACATTCTCACATCCATGAACACAAGATTAGTGACTTCAGCATCTTCGACTTTGCATCCATACACAACTCTGAACAGAAGCACAGAACAGCTTATGTTCTGCCACAAAACCATGATAGAGAAATTCTCTCTGTTTCTCTTACACACAAATTACTCACAAATCTAATAATAATAAAAAACAAAGGTGGACTCCAGTGGCATCCATATTGTACTTCTCATAGCAAATAAAACTTGCCTTAATGTTGTAAAAGTGAATTTTTCCAATTAAAAACTATGATGTTGATTGTGCCTTTGAAATAATGTAATAAATTCAACTTGAGCATTAAGATCATCATGTTTTTCCTATTGCCTGCCTAAAAAAAGCAAATATTGTGGCCATTGTCAGTCTTCATGTTCCTCTTCCCCTTTAGTGAATCATATCTATATCAGTCAGCCATAAATGAAAATATAATTTCAGACTGACCCTAACCAATTACATTCATCCTGACATCTCACGCCAGGAGATGACAGGCCAGCCTCAGCGAGAACATTGTGTACTGGCCTGAGCACGACAGGGTGGGGATGTGGGTGGGGTGGATGGGTTTGTGAGTGGGTTCAGGGTGGAGGGATGGTGGGTTAGACTGTGTGCATAAAAAAAAGAAAAAAAGAGAGGTTGTAGAGGGTCAACTGCCTCAATCCTCCAGCACACATCCTGCCATGCTGCATCCGTCTGTCGCATACAAACACCCATGCACACATTAGCCTCCCACTTGCATTACATCCTTCTGCAGTCTGTGCCTCTTCCACACATGCTAACAGCGTGATCATTCCAAAAACATGAAACACACAACTGAAGCCTTTAATCCACAGCTTTCACACACAAGTACACTGTATGCACCAGTACTCTCTAACACACACAAATGCACACACACACACAGTCAGAAGCGCACCAACCTTCTCAGTCCGTGGCATGGAAGAATGGAGCCAGTGTATGTGAGGCAGCGAGCAGACAAGGGCAGGGCCCAGGGTTTTTCAGGGCAAGTGTGTGTGTGTGAAAGAGTGTGTGTTTGGGGGGGCGCAGCAGGCTTGGAAATGTGGGTAGGGTTTGGGAGGGGCCCAGGCCTATACATTTTGAAATGCATTTAAGTAAATAGACAGAGTCGCAAATAGAATCTGAGACATTCTGGGAGTCATAATATGACAAACTGGGAGATCTGTGGTCACATCTACTGTACAAAGCCCTTGAAGGATGTGAGAGTTGATCCTTATGGGCCATCTTGGGAATAAATTATTAAAACCACGGATGTTTCCATGCTAAATTTAGAGTCTTGTCTAAAAGGAGGACTCAAAGGATTTGAGCAGAAAACTGCCTTTAAAGTACTACCGAACACAAAAGGAAGTCTGTCATTGTCTGCTCCCTTTCTTGTCAGCTGTAACTCTACTGAACTTCATATAACCAGCAAACTTGATACCCATAGGTCTATGTTAGCTTCTGGAAAAATATACATAGGAAATGCATAATTAAAGGATTTCTGGCCACATATTGCAAACAGAAAAATTTTAGAAATAGTTTATTCACTTACTGTAGCTACATGTATAGCACACTTTTTACACTATGCAGCTATTTGATCAGAAATTAAATCCTCCGTAATCTCATGGTTACGCTTAGTGGAAGGTGAGAACAGAACATATCCATTAAAGGTGATGGATGGGCTGGATGGTGGCACTAGCGCTGCAGTAGATCTTTACCCAGGATTCTGGGGTTCGTGTCCTCCTGATACTGTTACTATATTTTAGTTAAGTGCCTAGTGAACACCATGAATGTCAATTCAGTTGCATATTGACTTGTGGTTGACGTTAGGCAACACATCAGTACATTTATGCTAAAGGAGCATATACATTTATAGCCTAACATATGACTTTATGTTACACCTAAGTCACCTACACACTGCTTGAGGTTTAGTGTTTAAAACTCTCCGCAATTAAGTTTCGTTTTTCGTTTGTGGTTAAGTTTCAAATTTAATTGCAGTTTGAAAAAAATACTTGTTAAGGTTAGGCATTCAAAACAGGCTGAGGGCTTAGGTAAAGATCATCTCTATGTAGCCACCATGACCACAGAGAAATGGTGAGGATAGCAAGCTAATGCGAGCATTGCAGATCGCTAACTACCCAATTGTTTTTTATCCAACATTAGTACAATATTACCAGTTTTTCTAACCACAACCATCTATTGGCTCACAGTACAGTGTGTGAGCAAACAGCAACATTTAAAAATTAAACATTTAAATATGATTTAAGACCGACTGAGACCGTCATGAGACTGCCTGTCATATCTGTACCTCTCCTCCAGCGCTGACTGTGCCTGTGTAACCCATACTGCTTGTCTAAAGTGACTTAATGCGAGGTAGGATGTTCCTGTAAATGTTTTGCTCAAGGACACTTCAGCAGAACACACTGCGATGCCTCTCTCACAGGAGTGAAATGTGCTGTTTCAGTAACAGCCTCATCTCTTTGATCCCACTACCCAGTGCTCTGCAAGTGCCACTCGAGATCTCAAGCTACAGCACATTCGGTTGGTTCAGAGAGTTTTAAATACTAAACTTTATCGTGGCAACCTAGCACAGTAGCATTTATCACATCTGTTGAAATATTAAAAAAAAGTCTACCAATATAGATAAAGTAAAAAAGCAACCACACACTTTTCCTCATGTGCCTACGTACATTTAGCTCATACAGTGCATACAGTGGGAGTTTTAATGTATACTGGAACACTTCAAACACTTTTAGTATATCTGGTTCCAGTTCAAGAAATAAAACCACAAGAATTGCAGGTGTTCTCCATAGCAGCTTCATTCAGCAACATGGATTATTTTTTCACACTTTACTTATGATTCATCATTTCTTCACTACAGGGTGAGGAGTGAAGGCGCACAAAGTGTACGCAGTTGTGTCCTCAAAGGGCGAGGCCATGACTGTGTGGGAAAAATCTGGGTGAACCAAAAAAAACCTTACTTTCCGACTTCTACCTACCACTTGGAGAAGATCCCACATTTGTACATTAAGTACAAAGAAACATAAAATCAATTGTTAGTGTTAGTAGTAACATTTGCCAAGGGTAAAATGATGATTACTTTGTGGTTAATGCTTAATGAACGGTCACAAATTGTGTGTTTTATGTCACTGAATTGTAAGCTTTGTAAGAAGGCAAATGTCAGATAAATTTGCACTCCTGCTTCCAATCAGCCATTTTTCTGCCATTAAGCCTTCGTTTCACTCACTGCTCTTTTCTTTTCTTTCTTTTCAATTCAATATTATTTATATAGCACCTTTTACAATCAAAATTGTCTCTAGGTGCTTTTCAACTCATCATTTTCTTTTCAGAGAAGCAGATGTGAATGGGTATGCGTGTGTGCATAAAATTTTTGTGGTTGAAAGTGTGTATATGAGTGTGTGTGTGTTTGTGTGTGTGTGAGCGAGAGAGAGGAAGAGAGAGGGAAGTAAGCCAACTATAGCCTTCTCTTTTGAAACCCAGAGGGCCTGGCTGACTCCAGTCTCCAACATGGTCACTGTAAATCAGAAGGAGAAAGAGGCTAAGTTAATTGCACAGGCGTTTATGAAGGAGAAAGCCTTGATTTACTCCAAAAGCTTTACATCTCCCCCGTGGATGAGGAGTGATGAAAGGGAGTAGAGCAAGGGAAAAGGGGGGGGGGGGGGGTATGGTGGTGGTGGTGGGGACAGGGATTGAACATGTGGGGTGTGAACAAAGTTCACTTGCAGCATATTAGATTAGCTGATTGTAAACTAGATTGCGGACAGATAAGCATCTTTTGCCTTGGGAGTAATTATAAAAAAAAATAAAAAAAAACTTGAGAGAAGTCAGGTTGACTTTGGTTTAAAATGCAAAATTTTCATTAGGGACTCATCTAAAGAAGAAAAACTCCATATAATAAATAGAAATTAACATATATTTGCATAACGCAAATACTGTGAAACAAACTCTACGCATGTAACAATTAGTTACAGTGTGTGTCAGTAGCCTCCAGCCTTACAAGGGGCTTACAGTACTGAAGTTTTCAAGGTACAGTCAGCCTTCACATTGCTGCTTTCACACACAGCACTGGTACAGGTGTTTTATTTAACCTCACTTTCCTCTGACAGATTCAATCATTTGACTGTGTCCTGAGAACCTTAATAAAATTTCATCTACTAGGTTTACTTGACAAATGCAATTTCTGGTCAGTCTTTTTTTTTTATTTTCACACAAAGAAATGAAATAAAACACTGTGTTGGAGCAGCTTTGCGAGGTTTGAGCAACATCAGGTATGTCGGCATCTACAAACTGGGTTAGGATAACATGGAAAATACACATAAATGTTAGAAAGCCAAAAAAGTGTGTGCACAATGAAGCTGATCATGGTCTGCTGTGATAAATAAAGCCAGAGCACAGGTTCCAAATTGTGCAGTACAACAACAACAACAACAACACAAAAAACACTTTGGTTTTCTACAGACAATTCACCCATTCACTGTATGAGGTTGACTTTTATGTAATGTTCACATTCATGTACATATTTAAAGTAGAAACTGCTTTGAGTGACAGGTGGATGCTGACACAGGTCGCTAGCTGTTTGACGAAGCATCAGTTTCAAGCCGCCTCAGTTGTGCTCACACTCCACCTCCTCGCCTGTTTTTGGATTAGAGCGGAGTTAAGCAGACTGAGGCGCTGCCAAGATAGCTCAGATTGTCGGAGGTACAACACGGAGCTTCACAACTGCTCTTTAGAGTTTGTTCATCAATATGAATCATCTACCTGTAGTGTAAAAGTGTTTAGTTTGGATGCATCTTCCCTTTGATAGCTACCTAAACACTGTGTGTACCTTGTGTATCATGTCACACACACACACACACACATCATCTTAGCTAATTAGTAGTAGGCAATAAACTTTGGATAAGAACACACAGCTATCCTGAACTCCACACAGAAGCCACAGTGAAGAAGTTTGATGAGTTCCCATGGTTGCTGAACATCTGTTTTATCCACAAAGAGACAAATTAGCACTTAACCCCACTTCTCCCCTTTCCTCCAAATTTAGCAGCACCAGCTACAGTGTCTGTCTCATTTGCTTCTTTCCTGTGTGATGATGCTATCAAGGTTTCGACTGCGTTTTTTGGCAGCTGTGCACTGTATACACACACACACACACACAGTGACAAAGGAGGTGGAAGTGGTAAGAAGCCGTTGAGGCCGTGGTTTTCAAGGTAGGCCTGTGTGGCTGATGATGGGAAACATTCGTTACAGTAGGGTAGAGAAGCGGTAGCCACTACATAGGAAGACAGAATAATGGTGAAACAACGCACACACTGGTGATGCAGTAAAAGATGAGGGTAAAGTGGAGGCTGTACCACACCTTGTGTATTTTAGATTAAAACAAACACATTTTATGTTCAACGTGTCTGCTTTTTTCCATCATCTGCTTACTGTAATCCAACTACTCTGACATGCTCGGCATTAACCCTTTGTTTTCTTATGACCTCACCTTCCCTATACGTCTCATCTATACACCTGTCTCTCCAGCTCAGTGTAATGTATGCCAAGCTTCACACTGCTCTTCTGTAACGGCAGGAAATGGCATTTATGCTGATTCCTGTTGTTTTACTCCTGACTAAACATGGCCTCTGATTCTGCTTTTGGCACATAAAGATTAATTGTCAGTCATAAAGAATACTGATGCTTTGAAAAATGCCCTGAAATACACAGGTCAACAGCTCTGCCTAAAGAAACACACATATATATTTCTATCTTTAGCATGTTATGCATCTTATTACATTTAGAAGTAATATTATTTTATCATCTCTTTTAGCATTATTTCCACTTTGCCTGCCTTGTCTTGTTTTTGTATATGTTTGTGTGCTTGTATTTTCTTTTTCTTACAACATGTACTGTTAAAGAGAGTAGAAACAAAAGCATACAGTACTCAGAACAGAGATTTTCTTTAGTTTGTTCTTTGAAAATATGGAATCTGTAACCCTCTTGTGAATGTATTTCTGTGATGTTGCTAATGAACGATAGTAAACAAAATAAAAATAAAAGTGTTACTAAAGGTTTCATCATTTTTGCTGCCTATGTAGTTTATGAATTTAGATGGCTCTTCTTTTTTGATGTTCCGATTTAATGATCGATCGCTGTTCTTCAGCAATTAATTGAAGAGATGCTCACAGTAAGGGTGAGCAATGAATCTGAAAATAACTGGCTGGTGCAACTAACTCCCTACGGATATTTACTGTAGGTGAAGGCTTAATGGTTAAAGTCAACTATCTGCAATATTTTTTTCATATGATTATATTTTGTAAAGTGAAGTCTCATCAAACACTGTGTGATAAGAGCTGTGATGAGTATCCCTTTGTGGAACAAAACTCTTTGAATACCTCGTACAGAGCTGTGACCTCAATAGAAAAACCTACAATCCTTCCTCCTGTGCTGAGCACCCTGCGTTCTCAGGTGCTTGAATCCCTTTAGTTTTACTCCAGAGGGGATTTGAACAGCATGAATATGGATATGACGATGATGAACCAGATGATGAAGGTAGTTTGGTCTTCCTTCAGATAAGAGCTAATCGCATTTGGGGACCGTAGCAGCAGAGCTAGGTGTAAACTTGGCCAGCAGCATTATCCTGATGATGGGGGGGTATGAGTGAAGGTGCTTTAATGTGTGTGTGTGTGTGAGGGAATCACTGAGTGCAGCCTTGAAACATCCACTCTGAAAGGAAGCAGATCATTGTGGGGGTGGGTGGGGTGGAGGATGTTATCTGAGCACAGATAATCCTAAACTAAGGATTGATCTCTTGACTCCTCCCTCCTCACCCCCTTTTCCTTTTCCTCCTCTATACTCTTCATTCTATTCTTCCTCCTTCTCCTCCTTCCTTCATCCTGGAGTTGTTTTTTTTGATTCCACTGAATATTGCTTGGTGCTAACGAGGCAGCTGGATGGGGGGTTATAATTAGCCCAGATATCCTTATTCATATTCAAATTTCACATCTAATCTCACCAAGGATTTCTAACAAGGAAACAGGATTGGCTTGCTCAATTTCATCACAAGATGTGATAGGTCACACTCCTGAGCAACACAGCAAACCACTCTACCACTATGTTTAATTTAAGACTTGCACAGAAGGTCATTTGTGAAGGCTTCTACCACCTAAGTTACATTTCATTAAGAAAGGCACCTGCTAGTTGCTATACTGGTACAATGGAAATAGCGGAATTCGTGAGTCGTCATTGAATCCTAAAAATACCTGCAGAGCAGAGGTTTTCTATATATTTTGCGAGATATGTTGATCATACATGAACATATACATGCCATAAATATTTCTAAAAATTCATAAAATGAAAAAAAATCATATTATGATATCAAAAAAACATCTCTTTGTACTTACTCCTGCTGATTTCAGGCCTATTTTATGCAGCCCAGGCTGGGCTCCTCTCTGAGCTGTGTCACAAGGATGCACTGGAGCTTGCTTGTCGTGTGTGTATATATATATATATATATATATATATATATATATATATATATATATATATATATATAAACACACACACACACACACATATATATATATAAATGAAAAATTCTCTGCTCCACTCACCTCAGGGTGTGCAGTGCATCCATGGCGTATGGCCTACATGCTCACTCAAGCATAAGCTGATGTAGCCTCTGCCTCCCTGGCGTGGCAACTCAGAGTTTGTCATTTATCTCAGATGGATTTTTTTTTTAATATATAATTTGCTGGAGGAAATTTGAACTAAGGGTCACACACTGGCAATCTTAATAAACATTTGTATGTACCACATTTATTTGCATTAGCTGGTGCATTATTCATTTGATGCAGGACAGTATATTTAACGTTATGTGTTAATTGAAATTTTAATAAATATTGAAGTAGGGGTAGTTAGTTAGTACTAACTAAGAGGTTGACGGCTGAAACACAGGGAAGAAAGAGAGAAGGAACATGCAATTTGGTTCAGAGGCGAGCACAGGACATGAATTATTTCTTGAAGAAGTAAGTCTACAGGTCATAGCGCTCATTTTGAGAATGATTAAACAAGCAGCTGTTTTCCCTCTGTATCAGGACATATCCACCAAATTCTGTGCAGAATTACTTTAATGACTTTTTTTTTACTTCACATGATGGCTCAAGGTTAACTACAAATGTATAGACTGTTTAAATTAAAGCTAAATTTTGATTCAGCCAGGATCCAGTTTAAACATTTAAACTATCAAAGATTGAATGGCCAGAGCCCTGTGTCTGTGGCAGCACTCTTTCATCTTCACTTGGTTCTAATATGCTAAACATATGTCATACTCTGTCCCATTAACCATCCTAAATACCCAGGGTATCCTATCACGAGGATACAGCACTGACACATGCCATACATTTATTATATCTGTCTAGATGGACTTTTACGTATACAGTAATATCTATACTTATTCAAATTTTCAGAAAAAGTTTTGTTTATTCTTCGATTTCTTGTGGTGACTTTTGTCACCACCATCACATACATACTCTTCATTCATTTCTGCACGAATCTGCAGGATGAAGGATCCACACAGACAGAAGCCACCTTGTGCCATGGCTGCTGCCATTTTTAATCCCATCTGCCTGCTGATTGACAGCAACGACATTTCATGGTTGGAAGGCATTCATTCTGAGTGCTTTGTCTCAAGCTTGACCTATCATGGTGTCCTTCCTCCCGTAAAGTGTTTGAACATCTTTCTTGATCTTTCATGTCATCTGTGGGTCTTGACTTTTGACATTCTGTTTTATTGTTTTTTTGTGTGTGTTTGTCTGGAAAAGGTTAGACAACATATTTTAGCTTATGTTTATCAAAGGCAAGCAGTAATCAGCTGTGGTTTGTGGTTTGATATAACTCAGTAAAGTATAGTGCAAGGCACACAACTTGTTTGCTTGCTCTGCTTACAGCTTAGCCAGTTAGCTAACAAGCAAAATGGTATACACATTAAAATTAGCAGAAGTTGAAGCTCTGAAGGTCCCCCGGGCGGTAAACAAGGCACAAGACAGCACAGAGTTAAATCATAATGAAATAACATTTCACTTCCTGGTAGTTCTGCATTTTTATGATAGTCTCCTGTCTAATTCTCTATAAATAAATAAATAAATAAGACACAAATATCCTCATTAACCATATTGATGTCGACACAGCCCACAGTTAAAGCAGAAATTGTTTCACAGCTCTGTGGCTTTGCGGAGCCTTGAGCAGAGTAGCTGTTCAGTAAATGATGTGGCACCACACACAGCTAAATATGTCACATTAGCGCTTCTTGTCAGTAAATCCTATTTCTGATGTGGAATATTGAAAGAGTATGAAAACAATTGTTTTTTTTTAATATTCTGCAAGTCTCTTGTTTTATCCAAATGTTTTGACCTTCCAGCAACGCATCTGTGATTCACACTTCAGGCTGATTACAGATTCGTTTTCGGTCGGCTCGTCAGATCTCCTGTACTCGAATCACGGGATAATTGGGCGCTGCCAATTATTTTGATGCATCGTATGTGATGGGGGAAAAGGGGTTGATTCTGCCTCGCTCCCTCCTGCAAAGGAGTACGAATCGATATCCACAAAACTGCGGTCATAATGAAGAATCTCTGTGTGTGTGTTCCTGCATGACAAACACAAGTTTTAAAACACACAGAGCTGCACATGTCCAGATCCGGCTTTCATATTAAGTGGATGTGGAATATTTTTAGACAACAATGCCTTTATGTCACTTTAGAAGTGCTGTGACAACAAAGTCAAAGTATTTTATGTAACTTTTTAAAAAATTGCGCAGCCAATACTCATACTGCAGCACAGACCACAGTAATGGAATTAGCTGCAGCGATGGGTGATGTCAAGCCTTCAGTCAGAATTAGAGGATAAATCTAATCTCTTCGCTCTGAGAGCTAAAAATAAGCAACAAATATCTCGGAATTCCTCCTGCTGTAACATGTCTTTAGTTACACATGATCAAAGCCTCACAATTATGTACAGTATGTGTATTCACTTTGAACTGCATCATCTGATCTGATCACCATTGTGCTTACATTGTATAGCAGCACCACTGTACATACATCAGAGGTTCATTTCAAAAAGGCGCTGTGGTGTATTTCTTCTGAGCAGGTGTTTTATCTTCTTTCTTTTTTTCTTCCTCATGTATCAGAGCAGTGTCTGGGTCCTGCTGGAGACCTAATGGAGTGTGTCTTTTCCAGGCTTTGGGAGTCGACTCCCTGCTGTTAATGCAGCGAGAGAGAGAGGAGCAGAGCAGAGGCCGGACGAGCAAAGACAGCTGCCACCTCACACTGGGTGACTGACTGAACAAACTCTATTCTGCACACTAATAACACCAGCATCATTGGCTCTATAGGTGCTGAGCTTGCAGTACAGTGACATCGCTAATGCTATTTTGTGTTCAAAATCGTATTTCTTATCTGAAGTTACTGGAGAGTCACATTTTCTGGCTCCATGCTGAGCTCTGCCTCTGTTTCTCTGGTAAAACTGTCCTTTCTAAAGAGTGGGTTGGCTGCTGTCAGGATGAGTTATCGTTTCAAAAGTCTACATTTATTCATAACTTTCTGCTATGCAGATAAATGCTTTAAGGGTGACCTTGATGTTGTGAGTTTTACCAGTATCTGTGAACATGAAATAAGACTATAAATGAACCTAATCATAGAAAAAGTCCAGAATTTTGATTCACACACCTGGTGAGGTGCATGTTACATTTCATGGTTTCAGCTTTTTTTGCATTGATGTAAGGCTGCTTACCTCAGTTATTAGTCTAACCATCTAAGCCTGGTGCCATGTAATGACGCACAAAAAAAGCTTATAATGTACAGACATGACAAGCACAATGTGCTCTTGGCAAGCTAATTATATGCAGTTCACACATACTGCAGGAACAAACTTCCCACAGGAGACTAGTCCATGTGTCCACACGTCAATGATTGACAGATGATTATTATTAATATTGCCACTTTTTGATATGGTTTGTTTCCAAGAGTTTAAATCGATGCAACTGGACTCAAGGATCGTTTTTTGAAGATGTTTCGCCACTGCCCCGAGTGGCTTCTTCAGTTCTGCAACTATTCTGGTTGGGAATCTGAGTTTTATGTGTTCAGGTCCTCTGGTCCTTCAGGATCTTGCAGAAACTCACATGACTAAGATTCCTGTTGTTGGTTAATGGTCAGTTAATGACAGGGCCATGTGCAGGACTAGTTGACGGCCCATGACTATGACCTGGGTAAAAGGCAGCATCCACAGATACATGGTTTGTCAGGTTTAGCCATTTAAACTACATTAATAAGTTTAGAAATGGACAGGCAGACATCTTTAACCAGCAACAAGCTCCTTCGCCATTTTTTTAGGTTACCATGGTAACAAGTCCCACCTGCAATATATCGGCAATCATTGATATTAATCAAGACAGCATGAAGACATGTAGCTATGTGAACACTTGTGAAATGGGCAGTTTTAAAGCTAGTCAAAGGTTGTAAGATGATTGTATGGTGGTCTTTGTGGACCAGTGCCAGCTATTGAAACATTATGCTTGAGAATTGTCCATAGTAAGAACCACCAAGATTTCTTGGCAGCAGTCCAATGCTTGTTATAACTTTATAGAAACATCAAATGAAATTCTTCACATGCTGGGCTTAGACTCTGGCCACAGAAAATGTATGGAATTTATTTATAGCCTCAACCCGCTTTCCGCCCATGTTGGGCTGTGCCTAGTCTTTCCAGATGTTTAATTGAAACCCCGATGGTTCCCATGTAAAGTTTTTCATTTGAGTCGACAGTTTCATGCAGTGGGACCGCGTTAAGAAAAAAAAAAAGAAAGAAAGTTGCCTACACATGAAGACTCTATCAAAGCAGCCAGACAAGATATAACGAATTGCCTCTAGGGCGATCGCTGTCGCAATTAGATAGATGTACATTCTGTGAAAACTTACAGCCTATAATTCCTAAGCAGTCCTTTATGCCAGCATTTCAAAGCTCAGAGTTGATTTGATACAGCAGATTTTTAAAGGTCTAGTAAGAGACGGGGAGAACAAAACCAGTTAACCAAGAGTCTAAAAAATAAACAATGGATTTAGCTCATCCAAACTGCAACCTCTGCACAGCAATTGGATGTCAACAAGACCCAAGGGAACAGGGTCTAGGGATCCATTTGGATACGGGCCCACAGTACCTTTGTATCTTGTTGGCAGGGAGAAGTTGCCCTCCGGCTACAAGTCAAAACCACTCTTGCCTTTCCTTAGAGATGCTGCCTGTTGTTGCTGTCTATTTGTGTGGGTAGGGGAGTATGCTTGTGACTCAAGCAGACAGTTGTAATTAAGGCCAGCTTCTCAGCCGGATGAGCAGAAAGAGATAATACGGATGTGTACAAACTACCAACTCGCCCCCCTCTCTTATACTTTCTGTCTCTCCCTCAGACACGCACACACATAAACACACACGGCGTGGATGACTTACGTGACACGCAAGGTTTGTAGTTCTTTCACAGAGGCATGTGCACAAGATGAAAGCGTCAGAAAATCTCTGTAATGAATTGAACAAGTAGGACACTACTCATTAGAGATGCGTTTGTGTACATGAGGCATTATTATTTTCAGCCTCACAGATTCTGGTGCGAGTCAGTGGAATCAGAAAGATATTTTAATATGTCTTCAGCCCAGACGTTCTGTTTAGCAGTTAGTCAGGATGAATGCACGCCCAAAGTGGATAATAAATATTTTATGTTTTTAATGGCTTGACTCGATTTCAAGTTTTTTCTTTTATTGCTTTGACATGCAATGTTGGAACAAATTATTTTGAATGATGTTTAAATTTCAAGTTTGAGAGTGAAGGCAAGGGAAAATGCTGAAAATCTGCAAAGATTACCACAGCAGGAAAGACGATTAGAATGTAACCTATACCATCCTACATTTAATCCTTATCACTTATTGGTCTGACTGTATAAATAAGTAGTATTAGCTGACAATTTTGCAAATATTTTTATTTTATTTTAAAATGTTATTGTGTTACATTCAACCCCAACTTCAGACACACAACTGATGTCCCGCTGCCTTTAGCCCCCTACAACACACCATCACAAATCAACACAACTTTCAGCTGACATTAACACATGCTTACATTTACACTGGATGTCCAAAACGGGACATATGGTTGCATGGCTAAACGTCATTTGATCACATAGTCACAAAAGTCTGTATAAGTAGGTTGGAGAGGTGGTTAGGTGGCGGGGGGGACATTAACCCTGCAGTGGACTTTCACCCAGGAGTCTGGGCTTTGTTTTTATAAGGAAAAGCGTTCCCCTATGGCGCCACCATTTTCAACTGCTATGTTGACAAGTCCCGCCCACACAATACAAATGATATGCAGGCAGGAAACGTTGACCTCGTGTTAAGTTTTCCTGGTGATGATGTGACACTTCATTTAAGGTTGCAAAAAATGGTTCTTTTAAAGTTTTATTTGTTTATCTGTCTTTAATGAGTTATTGAGGGCTTGTCTCATTTTATAGATGAGGATCGCTAATACCTTTCAGCTGCTTAAACTCGGGTCCAGCTTAGATTTCCAGATTGCACCGTTGCTTGGCTGCCTAAGGATTCATTGAATAGACACTTCCTGTAGTTTAGGGCCGTGATTAACCAGGCCCTTTTATGCTCCCAAGCACCCGTTGCTTTTGTCATCAGTACGCCTCACTTCCTCCTCACGGGGAGTGCAGCAGAAAAGACAACAGAGAGCTCCCAGGCCTAGTCAAACACACAAGCACAATCATGTTAACCCACCATTGTTTTCTTGTCTCTCCCATTGTGGTTTTTAAAGAGTAGTAGACTCTGGACCTCATTGCAATAAACCTCTCAACAAGTTTAGAGCCCCATGGTCCCCTTTCTGGGCTGGGGGCCTTGCCTTTAACTATGATGCTATTGAGACCCTCTCTTCTGTAATTATGTTCCAGCCTTCTACCACATGGCATCTGAAAGAGGCACTTGTGTTTTGCATGTGAATCACTGGAGCAAGATTCTTAAAGGCACCTTTGGTTTGGCAAGTACAAACCAAATCAGCTATGGTATCAAAATAAGTTGGTAGTATTGCTTTATGGTCGCACCTGAGTCAAAGACAACGGATTTAACCCCTATTTTATGCTTCAACTTGTTCAACGTGGCAAAACAGCCAATCAAACTATGTATTACAATCAATCACATATAGAGATATACCCTTACATGCCTCTGGATCTTTATATAATGGTATGATTTAAATTCACAGGAGCGATTCACAGTATGCCAATGTATTCATTCAAAAGACACAGTGTACAATTAAACTCGCATGCCTTCAGATTTTATGAAAGAGTAGGGCCACTGTGGTCTGATGCCAGATTTACGACCCAGCGACGGTACAGTAATTTGAACTCCTGCCACAACTTTTCCAGCTGTGCTCAGTTCACTTCAGCTGTTTTAGGAAACCTGTCGTTGACTTTGTACACCCCTGCCCAGTTAAAATTACTGTGATGATGTTTAGGAGACAGGTGGAGAGGCTTAATGCTATTTTTCACATTGTCTGGTTTCTACGCTACTTGGGGTTCATGACACACGCTTACCCAACCCCCCCTGAACAAAAGGGTGCCACAAGTGATTTCCAAAGGCTATAACATGTGTGAGGGTAAATTACAGTGGAAGTAGTTGTGGATTTTATGACTATTTTCACTGTATGAATTCAGCTTTTTTTCAGCTTTTGCATTTATGAATGCTTTATAATTCTTAAAATCAGTGAATGCAGCAAAACATTTGAGACAATAGAGTTGAAAACTGCCTTGTGTAACAACAATATCCCAACATAAATAATATAAATAAATAATATAAATATACAAAATGTTACTTCTCTTTTCCAAAGTTCACCTGAGACATCACATAAAAGCAGATGGAATCCTTTCCAAATCATCTGAAATGCCCAGCTGTAGCCTGTCTCTATCAAAATGTCATGTTTAAACATACACACACACAAAATAACAGGCTCTGAACAAAGCCAGAGAATAGTAATGACAAAGGTAATAAGAGGTTGCAAGGCATTGTGTGTGTGTGTGTGTTTGGTAGGGTTCCTTGCACCTCCTTTTTGTCTTGGACTAATTCTACAATCTTGTCCTGAAGAAAAGGGCTCCCACTCACCGTGTTTACAAAGGGCCCCTCGAGCGTGACCCCTCATTATGTACGGCCCCTCCCCTTTACAACTGACAGGGCCCCTCAGGGCATCAAGCATCAGCAACAGAAAAAAAAAAGAAAAATCACACAATCCACATTTGCATTTGATTTGATTATCCTTCATGGTTGATTCATAGCCCTCTCAGCTTCTGTTAGGGGACTGTTTACACAAGCCGTCAGTCTGACACACTTATTTGCACATAAGGTTTTTTTTTTTAAAAAAAAAATTTTAAGCAGCAGGTAAAACATCTTAAAACATCTTAAAACATGGGATATGTGATCTCTCAAACTTAAAGATTATACAATTATTTTAGCTTTTCAGACATTAGAGCACCTAGAGTGTTTTATTATTCAGTGTTGTTTACAGTCTGTCCTTTATGGTGCCACACTATCAAGTTAATGTAACAGTCTACTTGTCTGACCACCCATATGCTGTATATTCCAACATGAGCTTGCATAGAAGTAAAGCAACAGTAAGACTTGTCTTAAACAAGATTCATAACACCTACATTTGTTTTGAATGAGGCCTTTTTCTGAATATTTGCACTTTTCTAACATATTATCTGTTTTTTCAGCACTTAACACAAGTAAAGCGTAAACAAATAAATATGTGTTTTTTTTCCTGTTTAAAGTTTGCTTGTTTTCTTGTTCTTTAGGCTGACCTAAAAAAAAATCACTCAGAGCCACTGGCCCTAAGTTCAGAATAGCAATAGTTTTTTTAGGGCTTATTGTTGTGACTGACACGAGATGATACATTTTGAGTCCACACATTCCTCTGGGCAACACATGAAGCTGTTTGTGTTTGAAAAGTTTTACGGCTATTTATCGTCTGTTCGAAACCTCGTATTGTTATTTGTTTTTTTTGCATGTGAAAATATATGTTTGTTTGTACATAACAGTAATGTGATTGCATGTTTGTGCTCCGCAGTTGTTCGGAGGCTCTGCTTTCCTGTTCCTGTTCCTGCCTGGTGCATGGGTGTGTGTGTGTGTGAGCACATGTCTGTAGGGCAGCTGTGTCCTCGATATGTGGGGACCTGACCCAGCTGTCACTAACCATACTGTGGGAGGTCTCTCTAAAAAGCACAGAAATAAAATGTACGTTCGTCTCTCAGCTGGAACTGGCAGGGAATTGTCAGTAGTTAATATAAACAAATGAGTCACTTCTGATCTCATTCCGTCCTTAATTTCTGCAGTTTTAATGAAGGACTCACAATGCAGGACCACAAAAACAAAGCTTTATCGCTTACCCTGCATGCTGAATGTGCTGCAGGTTGAAAAGAAAATGCCAGAAAAAGGTCAGAGGTCTTTGTGCATGACCTTAGACATCCTTCTTTTCTCACTAACACTGTTTCATGTTTGTGGTCTGGCATCTCAATAATAAACCTGTCATTGTGATTATTAAATATCTTTGTGTTTGTCACTCCTCCGGTTGTAATTACTGTGTAGTAAAATATGTAAGATTGATTAGAGCACTACTACATGTCAACATAAACACTCACATTGCATGTGACACCTCAAGAGACTGTTTTCAAACAAGCTTCATGTTACAGAGTTCTCTGAATACTCTGAACTCTGAATAAAAAAACATATCCTTTATATATTTCCGCTGTCGCCCACAGTGCACACAGAGCGCTCTGGGGTTAAATATAATGCGGACGAGCCCTTTAAAGCAAATGCGATCTGAAAGGCTGGCAAAGGCGAGGGGACGCAGCTGTCGGCGAAGCATATCTTTTTTAAGGGCTGCCCCTAATGATTGGAGACAGTTGGCAATTACGTAAGTATTCACTTTTAGGCCATTGGGCTGTACACTGTGTCAAGCCCCCCAGACCCTGGCACACACACATGCACACACACACACGTGCAAAAAAAAAAAAGAGAAGAAGAAGATGAAGAGGAGGAGGTGAGGAAGGAGGGGGTGGCTGGGTGAACAAGAGCAAGAACAGAAGAGTGGGGGAGCTGGCCGAGCACCAACCAGGGGAACTGCAATTGCACGTGCCAACATACAGAGAGAGCAACATATACAGATGGACAAAACCGAGAGGGGGAGGAAGGAATAGAAGAAAAGTGAGCAAGAACAAAGGAAGAGTAATCACAGATGAAGAGGTCGATAAGAAGAGAGCGGACTAAAAGAATGGAGGGAAAAAAATATGAAGCAGAATGAGCTGCAGCCAGCACTACTTCATTTAACATCCCACAGTGTGTTAAGGAATTCCTGTTCCTGTTTCTGCACGCACCTACAACAGATTTTCACTTTACTTTCACAAGATAATAAAATGAGAAGCTGTGTGTGACAAAACGTCTGCTTTTTATTACTCATCAAAAACACTTGACGGATAAAGTGGGAGCGACTCAAATGGCATCAATGCACACGGTAGGTGTGTTACATCCTGTGGCTGAAAACAAAAATATGCAGCACACAAAACACACTAAATCACCTCATCAGGCAATGTTTAGAGCATTATTAACAACATGTCAGCGATTACACTCTTTTAGTGTTTCCTCTGAGCCAAGAGAGTGTGTGTGTGTGCTTGGCCCCACCACCTGTTTCTCATTCAAACCTGGAAGGTTAACAGCTGCCTGGGAAGAAGATTGATGCACACACACACATTACTCAGCTTGTAAGTAAGGATTTTGAGACATATCCACAGTGTGGCCATCACAGCCATATTTAATTTGTTACAATTTGTCTCAAGTGTCACAGTACATGCAAAGAAATGATTTGCAGCACAGCTTTTCACACACACACACACATTATTATTATTGAAATCACAGTTGGTCACAAAGCATCTAATTGCTCTTTCATTTGCTCTGTTATTGATTGCATTGACTGGCTCACAAACACTCCCAGTTGCTCTTCTTAACTTGTTGATGGTGTGTGAGTGTCTGAGTAGACGTCTGTGCATGTGTGTGTGTAAGTGGTCTGGGTGTCCACAAGTGCGCACATCAGCGGAGGTGTGTGTGCGTGTGTCTTTTCACTGCTACATCAGCAACTGTATATTGAGCGCAGTCTTCAGCACAGGAAGCGCTGATGGCCTTAGCTTTATTAGCGGACTTGTTTGCAGTGCTCGGAGTGGCGTCCCACAGAGCCCACTCATCTGTTGTCAAATATTTATAAATGTCACAGAGCTAAGGCCTCCAAATGATGCCAGCGCAGCCTGTGAGGGTCCAAAGCTATAATGAGACGGTTGGTTCGCTGAGAAGCCTAAAGTGGGGGGGGGGAATGGGGGGGGCGCATGACAATGAAAATGAATTCAAACTAACTGACCTTTTTGGTGCACTCTCTTGTTCTACAAGCTGTATTTAATGAAAATTATGTTGGAGGGATTTTGTGACAGACTTTTTTTTTTTAATTACTGTTCTGCCACAGTGATATTTGAATGGAGATCACCCAATATAGATGTTCATTATACAATATCAGGAATATTCCACACAACCATATTATTATTATTGTTGTTATTATTATTATTATTTGCCAGTTACTTCCACCTTCCCTATCCCGGACATCACATTATAAATGATAATAAAATAAGCAGCTGATCACATTATTACACTTTAATCTAAAGGATTTACATTTAACTTCACAATAAAGTTAAATAAAACCTTTACTACTAAATATTACACATGCTGGCACACATTGCTAATCAGACCATAAACCATGTTAATTTTCATTTCCATTTGTTCCTCTGCTCAGTACAAACAACTCTACTTGGTACAGCAGCGTTCGCAGTCGGACGTGCCAGTGGTGACTGGTATTCACTTGCACGCTTTGTTTATCTGTTTAAAACACTGTCCCAGTGAGGAAGCTGCAACAAAAGAAGCTGTGTTTATTCCCTCAGACAGTCCTTGTCACATTCTGTTTGTTTTAGCGGAAAGATTATCTTAATGGATTAAGTCTTAGTCAAGAGAGAAGAAGAAACGCTGCACAGTGTGTTCACTTTATTCGCAGGTCTTAAAATAAATGTTCTTTTTTGCATTTTTTTCAATTTACGTGGTACATAAACTATCAGTCTATTTTTAAATCATCATATACATATCTGAATAATTTCACGTCATACATTTTAAAGAGCATCACTTTCAATTCAAAATCAAAGATCATGTGTAATCATAAATCATAATATTTGTTCTCCTAATGGGCCCTTGCAATAAAAGCCTCCATCCATCACAGGCAAACAATGCCGGAGAGCAGCAATCAAAAAGACAGCTGCTTTAAAGCCTGCAGACCTCATTTGCATATTTTACTTCCTGCATCCTCGGTACTCTGTGACACGTCGGCGAGTTTGTCTCCTGTCTCATCACTCGTAAATTCCAAACGGATTACCCCCCCCCCCCCCCCCACACACACCCCCTCCCGTCTCTGACATGTTAGTAAGAAACAGCTTCGATTTTCAAAAATTAAATAAATAATAACTTGCAGGGCTGCTTGTCAAGCTGCGATTGCTAATCTGTGAGGGAGGATTTGAATAAGTCCTCGGTGGCTCTTCGCTCCCTCTCCTCTCCTCAATCTCTCTCTCATCCCTTTGCTCGGCAGCCGACTCAGAAGGAGGGCCCCTCTTCGAGAGCCCATCGCGCTAAGTGAGATTAATTTCGACATCATAAATAACTCAGAGCAGGTCGCTGCAGGGAGCTGGGAAAATGTGCCGTGTTAAAGAAACAAATGTATTTGACTGTGATTTACCATTTCAATCCGTGTTCTTAATCCTGTCTTTGTTTTAGCGAAGCGCTAAAAAGCCAAGATGGGACCTCATCTCAATGACATGCTGCTATTGTCTCAAGTGTGCTCGTCTGAATGGCTTCTTCAGAGACGACTGATAAGGTTTAATGAATGGATCTTATATATACTATATATATATATATATATAACCTGTCCACCATTTTAACAATCACCATTATCCCATAATTCAAACCAAGACCTGCGAGACATGCTGTAAATTTGTACCACTGAGAGGTGTCGGACGGATCTGTCAAATGAAACACGGCCTTCTGCCTGGCTGCTCCTCTGCCTTTACATAACCATTATGACGACAGCCAAACTTTTTAGTGTAATTTACAGTAAGGTTTACATGTGACTCATTCATAATCCAGCAATGGTACAGCCAACCAATCACAGCCCTGCTCTTATTCATTAATCTGTAACAGTTTTCACTCATTTTGAAAACTGGTGGCTAACTGTTAACATCTGCTACAGGATACTTTGGATAATTTGGATGGTACTCCAAGTCGGCGTGCAGCTATTACCCAGCAGCTCTGAAAAATTCAAGACAAAGACTAATCGAGTTTTCAGCAGGCAGTGACCTGCTAACTCCATTACTGACAGCACGACCTCATGCATACATGACAGATGGGTTCCCAGTGACTAACCATGTGGAAGGCAGTAAACTAGGACTTTTCTGCAGTATTGGACAATTACTTTTTCATATTTTTGAATATTATCCTTTTCAGTTGTTGGTTAGTTAAAATCTGTTCCTAATGCTATGTAAGAGAACCGCGTTTTAATGTATATCTAGAAACTACAAACACCTTTAGAGAACAGCTCCAAGGTGACTGGAAGTCAGGATTTGACTGAGGGTTTGACTATCGCAGTCAATCACTGGTTACCTTGTCATGATGATGTGACCCTGAAATATTGTTCTTCACAGCATGCTTTACTCTTATGACCAACATGCCCTTCATGCAAAAAACGCCACATTAGGTCAATAATACATCTGATAGAAATGACACATGGTTACGTTTAAGCTAACGGAGTAAGGAGTAATATCCTCCTCATCTTACATTTTCTGGTTAGGACAGGCATGCATATTCACCTGCATAGCTATGTGAGCAAAATTCCACTATTTTGGGTCCTTGGTCCTTATGACATTTTCTGCTTGGTGGGTAGCCTGGAGTTTGCCGGAAAGCAATTGCCAGCTGTTGTGCTCCAACTTATTCAGTTAGCCGTGGGAGACTCGGATGCTCTGGGCCTGCTGTGACCTCAAATAGAAAGCGTGTGAAAAGTATATGTTTGTTTTGTAACAACTGCATAGTGAAATGTTTAATATCAGGTCAAATGTCACACTATTGACTGACTGAAAATCTGTCTTTTGACCCTTTCACCCCTTGATAGGACGGTACTGAGTGTCACATGTCAAATATGCTGTTAGAATTACAGGATATTTCCACCAGTCTCTGCCCTCTTTACATGTGCGTGAATGCACTGTGCGTCGCTGTGAGTCCTTTGCTTTACATACAAACTCACTTCACAGTCACATTCATCAGCTTTCAGAATACATGAATGTATGATTTTCTGCAGAGAAAAGATCCACAAACAAAACTAAAATAATAAAAAGCGCCCCACGACCAAAGCAATCTAAACAGGATTGACCTTAACTCCCGACAACCCTCCTCGGTTCCTCTCGCTGCGGCAGAATTTGCGTGCGTTGGTCTCCATTTATTTGAGGGTGTCAGGGCCTGTTCCGCCTTGTTTACTGTTAAGAGGATGAAAATGAACAGCCAAATAGTGCTCCATTTATAAGCCTGTTTATACATGCTAATACTGGAGGCTGTTTTGCACCCACAGCAGCAGCAGCAGTGCTGGATGTGACTCAATCAACACAACGGTGCACCCCACACGCACACACATCCTCATAACCAAGTATGAAAGTACATTTAAAGATACAGTAAGATGTGGATTCAGCTGGGATTGACAAAATTGCTATTTTGGCATAGACCTGTCATTCAAGGACTTGAGGAGATTCCAAATCTTTTATTTTATTTGCATGGCCAGCTCACAACTACGACTACACAACTCCATCCATATACACACCATAACGAATACACTACATTTCAACCATTGGAATGACGTGATCTAGATATTGTGAGGATATTCTGGTGCTGGTTTGATTAGCTGCAGCTTGTGAGCTGTTAGTATTAACACCTATTCAAAAAGTTTTGTGGACACTGTTTGGATCTAGATGGAGATTATCTTAAGGCGTAGGAATACATCTGCATATTTCAGAGAATAATCTCCCCACGATGCGGTCAAACTGAATTTCTTCTTGGCCAGTCAGACACCCTTTCTGTCTGACATCATTGACATGGACAGCACTGATGTGTCCTTTAGGTGCTTTGGGCATGTTAAAGTCTTAGCTGCAAAAACTCCTTGGCTTCCTCCACTGCACTCACTTCCAAGGGCATTCAACACCTCTTGACAAGAAGAAAACAAGTAAAAGCGATGACAAAGTCGATGTTCCTACACCTGCACTGAACCCCCCCTCCAGGAGATCGCCACAGTTTGGTGACAAGGAAATGACAGAATGGGTTAAGAACGAGCTTGAGTGTGCAGCAGACTTTTTTTTCCCTTTTTTTGAATTTCTGTGCTCACATTATTGCCTTATCCCTGAAACACAGTAAGTCATAGAGAGGATTTTTAGGTAGGATTCTGCAGTACAGTAACCACAAAACATTCAACCAAGTACGCTGACAGTTTAACTACAGGAATATAAAATTAAGTTTCAGTTTATAATATCTAAATCTATCTCTGGCAAATACTCATAGTCTCATACCTACAGCACACACAATGAACACCTCGACCAGTCCAAAGTTTTTAACCCCAAAGGCCCAGCAAAGGTGTTAAAATAAATTAATATGAAACAAAAAAACCATGCACAACATGCTGCAAACTAATAATGCCACTTCAAACTCATATCTGAGTGCTGATGTTTTACCTCTGTCTCTTCGCTCAGGTGAGCTGAGTGGCTCTCATGCACTCATATCCTCACGGCACGAGTGTAAACACACGAACAGCAGCGCACGGAGGTCGTAGTTTACCGAGGGTGACAACAATAGCAACAAAAATGCATAATGGAGATAGCACATGGAATTTAATTGAACTTGAGAGTTGTTGAACTACTCTGCCCAAGGCCAACTTACTAAATGTCCTGCTTCACACATTTTTTTTGTGCTCATTACAGTATGCTGACTTTAGCATTAAGCACTCCAAGAAAGGTTAAGCCACTTCTACTAAAACTAAAATTAGTTCTTTAAACACAGTTTAAGCTTCCTAAAAGGTGGCCGACACTTTTCTCATTGCTGAGGTTTCAGTTTTATGTTTATGACAGCGAGCACTGACTGCGTTATTGTGGCTATTGTGTTTATTTCTTTTTTTATTTCAGTCAACAGAGATGGTTGGAATTAGCTGAGACGGTAAAGAACTGCTGAAGTTAAAGATGCAGTGGAAAAAAGGGGTGAAAATTAACATGTCCACTCCAGATGTCATGCTTACATTACTGCCAATATGTTCATTGGACCCAAGGATGAATGCCAAGTCTTTCCCACTGAAGATAAAAAGCAGATGTCAGATGTTTAGGGGGATCAATTAGCATAAATAAAATTAATAATGATTCTTCCATAGAGCATTCAATGTTGCACTGCCAGATTAGGACCAAATGCTGTCTCAAGACACAACCAACGTTTCATCTTATAACATGTAGTAGTCATGTAATTAAGAATTCATTGTTTCATGCACAGAAATTTTTAATTAGGTTTCGTGCCTGCAGCACGTTTGGTTTCTGTTAAACATTGATCTAAATTAATGTTTTATCTTATGTAGAAGACATTAGTCATTTCAGTGACAACCTAAAAACTTAAAACGGCTTTTCTAACACCCAAACTTTAACCAGTTGTGTTTTAATACCTATAGTCAATGATGAAAAAAAAATGTCCACAACACAAATGAAGCACTTCACCACAACAGAGGGACGTGAACCCTGGACTTTGGTGAAGACTTGCGTGAAGGTCCTTTGTGGCTTTGGACACAAAAATGTGATGATCTCATTATAAAATTGACAATTTGTGTTGGTGTTCATGAAAAAATGGATTGAAGGTACAACATCAACATCACTGCATCATGTGACAAAGATCGTGCTGTTCACAGAACACTGTAGTTCCTGTCCAAATCTGCCAGTTATCATAACTAAATGGAAGTTGCCTTGTTATGGGGAAGTAATGTTGGATATGATACGGTTTATACAAGGCCTGTCCTGAATTTAGATTTTTGGAAGCAGACCTTTATTTTCTCCTTCACATGAATGAATTCTGTCTCATAACATTTCACACACTTCTAAGCAGCACAGCGCTTCAAACAGAACAGCTTGTCCAAATTGCGGGTAAATGTGGATAGATGGATGAGGCCAAATGTGCATTACCTCCAAATCATGCATGTTGTCATTGTTTTTCTCATCCATCTTGATTTGCTGCCGCTTTTCATTTGTACATAGTCACCGCAGTTTTGTAAATGTTGCTACTGTCCCCCTGGCAGAGACAAGGCAAACAGACAAATACACAGAGGTTTGAAGGAGGGAACTGCTCGGCAGTCGCCCATTACACCCATGCAGATTTATTATTTGTGCAGTCACTCAGGATATTTCACAGCTGTGTTTACCTTGGACCCTGCCATGAGTATTAGGTGGCAGGGTCAGGGATTGCATGTGTGATCGCCCATTCACACATACGCACACTCACACTACGCATCTCTCCATTCTCATTCCCCACACCCCGCTTTTTAATACATCCTCTGACAGTGTTAATCAAAAATCCCAAAAGGCATTTTTCTCAAGACCGTAATTCAAAGCATGATCTAAAGGTTTTTTTTTTAAGGAGGGATTTAGCCATAATGCCATGACAGTTCCCCAATTAGGTCGTCGCCGGGTGAAGTCATCACGAGCAGCCTCAGCCTTCCGTGAATCTGGGAACGCTTCCAGCATTTCTCTGGATGGAAAGATCGACAGGGTTTGGAGATTGTACTGCCCTGCTGGCACTGGATAGACTGGCTTTGTCTACTTAGTCTGGGGCCATACATTCAGGACCCGTATAGAGGAAATAGGAACCATACCGTACCAACCACACAAATGTCTCGGCCTCTGAAACCATGCTTGAGGGAGGCGTTACAGAGGAAACTAGAGCAGAGAGGTGTTTTTAAAGTTGTGGTAATAAAAATCTACCTTCATGTCCTCCATTTGCTCTCTATGAATGATGCAGTATTCTTTTTCTTGTTATTATTATTTATACTTTCTTTCCTCAGAACTGACCAGCTTCACGCTCTCTCTCACAGGAGTACCCCATCATTTCATCAGTAACTTTCTCCAACTTTCTGCATGTTTCAAATTCATTTTCCTGTCTTATACATCAATTTTCGATAGATTGCTCAAAACGATTTTATTTGTCTCTATCAGCAGATATAAAGGTATACAAAATACACAATAACACAGGTCCGACTCCCTCTGATCCACATTCTTTCTCCTCATCTAATCCTCCTCTATTGTTAAAATTAAATGTTCTGCTAACTTAGCCTTGTTGTGTTGCATCAAACTGTGGAAAGGAGTCGACCTAACACTGAGAAAAAAAATGTAAAATGAGTGAAATAGCTGGAAGAGTAAAACGCCATTCCTGCTCACAATGCTCTCTGTCATTCTCACATTGTAAAAACCCACTCCATAATGATCCAATTTCGTGCACTCACTCACTGAAATAATCTGTGCTGAAAGCAAATAGACAGAAACTGGTGATTGCCTTTGCCAGACATTTTCTCATTAAACTCCCAGTCTATCAGGCAATTACCAATTCACACATTTAGCATCTAAGGGTAAAGGGGTAAAAAGCTAGCATAAAAGAGATGGTATAAAAGAAAAAAAAATACAGGTGTGATTGTGCTCGCTTATAGATTCACACACTCGTCTGAGAAGTCCACCCTGTTTACACTCATGCACATTAGTCTGTGCCATAAACGAGTGATAGTAATCCCATATGAATATTATTTCCTGGCAAGTCTGCGTCCCGTGTCACTCAACACCAGATTTACAGCCAGCTAGAAGCATCCTAATATACAACGACACACAAAAGTGCTGAAATCTCACAGGTACATCCTCCCTGATCTAAAACTGCAAATATTTCTTTGCATCGTTCAGTTTTGAGAAACATGTGGTTCATCTCTGGCTCTGGAGGCACTGAGGTGTTCCGCTCACGGCCCAAACAGAGTGAAGCGAAGATGATCAAGCCTCTGTCAGATCAGGACATATGTTGCAGGATATTGCCCGGTGCATTACGGTTCACATGTTTTATTCACGCGTGGCTGCTTGTTAACTATGTAAATTATGTGTCAGTACACATGCATAAGCAAAACAAGCACATATGGAACCACTGCTAATGAGGTCATGACAGAAAAAAAAAACAAAGAAAAAGCTGTGGATAAAATACGGTCACAGTGTTCGAAGTGCAATTTAACGTCTCAGAGCTTATGTGTCTGTACGGCAGAGAGTGCATAGCTCCTGCATGTGTATGTACGGTGGGTCATGTGTGATGGAATACACGTCCATGCATGCATGCATGCGTGCACACATGCTCACACATATGGAATGCCCTTCCATGTATTAATGTATGCAACTGGCATGCTCACACATGCAGTCAGCTTAATACAAATGCAGCTCATTTAAAGTGGGTTAATGGTCATGAAAGTCGCTGCCACCAATGCATTATATTTCATCGTGTTTGTTATTATATATATATATACATTTCTATAGTTCCACTTCTTTCTCTCTGTCTCTCCTGTTAAAGGCTTGAATAAACTGAAATGCCTAATTGTATGTGAATTATCCTGCAATAAATCTTTGTAATGTGATGGAAATGTAATATTGTCAATAGCTTGAGCTTTTTGAATATTAGTTGCAGATACCAATGTGGAGAAAAAAGCATTTTGATGTCAGAATATTCAGAAGATCTGTGGCTTGTTAAAACATGGTCCAGTATTTAGTTTGGCGACTTCTGGGATAAAAGAATTGGTCAGAGTCTGTGATCGTGTTTACGTGTGATGTTATGTGTCAGTTCAGTTAGGACCCAAATGCAGACAAGTTATCCTTGAAAATTACAAATTACAAAAGCTAACTGAGGCGGCAGGGGTACGCAAAACCAAACAAAGAACTAAGCAAAGAACTGAACACACTGACAAACCAAAAAAAAAGAACCCACGGGAATCACCGAACGAAACAGGAGACACAGGATTAACGCAGGGGAACATCGAGGAAACCAACACAGGTTGCAAATAGGTAGAAACACAGGACAACCTGACAAAGACAAAGGCTCAAATACACAAGGGGTACAAGACACAGGTGAACACAATCAGGACGGGGCAGGTAATCACATATGGAGGCAACACACGAGGAAACAGGCTTTTTCAAAATAAAACCAAAACCCAAAACAATATAATGAGACAACAAAACAAGCCATCATAACACGTGGAGTAACAGATTCCTGGTGCTGGTCTCCTCACAGGATGAGGCAGTAGTGCAAAGCATGTGATACAGGAGGGGCCTTGTTTCTGTAGTGTCTGTGTTTAGACAACAGGTATGGACAGCATGAATGTACTGCCATAATAAATGCATTGATCAAGCCATATATAATATTTACAAGTGAAACATATTTGCATGTAACACCCACAAAGATATAATACTAACAGGGGAAGCCTTAAGATCTGTTTACCTCCAGAGCTGTAGCACCTCTCGCTGTATAACTGAGAATACACATTTGTTTTGAATTAGCCTGTTCACATTGTCTTTTGACACACTGTCACTGGAGCGACAACGTTAAATGAAGGGTAAATCGAAACAAGACAAATATTGTTGTTCAGCATCAAATAGCTTCCTACCAGCTCAGACATTGAGATCTGCATCATCCCTTGTCATCTGTCCACAAAAAATCCCCCCCCCCTCACAATCACCCTCTCAGGATCAAATCAGAAACCGTCTCAAAATGCAAACCGCAATGGAGGCCGTGGTTACAGCAGCCTGTCAGCTCCGCTCACGTCTTTATCTTTCCTCTCTGTCTTTCTGCAGAGAGGACAAGTGGGAGAGGGGCCCTGCCTGTGGCATACGGAAGAAGGAAACGTCCATTCTAATATCCTGTCTGGGCCGTATACTCTCTCCGTCAGTCTCACATCTATCAGTCCATCTTGCTGGATCTGGTGTAGGGAGGACGCAGCCGCACAGATATCTGATGTTCTCCTCTCGCTTCTTTTTTTCTTTTTTTTCTACATCCAGTAGCAAGAAGCAAATTACTGGGGAGAGGAGGAGACTCACATCCTGTCCACCATCCGGTTTATCAGGTTTTTATGTAGAAATATATTCATGGAAAGTGAGTATTTAATAGAAAGGAGTTCTATTTTCCTAAAAAAATAGCTACCAAATGCACCTTCTGTGTAACCTTAAATGAACCAATAACCCACACATTTGGTTATTACTAATATAACATTGTGTGTTACTGTATAAACAAAGATATTGTTTAATATCTCACCTAGTAAGCTTAAGGTCAGGCCCCCATCTGCACCAAAATGGCAGATGGTTAAGATTATAATACACTATGTCAGCCAGGCCCCCAAAGCCATCACATTGGGTCACTATTGTTTAACTGACTCTTTGGTCAACCTGTGACCCAGCAGCCTCAACCTATCAACTGGGTTGGTAAAGATCATGGTTTGAGGTGAAAACACTAATTTGCATCACCATGTGAGATTTACTGATATTTTGTAATTTTCCTATTCAAGCACACCAATAGTCTGGCAACCTAGCCAGGGTGTACAATAGCTCTCACTCATTCACACCTAGGAGAGGCTCCAGCCTTCCGTGACCCTCTATGGGACAAAAGGGGTTATTAAGAATATGGACAACTGATGAACTCTCCTAATCATCTTATCAGTATAGAGGGAGTGGTCGATTCTGAGGCCTGAAAACTGATGATGGCGATTGGTGGCGATGAAAAGCTGGCATAAACAACTTACACTCTCACTTCTTTAACCTGTAATCTGTTATTCACCTCTTGTATATAAAGTTTATTTAAGACAACAAACTGTGATCACCACTGAAACACAATTCAAACACTCTAAAAGCAGGTCAGATCGCTGCTTTGGACAGATGGTATTAAAGAGAGCAGCATCTGAGAGGTGAAGCGTATGAACACTAAATCAATATTTTTACCAAAAGAATCTGTCAGCATCCTGAAGATGCATGACTTTGACACTGCTGACACATGAATTCAACACAGAATAACTTGCGCATTTCAAGGTCTCAGTGCACTGAATGCTTTTTTTTAAAAGAAACATTATTTGCTTACTTTTTCTAGAGTCTCACCGTCTGCATACAGTTGTAACCACTGAAGCAATATTGACACAAACTACCAGTGAGCAAACAGCACATCACATTTGTGCAGCCCAAAGAAAGAAAAAAAAGAAAACCTAAACTAAGGTGGACATCATTTTATAACACTCAGCTCTGGAAGAATATGGAGCAAACGTTAATCCCAGAGGTTTATAATTCATTCCTTTAAACAGTTTTATAAGTTATTTCAGTCATGTAGAGTTAAGTTAAGGTATAAAGACACCATGAGCTCCTGAAACATGAATGGAAATTTGGAGGAAGTGAAGAAACAGAGAGAGAGCGAGAGAGAGAGAGAGAGAGAAAGAAACAACACAACAACTTCACATCTGTCAGAACCTCATTCATGGCACGTCTCCATTTTGCCTTGCATGACCTTCTCTTAAAGTACAGGCTCTGAGGTTTTTCCCAGTTTAAAAATAGACTCTGCTAAATTCTACACTTCACTGAATTATTTTGACAGTGAGGGAGTTTTTTTTTTATTATTTTCTTTCCTGCTAACACTGCCGCTTTTACCTCACCCCTTCATTGCATATTTTACAGACAGAGTGCCAGAAATATGCCCAAAGGTGTGTACCAGCCACCTAGCATGTTTACCCTTACCACTGCATCCAGTTTGTGTGTGTGGCTATGCAAAGGCTGCCATGGTGCAAAAGCAAGCTTCAGGGAGTCTTTCTCTCTCTCTCTCTGAGTTTATTGTTCCACCAAAATACATGTAAAAGGAATTGGCTGAATGCTCTCAGACAAGGTGTGAAATTATTATTTTCACACACCTTCTTTTCTTATCAAATTCTGGCATTACATCTGAAGCCAGTGTGTGGCATGGTGTAAAAATAGAAAGACATAACAGAAGGGTGTTAGGACTGTAGTGGAAGAGTTGAAGCTGAACATTATATTGGAACTATCATGTGTAACTTGGCGCATGTCGATAGGACTGCTTAGCCATATCCTTTTAATACCACTGTAACACTCCGGTTGCAAAGAGAATTCATATTCAATAATAATTCAAGAGTAATCAATAAGTACTCCCAAGTAACAAATCACAAACAGATGGCGTAGCGGCAACAACTGCCACTGTATGCACAATGGGAATCACTGCAGATGGAAGCACTAACAACTGACATGAATGTAATTATCAGGGAATATATTTTACATTATAATATAATCTGCACTGTAACAAAGACATCATCGATAATCAGTGTAGGAGCACTGATACAACCTGTGTTGTAGTACTACGAACTAACAAATCGCAATTTTAGATGTGTGTGTGTGTGTGCATGTGAGTGTGTGAAACCCCGACATACAAGGACTACATGTGGCCTTGTGTGCCCGGTGTTTGCCATCGAGTGTGTCACTGTGTCTTTTTTTGGAAATAGAGAATGGGGAAGATGCTGGGTGCGGGACAAGGATTCTGCATGGGGCCTCAGAGAGACAAAAACCAAAACAAAAAGAGAGCCCCAATCACCAGCATGGGGTGCAAAGTGCAGCTGCCCTGCTAATGAGATTTTAAAATGGACCATAATGCCCCCTTAAACGGCCCCTACATGGAGAATTATATGCTTCATGTGTTGATTTATTCGAGAGAGGGGGGGAGGGGAATTCAGCGCATGTATGCATGCATCTGTGTTTGTGTGTGTCTGTTATTATAGACACAATGGCCTTGGGCTAGGTCGACTGTCAGAAAGCTCAGTCCTGTTGGACAGCAGCACAGAACAGACCTTATCTATATGTTGCAACAAATACGCAAATAAGTAAGTGAATAAGCACTCGCTATCATGCTATTGTGTCAGTCCAAATCTGTTTAAATAGGCTTTTTTAAACCTTCGGTAAACACAAGAGAGAGATATCAGATTGTCATACAACACATTAAAAAATAATCAAGCCATTAAACAAAGCTAAACATACAGTATCACTGTTGCATTCATGCAGAAAATGCATATGATTCGGTGCCAACTGATTCCCAGAGCTCACTTACTTGGTTCAGTGCTTTTGCAAGTGAGTTACACACAGCGCTAATTGGCAAGATATTGATTGTAATATAAGGACTGTGTACCTATTGAGGAAAGAAGGAATCTGAATTAGAATAAATGGGGAATTTGCTTGTTGTGTTTGAGGAACAGAGAAGGGACTGAGAGGAAGAGACAGGAAAGAAGAAATTGATCTCTTGATTGGGAGTTTTTGTTAAGGAAACACGAGGACAGCTATCCGAGAGAGGAAGGAAAGAAAGAAAGACATGCTTTGTGTGTGTGTGTGTGTGTGTGTGCACACAAGTGATAGTGATAAGATCCACTTGCTCTCATTCAGAGAGGCAACCAGCTGTGAGGATGAGTACAAGTGTGTGCATTTGTACACCAGTGTGTTTTTTTCAATTTGAGTGTGTAAACCCATGCACGGTCGTGTTGTGTGTGTGTGTACCCTGAGTGTATACTCCGTGCATGAAACTCAATGCATCAGTGTGTGAATCAGACAAGAAATCACTGTATCTGACCACTGAAATGGGACTCTGTCAAAGTGTGTGTGTGAGTGTGTTTGAGAAAGGGAGAGAGAGAAGGAGAGAGAGACAGAGACGGAGAGTTACCAGACTGTCTGAAGCCATCTTTTGTATGAGCTATGTATGCTCTTTGTGGAGGAAAATTGAAAAACATTAGCATGATAAAGGCTGGCTAGGGCTGCCTCACTGATCATGTGACACATTACTGAAAAAGTGCATAGATAGAAAATGACAGCCAGCTCATTCACGCACACAGAAACCAATGGGTGTGCCAATAAGGTCTGGGAGAAGCAGCATTCATGGCATTCAGTGCACAAGCAGCATCAGTTAACTATTTAAAAAAAATAGAACACACTTGCTACTTGTCATTTTTGGAAGGGTGTTGTACATACACCAACTACTCTACTGTGTTCTTCTCTTTGATCTCTCCTGTCTTTCTGTAATTTGTGTGTGTGTGTGTGTGCATACAAGTATGTGTGGTTTATATGTGTGTGTGTGTGTGGGTGTGTGTGTGTGTGTGTAGGGGGGGAGAATGCAGGCATCTGAGGGCCTCTCTAATTAAAGAGTGCGTCTGGGCCAAGCTCTTGTTTTTAAGATCCCATTTCAAAGCAGGAGACATAGAGGGCTTATTTTTGGGCTGGGAACGTGTCGGTTTATCCACAAACCTTACTCGCCTGACGACTGACAAAACCAGCCGATGAGGATGTAGCAAAAAGCATTTGTAAGCTCGAACCGTGCCACTAAATGGTGGGATTCAGACACAAAGGTTGTGCTTTCGTTTGTCACTGTGTGACTCTTTAAATTTATTTAACAAAGTGATGATTTAAAGGAGGAAAAAACTCATTTCCAGGCTGAGCCCAACACCTCCCCCCTGTGGAACACTGGCAAACTACACCTCATTAATGCCATCAAGCATTCAGATACAAGGCCTGTTTGAAAATCAGGTCAACTGAGACGAAAAGTAATTCGATGCCGCCTTCGCGCTGTCGTTTGATGGATGTGTGTTTCTTTGTGTTGATTCCTCAGTATATTTCTGCATGTGTGCAAATTTGCCTTTGTAGGAACAACATACCTCCAGCACTGTCAGCCCTCTTTGTTTCCATGTTGCTCATCTGAATGGAAGTGCACAAAAGGATGATGACATCAGATGTCTGTGAGCTCAAATAGAAAGTGTGTTTTGCATCTACATTAATTTGATGGTGATGGCAAAGCCTGTTTTGTGTGTGTGTGTGTTTTTTTTATAGACAATGAAATGCACAACAACAACAAGCAGCATGGCACTATACCTGGAAATCTCAGCACACAACAAAATGGGATTTTTGCATATGATGACCATTAGAGACCACTGCGTGACCACAACACTGAACCCCCTGTAGACTCAACTCAAGCCAACATGAAACCTTTTAAAAAGAGGAAACCTAGGACTTATCAAAGGGGGGGGGGGGGGGGGGGGGTAGCAACACTGATTTGGCTTCTTGTTCCGCTCCATGAAAAAAGATGAAAGCTATCCAATGAGCTCTGACTGTAAGGGTGTTTCCTGTGGCCCCATTGAATGTTAATAAAGAGGAAGATGCTGTCCTCTAGTGGTGAATCATATCATAGCAGTCTACATCTTACCTCTCTGACTCCACAGCTTTTAGTCCACTGGGAATGAAATCTAATTTTTTTTTTTTTTTTTGCAGCCTGACACGAGTCAGTCCGAGACCGTTTAAAAAGGTATTAGGATGACTCATGACTTTGATCGTCAGACATAATGTTCTTTTTTGGAGGCCGGCTAGCAGATGATTCATCACTTTTTAATGAGTTTTATTACCCGATTTGAAATCCAACAAGGATCTGTTAGCAGAACAAAGCCATGAAGGATAAATGAAGAGAAAGGAAGGAAAGAGAAGTGATTATTGTGGGACAATTGTGCCAGTTTAAATGAGTGGGAAATGAAGATAAGGGCCGTTTAACATTTCTTTCTAGGAAATGTTTTCCAGTATCCAACCTTGCATAATCAGAAGACATTTGGTGGAGTTACAGTTCTGAAAGTTCATGTGCTGATTCACCTTGAATATGCAAAATGGTGCATTTTTGTTGAATGTGTTTTTTTTCAGAAGTTGCAGATCGCACAGTTAGAAAATTGTCACAATAGCAACGACTGCCATCCAAGAATATGGATAAGAAACTTTATGTACCACCCTTAGACAAACTACCACTTCCCCAAGAAGAAGACAGTGCTCAATGGGCGGCATTCTGATGGTGATGGTATCACTGCTCCTTTGGACCACTTTCTAAATTTCTAAAATGTGCTTGGCTTTCTAACATCAATTTTTTCTTACACCTCAGATCCCATCTTTTTACATATATGACTAGACTGACTTTAATTTCTTACTATAAAACTCTGTCCCAACAGTGACACAGGAAGATTTGTTTTGCAGCCAGTGATCCACGGTAGTCTCTCTTCACTGACAGGACTGCTGACAGCAGGACGATTCTCAGGACAGGGGAGCTGTTAGTAACTGACAGGTGCCACATCTGATCATCTCAAAAGCCAGTTTGTCTCTGATGGTTCTGTTATTATTAATTATTAGTATTTATATAAGTACAAAGTGTGCAAAAATTTGACATTATAACTTTGACTCAGACCATAGTCTGAGTCTTCAGTTTTCATAGAATGACATAGTATACGGCTTAGCTACTAAATCCAAGCAGATAAACCTGAGTGTAGCTGTAATACCTCCTCTAGCACTCACCAGCTACTATCAGCCAGCCATTGTCTATGATAGGTGGGGGTGGGTGGAGAGACAGATGAGAGCTGGGGTGCAGCCACGCCACTTCACCTTCCCTCTCCTTCAGCCTGACAGGACCTGAATTACAGTAAATGATAGCCCTCCTCGGCCACAAAGCGATTTGACCTGCCACCATCTCTCCCCCCCTGCTCTCAACTACTCCCCCCACTCCACCTTAATAGGTCCCCAATGGGTGGCCCAAGCTCCCTTAGGACCTAGCTGGCAGTGAGGGAAAGACTCTTTGAGGAAAAGAAGGGATGAAGGTGGGAGGATTGTGAAGAGAGTTCCCTGAGAGAAGAAAAGCTGAGGTTGTTTGTAGCAAGAATAAAAACCTGCAGCAAAAGGATTCAGCATGATACAGCAGTAACATCACATGAACACTTCTACTTACACACATACTATGTAAAATGTAAAAAAAAAACATGAAGATGGGGATGAGCAGCAGCTGACACTGATGTTTTTATGAGCCTCTTGATATTTTTCAAATCACACCTTCATTCATGCTCGAAGTCACCTCGTGACCTGTCTTTTTTTTTATTGCCGAAAATCTACATTTAATCACAGAGCAAATAAAAATGGTAGGATCTCATAAGGGGGGGTTACAAAATGAGTATGGAGAGGACAGTCCACCGAGTGGCTGACCTGCCAGTGACCTGTAACTCTGCATTGCTTTTTTTCATTTGTAGCCATTTTATTGTGTGTGTCCATGTGCAGTTTGTCTGATGTGTTTACCTGCTGTATTGATGTGTAATTTACCATAGGTGTACAATAAGAATCTTTAAATCTAGTAATGAAGGAATGTCTCCATAGAGATTGGCTAGAGAATATGTTTTATTTTCTTTAGCACCTTAATGACATGGACATATATAGAATTGTGTTTAACAGCATAATACTACAGGCACATTTCATTGTCATGTCTAATTTATAGTCTCAAATGGCACATGCTAGATAGTTAGGCCTAATGACTGAGGTCCTTTACTAACACTGCATGCCTGAAAAATTTAAATGAGCTGTAAAAATGTGCAATAAGAATGGACTACTGTGCTACAATGCATCCTGTTTCAATGTGCTTTAATCATAGCAGTTCATGGCACCAAGGACTGAGAAACACACGCGCACACACACACACACACACATAGGTCAAACTTTAACAACACCAACAAAATCCAAAGAAAAACTGCCACAGGCAAAAAGATTTCTGAGAGCACCTTTCATCTTTGAATCTCACGGTAAGAGGATTGACTCATTTTGGACAGAAAAGCAGAAAAAGGGAGAGAGTAGAGGAGCTCATAGCTTTGTGTGCATGAGTGTGTGTGTATGTATACTCACCTAGGATGACACAAGCAGTATACAGTCCCAAATGTGATCAAATAAAAATAGAAGGATCCAGCAGACTTCCTTCAGAAGGATTATATCCCGTTTTTTTTTTGGTTGGATGTGGGATCCAGGGAAATACAGAGGAGACTACACTTTGAACGTGCATGCAGCGATAAACACTCTACAGTAAAGGTCGTGCCAGATGATGAGGAACAATTTCAAAAGTGCTGCCTTTTGAAAAAAGGATTTATTTTATATGAAAGGTCATCGTGCTCAGTCAGCTTGCAGAAATATGCCTATTTAGAAATGTAAAGCCAAAAACGACTTTAATGTAAATGACACAGTGATTACTTGTATTAGGTTTTGTCTCTGAATGCTTTGATTGGGTCATTTGTTACTGTGGACGTGTGCGACTATGGTTATTAGATACTTTTATAATCACTTTTTTTAATTTACATACCTTCAATTGGGATTATAAAATGACACAATTACATAACATTAAATGTATAATGTAATATGTGAGATTTTGATTTTAGGTCAGACTGTAGGCTATGTGGCGTGTTTGCCACTAGATGGCAGTATTGCGTTAGTAAAGCACAGGCAGCTCAGACAGTTACCATAAGATTTTGAGATTGCGTTTTAGTCAAAAAGGGTCTTTACACAAAAACAAATAATCTATTTTAAAACCTAATGTTAGTTCTATAGCTTTCATAGTTCTCTCAGATGTCTCCACTGTGTGCTACTCATATGCACTGTGTCCTCTCTTTTAAAGCCATGACACATCAGGTGATCGGCTCCCCGTCTGTCTTTGCTATATTTGATCTTAAACACCTCTCTGTGCTCGGCCGTATTTAAAGCAGTCCAAATAGCATAAATGCCACTGTTACTAAACATAGGTCAGTTTAACACTCAGGCCACAATGAGCCTGTTAACACATGCTTCATTGTGCTGAGATGTTTATTAAGTAGCAGATACTTTCTGAAGGCACTGAATATGTAAATGGACTGTTTATTTGTCACATACAGGGACTGGTTGCTGCATTGTTCAGAGGTCACACAAGTTTTTTCACTTTTTTTTGAATAACCTTTATGAATTGTTTACATCACTTCCACTTCTCAATGTGCAAATATAAGTCAGGTTTCTGGCCTGCACACATAAGACATACTGTACTTTTCCCTCAATTTTATTCTGAATATGATTGTTTCTGTTGGCATCTATGGCGGCTTTTAACTTTACATTTCATATTCTCTATATTCCATTCTGGAGCAATTACAATAATTACTTTCCAAGCGGAAAATAAGCAAGAGACTTTTCAGGAAAGAATGATCACCTCCAGGTGTTTATAGTCAAGCAGAATTACATTATGTTAACAAATATATCAGTCAGAAATGAAACAAAAAATGTTTCTCATTATTACTGTGTTTACGTCGCATTTTAATACAGATTTACACCCAGAGGAAGAAAAGATTTTTGACTTTGACTTCACTCTCTGTAGTAGCTGTGCAGTGCTGCTGCTCCCCCCGATGCATAGAACAGGTGTTTCAGTGGTCTTTTTTTTAACTGATGACAGGGGAGACACAGGGCCAGGAACCAGTAAGTGAAGTCCCCAAAGCCCTCAGAGCCTGGGAGCGAACCTTCAACCATATATCTGCCCCAGTTCACACAGGCCCCCCGCTGTGAGTGTGAGTGTGTGTGTGCATGTGAAACAGGCAGACGTCTCGTAACTGCCTTCATGTTCTCCGACTCTTTCTGACTCCTTCTGTGTTTGAGTAAATCTTTATTTAAAAAACAAAAAATCTAAATCTCTACTAATGACTTATGAGAAAGGTGAAACAGCATTTATAGCACCATCATTGACAGCTTAACGACATTGTGGATTAAATTATACTGAATTACATCTAATTAAATATTCATTTTTCTGTTAGGCTACAAATGTTTTCTGTCAATTTTTCATGTTTTGCCAGGCTTGGTTGCATCGATGGATTCATTTCTCACTTTTAAATCAATCATATCAGACAAAAAGTATCCTCAAGGCCAGAATGAATGCTGTATGGATGAGTGTCATCGCTCGGCGAATATATCATCTTTCAGAGTTAAATGTGCAGCAGCGTACAGTATCATGTGTTAAACAATGATTTCATCACATGAAAAATCATTCATGACGTTCTTGGTTATTATCTCTGACACAGTAAAAATTCTAGTGGCAACTATTACACTTTTTATTTTAATCACCATATATTACTGAATGATGCATCAGAAAGGTGGAAGTCACTGTGAGATTTCTGGGAATAGAGGTTTCAGGGTGGGGGTGGAGGATGACGAGGGAAAGGTTAATATTTGACACGAGTCCTGGGAAAGAATTTCTGCAAACATTTGTGATGTTTTACAGATGGAATTTATTCTAATGTCCCACTAAATTAAAGATTGTCACTCATTTGGTTTTGGTGTGATTTTACAAAAGGTGAAATTTGAAGCTCAAAATTTGAAGGATGTGTTTTTTATTGAAGTTGATCTTAAAGTATATGTGTGGTTTGAAAGTTCTTCTTGAATATCAAATGACTTGAGCTGTATATAATTTAGCCTGTGTGTTTGTGCACATGCTCGTCTCTCTGTATTTGTGTGCATGTGGGTTTTGTGTTTATGTGTCCATTCATAGGAACATCTGTTTGTGTGTGTGTGTGTGCTTGGCCCAAATGTGTTGTCCATGTGTAAAATAAATGCGACTGTATTTTTAGCATTGGAAGTTTGAAATCAAAACATTTGACTGCAAATGTTCCAAAAAAAAAAAAAACTGCAGTGATGTGTTGGCTGACTTAAATATCACTGCTGAAGCGTTCTTGGCAACGTTCCTTCAAACCAACAAATGTTCCAAAATGATTTTCAAAGGATTCTATGCATTAGGACAATTTGAGAGCATATTATCACACTAATATAAGAGACTAAATGAAGATCCCCAATATCGTTCTAGGAGAGTTTATCCAAAAAAGAAAGATCGGAAAATGTGAAATTACCTTCAACAGTAGAGTAGATTTAATTGCCCACTGACCAGTAACCTGGCATGTAGATACAAACAACAATGTTGCTACAATGAGACTTTTCAAGAAAACAGAAGCAACATAAAAACCGGAGAGCACAGTTCAAGCACAGTAAATGTAGAAAGGCAAGAGGCTTGTGTAATGTGTTGGCTTATTAATAGAGTACTTTCCAGTATGGGTTGGGGGAACACTCAGAATATGTGTGTGTGTGTGCACAGTTGTTTCATGAGCTCAGTGACTTCCTTTTCAGTTGTGCGGACATGGACGCATGGTGTAAATGATTTCATCAAATACCATATCCCAAAGACCAACATGCCCGGAAACGCACAAACACAAAAACAGACTCAGACATAAGCCAAGTATGTTTTAGCAATGTGACTATTTCAGTTTAAACATCTGTGCCCATGCATACACACACACACACACCTGCTGCTTTTCCTTTTTTTTTTATTAATTAAAGCTTTTGTTGTGCTGCTACAAGGCCACAGTCACACTTTGACTAAATAATATTTCTCACTGCATCACTGAAACATCTATAAAAGTGAGGCTGGAATTACTGTGAGTTTAATTGGTCTAGAGTGCGGATTTCCTTCAAAAACACTATCCTATAGATGCACTTAGGTATCAATCAATAGTAGAGGAGCGGGGAATGAAGATTTGGCTCATTATGTGAACAGACGCTTTCATTTGCATTCTGGATTGACTGACCTAAATCAAACTAAAATCAGGTTTTTAGCAGTAACACAAAATTTTTGTTGCGTGCTTTGTTGTGGATACATTACTTAAATCCTTCCTTTTTAGGTTTCTAGCTGATCAGCATGCTCCAGCAAATATAAGCTTAGCTGAATACGTTTCAGACCTCATTCATGTATTGACCAGTATCAAGAAAAATCATTTAAAAATGAAATTATGATGTCATCTTACTAATAAATATGTGACATTAAAATAAATTCTAATTATTAAAGCACCTCAAGATTCAAGATATTAAGAATGAGACACTTGACAAACACATTTTGACCTAATTTAGAATAAATTTTATATTAATAAATATCACGACAGCTTTCAGTTTACGAGCAGCTTACTGTTCAGTCTCTGGGGTTAAGGTATAAAAATAAACTGTATGAAGTGAACTGAAGGAGACAGAAAACAGTTTTGTCTCAACGACAGCAACAACAACAACAACTCTTGCTTTTTGGGCTAATTAAGCCATTGTTAATGGACACCTTTTTTCTCTTTTTTAATCTGCAAACACCAAGTTGTTGTTTTGTAACGGTTTTGACAGTTGGATAGAAATGTAGCCAGTGAAGCACTTTGCAAACAAATGTGTCTATCTACACACACATGAGCCTCCCCAAACCGCCCACCTCCCCAACCTGAAGGCTGTTTAATGAGATATAGGATATGCATGGTACACGTCCAAGTTGAAAGAATCAGTCACTGGTGGCAACAGTGCTGATCCATCAAGGATAGCACCTTTTACCCTGAAAATTCTGCCAACTCAGGAGGGCAATTAACACCTCGGCAGCCTGGGTCAGAAATGAGCTGAAGATTTCTCCCCTGTGGACGCGGCGGTCGGCCGCAAAGCCGCAATGCTCTTTGCTGATGCGCTGGTCTAAGTATTGGTGTGTGTGTTAGTGAGCATGGATGTGTGTGAGAGAGAGAGAGAGAGAGAAAAGAACTGAGGGTTTTGTGACGGTGTATGTGAGAGGAAAAATGAAAATGCCTGTGTGTGTGCGGTCCTGTGTGTGTGTGCGGTCCTTTGTGTGTGTGTGTATATGCAGTGCTGACAGGCAGCGAGAGGTGTTCAGGTAAGGTGCTCCGCAGGGTAATTATACACAACCTCTGGAGAGTTCACGCTGGGGCATTGTGGGTATTTTTGTTTGTTTTAGCCATTTCCTTTTCCTCTCTTCTTTAGTCGTCCACATGAATGAAATATCAAATGTACCTCAGAGGCCTGTGCTAGGTTTAAAAGAGCATTCATCTGCATATTAGGATTGATGCTAGGGGGAAATGTGATCACGTCTCTGGACTCCAGACACACGTTTTTTGAAATTAATATGCGCTCGATAGGCTGTGGTGAAGAGGTTTCATGAATATTCATCAGGCTTAATGTGGATGTCTGCAACTGATATCACCGTCGATTAGAATAAAACATTCTTAATGTTCTTAATTGGCTGGAGTCCCACGACTGCATCAGGTTTTCATCTTATAAACATTTGACGCGTCCAATTCAAATCCTACAGCCTAACCTCTGAATACTAAATCTCCTGACCTTTGATCAAGGCAATTAACCTGCTCTATCAATTATCAAATGAAGCATAGCATGGCATGTTTCACATTTACATGCAGAGGCCAGATTCTTGATCTTGAGTGATCTCACTCAATTTCCTTCTCAAGTACCAAAGTGCAGCATGAAAAACAGAATCTACAGAGCCTACTAGTATCAATGCATTAGCAAATGATCACTTTATTTTGATATGAATAGCATTAGAATTCCAGTCTAATAGTAACATATTACAGACTGACAGAACCATACTTCACATGCAGGCTTGGACATCATAGAAAAAGAAACTAAGTCACATCAGAAACATTTAACCTAGACACCTGCTCCACCTCTAAACGAGCCTCATCCAAGTAACTGAAATCTGACCACTTGCAGTGGTAGCGGTGCTGCACACTTCTCTTGTTCATTTTGGCCCTCATAAATAAGAATAGGAATGTGTGGAGAGGGGCTGTGGAGGCAATGAGCGGGTGCGGGGGTGTGGGGGTCCACACACTGACTGCTAGGGTCACCATCCGTCATGACTCCTTTGCAGACCAAAAGCAAGCGGAGTCTCGCAGGGAGGACCAGGGAAACCTGAGCCCTCAGTTAGACAAACACATGCTACTTCCAAAATAACAATGCACCCCTGTGACAGCGACCAGATCTCTCTGGACAGACATGAGGCATGCTGACACTGAAGTGCGCACTGGGGGGGGGGGATTGCATTACCAAGAGCTTGCAGTCTGAACTACCGACATGTAAAACACAGGAGAGCAGCGGTGGGCTAAAACTAAAGATAATCATAAGTGACAACTTTAGGACACTATAGGCAGGCTGTGTGTCATAAAGTGGAAAAAAGGTCAGGAGGGATTGTTCCTTTGTAACTGATACCTGAAAATGTAGAGGGTTGATTGTCTCCGAATGTGGTTTTACTCTAATCCACTACTGGGCCTACACATGGAGGACAATGCCTAGCTACAAATATTACAGTAGAACAGCTGACAGCCACCATAATACTGTTTACATTCAGAACTATTACATTTTCTATATAGAAAAAAAACAGCAACTGGTCAGCTAGAATTTTGCAGAATTTTACAAAAAGTCAACACTTTAAGAATAAGGTTTAAGGATTCTAATGTTGTGCTGTGACTGCTTCATTGGGGAATTAAAGCTATACTAAAATAATATTTTTATATTGACAAAACCTTTGGTTCAGAGCTACACACCCTCTGTGCATTTTTTATGAGTCGCCGTGTGTAGTGTAGTGTGTCGTTCATTAAATGTAACATGTGCATATTTTTGAGGAGGAAGTGTTCTGTCAGCTCAGAGCAGGTATCTGTCAGCAGGCTGTATCCTTTTGGGTTGCGGGAGGAGGAAGCAGCCTTGACCAGCCCTTTTTTTGTTTTTGCCCCGTACCGCCACCCAGCTGCCCTGAAGCGTTGGACAGTAAATCCACACTGAGAGCATCACACACACACACACACACACATCTGCACCTGCACTCACACACAGTGTTATCTCCGTGTTATGCCTGAGGCACTGATTGAAATATATCCACAACTGTGTGAAAATACAGTGGCAGCATAATTACTTTAACAGTGTGTTTTATAGTCTGGAAAAAAGTAGTAAAATCATTTCCAGTATCACTCTACTGTGCAGATACATTAACTGCATGATTACATGCATTCACATCATTATAATAGAGTCCAAAGCACCATGAGGAAGTTTCTTGGGGTTTCAGAACTTGTTAATGGCATAGGTGTTGTTGTGCATGTCAGGCAGCACTGCTATAAAATTGTTAGTAGAACTCAGATACACATGCTGACAACTGGATTTATGTTTAGTTTTAGTTGACATATTTGTAAAGTGAAGTCATGTCAGATGGTTCAGGACATCAGGAGGTCAGTTAAACACTTTCTTTTGAGAAGAGTTACAGTATAAAAGAGGGAAATGGCTCGACTTGATCAGAAGTGTTATTGAATTTATTGAAGGATAGCTGAGATGTAGTAACTCGTTTTAAAGGTGGTCCTAATTATAATTTCTGTGTGTAAGAGAGAGACAGAGAGATCTAGAGGGAGCAGCAGAAGCAGTGAAGAGTTGGGCATTTGACTTCTTCCATCCACCACCACCCCATCACCCCCAACTCAAGTACTTCTCCCAGCTGCTCAGATTTACAGGTGCCACGACCTTTTCATCATAGGAAGTCGCCACAACCGCCTGGGTCTCCCTCTGCCGGCTCACATCCATCTATCCATTGCTCCTCCTTCCCCCACTCCCAGCATCAAACCCACCCACTCTCCCACAGCCAAAATATACCCCTCTGTTACAAAGCCAGGAATCTTTTTCAATGACTCCATCTTGCTTGTTAGAAGCAGAAATGAGAGCAAATGCTGTGAAGCTTGCATCTGCCTTGCACTTTTTGTGAGAAGAGCGATCAACAGGAGGGGGTTGTTGAGACATTTGGAGAGCGGAACACCTGCAGTTTAGTGGATATTTATTTCAAAGTTACTCTCTGTCCCATGGATCCATGCATTTATGAGTGAGTTTAAGCTGGCTTTGTAAGTGCCAGCTGACAGAGGTATGACTAATGAGCACTCAGGAGAGACCTCAATGCTTTTCTTTTATTTGGAAAGCAGCAGCCATATTTTATGTCTGATTATTTCAATATGTTGTGTTGCGTAACGGTCAACACCAGCAGCCAAAGGTGGATGTTTCTGATATTTTTCACTTATACTTGAACACTCTGTAATTATACTGATTAGAAATAGTTCCAGTCAGAAGTATCACACCAAAGGACAATAAATCAGCAGCTCCTTCACCCCAGGGTGGCCTAATTTTAGCCAAATCTGTTAATGACATCCCAAGAAGTTTCCATGGACAAAACAGAGAACAACATCTTGAGTCACAGTGGATATAAATCTCCATGATAATCTGGATTCAGAGCAAATAAAATGAGGTGTTATATTGAATTTGTTGAACTCAAGCCTGCAATGGTTGTAATAAGCCATTACATGATAAAAAAAACAATAGCTCCAAGCCCTCATATTGACTCTATAGACCTACATTTATGCAGGACGAAAACACATACATTTGAAAAAAGCAATCACAATACCTATATAACATTAGTTTAAAAAAATTAGAAAGTATAATCAAAATATTACAAACTGTGTATTTTGTATTTTTATCTGATGTTTTAAATGGAAAAACAAACAGCAGTGTTATATGAGGTAGTTTAAAAAGGGATCTAAAAACACAAAAGTCCAGAAACCACAAAGTACAACAAGGAAAAACTATAAACAAACCAAAGCACATGTAATCTAAGATAACCGAGGAACTGGAACACACCAAGTAACACACAGCACAGAACTTCACGGAGGAAAAACAGGCCGATGGGGAACACAAGACTTAAATATATGAGGGTAAACAAGACAGGTGGGACACATTAGGGCGGAGCAAGCAAAGGAGGGAAAACAAGAGGAAGCAAAACTAACAGGATCACACAAAAAAAGGAAAACAAGAACACAGAACACAGGATCACAGCAAGCAGTCACATTTCTAAGGTGATTCAAACAATGTAGATGAATGGATGAATGAATGGCTTCAAATATGTTCTATTCAAATCATGTTCTTTTCCCTGACCTGCCCATGCAGTTTAGCTGTCTATAACCCAGACCAAAAAACAGAATTTAAGTGAATTAGAGGACGCAAACTTAGCCTGCAGTAACTAACTGCATCTGCATTGCAACTATCATCACTTTTATTGTTTTGTGCACCCGGACACAAGTCATCCTCCCGTTGCTGTTGCTGGAACTGTCCAGCACCCCTGCTACCTCCTGACCTGGAGTTTTGTAATTTTGTGTCCGGGAAAGAGATGCTTGATTTGTTGAAAAAACAAAACTCAAGAAAAAAACTAAATGATAACAGTTTGCACAAAACAATAGATGGAATAACATGACTCTGCTACATAATGGTGTGAGACTGTGTTGTTCTGCATCGGGAGTAATTGTCAATCAGCCCATTCTGCAATATTATTATTTAAATATTATAAGAAACTTTTGTTTGGCAGACCCAAAACTGTAGTACACATTGTACATCCCATAATTCAGCCCCTCTTCCTTAAAACACCTCTAAACCCTTGGTTAAACACTATATCTGTTTTATGTGCTTATTGACTGACATGATTCCTTCAAAACCATAGGACCACAGAGCAAAGTTGGCCCACACTGTGCCATTCAAAGTGACCGTTAACATCTCCCCAGCAGATGGATTAGCGCAAATAGCCTCATATATGCCTGAAAGCCAATTACACCTCCATTCGTGTAATAATGAACTCATGAACCCAGCTTTATTGGAAAAGGCTGAGAGATCGGGATCAATATGAATGGACTGAGGGAGCTGAGGGACATAGGGAGTTAGATCCACTGCACAGTAGGAAAAGCTTCCCAAACTTGAATTTATTTGGATGTCAATGAGCTCCCTGCGAAATCCATCTCCTTCACCCGCTCTGCCTGTATTGCTTCATGCAGGGAGTGATAAAAAGTACTTGAGATAGACAGATCCGGCTGCTTAAGATGGATATTTACACATTTGTATAACAGGACATTGAGGTAATGGCAAAATAATTAATCTACATTACAGATCCTATCTCAAAATTGTGCATAATAAAGCTATTAGTTCCTGTGGATTGAACCCTGGGGGATCATTCAGAGGTCCTGTGAAGAGGAGCGAGGCTGCCTGACACTTGCAAACACACATACACACACGGCCATCCAGGAGATGCCAGAAAGCTAAATGGAACTCTTCTAGCCTTTAGCCCAAATGGAATCAAAGTCCATTGACCCCTTGTACTCCATTAAGGAGAATTAATTTGCCTGCATATCAAAACACTATTAAAAGACTGAGGTCAGTGTCAAGTAGGGGCCAAAATGTTATTGATTTTGGAGGTCACACACACGCTCAGAGAAATGAAATGCAGAGTTAAGACATTTACTGGACATTGCTATATTACCTCTTTATAAGCCTAGGTCATTCAGGGGGGAGATGGACGATCACTGACCCTTTCCGTTAAAATGAACAAAAAAGATAGCTAGTACATATTTAGATGACACCTTAATGTAACAACAAACAAAATACTTCTTAATTTGTTACATGTTTGGCATGTTAAAGCAGTTGTATTACAACAAAAACTTGTTTTAATTGAAATAAAGTCATGTGTTGGCAACAATCATGGCTATGAAAACAGCTATAGTTATAGCCATCATTTCTCACCCATTTGTCCCAAATTTGAAAAAAATTACATTATCATCTTTGTGAGGGAGGGCAGGGACAGAGACATCAGGGCTGAAAAGCTTCATCAGGGGTTTATCTGCTAAACAACCAGCTCCGATGCCAAGTTTAGCATTTGACCTCCAAAAAAGACAAACTACTTATTATACTCAGTGGATAATGATGTATGTTCATAGATGCTGTATTAGAGTTTTACATAAAAACATCCACACAGGTGCTGAGCGCTTCCTCTTACTTCCCTATAATGGATAAATTCAAGTTTTTTTTAATGAGAAGAAGAGTTTAATGCCAAACTATAACAGAGGAAATAAGTGTGTCAGTGTGTGTGTTGTATTGTGTTTTCTTTGTTGTCATGGTTGTAAACTCATCCTGTGCCAATTCTTAGAAACCCAATGACGCCAGTTCAGCTACTTGAAGTTACGCAAACACGCACTACACAGCCTTTATTTTGAGTCGCATCTCACGGTGCCATTTAAAGCACACAATGTGTATGCTGTCCACAGTAGGATTAAGAGACAAGGAAAGGGGTCCTTTTATAAACACGCAGTCTGTGTTTAACAAGATGGCTCCTGGCCACTGTGGGTGTCTCTGATGTGGACGGTTTTTGTGCAACTTGTCCCTTTTCCTGGTAAACAGTGCAGTACCTGACGCCTTTCCCTAACGTGGGGATAGTGGCATGGGATCCTCAGGATGGGACGTAACCGCTTTCAGCACTTCCTTACATCACCCCCCCTCCCTCTGAAGTGCGACTCTTGCGTGTTTTATTGCGAGGCCTGGGTGAGTATGAAAACAAACGGGGGCCCGACTCAGAAGCTTTGATGTCCCATTTCCTGGTCTATTATTTACGTCTGTTTCTCACGAAGCGTTTTTTTTTTTGTTTCTCTTTCACTTGATTACTATGCGCTTCCTCACACATTTTCAGCCTGACCTCAGACAATGTCTTGCACTTTAATGGTTTCTTCTTGCAGGAAGCTATAAAGGACTTTGGTGGTAATTGTCTTTTTCTTTTTTTGGTCTGTCTGAACTTAAATATTATGAAAATAACAAAGCTATAGCATTTGTAATTTTCTAAAAAGACTTTAGGATTGTTACAAAAAAATCAACAAACAAACTATTTTAATACTAAATAATAATGAAAAATGTATATTTGCAACAGAACTTAATTTCAAAATGAAAGGTGGAAAATAGGAAACTAATCAATGAAAAAAAAATCTAAGGAGATCATAGAGCAGGAAGTCAGTTGCAATTAACCAGAGTTCATCTCAGGTCTGACCGATGGACTCCCCAGCACATCTCTCACCCTGACCCATGAGCTCCACCAGCTCAGCAGATACATCAAAAAAGCCCTGTCCTCAGTGGAAACCAGTGCTCCGCTTCAGGCAAGATGGTGGATGTCATTAGGGACCCTGCTACTGAGGGTCACTGCACGGCTTAGTTTGTGTCTCGGGCTGATTTTGATGTACGATCCAGGACTTTTTGGGGTGATGCTGAACATAAATACACACAAACCCTTTGGTTTTTTGTTGAGCATCCACACTCAGCATGTATGCTACAATATGCACTCTCCGCCTTTTTTCCCATGATGACAATGTGTTCTTGCAAACATGCAGTTTTGTTTTCTGTGACTGTCGGTGTTTCCTAGAGCAAACATGAGAGACTGTAAGTGATGAAGTTTTTTGAAGTCCCGTATGTACTTTAATGATCTGTTCCATAGTTGTCATCAATCAGCCAGTCATCTGTCGTGATGCCTTTTCTAGTATCCGCTAGTCAGGTTCCAATATCAGAAGCACTCAAAAGCATCAGCAGAAAGCCCGCAGTCCTGACACTCAGTCCCCACAAACACATCACTGGTGAAATAATTGGAGCTAGTTTAAGGGGTGTTTAAGCAGACATAACTAGAAGGAATGCTCCTGAGCAGGGAGGGGGTACACATAAAAGGGATGAGGGGGAGAAAGTGACTACGAACTGGGCAGATAGAGTGAGTAAGGCGGGGAAGTGAGTCTGGCCATCGCGTGTTTGAAAGCAGCAGTTGGGACCCTGATGACAGAGTGGTCTTTGGGAATTTAAGAGCAAGGGCTCAGAGGTGGGTGTTTCCCCCCACAGAGGACCCGGCCAGGAAGGAAGGCTTTGGCTTTCAAAGCATCCACAGCTTTATTTATATTACATATTTTCATCGCCAGGACTCTTTCAAAGGGAGGAGAGAGCTGTTTTCCAATTTCCAATATGCTTTGGCCTCTGTCTTTTATTTCCCTACTCTGTCTCCGACAATGTATTTGTTTCCGGAGCGACGTTTGCCCAGGGTCTGTGTGTGGGGACAGTGTTTACCACTGAAAGACACAGACGATGTTATTGTTGAATGTGGAGAGAGTGATGGGAGGTTGCGTGATTGTTTTGCCTCACCTGTTTTCCAGTGGGGTCTAGAACCAGAGAGGAACAGCCAAAAGAACAATGGCACAGAGGCCTTGGAACAACCGCATGATGAAAGGTATGGTCTCCACACTGCAGAGACATCAGGTCCTTTTATTGAAATTAGCCTTTGTTTCCTTATTCTTATTAAAACTGTGAGGGTTTCCTTGCTCAAATGACTAACAATGAAAGATAGTTATGGCGTTATTGTTGTTTTTTTGTATTATAATTCAAGTGTCAACAGATATGTACTGAATAAATATTTAGGGATGCGAGTCTAAATAAATCTTGAATGGATTTTTTTTTACTGAATGTCCAATTCATTACTTTTCTCCATGGGCGTAGTTGCATTGAATTTGGCTCAGAGGGAATTAGCACCTGTTCATAGAGTGTCACATGCAAAGATTCTGAAGGTGAAACACAGTATTTTAAGTTTGCACAATAATAAGTAAATAAGACAATGAAACAAAACAAAAAAACAAAAAGTTTCAAGCAGCATGTATCTTCTCCTTTCTGACCCATAAAACTGAGCAGGGCCACCGGTGACCATCATTAACCATTGTTAGGCCAAGACAGCTACTGATAAATTAGTCATCCATCAAAGGGTCCCATATCATTTGAACTCCTCTGATCATTATTGGAGGCAAACAATGGTGCCATTGGGAAAACTGTCAACATGCTCCCATCCCCTGTCTCCTCTTGGGAATGGACCACCCCAACAACCAATTAGCATTGGTGCCCTGGGGGAATTAAAAAAAGAAGAAGAAGAAGAAAAAGCAGAGAGCTGCTTCTTACCTGCATGTTCCAAGGAGTGAAGCTACTATCCAACTTTCTGATAAACTTTCTCAAGCTCTTCCCCCAATGGAGCATTATGTTGCAGTCAGATGAACTTGGGAATCTTCCATGAGCTGTACAGTTTGAGGGTGTAAATAAAGAAATGTTATTATTTTCACATATTTTTGTCATGTCAGACACATTTTGTATTATGTTATGGTCCTCTAGCTGTTTACTTGACATATATGACTACATGGTGCATTTATTATGTAATAACACTTATGATTACATCGTCATATTATCATTATGTCACAATAAGATTTCTTTTTCTTTAATGAATGTAAAATGACTCTCCTGGTATCATCAATAACATTTCAAAAACTGATACACTATCAGTTTCTTTCCTGTATGAGTAAATTCTTACTTATGACATCATCTTCAGCTGAGGAGATGCCTAAAGACTTGACAGAACATTCTTATACAAACAGGTGACTTCAGGTAAAGACACTGTGTGTGTGCCACTGCACAGCACTCCTGAGATGCTTCCCTGCCGGCACAGAGCTTAATTAATTAAGAAGGGGGGTGCCACCCGCCCCTCTGGACCCAGGGGTAATCATACAGGGCAAATTACAGCATGTTGATCTGTGTGCTGGGAGAGGGGAGAACCGTCAACGCTGCTGTCATTGTTGATTAATTTCTCTGTATAGATCCTGACACTGCAGTGCATGTGTAACCTGTCACAGAACACCCATGTGTCTATTCATCACTGCCTGGGAGGTAGGTGTGTGTGTGTGTCAGATGTATAGTGCTCAATTTTTGTGTGTAATTTTACAGCGCTGTGTGTATCTATATATGTGCTATGAGCATAGGGGGAGCTTGTGTGTAAAATGTGTGTATACAAGAAGGCATATTATCATTATTGAATGCATACATATACCATCCTCTAATTTTGGTGTGAGACTGTGCACCTGTGAAGCGGGCAGCACCACTACCTAAACAAGATGGTGATGCCTGATAAGAACAAGTGACGTTCCTGATGACAAACGGCTGATAATGTCTGGTGACTGGGCGGGTCCTGTGACTGTATGGAAGTGTATTGATTAGCCTTATTACCCAAAGCATCCGTCTTGGGAATAAAAGAGGGGAGTGAGGGGCAGAGGGGGTGGGAAATTAGCTGGGCTCCGCCTCCGCTGATGGACTGATTGCTCAGGGGGCCCTGAGGAGAACAAATGGCCCCTGCCTGACTACACATACACTATAGACACTTATCACCCAACACAGATTAAAACAATTAGTACCAAATAAAATTTTATAGAATTTATTCAAGTTATGGAAATAACATTGTACCCCGCCTCTCACCCGTAGATAGCTGGGATAGACTCCAGCCCCCTGTGACCCTGCACTGCAGGACAAAGCGGATTCAGAATAATGAATTGAGAACAGGATGGATGGATGGATGGATGGATGGATTGATGGAAATAATATGGTTAAGTTTAGAGCAAATTTTTACATTTTGAAGCCAGTTACAGGTCAGTGGTTGTGAAAAAAAATGCCAAAATGTGTCATTTGTTTTTAAAACTGTGATTAGAATAATGCAAAAACATGTTGGTAAGAGAAAGGCTCATAAGACTGATGAGTGCCAAACATTAGTAGTGACCCCAGCAGGTTAATCACTGCCCTATATGCATATGTATTTGTACATAAAAAAAAATCATGTTCAGTGATGCACTGATATTATTGCAATGCAACATTTAATGTAATTTAAATTAAATTAATAACCAAATCAGCTGAGGACATTGTGTGAATATAAACTAAGATTACTATCATCACATAAGCATTTGCTCATGCTGTCAGAGACAATGTAAACTTTCCATAAATGCATCAGGTTCTCAATCAGCCTCTCATCATTTTTTAATCAACATTAATCTGCCCTATATTAATTATGTAGTACAGCTGTTCTGTTGCTCTATAGGCCTCTCCACACTACCCTACAATTTCTGTGTTAATCACATTTCACTGTAATGATCTACTTTCCCGAACGTATTGATGAAACCACTGCAATTACTTAGCTCAATATTTCCCACATTAGTCGGCCTTAGAAGTGTTTCACACGTCCATTTATCTGCATGGGTTTTTAAACGGCATAAAATCGCCTTCAAAGTGCATTCATATTTTATTCTATTGAGATATTGCTTGGCTGATGGGCTGCCGGTAATTCATAAGCCAAAGTAGGAGTAAAAGCCAGAGCGTGGACTTTCCTGATAGGAAAGCTGTTTCTAGTGGAAGGGGTTTCTTTTCCACTGCTGCTGACCTAAAAGACTAATTCATTCAATTACCAGTTTCCCTGTCAAGACACTATGAAATATGGTGGTTGGTTTCCTACAGACAGAGAAGTGATGATAAGCTTTTTCTTGCTTTCACTTTTGGAGATGTTTTTTACAGATTCTGCATCATTGCTTCTCTTGTTTGTTACTGGAGAGTGAAAATTACTTCTGTGAACTGCTGAGTTCTGTGATGCTGTGGTCTGTTTGGGTCGCCATAGGTGTGACCATCTTAGTGCTGTAAAAATGAGGTCACTTTTTCTGCTGTTTCACCAAATTTTCTCAGAGGTCAGGAAAAGGCATATCTGGAGCCTTCTTCTTTTCCATCTCTTCCCATGAAACATTCTTTCGTCTTCGTTCTTTATGTGCCCTTAAAAAATTCCTAACTTAAGGATTCACAGCTTCAAAAGAAGCTGTGTTAAATCTTTTCATCATTTCATATAATTTCTTCCCATGAAATTATAGCTATCTTCACTAATGCTCAGCAAATTACAGACGCCTAACATCCTCCTTGCAGGAAGCTAATTCATTTTCCTTTCCACTTAACCGAGGCTGAAAATCATTATGTTTTTTTTCTGTTTTCTGACTACTTTATTCTTGGTTAAGAAAAGCCCCTGCTTCATTAAAGTACTCTGTTTAGAGGGAGGAGGAGGGCTGCGATGTTAGTGGGATCAATCAATAGCCATCTTCCCCTTGCCTTACTGTAAACGTGCTGAAGTATTTATGAATTAATTGACTTCCTTCATCCAAATAGGAAGAACCTACCACCATCTCCTGAGCTGCGGTGTGGAGGTCACAAGCACTCTTGGTAATAAATAGAAAAGGGCTCTTTTTTTGCTGTCAGCAGAGTTGGTTGGTGGTTACCGCAGCTTAATAGCTGATGAAATTAGAAAGTGACATCTGAACTTGGCCTGTTAATGCAGGTTTCCTCTGTAAAGATTTAAGGTTATGTAAAATTTTGAAAGAGGTTGGACATTTTATCCCATTGGAAAAGCTGAGTATTTATAATTTTATATATTAGATAATCAGTCAGGACTCCCACAATTTCTCATTATGCTAGGAAGATGTTTCTATTCAAGGTGGTACCCTGACCGACTTTAAGTGTTGGCCTCATATTAGATGGAGATAGAGAAATACTTTATTAATCCCCTGTAGATGTTCCCTTTGGAAATTTAAGGAAAACATTGACTTAAAGTCAACAATCATGAGTTAAAAAATAATTTTGTTTTGCACATGTGTTTCTCCTTTTTCGGTAATTCTGAGGTAACATGCTCAATGAGCTTGTTGGTGGCAGGGCCTGGTGATTTTGTGGATGGATTGGTGTGTGTGTGTGTGTGTGTGTGTGTGTGTCACTCAGATCCATTGAGTTTTGGTGAAGGTCAGTCCCATTGTGGCCAAGACTGTAATAACCACGGCAACAGATTGGATTGTGGAGGAGGGGTGTATCTTTAATGTCTGCATGTCCTGATAGCCTGTATCACTGAGGTGTAGCAGAGGATGCTGGCCTCACATTGTAACTCTCTTGAGCTCTGTTTATGTTTGGACAAATGTACACAGCAGTTTAACCAGCCATACATTTGATCAGATTAAGGCAATCCACATAATATGATCTCTGGGATCTATTCAACAGTACCTGGTCTGCAGACAGGATTCTATCTGTGCTCATAGAAAACCAGTTAATACAAATCAGCTCCAAGATTTTCCAATAGTTTTACTTCGACCATGATGTCAGCACATCAGAATGATCATGGCACTCCACAGAAATGGAAGTCACTGTCTGGGAGCAACACTGATGACCAAATCATCTTTGAATTGTGATAGAAAAGCCAGCGTAGTCCCTCTAAGAACCATTAAGACATAGTATTACCTTTTGGTAAACTTGGAATACGTCTCTATATGTGGGTGGTAGATCTTTAAGAAAGCACCAATACAGCAACCTTTATCTGCATTTTCTACATTGCTTAGAGTTGATCTAATTACACCTAAAAAACTAGCCAAGGACCAACTAAGGGGCTGCTGTGGTTCTGTATGGGCCCAACCACAGACAGGTGGTGCAGGTAGTAGCTAGACAGCACCAATACAACTTTGTGGTAGGCACTGCAACAAAATTTACTTCACACGGACCGTAGCAGACCCTCAGAAAGTACATGTCAACACCAGACAAGTCCCGAGACTAACCCCAGTCAGTTTGCCACTGTTAAGAGTTTCCACCCTGTGAAAATGCTGTTACAAAATTGAGAACACTGACTTTGTCAAAACAAATGATACTTTACATCAGTCAAACACTAAGCAACACTACCCAGCCGCTACATGTGCAGCAAAAAGCTTCATACAAGCATTTCTCTTTTGTGCCATTAAATACTCTCTAAAGTCCAGTGGAACTACGTTCTGCCTCTGTGGTTGGATGTTGCTAATGCATCCCAGATTATGGACCACCACTGTTTGAGGTGAATTACTTTTCGGGTACACCCGACATACATCGGCAGTCTGTATTTGAAACGGTCTAAATCATGTGATGTCACAAATTTCATTTTGAGCTTGTTCTGCCTCCCCCCCTACTTGGCGTAGGAGGCTACCCAACACTTGGGTGGTATTGGAGAAGCAGGGAGCAAGCAGACATTTTTTTAATAAAAAAAAAAGGGAAACATGTTGAACAAGCTTCTTCCCCTGCCATGGTGTAGCAACCGCGGGTGGAGAACAGTGTAACCAACCACCCTGAGAAAACATTGTGGTTTGACCACCACTTATGACGCTGGACTGGATAAGAAGAGATGCTGGTGGGAGTGATTCTCAGAGGACAAAATGAGGGGAGGTTTTCCTGCAGGCAAGCATGCTCTGTATAGCCACTTTTTAAGAGATCCAAATGAAAAGTTGGATCTCTCTATCTTTACAGTCCAAGTGACAGTCAAAGCAAGACGTTAGGAGTGGGGTTATTTTTTCTGTTTAGGCCCTAACCACAAGGTTTGCCACTTTCCAGCTGTGATATTAACTCTTTTCATAAAGGTGAGACCACACGTGAAGCCCTCTTACCCCTGACAAGGGAAACAGATTATTTTTAGAGGAAAAACTCCACCAGTTCCAGTTTTTTTTGTAGAGATTTATGACCCCCTCTCTCAACTCAAATAAAAAAGAACACATGAATGAACTAAGAATACCAGCCACCTACATAGAAAATGATACCGGGGGATATTTGTATCCTTCCTGTTTAATGAAACACAAAATTAGAGTGTTTCCCTCTTTGTATTCATTGATTGGAGCAGATTCTCTCTTTTTTTAAATGGTGTTCTGCCAGTTGGGCAGAATGAGAAACCCATTTATATGTGTTTGGGTTGGGAGGAAATAAAGGGAGGCATGGCAGATCCTGGCTCGCTGAGCATGAAGTGCACTGTGTGTGTGAGTGTGTGTGTTGATACATTGATACTGAGTTGTTACCTAAAATGCTGCCTTGATCTTTCACTATCACTTCATTCATGTGTGTGTGTGTGTGTGTGTGTGAATGATTACATATGTGTTCAATTATTGTTTGCACAACAATGAGGCAAGTGTCAACATAACCCAAGCACAATGTAGCTTCACAAGTGGGAGCACTTGTAAAATAAAGTGTGTGTGTGTGTCAGTTGACAGCCCTATCTGCATCCTCTTTGGGTTCGGTCCCATTTCCGTCTGGACAGTTCCAAAATAACTGCCCCCCTTTCCCTCCACACAACCTGCACATTCACACACTCACACACACTTCCTCTGAACACTGTAGCACATCGATCAAGACAGGACCTGAACTTTCTATCTCTTCCTGAGATATAGCAAGGAGTCAAGGGACCCACAGAACATGCATGGTATACACAAAGACAAACATTTAGTACACTAATATGCTACAGGACCTCTTGGATATAACATCACCTCGTTTCCTCTTGCCTCGCTTTTAGCAGCTTCCTATGTACTGCAGGTTTGCATTGTTTGAGCCACACATGAAGAGTCTCCAAACTCTGAGTCATCCACCTGTTTTGGCTTCAAAATCCATCTCACAGTAAACAACTTGCACATCAGTAAGGAAAAGTTGTCTGTCCTTGCCAAAAACCCCTAGAAAACCAGGAAACTGGTGAGGTTAGTGAGTTCTGATTATGAGGACTTGAATGAAATCACTGTAAACAAGTAATTCAGGTCACAAGATTTAGCATTTATCCATGTGCATATTTGTGGGTAGCAGACATTGATGATATGCATGTAAATAAATGTGTGTTTGATGCATAGACTGTACAGAAGCTAGCTAGTTTTCATTGTTTAAACATTTGTATTTAATTAGATATTGTTAGCTTTAAAAAAAAATTAAAAAAGAAGTTGTGCACAATGGCAGCAGCCAAAACTAGACAAAAAAGTTGAGGGAGGGGTGTGCCTGATGCAGACCTGGTTGGAAGAGACCATGCCACTTAACCTATTGACCTTTATTGCACAGAAGATGGCATATTTTTCCATCAAGGCAATGTTCACAAGGGAGGGAAGCAGATCTGCTTCACCCATCTTTATATACAGTCAAGGAAAAATAAATTGAAATATAATAAAACAGACACATCCACTGCTCTGTGGCCATCTATATATATATATATATATATATATATATATATATATATATATATATATATATAAGAAAAATACAATTCATAACTCAAAATTCAAACCACACGCTGCTTCCTTAACAATCTGCATTGTATGCCCAATTTGTGCATATTTCCTCTTTTTTGTGTGTGGTTTGTGTGTGTGTGAGTAAGCAACGTAGTTTTCCACATGGTTTTGCTCCTCTGTCCTGGCTACTTGATGAAGTTTGAAACATTGAAATCCATGGATATCCATGCATAATCTTCCATCCTATCCCTTTCTGATCAACAAAAGGGGGATCCTGAAAGCCTTCGCTGTAATCTGCACACTGGAGGAATTACATGCACACACAAACAGACAGACACGTGATCATTCACACAGTTTTGCCAGACATATGTTCTCACTACACTCAAAGTAAAGCACACGAATTAACATATACCAACCCACACAAACATAAACAAACTACACACAGCCATTCATACACGTATATGTATATATGTAAACACACAGATGGACTGCTGTGAGGGGGTTCTCCTCCTGTATCCATCACATGTCAACTATTTGGTTCGACTAGTTAATAAACCTTTGCTTCCTGGAAAACACTGACATCACCCCCACACCCCCATGCTTGTATAAAGACGAGTCCAAGATAATGCTGAATAGAATAGTCTAGACATTCCGAGTCATCTGATGAAAATAAATCTTTTTAATTACACTGGAAGCACGGTGTTTCACATCATTTGAAATAAAAACAAATCATCACGTAAGATTTATTATCAGTGTCTCTAAATGTAGATCCACTTTGTAAGGGATTCTCATTTTTACAAGTGAACTTGTGATGTTCTTTTAATTCTCTGTTATTATGCGTCTCGCATGTGGACACGCTGCTTTTCCAGCAGTGAAAATCTGATTTTCAAAGCTTACAAATCTGCTCAGAAACCGTAGTCACGTGCCATTTTAAACACTCCATTTAACTTTTACTTTTTTGCATCAAGTCTTTAATGTTTATTTCTTTTAACTGGGTATTAGCCAAGCATAGCAAACATTTCTTTTTTTCTTTTTCAAAAGCTTTCTGCTATGTTCAGGATCAGTCTGCACGTAATTTCAGTACATTTGACAGAAAGCATAGAATATGTAAATAATCTGAGAATATTGCTGCACCATTTTTTTTAAAAAAAAAGTTTAAATAACCATTTATGTGTTAATGGAGATTTAAGACGGGTTAAAACACATTTGTTTAATGATAGAAATGTGAGGATGTCAGGACTTTTTCATTTTCGTTGGTTCCATTTGGGTTGAACATTCCTATTGCTAATCTATGTTTGTTCACATAAAGTGAAGCCCAGCTGGCCAAAGATGTAATAAGAAAAATGAAATGTTTATTCACACACCTTAGCACCCACAGCATGCACGCCTTGCATAAAAAAAACATCATCAAAGCCCTGTCATGTTGGAGCGCTGCGTTACAGCCTGCCTCGCTCCCATCTCTACCCCAGGAAGGGAGTCTTTTCCTGGGGCTGCTCTCTCAGCCATCATCCCAGTTCCCCCACCCCTCATCATCCCTGACTGCTCGCAGCCGGCAGGGCTCCCAGTGCTAAACCCACTAGCCTCCACAGATATTTCCTGAGGAAAACATATCACTTCAGGCTAGACCCATCGGCTGACTATGCTGAGGCAGCAGCAGCCCCAGCCCACAATCCACCACAGGCCTCAACCTCACTCTCCCTCCCTCCTCTCTCTTCTTCTCTGCCTCTCTTACACTCTTTCTATTTTGTTCTTTCTGTGTCTTTCCCATACTGCTTGAGAACAGAATCATGTGGGCCAGTAGGTGGAATAATTACAAATCAATAAGACTTATCTTTAAAAAAAAAAATCCATGAACATTATTTACTTGCTCATGTGTATTGAGATGTATTGAAAAACACATTGTCATCAAAACACCCTGGAGATTCAGTGAGAAAAAGCATCATGTTTGATAGTCTAAAAAACACAAGTGATGTGAAAACATGCATCATCAACATCAACCAGTGAAGAATTATTTTAACTGCACCATAAAAATTATGATGGTCGCATAAAAAAAGAAATCTGCAACATCACACAGAACCCCTTTACCTGCTTGCTCTCTGGATAAAAAGTTATTGTAATAAAAAATAACCTTACATGCTATAGCCTCAGGTCTTTTTGTCTTCAATCATGACACAGGTTAAGGAGAGGATAAGACTTCACTTTTGGCAACGGTTCCTATCCCTGAGTCTGAAAGCAAGGAGCATCCGTCAACATCTTTGCAGGGTGCAGAGGAAGGGAAGGACTCGATGATGTGTTTTATGTGGGGAAGGATGGTGGGAACCAGGTGGTGGGATAGTAAAACAGAGAGGACATGTTAAATGTATTGATACCGTCACTTCAGGAAATCCCTCTTAGCCTTTGAGCTTTCATCTCCCCCATCACATGTATTGCAGGACACAGTGGAGTGGTAAATCTAATTAATCAAAAAAGTCATTATTATCTGCTATGAGCTTAATATTTTAATTCTTGAATATGAAACGTGTAGGTATTTCTCCGGCAGCATGGAGGTGGGGACGTATGGCAATGGTAGCTGAAAATGGCAACTGCAAATAGGAAAGGTTTTTTCCTGCTAAATGTGTTTAATATAATGAATTTGTGTGTTATGGATGATCTTCAAAACACACCTTGGTGCAGAGGGGACTCAAACCCTGAACTTCTGAGTGTTTTCTGTGCCTCTACTTGTCCCATCACCAGATGAGGTTGAGCAATACCATAATATCCTCCATTAGCATAAACATAAGCAGGTGTTGTATCTGGAAGGTGTATTACCAAACAAATGTGGTGTGTGTTTGTTTTTCATGAGGATGTGTTGGAATATCGCATGGTCAATGTCAACTGCACTAGTCTGGGTCATCCCCAATTACATGAGCCCTGGTAAAACCAAAGGAAAACTCAAGGACTAATAAAGAAACAGAAGCCTATATGTAAGAAAAACAAGGGGACCAAAACAGAGCCCTGTGGTACACCACTGGTACATTTTGTAGAGTTTGTTAGGCATCTAAAAAATTCACATTATTGTTTCTTTTTTTCAGTGTTATGACACACACTGTTAAATGCAATCTGTTCAGTGTATTTTACATGGAACTAACTATTTTCAGCAGCTTGGTAGAGACCTGGATGCTTGATGTTAACTTGCCATGAACTTAAATCAGATTGAACAAATAATTTACTGCAACTCATAATATATATGAGATGAGTACAAAAAGAAAATGGTAGGATTATGAGAAGGGCCGATAGAATGTCAAATGCAAAAAGAAACAACGGACCAGAGCATGTTTAAAACATGGTGTAGCATAGCACTGAGCCAGTGCACATACTTGTTCTTTGTTTATCTAACAGGAGTTCATGTAGGTTCACACTGTCTACATAACAGGAGTTAAGAAAGAAGCCTAACACAAACAAAAAAGCAGATAGCTGCTGCATCCTACCCTTGCTCTCAAGAAATGTTCCTATCATTATTATTTTTTTACTGCTGCTGCAATGCCTTCTCTGCTTTGGAAGTTCTAGCATCACCTCAGATGTCAAATCCCATCATCACTGCAAAGCCAATATAAAGATTATGGCGACTTAGGCGTATATATTTTGTTAAATATGTTGTTGTTATTCAATAATTAAAAAAAATAATACATTGGCTTTAAAATTGAAGCACATTTTAAAATTTGTGGCATCAATCATTTTGTAATTTTTTTCAAATGACAGGTGTTTCACTTTGGATTCAAACTATTCAGCCGCTGTTTGACCCAGGTCTACTTTCCACCCTGCGCTGTCGCTGAGGCCAGAGGAAGTCAAGGCAAAGAGGTCCATTACACCTCAGGGTCTATCTCAGCCTGCGTCAGGACAATCCCACTTATCATGAAGGATGACTCTATCTGTCCGCCGTCTCATTCTGCCTGTCCAAATGCCCCCACTGGCCCATGCCTACCTGCCCATCGACCGCCTGTGATTTGTCGGGAACCAATCCCAGGAATGATAATTGATTTAATTGGAGGTGATGAATGAAGGGGGTTTATGGATCATGGATCATAAGTTGACGACAGTCTGTGGAATAATGGGGAAAGTTTATGGGTCAAAAGGCAGGATGGTCTTGTTGTGGGTTTGGTAAGTTATGATGGAAGAAGTTTGTGTGCACCATGCTTTTGTAAGTATGCAAGGCAAGTTCAAATCCATGAGTGTCTACGTATGATAAGATCAGTTTTACATGATGATCTGTGTGTAACTGATGGGAGAAATATAGCTCATATAATGTGAAGTGGTCTTAACAACCCTACCGACAGCTATTAAATAATTATAGTATTTACTACGATTTTATTCTGTGGCTGTGAACACAATACAAAAACTCTCTCACCCACGCACACACACACACAAATCCTGTGACAGGAAGGACCCGATGAGATCCTGTTTGATGGATAGGTTCCCATTGCTGTCACACAGGTTACACACAGTATGTTAAAGTGAGTCTGTGAGTTAGGTAAGATAATGTAGGGCAAAGACAAACAGATAAAAAAGACTTTTATACAATATCCAGATATGTTCGCCCTTCCTTTCACATGGTTAAAAAAAAAAAACATGACAAGTTTGGCGAGAGATTTTATGTTGCAGCCAGACTTGGCAGCATCAGAGCAGGATATAAAATGTTGAAATAAGAAACCTGTTTTGACTTTAATTTCAGAGCACATGCACCGAACCAATCTGCAGTAAATCAAGGAAACAGTGACATTTATTGAAACTGGTTAACTGTAAGTTTAGCCAAGAAATACTATTCCTAAATAAACTTGTTAATTATAGCAGCAGGATGTTATCCCCCCCACTAAGCTGCTTATATTCACATCCCTTTGTCAAGACTGCACCCCACCTTTTACTTCTCCACTCTCTCTTTTCACTACCATCCACCTTCCTGTCTCCAAGTTCGGTGTCTGTGGTGAGAGGAACTGGAAGAAACAGCTTGTTCTACACAGATGAGTGGAGTTGTGGGTTCATTGTGCAGCAGAGACAGGATGAGGGTACCAGAGTAATATTGGGGAAGTGTGGTGTTGGAAGCAAAGATTAAGATGGGGGGGGTGAGACGAAAGAGAGGGAAGAAAGGAGCGTCAGGAGAGGAAGGGGGAGTGACAGGCTGAAGGAAGATGAAGCAAAGATAAAGAGAGGGGAGAGAGAAAAGGCAAGTGAGACATGAGCTCTTACAAAGACAGGAAACAACAGGAGTAACGTGGTGAAGTCAAAGAAAAAAGGCAAGGAAGAAACAGAGAGAGTTAGTAGGGTGTGGGCTGCCAGGATACAATTTCCACATTCTTCCTATCGCCACACCTAAATCCTTAATTGTGTGGCCGCAGAGAAAGCACTGCACAGACCACAGCACCGCTGCTAGCCGGCGTTTAGCTGCCGAAAAACCTTGCTGTTTAAATTGGTCGGTAACCCAGTCTGCATGCGACTGGGGTTTTTGGAGTAAGGAGGAGAAAGAAAAGAAACGAAAAATAATACCAGGAAAGAAAAGGAGAAACAAATGAGAGAAAATCCTTTTCGGAATTCGAGCTTGGCGAGGGCAACTGAGAAAACAAATACGAACATTACTGCAAATCAAATTGCCACCGCACCATCAGTGTGTCAAATGTTTTATGGAGAAAGAGTGGCGCCTAACATTTTCTAAATTAAATCATGCAGGAGAGAAAGTTTTATAGCCGAATGTAGTCCATTTAGTGACCTAAACATTAGTAAATAGAACCAAGATATTTACATGTAAAGGTATAAAGTGAAAGCAGAGCGAAGTACCATTTTACTTGTGGTCTAAGCTGATTGCTGGTTGTTTGCTTTGGAAGAAATTCCAAAGCAAAAGGTGCTTTCAGCAGCATTGCACAATGAGTTATGTTAGAAGGAGAGTGGTGCTCCTTTCTCTAACAATCCCCCTTTCTCACAGACACTATGGAAGTTTTCACTTAGTGCCATACTTCGGAGTACTTCAAATGACCACAAGAAAAACAGCGATGGGTACAAAAATATCTCCGTCTGACCTCACCTTTAAAACAAACAAACATGTGAAACGAGGGCTTCTCTGTGCGGCCACAGCCTGGTGTTTGGGTGTGTGTGTGTGTGTGTTTTAGAAGCGCACATGACACGAAGATGAGTGACTTAAGGAACGTACATGGCACGTTGGGGGATTTGGTTGTCTATGAAATAGAAAACTCAGTGAGAACATAATTTTCCTGGAGGACGACAGGCCTCAAACACACACACAAAACACCCCCGCCCCACCCCATACACACACACACCCCAACCATTCCACCCTACGTGCTGTCTCTGATCAATAAACCTCTATTTTCTCCCCCCACACAAGGTTTCCCATTCAATACAGCTGCCACTGGCTTTAAAAACATAGAAGCATGATCCATTTATTATTGGCTGTTACTATGATCTATCTGCTCACCCCACTCTCACCACCACCCCACCTCTCTTTATGTTGCTGCCTATTGGGGAAAGGGGGGGGTCTCTTTATTTCCTGCCCATGCTGCTTATTGACAGGCCGTCACTAAAGGCCATCATTCACGGCACACTGTACATGAGTGTGGAGATATATGGCATATTGTTTGGAAATGTATGCGATTTGGATGGTCTGGTCTGGGTTTATGCAGACGGTTTACCATACTGTTTTGAAAAGTGCAGGGCAGGCAGAAGGACTGGACAAAGCGCAAGACCAAAGCATAACTTGTAGTTTTCTTTGATCTTTAGTTTATTCTTCTAGTTATATATATAAGTATTAGTTCATGAGTTTACATATGTGTGTACTTATTATATGTGTGAGAAGACCCATCTTAGATGCTACAGCTAGAAGTCTAAGCTGCAACCCATATGTAGAGGCCACTAAAGGGGTGTCAAAAACATGCATTCTTCCTGCGGCCTCTAGGGGTTGGCACCAAAGGTCAATCCTCACGGACTCCCATGGTCAAAAAGTCCAATTTTACAGCAGCATAAACATGTTTCAAGCATGGTATGTGTTTTGTTCCTATAGATACGTTTACTTTTTGTGTCTTGTGGTTTTTGCTATACCTCGTTTGTTTCATTTATAGATTAAAATAATAATGGGCGTGACTACGTATAGTAAAACAGGTAGACACTGGAACACCAGTCTGTCCTCATCAGGAAAACACAACATGAGGTTGATGTTTCAGTCTTGGAAGCCTAACAGTGTTTAGAGTAGCAGGGTCGGGCGTACATGAACTCCTGACTCCTGGGTGAAGTTGACTGCCTGCACCAACACTGTGAACATTTAACATCACAATAATGAGGTTTCCAGTGTATGATCTTTGGGCAATCTGGTTATATTGCCATTTTTTTCTTTACTTATCTTTAGGATACAAATAAGTAACCTGCATAATCAGTAACCTCTTTTCAGCTTCTTAAAGGAGGATTGTTGAGCCATTATTCATTCCTGCCATTCTGTGTGAAAGGGGTTATGAATGCTTGAACTGAATAAAACAATTAGAAGCAGCCTTTGATTTTGTGTTCAGAGTAGGTGGGGGTCTTGTTCATTTTAAGGAGAGCTTGAGACCTGGCCTTAAACATACAGGGTTTGAACTTGAATTGATGACGTGTTTGTGTCAGAGAACTGGCCGTGTGTTTTATTTGTCTTGAACATTGGCCCCTTTATGTTAAAGAGCAGCTGTACACGAGCACTAATGTCTGTGGCTTTGTGTTAGCAGCACAACTTGTGAAATATATCCAACTTTTCATCGAGGTGTTCATTTGTAATGTGCTCTGCGTTGTTATATTATAATTCCCACACATGCACACACTGACACGCACACACACTGTCTTGCCAAACCCAAACTGGCTCACCATTTTCTCCAGAGGATCAAGCTGTCAGCTTTCTGGCCACCACAGGCCCGACTCTACCTGACCGCTCCAACTGGAGGTCCTCATTAATGTGGTCCGAAGCATGCCAACTTTTAATAGCTATGCACTACTGTACAGCATCAGCTCATGGGGCCTGCTGCTGTATATAAAAAAAAATAATAATTAAGAATGACCAGAGAAGCCGTCTCACCGCATTCTATAAATACCACACACACAACTTTTTTTTTCTAACTCTGTATTAGTGCCAGGCTTCAATGACTTCATCATATTTCCAGTGTTCCTGGAAAGGAGAAGATGCGGCAGACAACCTTTAGAAAGGTGAAAGCATTTTATCGCTTTTATTCAAGTAACGTTAATGAGGAAATGCTAACTGATAAATGATAAAAGTAGCAAACAAGAAGAAACCCTGTGACACACACCTAAACGTCACCTTAAAACTTGCTTACCACTGGATGTTTTGGCTGGTCAGCGGAAAAAGATGAAGGCGACCATTTTGTCCGGATGATAAATGGCCTGGGCTGACAGGTCACTTCTATCCCTCTCTCTCTCTTTTTTTTTTACTCTCTTCTCTCCTTTTTTCCATCCTTCCCTCTTCCTCCTCCCTCTCCAATCCAAAGCCACAATTTGTTCCCTCCGACTGTGGGCCTGGAGACGGATTCCGCCAGGTGACAGATTTATCAGCATCAGCACGAGGTAAAACGCCTCAAACCCTCAGTAACACCCGAAGACCCACTGCCGGGGAGATGAGAAGCGTCATTTATATCTGCTGGGGGTCCCAGTAAAGGGCAGGGCCTATATATCTCCACAACAGGAGGACTCTGTCTGCATTTCTCAGAAAATTGCTGTTACTTCCATATCCCACTGGAGGAGAAGAATTTTCTCTTTCCTTAAAACATATCTGTGTTTCTTTCTTGAAGTTACCTCACCTTTGGACAAATGAGTATACAAACCACATGTGTGAGAGTTCCACCCGCAAGCCTGGAGGAGAAGGGGGTGGGGGGGGGGGGTCATTTTCGCCCTGGCTGACAAAAAAAAGTCAGGGAGCTGCTGGCTTGAGGTTTTGCAGTGACGGAGTCTGCAGGTGTAACAAACCCTGCCCCACCCCCTCCTCCTACAAGTTGCCACAAAACCACCTCATAGGGGGACTATAATTCATCGAGGTCCAGGCCTCACCCAGAGAGGCCTATGGGTGGTCCACAACAAAGTACACACAGGCATTGGTAGACTCCACCATACGGAAACGCTGTATGTAAAACGCACTACTAAGCTTCAACACACGCTGCCACAAGTATCTGTGTGATTAGCGCTGAAAAAATATACAAGGCCTAGCTATTCTGGAACTCAGTCAGTAAGTTATCAGCTAGTTTAAATTGAGCTAAATACCAGCTGACATGGCCGCTCAAATGGACCAATGATGAGCTGGTCATCTCCCAAACTATCAGCCTGTTTTGGCTGTGTGACTGTATCTTCATTCATGGCTCTTTGACTGTCAGACTACAGAAGCCAGAGGCTGGGCCTGACTGCCCATCTGGCTGACTAAACAACTCAACTGCAAAAGGGAATCCATCCAGATAAAATGAACTCACATCTCAACTCTGCTCCTGTCCAAACTTCTGTCAGAAAACTTGCTGGCCAGCCTCCTTCCTCCATTCCTCACATCAACTAAGACTGTAAAATGACTGCACTGGTTTTCGTGAGGAATGTTTGACTCGGGCATTTAGATCCGAGTCTTCAATCTGGAGTGAGCAGGTGAGGATAAAGGCAGACGTTTAAAGACAATGACTGTGTGACATTTCAAGGACTGTAATCTTTACATTATAGCAGCTCCGGCTCATGATAAGTGGCTGCCAGACCAGAAAGCATAGTTATGTAGAAAATTATATATTTTAGAAAAGTATCATGTAGCACACTTAAATCTGGGGAGTTTCCATGGAGATATTATATGTGTGGTAGCTTATTGTTTAAATGACTGAGTGTACTTCAGAAGTACAGAGTAGACTATTAGTTTCATCTAAAAAAAAAAAAAGAAAGCAGACAGATCCCAAACAATTAATCTCAGTAATATAAGGAAAAAGGTTATCTGGGTATAACATTCATTGCCAGGTGACTGAAACAGCTGGTGGAGCAAGTGGAGGCCTCCTGTGGTTGTATGAATAAAGCTCTTAACATTCTGGGTGGAGGACTCATCACATAGAACAAATAATACAAAACAATACAAAAAAACATCAGTTTTAAATCAAACCATCATATTTTCGCAAACCTAACCCAGTAGTTTTAATGCCTAACCTATAGTGGCCATAACCCCTTTACATTCTGAGTGAGCATTATAGTATTTAAAATTAGATTTGAACAGTATTCCCTGCAAAACCGTCCATTATTGATGGACAATGGTTATTTAAAGTGTAACCACCTGTCTTCCTCTCACATTGTTTGCTCTCATGTGTCCTCTTTGTTCATTTGTGAGATTAAAAGAAAAGAACAAAAGAACGTGCATTTCCAGTACCGAATTCCTTCAGTCAAAGACAGGAACTGGCCAGAGATAATGTTTCCTAGTGTCTCCATGACCAAATATTATGCCACAGTTAATGGTTAGGATCTCTGTATTTACTCTCCATTAAGTCTTAGTACACATAGCCACACACACACACACAGATACAGGAGTTGCCATAATGAACAAGTGAACTGCACATCACCCACCACTCTTGGCCTGTCACTTAGAGGTAAGCAAACACACAGAGAAACATGTCACCAGAAATTATACCATCACAGGAGGTAAGTAAACATACACACAGTGGACTGGAGCAGGACTTTATCATGGGAAACAATGCCGGCACTGCCATCTCTTCTTTCAGACTCATAAAGCAGCACTCTGAGTCTCCCTCACCTGCCTGACTTTATGGATCTTTGCACTGCAATTAGGCTTTATTAGGCCATTCTGCAAATGACACAGCACAATAGTTGCCCTAATTGAATAGTGACACATTGATTAGAAGTGTTAGCCTTTCAAAGTAAGCAGCAGTGAAGGACTGGGATCAGAAATACTCACATAACAGCAATAGTAAATGTGTAAGATATTGCCTTGGTGATAATTGTCAGGGGCAATGTGACATCTAAATCCTTTTATTATTATTTTATAGTTGTGTATTTTCCTTCAAGATGTGTTAAACAAACTATCACACTGCAAGGTTACATTAGCTTTAGTGCTGTTAAGGTGTTTGAAGGAGAATCTTTCCTTTAGTGAATGCTAATGGATTAGAATGGACATCTTAGTGTTATGCATTCACACAGCTGAGGTGTGTGTTTTGTTTGACGGCCTGTTAGCTGTTCTGTGTCATTAGCGCAGTGCTGAATGGTATGACAGGTCTGTAGAAAGGGGCAGGGGTTGGATAAAGGCAAAAAAGGGAATGGGCCATTGGGTACAGCTGTGTATGTATATGTGTGTGTGTTAATAGGGTCAGCCAGAGGGGATACGATGTGTCTGTCACAAGTGACCGCACCACGACCACAGACAGCAGTCGACCAGCCTCTGGTATTTGTGTGAATGTGTTACAGTCAAAGGGGATAAAGAGCAGTCCATCCTCTCTCACACACTTTTCCACTATGCAGACTGTTACAGCCAACCGCACACTGACCCCAGTGTTCTTCAGTGTATGTGTGTGTGTGTGTGTGTCTTAGGCAGAGGAATAAAACAAGCCACACAATAATGCAGGTAAACAGAGTGTTTTTGTAACTGCAGCCGTCATGAGTGACCGCACACTCACCTGGTGGCTGAAACTACCCCTGTGAGAGGAATTCATCCTCGTTGTATTCAAATTGCCAAGCCCTTTAAGTGACTGTGATTGATTGAAAACCAATGCAAAGATCATCTGTTATGTATCATCACTCCAATACAGTGTGTTTCTACTGGGTTTTGTCACTGAGTGATCAGGAAAGTGGTCTTCTATTCTCATATTAGGCCTCATTGTGCAGCCATAACCCTTTTCAGTCATACGGTAACAAACTGACAATCGTGATGTATGGGATCATACAGAAGCATATGTAACATGTGTGAGTCAACACATAAATGTAGATGTAAGAGAATATACGATGCAGGACAGAATCCTTCTTCATTTTCAGGTGAGCACAGCTGGAAGGTTTCTGCAGAAATAACTGTTTAAATCACAGACTAATATTTTCTCAGCTGGCTAATTCAGACTTAGGCTGATTCAGAAAAAGATTTTGACAAAGACAAAGCTGTCATATGTATAACAAGTCACATAAAACTCTTTTCTTACATGTTTATTTTTAAACAGTCTCAACTGGGCATCATTAAATTAATGTGACACCTAATAAGCTCATCACATTGAGCCACAACAGATGTCCCAGCCGCAGTGTAGTAAAGAGCCATATGCAGGTCAGAAGCTGCGCAAATGCTGCTACTGCTGTTTTTGGTATCCATTGTTTTGTTTTGTTTTTTACCCTGCAACGCTAATGCTAGCTGCTGTAAACAAATGGTTATAGATAAGAAATTTCCCATGCTTAATATGATGTTCGGAGTTATCACAGTATCCTTTAACACTGTTTCATTCACACACACACACACACACACACTGCTATTTCAGATCTCACCCTATGATGTATTTGCTTTGCCTTTGTAGGTGTTGTCGAGTACTGTTGTTTCTGCTTGTGGCTCTAGAAAACAGAAGCCTATAGGAAGCAATGAACAATGACTGTTACATGACCTGCTAATGGATCTAGCAGTCGCTCTTTGCTTTTGTATGCATGTGCAAACGTGTGTGTGTGTGTGTGTGTGTATTTAGAGACCAAAAAGTGGGACAGAAAAGTGACAAGCACAAAGAATGCATGCACATGTTTTTATAGTGTCAAGTGCTATCACGCAGATTAGCATATGGTCTTTTAAGTGCATGTTTTCCAATTTGATAACTTAGGCATTGACCCCATACTCCAGCTACAAATTAATCTAACAGTGGTGACTTCTGACTGATCCACATTAAAGGAAGAAGTTAAAAGAGGTCAAAGGTCAGAGCTGCAGCTCTAACAGTAGCTATAATAGTTATACCTCTGTTCCTAAAGAAGAGCTTGGAAAAGAACCAAGAAGATGGCAGATTAATTATTATCTCGGATGTGTGTGTGTGTGCGTGCGTGTGTGCGTGTGTGTGTTGCGTGTCGGGACAGAGCAGTGGTTAACTTGTGTGAGTCACAGCTACCGCAGCATATATTCCTGGACATTCTCAGCATAGTGTTTATCCTATGTGTGTTTTCTCACATTTTTTATTAAATTTCATATTTATATCTCCTACTCTTATTGTTTCTAACCTTTCTCCACTTGTCTTTGCTTCTCACTCATTTTTCAGAATGTGATCTTAATGTGAAGTTTTGTTTTTGTAACAAAATTTTAATTCATTATTGTTCACTGAGTTTTTAACCTATTGCATTAGATGACTAGACCAGGTGAATCTGATGGTCACAACATAAGATTTTATACTCACCAAACCACTGACTAACCTCACATCTTGAATTATTCATTTATTTCTTTTACTTTGTAACTGGTTTATTTGAATGATAACTGACCGTTTATTTCCAGAGCCAGAATTGGGAGTCACTGCAGGATAATGTGGCTGAAAATAAATGTTTCTAACACATCCAACATCATGGACCTTTTTAATCAACCAATTGCGCTGATAAACTTTCACTGAAATGCATTAGTAAGTGTGGCAGAATCATTCAGCATTTTTTGTGTACATTTGACAATTCTGAATTCTGACAATTGACATTACCCCAGTGTTTGACAAGTCTTTGCTCTTTTAACCCGTCCATTTCCTCTTCCTTCTTTTCTTCCTTTGCCCCTCCTCCAGCTTTTGCCTTCCTTCTGTCAGAGATGTTAACAGGACATTCAGCTTTACATAGATGTCATATGCTTTCATCCTCTCCTGCTCCTCGACCCTCCTTCTGTCAAAAACATTAACAAGGTAGCTCCCAACCAAGACTTCTATTTCCACGCCCCTCCTGATGCCCGGCTTACTCATTCCATTCCATTCCCATCCTATAGTCCAGTGTGACTAAAATTCTATTAGCTATTTATTACCAGATGAGATAACTGACAGCCTACATTTAAGGACAATTCTGTAGAATTTAGTGGCATCGTTAGTGGCAGATTCCTAATTGTATCTTCCCCCCTTTACCATGTGTTGACATCATACAAATACACAATCTTTGCAATTTTTTAGGAAGATTAGGAAAGAATTAAAGCTGCAAACAGCATTGCGGGTCCTCGCACACCTTGCGTCGCACACCATCTGTTCAGACTTGGGTCAATAGCAGTACTGTAAGATTTTGTCCACATTGCATGAAGTATGTGGGTGGTTCTGCAAAAAATACAGCAAGTTCCTTTGTAATGGCGAATGAATGGTCAAATTTGAGGCCACGCCCTGGCCACACGGTAACACTTTTGAAAGAGTTTTGGAATGCGCCTATTCCCTAATGGTGTCCTGAGTGGACACAGTGAATTTCAGTTTAATTGGATGAAAGATGTGAGGTGTGAAAAGTTTTGTAGGAGGGTCACAAATCGCCAAAAAGGACCACAAAATTCAAGATGGCGGACTTCCTGTTGGGTTTGGAGGGGGGATCCAAGAGACTTTTTTGTGCGTATAGGGGTGATACATATGTGTGCCAATTTTTATGATCCTGTGTCAAACTGGCACCGTTCGGTGCTCAGGCCCTAATAAGAAAACCTTTATTTGTCCCACAATGGAGAAATTGCATATTGCATGTGGTGATCACTCATAACTGCACAATTATGGCATTGTGCTTAGGGCACATGTTTATCTTTTATATTTATTCCTGTAGTGTTGTAAATCATTAAAATGTGTGTGGAGCTCACTTCATTTTAAGTGTTCTTAGTCACTTGACAAGAAGATTACCAAAACCACTCAGACAGTGTCAGTGCCTTTCCACTTTAGGTCGTCAGCAGCACGCGCACAGAAACACATTCAAACATTCACGCACACGCACAAACAAACTCCTTTCTCCAGTCAAAAGGGTCCGTCTTTGTTTGATCCCTGTAAGGTTTATCTGCTAAGCCCAAATGTCAACACTTGCTGTTGACAGAGTCAGTTTCCTCCAATAATCTACTGACTGTCTAAATCCACAAAGACCTGGAGACCCGACAGGTAACAGCAATTGACCTGGGGGCACAAGACTTCAGGGCGGATGCATTAACATCTTCTCCAGGAGTAAGAAATGAAGCACACACAGTCAAGTGTCAAAAACTGCAGTGTCACCACATATCCTGTAGGGGCAGGCACCAAAAGCCAGTCAATCCCCACAGACTATAATGTCCAACAGAAACAAACATTACAGCCTAATACAATAATAACTGCACTGATGGTGACTTTTAATAAAACTCATTTTTTGAATTAGAACATTTGCATTAATGTGGGTCTGACTGCTTTGACACAGGCGGGTGTTGACCGTCAGCACAAAGGTCCTGCTTCTGTAACAGCCCGCTCACCTCAGCCTCACTTGTGCTCCACCTCTTAGCCTGTATTTGCATGAACCAGGAGATTCGGTGGACTCAGTCAGAAACATGGGTGTTGCTGGTATGTGTAAAATGGATATATAAATGTCTATGGCTTATTAAAATAAGTTTTTGTCTCATCATTTATCTAATGTATTTTTTGCTATTATTGTTATCTATATCCACCAACAGTAGACTAGAGTGCAAAAGACCTGTGCCGCTTCCTTTTTATCTTTCTGTTGTGCTTTGTTTACATTGGTCGAGTTGTGTTTGTGCCACACGCCAATTTCTTTGTTTTGCTTTATGAGTTGTTGTTCTGTACTCTAGGTGCTGCTGTATTTTTAGAACAAATGACTGTTTACATTACATCTTCAATACAGAAAACAGTGGCAGATAGCAGGGAAAGGTGTGTGTGTGTGTGTGTGGTGGAGGGGTGATTTCCTGGTTATGAATAGCAAATGTGTGTTGATTATATTTTAATGATGTGCGTGTGTGTTGCTATACAATTCCAAGGCCATTGTTTTTTGTATTCAAATACAAACACAGGCATAACCTAACACATATAAATACAAATAAAACCTGATCAGATGACTTCAAACTTGTAACATGACAGATGATTAGTCCAAAGTTTGACTTGAGTGCTTTCAACATGACTGTGTCATTTTATGTGACTTTTATCACCTCTAACTGCAAACTGTAACACTTCAGAGTCAATCAAATCTTTTTGATGTAGTCTCTCTCTCTCTCTCTCTCTCTCCTAATTAGGTCTTAGTTTTCAGTTTCTGTATTTATGAATAACAAGCCTCGCTTTTAGCACGCGTCCACACTTTTTGACCTGGCTTGCACGCTGCCTTACGTCCTCTGTGTTCCTTATTGTCTTTCATCACATCGACTACTATCTCAGTCTCTCCCTCTTTCTATACAAGTTAATCATTCCAGTAGAGCTAGCTTGCCAGAGAAGGTCTTATCAGTGTCTGTGTCATTTTATAACCTAACCTGCAGCCCCCCCCCCATCCACACTGCCCCCTAGTTGTCCTCTCCCCCTGTCATTTTCTGTCTCCACCCACTTTGGCCTGCAAGTTACCCAGTTTCAGCCAATCCTACTATGGCATTAAAGGTGTATTGGCTGATTGGTGGAACCCCTCCTGCACCCTGACAACAGTGTGGTTGGTCTGTTGGTCAGCATATGGTACCATGATGTTTTTCTTCAACTGTTTATGTCACTTTAGGTTCAGGAATGTAGTATGTTGATGAGTCCTCGTTGATGAGATAGGAAAACATGTGTATTTGGGGAAAGGGGAAAAAAGAAAAGAGGGAACACACAGAGGAGCTAAATGGGGAAAGTGGATCTGTTCTGTGTGCAGGCTGTTTGTCACTACATTAAGCTACCATTTATTAAACATAAAAAAACTTAAGTTACATTAGATTAAGGTGTTGTAGGTAATCAATGTAAACATTACATTTTTGAAAAAGAAAAAAAATATGAAGTTAGAATAGGTTTTACAAGCCTCCCGGTGATATTACAGCTGCTTTAGGAGAGCTTATAGTCCATACAAAAATAATATATATCTGTAATAATCTGAAACAGAAGTGAGGTTAAAGACCATGCAACAGGTCATCCTGGATTTGTATTTACACGTCTGCCAGGTTCCATTTATTACAGTTTTGTGCCTTTTAAGTTTTTCATACACTTATTTTTACATCGTTTTACATGAAAATATGAACATATGTGCATCTTTGTACAGGAGACTTCCGGTTATTCTGACCTATGGACGCCACCGTGTGTGGAGCGCGCCCTCTGCGACCCTTCAGGTGTGTCTGAGGATTTTTTTTTCCTGTGTCTCCGCTCATATGCTCGTCCTCATCCTGATAAGAATAGCATGGCTATAAATGGGAACTAAAATTAAATGCGCGTGTGGGCCTCTGTGTGTGAGTGTGTTGGCCCTGGTGGAGCATTAAAGACATGTGGCAACATTGTTTCTTTTATGTCTTTGTGTAATTAATTTGGAACGGCGTAAAAGTCCGAGAGTGACGTCGAATCACTAATTGATCCCTGCTCAACCAATTACTGATAATAATTCAGAAGCAAAGGTATAATTTATTGCGTAAGGGTGCTTCTGCTGGTGGTGGTGGGGTTATTTGATCCGATATGGAGGCCATGTTGAGCCTGAGGCCGGTGATGCCCAGGATTTCCTCAAAATTGAGAAAAAAAAAAAACTCCAAAAGCTGCAAATGCAGTTTAGGCTACATTTGTTAAAATTCATGTAGGCCTTTAAGAGAATTTCATGACCTTTCACTATAGAAAGAAAGAAAGAAAGAAAGAAAGAAAGAAAGAAAGAAAGAAGTCATTGCACTGTGTTTATTTAATTGAGCTGTAGACTGAGCTCTCTGGCAGAGAGAATGACTAAATGGTCATTTGGTTAATTATATGAAACAAGTAATGCTTTGAAGAGAACAGATTGTATTTAAAAAAAACTTTAGCTTGAAGATGCGCGTGCATGTGTATTTGCATGTGCTGCACTACGTCTCTGTGTAGCACGCTCCAACCCACATCACATACCTTACGCTCTGTTCTTGCCCTCCGTGCGCTCACGGGGAGTCTGCTCTCACTTGCGGTTGCATCACCTCTCTTGATTTCCTTGTTCTCCCTCCGCTTTTAAAGTCCATCATTAACGGGATTAAACAGCTGAGTTTTTAAGAGAGACGGAACTGGTGGCTTTGAGGCGATGTTTCCCGGTCTGCTCACCTGATTGGACCGGTGCAAAATGATGTCAGAAGACCACATGCGTTACGGATTGGAGAGAGCGGAGTAAACAAAGCCGCGAGGAGGAGGAGGAGAGGTCTCCACATCTCCAGACAGTCCGACCGACACACCGAATCCGACTTTACGCACAGAAGAAGGCGGTCCCGGCGGCGCGTGCTTGTCTTCTCAAGGCTGAAAGTTACACTGACAGTCTCACGTTAATGGGGTACGCGCTCTAAAGACTTTTGGAACAGATAAAGGGAAACTTACCATCGTTTTTTAATCCGGACGCTGCGCACTTTCTCGTTTAAGTAGACAGCGCGCAACTGCTCCATATAGAGTATTGAAGGAAACGGGCTTCATACTCTTACCTTATTTCTGATGTTTTGCGCAAACGTTATCAGACATTTTAATTTTAGTGTTTCAGAGCAGACAGACGCATCCGCTATGCAGCCGGGCCGTCTGGGGAAAGTCTGATATCTTTTGAATCAGGCTTCATCTTCAGAGCATGGTCCGATAAGAGGAAGAGCAACGAGAGACAGAAAAAAGTAAGAATTAAAGATCTGGGATACATTTTGGGCCACTTCGAGGTGTGTTTTTGAACGACTGCCTCTAAGGTCCAGGTGTCCCGCCGAGCGCGGCGCAGAGAGAGTCCAGCTCAGGCCGGCAGTGCTGACATGCTGCCTAAAGTCGAGACTGAATCCCTGGGACTCTCTCGATCGTATGGGGAACAAGGGCACATGCCAAGGAATATGCAAGGTAAGCGCTGTCATTCATTTGAACCTCACAGCGTAAATTCATAAGCTCTCACTTCAGCGAGTTTACGGAGCGTCATCGGAATTAAAATCTCCACTTTGTAGCCACAGACCTCCAGTGCATATGTCCTTTACCTTTTTTTGTGCCAGTTGAGACTAACGCAGGTCAAACTGTGTAGTTATTAAGTCAGTGTTATCTTGTTTATTGTAATGCAGTCACTCTGATCTTAATCAGTGTCTGCTATGTTTTTACAGTCTAATGATTTAAAAGCGTGTATTCAGATCCGTCTTGGACGCACTTTTCTTAGGTTTGGCCCGTGATCAAACAATTATTATACCCAGCTGTCAATCATGCTGAGAGTGTACAGGCGCCTGGTGCGTAAACCCCGGGACTGGCAGAGGTGCTCGGTTAACTTTTTAATTTTTGTGGTTTCAAAAAGAACCATTTGACTTCATCTCAGAAGAAAAAGAAATATGGAAATCAACTCAGCCTTTTTTTGCCAATGTATCTATAATCAGAGTTCCCTGAGCTCAGAGGTCTGATTTTATGACTGCACCTTCCAATGTTTTTGGATCTCAGACTATAAAGTTTAATCTGGACGCCTATGAATTATTATTTTATTTCTGTTAGACGCTGTAAAATCACTGTAATCAAATATCACATTGTCCTAACAGATTTATTATTTCACTTAAATTATAAATTGATGTTAAAAAATAGAAAAATAAAACAGCTTTAAATGTGCAAAACTGGTGTAAGGATTTAAAAATAAATATTTGATTGAAAGCCATCGGACAAGTGAACGTGTTAGAGAATGGATATAATTTTTTATTTCCCTAAGGCAGACATTAAAATGTTTTTCCTCGTTTTTCCCCCCTTTTTTACGCGTAAATTTAAAAGAGGGTCTGACTTATGCCAAGATAAACTTACGAAACCTGCACTCATTCCGCGCATGTCATTCCACAGCAATATAACCGGGCAATCAATTAGCCTGGTCTTGGTTTATGAGACGTTGATAACATACTTACTCAAAACAAGGAGTGGCTTGTTAGACAAGTCCGCTATCTACTTTTACACACGGCTAAAAACAAAGGTAGCTCCGACTTGAAAAGGTAAAAGAAAGAAAAAAGGAAAATCCTCTAAAAAAAAAAAAAACATATTTTTTTCCAACAAATGCAGCTTGTTTGGAATTTGCATGTGCGCAGCAGGTGAGAGACGCTCGTCACCGAATTGTGTGTTGCATCTTTTAAGACGATCTGCATGCGCAAACATGTCACACCTGCTACTGTCAGGGAAGCAGGAATTCATTTACAGAAAAATAAAATTTTTTAAGGTAGGACCATAATGCAGCTTTACAAAAGTCTGTGATTACATAATGCGTAAAAGGAAGATCCGATCATCCTAAGATTAATCTTTTTGAAATGCGTCTCTGAAAATATGTATCAGGTAATTTGTCATCTAGATAATTAACGGTGTCATTCGGTGCATGACTGGAACCAGAGTCCTCTTTATTAAAGTGCATTCATATATTGCTGCTGCTGCTGCCACGCGTTGTGGAACAGGCCCCTTACAAACGACTCCTTTCAGCGCTTTAAAGCAGAAGAAAGTTCGGAAATGGACTTTGCTTTGAGCTTCTGTGGAGGAAAAAAACCGGGAGCCTGTTGGAACTTGTTGCTTCAGCTGGAATATGCAGCGCTGATCCCAGCAGGGCAGAACGCGTTAACAAACTAGAAATCATGTCTAATTAAAGCGGTCTCTGTGAGGCAGATGGGTAGGTAGACTGAAGCAGAGCATATGATGGTGCGTGTGAAGGCCACGGAAGGATTTCTAGTTGACAAAATATTTCCACTTTTACAGCCACATCCACTGAGGTTTTCCTGGTTGCTGTTTTTTTATGATTATTACCATAAATGGTTTTGTAACTGTTGTAAACGTCACGCTGTGTGTTTGTTTAGCGCTGTCACACACAGTCTGATACGAGCAAGTATTTCTAATACGCAGGGAAAAACGAGTCAGGACAAATACTGAAATTTAAGTGCAAAGATTGTGCAAATTTACGCATTTCAAAACCGATGTTAAATTAATAAAAGTGCCGTTTTTACTCTCTTATTTAAATAGCCTCATAACTGAAACTTTTTTGGAATCTGTTGCAGTATTATTACGCACAACAGAAATCAGATGATACTGGCCTTTTTAGATTACGGGTGATTCCTTAGAAATGAATTTTAAAAAAATAATGATAATTCAAGTTTTGGTAATTTTGGTTTTGGATGTTTTTGCTCCTCGCCTGCAGGGATAAGGGCTTCTCTGTGTGTCTTCATTTGTCTGTGGGCGGTAACAGTTTCTCCTCCAATCCTTAAGTCTAATATCTCTCCATTTCCCCCAGCGATTCCACGACTTAGATACATGCATATTTATGAGGCTCACTTTCATGAGCTTTTTTTTTTGTATTTTCTGGCTCCTGTTTGCAACGAATGTAGAAGAAGAAGAAGAGAGGGGCAGTAACAGGGAGAAATAAACGATTGCGTTCTTTTTAACTACTTCCAAAAAAGCGACCATTCATCATCGACTTTCCCTTTTCAAATTAAACCCTCTCAAAAGTCTCACAGAACTTTGAAAGAAACAAATCAGTTGCGACGCATGGCTCCCCGCGGTTCATCTTGATGGATGAAAGCGGCCGTTTGGGAAAGAGATTGCTCAGCACTGAAATAGACCTCTCTTTCTCTCTCTGTGTGTGTGTGTGTCCTCCGCAGCTCCCCAGTTAAAAATGATGGACTACTCTTATGACGAAGATCTGGACGAGATGTGCCCAGTGTGCGGAGACAAGGTTTCAGGGTATCACTACGGACTCCTGACCTGCGAAAGCTGCAAGGTTGGTGCCCCTCAAACACTAAAGTAGAACAGAGCTGCACGTTTGCAACAACATTATGGTAAAAGTCTGCGTGTTATTGTGTGTTTAAGGTGATCTTTTTTGTATTTATTTATTGAAATAAAACATATTAATGGCATTAGTAGGATATAAAGTTAGTGTATTAACATGTGCCAGTGTAAGGTTACAGTAGGTGACAGTATTATGCATTATAGAGGTTATTAGCACTGTTATGCAGCAGGAGATCAGGGAAATTTCCCTGCATGTAGGAGCTTCTTTAAAGTACACCATAGAGTGTCTGTGTATTTCAGATGTTCAGTGTAGAGTGTGTTTTTGCATGGTAGGCATTTCAGCTGACATCCTTTTCCATTAGTGGCTTGCAGCAAGTGTAACATAGAGCAGAATGTTTCAGTTCCTCCCTATTTACATTTCAGGGGGAAAAAAAACCAACGGTAAAGAGGCCGAGCGTCAGATATTGTTGTGACAAGTTGATCTAACAAACTCTTCCTGAGAGGATTTTGTAAAGTGTGGAACAGTTTGGGAAACGAAAGTTCAAAAGCGTGCAAAGGACATTTGTAGTTTGTGCAACCGCCAACCGCAGGAGGAGGAGAAAGAGGAGGAGGAGGATATACTGTAGGCCATGAGGCAAAAGTACACAATAGTGTTGCTTCTGTTTGTGCAAGCTTGTTGTCTAACTCTCATCACAAGTTCATTAAGAGCTCAGCAGCACTGTGTGGCAGCAAACTGTTTCCATACGTTGGTTAATAATGAGGCTGCTCCAAAGCAGGCCACTTCTTGTGAGCTCCATCAACAACCTATTGGTTTCTTTCTGCCCTTTTCCGGTGATCATCTCAGCATGTAGCTAACAGGCATTTCCTATGTTTTTGTTTTTTCTTTTAAAGCTGTCAGCGTAAAATTAAGCTAAGACAAATGCCTCTGTGTTAACACTATTCAGTGTAAAATCGCAGCTCACACTATTGATGCAGCAGGGGCACATTTCTTGCCTATGCGGTCATTATTCAAAGCAGATGTTATAGATTTTATCCCATATTATGTCCTTGAGATGCTAAGCATTTGCTTGAAGGGAGACGTCAGTGGCATCTCTGCTGCTTTTCAGCCTCAGCACAGGCTCGTGTTGGAGAGTCAACACACAGTTTGTTGTGTGTGTGTGTGTGTGTGTGTGTGTGTGTGTGTGTGTGTGTGTGTGAGAGAGAGAGAGAGAGCAGGCAGGATGTAGATGAAGAGGTCTTTTATAAAGTGCTGTATGTCATTGTTGAAACATTAATGATATTGATAATTACCTGAAGCTTGTCATTGATTATCTCTTAAAATGTATGCAGCCTGTTCATTAAAAGTATCAGTATCAGGGCTGGACTGATATATCACTCTGTTGACATGTTACAGGTTCATTTTGACATTAATATGCTGTCGGTCAGGCATTGCAATCCTGTGTCGCTCAGAGTTAGTGTGAAAGCAGGTAAATTTCACTCTTAGCTTATTGTTAATATGAAAAATACACATTTTTATGTTTGGCTCATGTGCCGCCAGAGAAAAGTTACACTTTTAAAGGATATTTTTGCCTACACGTGCCAATTTACATGACAGAATCCTCCTAGATTTACCCACAATGTCACCCCTCTCCTCTCTATACACACTCACAGTCACTTTTTGGTAGCTTTGGTTCTGTTGCCTATTTTGCACTGATGGACACACACACGCACAAAAAAGTCACAAAAGTAAAGATTCTTTCTGATCATTATTCTCTCTTCTTTCCAAACTCACTCAAATGTACTTACACTCACACACACACCTCTCTCTATTCATGCACACACACAGTTTGGAGTTCTAACACAGCAGCTCACATAAAGTAAACATTATATCGGCTGAAAGTAAAACAAGATATGCTGCATGGTCCTAAAAAAATACAAAAAAAAAATATAGACATTACAAGCACAAGGTCAAGAGTCAGACATGTAGCGTGCACATCAAAAAAATATCTCTGTGGAAGTTAAATGAAAATAAATATAAGTAAAGCAAGCTGAGGTCAAAGGGATTGTTTTTTCATGGCAACACATGACAGTAATACAGCTTCAGGAGGATCTGAGCAGATAAAGTGGTAACATGAATATGTTTTTTTTTCTGACCAGTATTGAAGAGTAAAAGCTTTTTGCTAGTTGCTGTGGCTTTATGACAGAACACCAAGGTCAGGGACCCCCGAATACTTCAGCTTAGAACACTATGTGTGTGGACACCTATCAGTACCACACATAGGGTTTGTTTCACGAGCTTTACACTTCATGTTAGTTAGTGGGATGATGTTTTCAGACAGCAGTCAACTTTTTTTTTTACTTTGTGAGTGGGATTGTTGTCCACCTAATCTCCAGACGTAACATTGTGTGGTTCTTAAAACATGTTTGAATCAGATATTTATAGGACACGCTGTGAGCTAAATGGAAAATTGGGGGGAGAGAGTTCTCTCTGAAGCATGGATTTTTATTTTTTTTTATTTTTTGGCACATAAATAATCCAAAACCAAGTGCAGTGCTTTTTTTGCTTCTTTTTAACAGATCAGGCAATGCAGATTGTCAATTAAATTTGTGTTTGGTGAGATATTGACAGCAGCAAGTCCTTTTTTTATTTTTATTTTATTTTAAAGACTAGTTTTAAAGATTCTCCTCCTAGGTTATGGATCTAGAATACGTTAAGACCATCTTCCCTTCGTTTGATTTTCACTGCTGCTGCCAATAATAAATTCCATGTTGCAGGTATGAATCTCTGTAATCCCGGAACTGTGAATTATGGATATAATTTATTGGATTTTTTTGGAGTCCTGCACTCATATTTTTAAATAATTAAATGGAGAGTTGAAAAGATGCTTACCCGGTAATTCCCAGAGTCTTTTTTTTTATGTGAACAGAGAATATTGAGGATATTAATGTCATTTTCGCATAAACCAAATTAGAATTTCTCTATGAAGTCGTCTATAATGCAGTGAAAATGTGTGTGAAACGGGTATTTATGTTTTGCTTTTCTATCTATATCTATAAATAATGTCATTGCAGCTCAGTTTCAATCATTAGTAAAACAAAGTGTGTGTCTGCTTTGTATTGTGCATCTGTGTGTATCACATTAACTAGAGTGTAGCTTTCAAAACTTAACTGTGTCTCTGTGTGTGTGTGTGTATCCATCAAGCCTGTCCCTCTCCATCTGTCTGGGAGTGTGAATGGGCCAATTACTATTGCATTGCAGGGGTCAAGCGGGTTGACGTCTTAATTGGTTCTCTCTGCAGGGCTTCTTCAAGCGCACCGTCCAGAACAACAAGCGTTACACATGTATAGAGAACCAGAGCTGCCAGATTGACAAGACCCAGAGAAAGCGCTGCCCGTACTGCCGCTTCCAAAAGTGCCTCACTGTCGGCATGAAGCTAGAAGGTAAAAAATCTCACATTTTACATTTTAACTTGTAGCTGGATGACTTGAAATGATGTGTTTTTGTTGATGTTTGGCTTCAGTGTAAACATTATAGTGAGTTACAATACAGGGAAGCAATTTATCAGAAGTGAAGTGTTCGTTTTTAACTAGGGCTTATGAACATGTGATTGTCCAATAACCAGTAAAGTCCTTATAACCAAGTGAATGTTGATTTGATTTAGTATTTAAATAAAGCCTATAGTTGCATGAAACAAGAAGGCAAAGCATGCACTGCACAGCCTCCAAGTTCTCACTTTCATCAGGAGTTTTCATTATTTGTCTTTTTATAGACCCTGGTCTATATTTTTTTTTTATTTTATTTTTTTTAATCAACAGTTACCACTGATTCTCTGGTTATATAAAATACACTTCTAACATATGATCCAGATCTCACAGTGCACATGTGCAGAATTGGGAAAAAGATGGAGGCAGTGTTAACTGCAATGTGTCCACTGTATGTATATATGTGTACATATATTTTTCATGATATGATAGCTGTCAGATTGTCTGATTACTATTTCTGTAACGAGTTAAAAAATATAACAAGGAGCAGCTAAAATTAGAGATGGATTGCTTCTGGACTTCCAGAGAGGTGTTTGAAAAAAAAAAAGACAGAGCGAGTCTTTTTTCCACACTGATTCACAGTTGACCATTTGGAAAGTGAAAATATTCTTTGACGATCAATTTGCACGTGAATACTTTCCTTCTAAATTGAGACATCCACTTTGACAAAATGATTGCCTGTGCGCAAGATTATATTTATTTAAACATTTAACAGCAAGCATATAATATCAAAAATGTGCACCAAGAACATCTAATTCAGCTGGTGTGTTGAAATCCAGTATTAGTATTTGAGATGAGGTCTAGAGGGGGAAGTTGGGAGGGTATCTGGTAGCCTTCTTTGTGCACTTAAACATGCCAGACAAAGTAATAGATAAAATATTAGACTTGGCCACAAGGCGAGAATGGTAATGATGATACTTTTGGCTGGTCAGTCGGAGGCCTCTTTGTTTAATTTGAACACGCTCATTCAAACATGGCAATTTTCAAGCGACAGAGCAAGAAACCTTCTTTTGCTATAGTCAAACATAATATTTTTGTTTTATTCAGAAATGTTGCTATGTATAACTGGCAATGGAGATTTAAAAACTATAAGCTTCAAATAAAATCATCTTATGTTGGCATCAGTCTAATAAAGAGACAAAATCTTTCCATTTTTTGTAATTTACACTATATTAAAAAAAATCCCTGGATGCCTGATTAATACATATACAAGTGAAAACAAAAAAATAAAAGAAATAAGACCCTGAGAGGATTAAAGTAACACAAAGACAGCCTAACTAAAATCTTTCCGGAGGCTTCTCCCTTTACCTGCCATGTGCACTGTAATTAATTGCTGTTAATTGTGAATGGCCGCTGGGCAGAGTGTCCCGGCCTGTCATTTTCCAAGCTGACACTAGTTGGAGAGAGGGAGGGAGGGAGGGAGGGGAAGGGTTAGTGGTTTGATTTGTTTTTGCTGGCGGTAACTTTCAGCTCGGGGGCAAGACGGGGCCCTCCAGCACTCTGTCAGGGACCAGAAGCTCTAGTGGGCGACTCCTGCCACAACCACTGACGACCTCCCATATAGAAAGGCTGACACTCTTCACTGCACACACACACACTACACTGTATATATACACACACATACAGCTCTCACCCTGGTAAACACATGCATATATTCATAAGAAGCCCAAAAAAAATGGTGTTCAGAAGGCCACAGGGCAGAGGGAGAAGCTGTCACTTTGTGCGCTACAGTGGTGGAAAAGAAAAGGAGGTTTCAGGTCATCTGCTTTTGTTATTGCAAACTTTTCATTCCACTACATAGCACCTTGCAGCAACATGTTACTGTGGGATATCATGTGTCAAGAAAACAGCATGTGGTGTCGCTTTTTACTTCTCCAGTGTTCAGTGTCCTTATCGTTTGTTGAGAAAGTGTGCCAAGTATTCAGACGGAAAGTTGGCCTGTGTGTGTGTGTGGTAAACAGGGTGAAACAGCACAGGAGCACCTATCAGAGTCGGTAAACAGTGACATGTCTGTCACCTCGTCCCAGCGCTACAGCACTGTGGGAGAACAGACGTATATTGTTTTTCAAAATATAACCTCTTTCTGTAATCTGGTTTTTAGTGTGACCACAAATGACATAAATCATAAAATATCATTGCAAAGCAAAGCATGGAGCCCAGCAGCCAGCACACAGATACTACCACCTGCTTCTCAGTATGCTGTGTAGCATGTCTGGTTCTACGAGCATTGACTCATTGAGAAAAAGAAAAGACTTGATCCATTAGAACGTCATTCACGTCAGAGTTGCTGAAGCGTGCCGTATGTGAGCAGCTCCCACTGGCATCATTTTCTTTTTTATTTCTGCTTGCTAATAGTTGCCTTACATCACATGCTTCACTGAGCTGCCTAATATTTCCTTCTTGAGTGTATCATCATAAAGACAGAGCATGGAACAGGAGTATTTGTGATACTGAATACACCTTGGTTCCACTGTGTGGAAACATGATGACAGTCAGGAAAAACAGTGATGATCACAACATTTTAATGCTGTCTGTGCTTCTATGTAAAGCAGGAGGAAAATGATGTTGAGTAAAAGTGGCCAATGTGGAAATTATTTAACCTAAATGTGCTTTTTGGGCCTGCCCGTCTTCCTGTCACATGGCACTGCAGTTCTTTAATTTATTTGTTTGTATGCAATTAATCCTCCATTAAATTTAACTTCAATAATTACTATGACTTCTGAGCCTGTGAAGAGCCATTCAGCTGAAATTAGCAGCACCAGCTGAGTGTTTGTATTCCTCTCGGCACCTCTCTCCCTCTCCCTCCTCTTTTTTTATTTTTATTTTCCTGCTGTCTCCATCTTTCTCGCTCTGATTTGTCTTCCATCAGCTTCCCAGTACCTGCGGTGGAAGCCAGAGAGCTGTCCCATTACTTATGCATAGGTATCATAGGTATTCATGTGTGTGCATGGGATAGGGCGCATCCAGAGCAGGGGCCGGGGCCCCGACATGACAAACAGGGTGTCAGCAAGGCTCCGCGGGACCCATTAATATGCCGGCAGCCGACAGGGATCCTCACCTACGCACGCTTAATATTCCTGTATATTAAACAACCATAAATCAGAGGATATAAGCAGTGTGTGTGTGTGTGTGTGTGTGTGTGATGTGTTAGGGGCTATGTGTAGGTGAGTGTGTGTTCTACATAGGTGGTGTGTTTGTACATGTTTGAGATGTACAGGGGGCACAGAATACTTTGGGGGGATGTGGTTGGGCCAGTTTAGGAATTTATGGACGGCGTGTGCATTTGTGTGAATGTGCATTAAGAAAAGGGGAACTCTGAGTGGGAGACACCCTCAGCCTTTTAGCCTGGCTTTAGCCTCCAGAGCTTCACGGCTAACCCACAACATCCCTGAGCTCAGATTCACACTAATAGAATATGTCTCTTTGTACTTTCTTTTCTTTTGAGGTTTCAGCTTCATTTATACATTTTCTTTTGATATCATAATTGTTTCTCCTTTTATACATTTCTCTGTACTAAGGGCTCATTACTGTGTTTAAGCTGTGTGTGAGGTTGGCTCTTTTTGCTGATGAATGTTGATTACCACATTTTTACATATTTCTGTTTTAAAGAAAGAAACTTCTATTTGAAGATCTCAGTTTCGGTCTCTTTTGCGTCACCTATGGCGACAAGTTGTAAATGCAGGTGTGTGTCCGAAACTCACTTCCCAGGAATCTGAATATTAGCTGTGTGTGAGTGGACATGGTGTTATCCCATTTGGCATTATAGTGACTTAATAGACATTTATTAAAATAAAGAAAAAGATCTTTCCTCAAAAAAAAATTTATTTTTATTTGTTTATCTATTATTCTATCTACTATTAACATCTCTCCACCTCATTCAAACATACGCCCCCCCCCCCCTCTACTAATCAGTGTTACATGAATGCAAATAACCTTGTTTAATTAGAGACAAAGAATCTCTGTGTGTGTCTGTACGTGTGATGGCAAGACCTACAACCCCCCCACACACAGACACACACACACACACACACCTCACCATCCGCAAACCTGATATTCATGATATGATGTTGGTCCCAGGGTCCGAGGCAGGCGAGGAAAGGCAGTGAGGGCCTAATTTTGTTTTCCCAGTAGGGCCAACTATTAGTTTCTCAGCTCATTAATTACGCTGTTGTGGAGAATCATTAATAGTTAACGTCGCCCAACAATAATGTATAATGGATACATTTGACGGGGCTCCTGATTTCTTCTTCTTTCTTTTTTATCCCTTTTGATGTGTGATCAAATTTTAACGGTCATAATAATCCCTGAGCCTGTGTGAGTGGGCATCGCATGGAGTTGACCCCAAGCATGTTGGGAAATGTGTGTGTGTGTGTGTGTAAATCACATACCTTTTAAGCAATCAGTGGCTCTCTCCAAGGTGGCAGGAGTGTCTGGCTTGCTCCCATCTCTTTCTTGTGATCCCAACCTGTGTGCGATATTTTTCATGTTAGTCATTTGTGCTTCTTTCTGGGCAGTGAGCATGTGTATGTAAGTGTGTGAGAGTGTGTGTGTGTGTGTCTTGGGCTTCTCTCTCAGATCAGTGACAGACACATTTTGTGACGGAGGTCATTAAAATCACTCCCAAGGCAGCTTGACGTGTGTGTGTGAGTGTGTGCGTGCGTGGTTGTCTGACTATCGTTACCCCGCGTTCTTCAACCCCCACCCCCCCCCCCCCACCCCACCCATGCCCTTTCCACACCCCCTCTTCAATTTTCTTCCTCTGTTCTTTCAATCATCCGTCAAGACATCCCAACTTGGAGTGGACCCAGGCTGACTTGCTGTGTTATCTGTCTATGAATATATGTGCATTTATTTGCATTCAGTCAGTTTCTTTTTTAGAAAAAAAAGTTAACAAATACAATAAAACATTTGTCTCTAAAAATCTGAAATATTGGAATCAGCCAGTGTTTTTACGACTGCATAGAATCCCAGACGTCCGTTAGCTCACTCCACGCTGAGCTCGGCGAGCCTCGTCAGAGTAAGAGGTAATTAAGTATGAATAATTAACACCAGCGCCCCCCAACCGAGAGACAGCAGAGCAGCTTCCCCGTGGCAGCAGTCAGCTAGATCACACATGGGCCCTCGTAGCAGTCCACTGTGTGCCCAGTTCATTCATTAGATATACTGGCGGCACAGGCTCGTTGTGATCCTCACCACAGGACCTTGCACTGAGGGGGGAAGAGGCAGGGGGGGGGGCATCATGGGTATGTTTGTTTAAAGAGCCCCAATTTAGTTATAAGTCTTTCGCAGTCTTTGGATTTTGCATAAAGGAAGAGCTTCTGCTAATTGACAGTGAACGCTTCTGAATAGTCAGACAGCAATTTTTTTTAAAATGCGTGTCTTGGAAACAGAACTGGAATTTTCTTTGAGCATTGGAGGTGTGTGTGGTGCGAGATGGAGCCAGCTGTTCAATGATCATTCTGCCAGATGGGTTCATAGAAGTTTGAGTCAATGAGTAACATGTCTATCTGTCAGATCTGTTGGGTTTAAGAGTCAACAAGTAAATGTAATCATCAAGGGAAAACCTTTGCCCTATATACAAGTTCCAGATTTCCACCTCCACAACATGTTGCTATATATAATACACAGAAGAATAAAGTTCCACATATTATGAAGCTAATTCTTTGCTCTTTTTTTGTCTCCTTTTCTGTTTGCCTGTCAGCTGTGCGAGCTGACCGCATGCGTGGTGGTCGCAACAAGTTTGGCCCAATGTACAAACGTGACAGGGCCCTCAAGCAGCAGAAGAAGGCACTGATCCGAGCCAATGGCCTGAAGATTGAGGCCATGAGCCAAGTGATGCAGGCTGTACCCACTGACCTCACCATCTCCTCAGCCATCCAGAACATCCACTCAGCAGCCTCCAAGGGGCTTCCACTGAGCCACCATGCTGGCCATCACACCGCTCACCACCACCACCATCATCATCATCACGCAACCGCCCTGCCCCCCACAGACTACGACCGCAGCCCGTTCGTCACCTCGCCGGTCAGCATGGCGATGCCGCCACACACTGGCAGCCTGCAGGGTTACCAGGCGGCTTACGGACACTTCCAGAGCACGCGTACCATCAAGTCCGAGTACCCAGACCCCTACACCAGTTCGCCAGAGTCCATCATGGGCTATGCCTACGTCGACGCCTACCAGTCGGGCTCCCCACCCAGCTTCCCCCACCTGATCGTAGAGCTGCTAAAGTGTGAGCCGGATGAACCGCAGGTTCAAGCCAAGATCTTGTCATATCTGCAGCAGGAGCAGGCCAGCCGGGGCAAACACGAGAAGCTCAACACCTTCGGCCTGATGTGCAAGATGGCCGACCAGACGCTCTTCTCCATTGTAGAGTGGGCACGCAGCAGCATTTTCTTCCGTGAACTCAAGGTACGTGTACATGATCCACTGAAGTCAGGCTTTGGTTTGATAGGGGGGAATATTTTACTATCAACAACCTTATTTAGATAGTTTAGGCTGTCAATCCTTTCAGACATGCTGACATATTATTTAGGCTTCATTCTGTTTGTACTGTCTCTACAGTGCTTTAACAACTGATCTTGCATTTTGTTCCAATGCTAAAGCACTCACCACAGTGTCATCCATAATTGACAGTACTTTACACAGAGCGCAAGCATCATCTGTTCAATCCCTTATCGCCAACAGACCTTTAATGTCCTTTTTTTTTTTTTAACGATGCGGCTCAACACTAATACACAAGGCTACCAGGGGGTTGGGGGGGACAAGGGAGGGTCAGCTCTGAGCTGCCACCGCTGTCTGTTCACACACTGCCTGATCAAAATTCAGCAGCCAGCTGTATTTACCCTGTGCATGACATGTTATCGCTATGGGTTTTGAAAACTCTGACTATGAGCTTCAGGCACATTTCAAACTAACAGGGATGTAGTCTGAATGTTTTATGTGAGCTGAATGCCGTTAGACGTATGAGGGCATGCATTGTGCGACCATGTAAGATAATCTAACCATTTTATGTACAAGATAGCCGCACATAGGCAATGCATTAGTCTTTGTTTAAAATGTTATTTCAGCTTAAGATTCCTTTAATATTTAATCATTTGGGATGCACCTAGTCTCTTAAAACACCAAAACTGGACCCTGTAAACAGGGTGACTGTTCATCAAAGTCAGTCCCAAATGACCAATGGTAACAGTTCACCAATGCTTCACTGTAAAATGTGATCATTCCCACTTCTATTCATCACAGAGCTCCAGGGAGATTGTCTGGTGTGTGTTTGTATGCTTGCAGCTTTATTTGCTTTGAATGAAGGTTAATGTTCAGAGCGACATGAAAGGCATTTGATTAGTCCGTGCTTCACCTGTTTTTTTTTTATCTTCCCCTTGTCTGATTTTTTTTTTTTCACTGCATCGCCAAAGGCTCAGCTGCATATTCATGGGCCCGGGCCGGTTGTATTAAAAAAAAAAAAAAAAAAAAAAAAATCGAAATATTTAATATTTTGTTTTCAAAAGGCAGAAAATAATAGGTGTAATACTAAAAACTGAGCCAATTACAACACAGATAAAAAGTCCTTGAAAAACACATGTTGACATTTAGCATGCGCCATGTCCCCGCTGTTGACATTTTTTTAAAGAGATCTGTATTTGCATTCACCTCATACACACACATACAGACACACAAAAGCTCATTGTAGGGTGTGGCCACAGCTAATAACTGTATGTGGTTTGCCCATTAACTTTGAATGATCATTTTTGCTCCATTATGAAGCCTCTATTTCTCACACCCTCATCCTAATTCAATTATCTCAGCCACTTGTGTTTGTCACTCCCTGATTTGCTGCTGAATGAGCTGTCATTATGTTTGCCTAATGACTACCCATATTACTGGAGCTTAATAGTAATTGAGCCGAGTGCTTGTTACAAAGGTAGAAAATGACCTAGGCTTAATGCACCCCCCCCCCTTCTCATATTTGTTTTTTTTTTTTTTAAAGAGGTAGGACAGCATTTCACCCAAGTGAGACAGATAATTGCACTCACCCCCCCCCCACTTCCCCTGTTTTGAAAGAGTCATCTGAAGCACAAGGGGGATTGACAAATAATGTGCTAGCTGTGGCTCTGACAGATTTTCCCACCGTCCTCCCGTCTTTGCTTGTTTCCTATTATTGCTGAGCTGGAGACAGAGAAGCTAATCAATTATTTTAGAGACATTTTTTTAAGGCTTTTTTTTTCTTCATCTAAGCTCTGAGGTGGCTAATAATAATAATTATCCCTTAGCTGAATAGTTTGTCACCAGCGCAGTGTGGGTGAAAATATGTTTTTATGTGTCTATAAAGTGAATATTTTTACCTTTTATTTATAGCAATCTCAGTATTTTTGTGGCTTAAGTCTACAAAGTGAAGGGACTAAATGCACTACTGTGTTATCTTTATCCTGGTCATTTTCTAAACATCCACCACTTCATTCAGTACATATTATAAACAGCCTGTTTCTGTCATCATTGCTTTCTTTGAACTACACACAAAAAAGAGGCTGTGGGAAGGTTTAACTCTTAATAAACAAACCCTGGGAAGTCTAATAAATTAAATGAGTTGATTGAAGATCCAATTTCTCCTTCACCCAAGTCCTCATTTTAAGTCTAATGGAAATTATAAGAGATTTTATGCTGAAATGTGTAAAGTGAATTTCTTGAGCTGCTCATGTTGATTTATGTGCAACAAGTAGTGTGTGTGTGTGTTTTTCATATAGTCTTTTTAATTACAAAAAGTGATGTTCCTGTATCCATCTGACCTCCTGCACCTCTCGCTAATACAGATCTGACTATTAGATGTGAGGTCGAGCCTGCGATCGGAAAGACAGGAAGCAGAGTAGAATTAAGTTTGTCACAGGAGTAGTGTCCTGCTGTAGGAAGTTATAAATACACTTTCATTTCACACACACGCAGACATACCCACATTAAGACACAGACACCACTCACACATAACGTACAGTCCCTCTCACTATTATTAGCTCTGTAAGAACAAAAGAATTTCTCTGGTAATAGAGCCAGGCTGCAAAGGGTGTGTGCGAGGCGACTGCCAAAAGAGTGTTTAAAGATTTAGTTTCCATAAGTTGGCCTCAGTCACGGGACTCATAAATATTTAGCCATTAGGAGAACCTTTAGAGCGCTCCCTATTCTTCTCCTATGTGGCACACTGCCCCTCTCTTCCCCCCTCCCTCACATTTTCCTTCTGGGAATGAGGCATGACGCGAGGAACATTTATTTCTAACACCTTGGATCCGAGAAGTTGTTGTTGGTGGTGGTGGTAGTGATGGTGGGGGTTACCCAGCTGCCAACATATCTTAGATTCGATTGGTTTAACACATTGACAATTAGAGTGAAGCAGGTCTGAGGCACTGGTTTTGAAATCAGTGGCGTCACACTTGTGGTTCTTTCATAAAATTTGAAGTTGAAGACAGGTGCATGTGTAAATGTGTGTGTTCACGAATGACTTCAAATCAATTGCCCATGTTCCTCCCTCAACATTAAATATTGAGCATGTGTTAGCCAAGATATTATTGTTGTTAAAGATGCAACTTCAGGTCATTTTCTTTATCAAATTTGTTTTTTTGGATTAGATCACACGGACAGAACTGTGAGCCTTGGCTGAACCTCTGGATACTGTCACTAATTTCCTCTGTCTGAAACTGCTAAAGTGTTTTAGAACAGTTTGATTTTTGATGACCATTCTTTACCTCATTCCCTCATTCCTAAAAAATGTGGGTTGTACAGATGGTTGTGATTGATCCTGTTTGATGAGTTAGTGCTCCAGAAAATCTTTCACAAGTTTGGCTTAAATAAGAGTTTAAATGCGTCTTTGTTGGCTTTCTTTTTCTTTTTGCCTTACTGTAAAATCAGAGTAAAATCAGAGTATAATCAGCGTGTATGTCGGTTTTCACGCGTGTTCAAAGGGGGGAAAACAAATGTGTTTGTCTCTCCGTGACATTTGCTGGCACCAGGCTGGTACAGTGCCATCCCTGCCCTCCCTCCCTCCCTCTCCCCCTCCTGTCCTGCCATGAACCCCTCTGCCTGCCCTGCTGCCAACTGCAAGCCTGATACTACAGGAGATTTTTGTGGGTTAATGAACAACCCACTGATAGATGGTCTATTTTATTTTATTTTTTCATAAAAGCTTTATTGGTTGTGCTTGTTCTTGGATTTCAGCTTTAAATCATCATTTGATGGTGCATCGTCGGGATGTTTTTGAGAAAGAATACGCACAAGTAACATCATCTCCTTTTTGGATTTAGAAAAATAAATAAAAAAAAAAGACAAACTTTCTTTTTTCAATATTGGTCCCACCTTTCTTAAAACACATCTGATGTTTTTTTTTATGTGCGTGTGTATATTGTATGACTCATAGTGTTGCTGCTCCGGTGCTACCCTCTCTTCCATTGTTCCAGAACAGGGATGGCAAGCCCACCTCCCACCACAAACACAATGGGAAGCAGAATTTAGAAGGGCGATCGGGACTATTGATGATTCATATGTTTATAGCTCACCTTCCTAACTGTAGTCCCTTTTCACCACTGCCCGCACCCCGCCACCCCCATCCCCCTTTTCCTCTCTACACCCTTTAATAAAAAAGGATGTGTGGTTGGTGTTGGGTTAACCAGAACTTTTGTGTGTCTCGTCAACACACAGCACGCAGAGGTGAATAAAGGAATGGCAAACAATGCCTTATTGGATTTATTAGTAGTAGTAGAATTAGTATTATTAAGGTTTGAAGGAGTACAATAGCCTCAATGTACACGTTTACTTCAATTACAGGCTGAAACCAACAGACCAGCTTTAAAGAAGACACCATGTAACTTCATACATATATTAAGTCCATTCACTTGTTATAAATGAAGCGGGAAGTAAAGTACCCATGACGTTTTGAAATGTAGCTCCACTGTTTATTTTAGTCGTCCAGGGACAGTTGTTTGGGGGGGGGGGGATCCAGACAGATTTTTTTCTGTTTCAATGTCTCTTTCTTTTTCTCTGTTTTGCTCTTCTCTGCATGTAGCGGGAATGGCAAAAGCAGAACTGAGGGCCATTATGTTGAGGAGGAACTCTATTAGAAGTCTTGTTCCCTGGGAAAGCTCCCAGCTGAGATGGGACGGCCATATTGGATAAACAGATGGTGGGGGAGAGGAAAGGACAGGCGAGGAGAACAGAGGTGAAACAAAGAGGGGAGATGAGAGAAGATGTGAGGAGAGGAGGAATGTGAGGAGAGTGGTGGTGGAGGGGGGTGGGGGGTGAGGGGATAACAAAAGAAAAAAGGGTGCGAAGGGGAAAGGAAGGATGACTGGAGTGAGAGGACAGGAGAGTGACCTCTGCTGCAGGTCAACGTGTTGTTCCTTGTGTACTATTTGCACTGAGCTGCACGAAAATATGAATCTGGCGAAGATACATTTTTGCAATGTTGATTCCTTATTTTAAACAAAAAATAATGAAGAAAAACAAAAAATGAAAAATTTACCACATGATGGGAAAGTGAGTGATAGCAGCTAGTCTACACTTCACAATATTAGAAAATAAGAAGAATCGGTGCTCAGGTAATTTTTTTTTATTCAGTCCATCTTGTCGGTCATTCTTACTGGTAGGCCAATGGTACCAATGGCCAATGGCAGATAAACTGACTCATGCCATCATTATGGAACAATGGAACATGTAGACAAAGCTCAAGTTAAGGCTTTTAGTATTAGACACTGCTAGCATTGTTGTTGTCTGCTAGCAGTTGCTCCAACTGGCATTTCCTCAACGCCTATTTACTGTGAGAAAGATTATGTGTTCTGCAACTAGGTAAAAAAACAAAAACCCACATGACTATATCACTATTGGCCAAAAGGAGTTGAAGAATATTGGCATATCATATCAGCAAAATTTCAATATTAGTAAACCCTTGCACTATGCAGGTTGGTTGCTAGAGATTTTTGGTTGTGCATGTAGTCTAGAAATGCAAGCTTGACAGCGAAGATATCTTCAAAACGGTCCTTAAATTTCCTGTCTTCACAAACTTTACAGTATTCCACAACAAACTGAAAAATACGACAAGCCTTTTAAGCAGCAGAATTATTTACACTTCACTAGTTTATTCGACTGCTCTAAGAAGCTGTATGTCCGTCAATCACAGCCTATGACAGATCCCTGGGGTGGTACAGGGAAGGGGGGAGGGTGGGGGGTGCTGATGTTCACCTCTCACACCTGAATATTCTCCACTTATAGATTTACCTGAGTGAATAATGTAAGGTCCTCTGATGCGACCCACTCTACACTGCTGCATAATTTCACCCCCCACCCCCTCCCCTCACATCCCCCTCTCTATCTACATCCATCAATATTACATGAATTTACTTTGGTGAAATTATATGTACATCACCCACCTGCTCCATTCAGACTGGAGGGTCTTTTTGTGTGTGTCTCCTCCACACCACTTTTTTCATGACCTATCTAGAAGCAGTTTAATTTTTCAAGGTGCATGTTTGTGTGCACGTGAAGGTAGTAGAGCATTGCCCCTCCACTGTGTTGACCGGTGATTGCACCTTTTTTTCTTCACACCCCATAACTGAGTGGAAATTAATAAGCCGTTTTAGGCGTGATCTGTGAACCCTGGGAAGTGGTATATCTTTACCACCCTCTGCACACCCACACACACCCACACACACATACACACAGGGAGAGATTCAGAGCCTAGGGCTACAATGTCTGTCTTGTCACAGAGGTCAACAGTCCGCCACCCGCCACCCCCCCCCCCCCCCTGCAACAACCTCCCCACCCCACAACACCCCAATCCTGACAAACTGCGAGCGTGATGGGGCTGGCGGCCGCACACAGTTGGCAGAGATTTGTAACTGTGTCTCTGGTCCCTGGTTGCATTTGAATTATTCTGCAGGTTGTGCAGCAGCACCCCCCGCACCCCCCCTCTCTGACACTCACACCCCATAGCATGCTCACTTTATATTGGATAGGAGGAAAAAATGGAGGACATGAACAGAAAAAAAGGAAAGTGTAGGGAGAAATGAGAGGAGATGGGGAGTTAAAGTGAGTTACAGAAAGACAGAGAGAGCAGGGCAGAGTGTGACATCATAGTGAAACTAAGACTAAGTGAATGATTCAGGATGAGAAAAGACTTTGTGATCGTGAGAAGACAAACTCTGTGATGGAGTTAGAGGAGGAGACACATATCGACAGAAAACAAAAAAAGTTGATCAGGAAGGCAGAAAGAGACAGAGCGAGAATATGAGAAAGAGATAATGAAGGACAGCAAGAGAAGGACAGAAAAAGGCAAATAAGAAGGGGTGGGGTTAGGAGGTGGGGGCGTGAATGGGAAGATGAACAAGGGACTGTGAGAAGCAACGCGACCAAGGGCAAGAGGAGGAGGAGGAGAAGGAGGAGAGGGGGGGCCTAGTGAAGGACAACAGGGGGTGAGGGGGAGGAGGGCTGGGGGGGTGGTCTAGAAAACCAGTAGGTTGGCGGGGTAGGGTGGGGGTGTAAGGGGGGGGGAACAGGTGGAAGGTTAATGGGCCTGGAGCGGATCCACCAGACGCTCTTGGGCTTGATATATGGGCACAGGGCCTGGCGCGGGGCGTAGGCTTTCAAAGATATATTATTTCATTTGAGGAGCAGCACCATTCTGGCCGACAAGCCCCCCCCCCCCCTTTTTCTACCATCCTCATCCCTGCTTCCACCAAACACCCCCCACAGTCCAGCATTTGTCCAGTGATAGATGACACACAAACACACACACCACCCTAACACACATGCACACATCCCCCTAACAACGACATGCACTTTCATCACTTCCATATTGTTGAAGTCAGGAGACAAGGCTAAATTTAACTTATTTTATTTGTCTATTATACTGTGTCTTTTCTCCTCCTCCTCCTCTCTTTCGTTCTTTCTTTGGCACCCCCTCCTCTCTGCTGTCTTTCTCCTGGGCTGTGGGCAGGTCTTATGGCTGGCTCTGGGTGTGTGTGTGTGTGTTTTTTTAAGTTGCTATTTTAGTGGTAACAATATCTGTTTGATCAGTAGCGCCGGGTAGAAGCAGGAGTTCGGGGGATACTTACAGGGGGAGGGAGAGGGTGGTGGAGGTTCACAAAGGCCTCTTTTCATTCATAAATTATTGACCGTCACGCAAGACATCACTCTCTTTTTCATAAATACTGTAAAACGGCCCACCTGATTTTTTTTTTCAATACTACCAATACAAAATGGGAAAAGTCGATTTTTTTTTTGGATCCGTTTTAAAGACACATGTTGGCAAAAACCAGACATAACAGAGGCTGTTCTGTAGCCAGAAGGCCTTAGATTGGGCCTCCTTGAATGCTCATTGTAAGTACAATGTACACGCAGGTGTCTCAGTAGGATACTTCTTATTCTACTGTGATCACCGTTTGTTTTACTGGCATAGCCGGAGTCTGCATCTGCCTCCATGCTCAGGCAGTGATCTGACAGAATTCTAATTTCCCTGTGTCCTCCTCACATCCCCTGATGGTTGTAGACTGAGCTTAAGATATAACTTTTCCAAATACTGGAATGGTCCCGTAGGTCCGACCCCTGGGGACTGCAGGAGGCCGGAAGGAAGAACAGGAAACTTGTTAAAAGAGAAGATTTAAGGTCGCCCATCCCAGAGGAGCGGCAGCTTTAAGGAGACGATGGGGGTTTTAGCATGCGCAAAGTCTGCTCATCTACTTGTTGCTTTGATGAGGGATGAAAGGCTGTCATGAAGTGCAGGTTTACAGAGCTCTCTGCAATGATAGACTCAACTGTCCTCAACGTTTCCTCTTCCGTGTCCTGCTTTCTTTATCTCAAGGAACTTATGCAATCCTGTTTTTATTTTTTTACAGTTTTAACACTGACCTGTAATTGTCAGCATGTAAGAATATTGACAGAGCAGTGACATGTCAGGGAGCTGTTGACAGATGGACACTTTATTGGAGTCTGCACCAGCACGCAAAAACCCATGGATGAAATGTGTTTTTCCAACTCCTGCCTGCTTCTGCCTTCTCACCTCTATGTTCAGTGCAGCTCCAGATGTAGTAGCAAAGAAAAGCACCACAAAAAAAATAACATAAAAATAAAATAAAATAAAAATGCCTCCACCTTCCCTGCAGTTTTTCCATTTTCAAGCAAGTTAACACAGCCTGATTCGCATTTGCGAGCACTTTGGGCATTCTGCAGGAGAAAGAGCAGTTGTGTTTAAGTCTTGTTTGAGGATGATCAGGGTAAAAGCCTTTTTTATTGGCAGGTCATGCTGCTTGTTGAGACGGTGACGCAGGTGACTAGGCTGTGCTGTTAGCCTCGGTGGCCCCCCGAACTAACACAGTTGTTCTTTGACAAGTTTGGAAGAGACAGTCAAATCAGCAAGGGGGGAGAGAGAGAGAGAGAGAGGGAGGGAAAGAGAGAGAGAGAGGGAGGCAGCATGGAAGGAAAGGAAGTGGGATTGAAAGACAAATAAATTGGGTAAACAGAGTGGATATGGGGACTTGATTTAGTTGGCCGGGTTGCTAACAAATCAACTCTACAGCGTGCAAACACTTTACACACTCCACCAAAGTACAAAGCAACTTTCTCCCCCCCCTCCTCAGCTCCACCATTCTGCTGAGCCACGCTCAATCAACGCTTTAAGCAGAACTCTTGATGGCCTCCTGTCAGAAACTCAGAGAACAGTGATCCTCATTAAAATAAATAAATAAAAAACTATCGTTATATGGAGACTCACTGGGTGAATGACTCGGGTGGGGGGGGGGGCAAGATGTTGTCAAGTGAGGGGTAAATATACAGACAGAAGTGCTGGCATTTTGCTCCTAAATAGCTTCCAGCTATAGGGTTTCCTGGAGGTCAGAGGAGCCGAAGTGTGGCCGCTGCAGCCTTACACTGACCCTCAACCTCTAAACTAAATTAACCATAGAAAACTATGCAAACGTGTCAGCCAATTTATCTTCCTCTTCTTCACCTGCCTGGGTTGTAGCTTTGTAAATGGCACAGTGGAGAAAATATCCAAGCACAGATGACAAATAGGGGTATGTTTTTACTATAAAAATCAAGCTAAATGAGATAGTAGCTTAATGTCACGAATTGTTGAGTGGAGTTTCAACTAGAAATTGTTAATAGAATTGTGGAATAAGAAACATTTATAGGCCAAGTCGTGTGTACAACCAACTGCATGAAACACAATGCTTCAATGGGCTTTTCAAGTGAGTAAAAGAAATCCACACACAAAGTGCCTTTAGATTCTTATGTTTCCATGTTGCGTGGCCTCAATTATCTGTATGTAATCCAGCCTGCCCTGAGGTTGTGCCTGTGTCTGCCGCTTTCGTCACTAGGCTGTCAACAGTTGTCCCCCAATGTCTATTTTTGATGCTTATTTACGGCTTGTCTATTCTGGACAGGGAGTGTAGGGAAGCTTGAGTAAGAGAGGGGGAGGCCGGGGGTCCAGGAGACAATAGATAAGACAGTGGTGGAACAGAGTCGACAGCTTGCCGGGTAGTTTTACACTTAAAGAGTTGAGGGGTATTTATATTCAACTGGTAAGGCGGGTGATTGAATTTGCACGCCGTTGACTGATGTGTGCAGTTCATAGGAGTAACATTAGACATTGTGGTTGTGTTGTGACGACGGGTGAGAAATTTCAACGGTGCCGCACGCCAAACAGCGACCAAGCCGAGAAAATGGCTTTAGCTCTGCCGACAAAGTAGGACAAAGACACCTGTTCCCTATCCCTGCTTTGAGCGTTCCTTTCTTTGCTGGTTTTAATTTGCCTCTCGCTGTTCTTATTTCTTTTGCACTAGACCAAGACGTTTTTTTAGTACTTTCACACCGTTCCCTTTTCCTCACCTCTCGGTCTCTGCATTTTTTTTCCCCCCCAAATGCAATAACTGCGAACCTGGCACGAGCCACGGATAAACGATTCCATACATGCGAAATAAAGGCATGGCACTAATAATAGCGATCACATGCCAGCGTTCTTTTAGGATTGCGCCGTCTCAGAGAGGGATAAAAAGAGGCTTTTCAAGCAAGCTGAAACAATGACGAGCAATAAACCAAATATGCCGAAAGGGGACTTGTTGAAAAAGGTGTCGACAACACCATTAAACCTCTAGAAATGAACCAGTGATGCTGAAAAAAAAGCAAAGTTTTCAGGTGGCAAGTCACAGTCTCACCTTCCCTCAGGCCAACGTTTTAAACACCACATGTTGCACTGCACTTCCCATCAACAGCAGCAGCAGCAGCACTATAGGCCTGCAGCAACTGCGCTATTGAGAGACATACATTTCCTAATCTAGATGCATTTGTGGCAGTTTCTGTCAGATAAGGCCTGGAGATGCACTTCAGAGAGAAGCAGGGCCCCATCTGTTCTGCGGCATTTGTGGTTTTGATGCCTCGTCCTCCTTGTAGTTCCATAGTTTACATATCACAAGAGCTCAGGAAATGCTCAATTAGGTAATTCAGATATTTAATTTGTGCATCAAGGGCTGTGATCCCAGAGATCTCTGGAGCTGTGCCACATTTGTGGATTCACAGCTGTTTGTTCTAAAACCCACAACCTTACAAGCCCCCCCCCCCAGTCCCACCACCACTACACCAGCGCGTCAAATGCTAATGGGAATATGTGTCTCCCATCCTCTCAGACAGAAAGCATCAGTCTCTGCATTTTAAAACAGCTCTGGTCTTCTCTCTTCTCTGCTGTGTTAAGGTATATTGCATACATGTGCGTCTGTACATACAGTGTGTGTATGTGAGTAAGAGAGAGGTTAAGGAGGAGCGTCTGTCTGTGCTGTTCTGAATAATACACAAGGTTGAAGCCTTTAGCCTGCCCCCTTCTTTGTTTCTCCTTTTTCTCGTCTTTCCCTTAACGCACAGACCGCCAGACAGCCCAGGATTATGGACTCCCTTCCAGTCAGTCAATGAAAGTCACACACACAGTCTCACACAAGTCATGACCATTCAGCAAAGAATACGTACAATCACACAGAAGTTAAATCCACGCTGGCACACACACACACACAGTTCAGAACAACGCATCCCTTCCACCTCACTTTCAGCACACAGGTCATAAATTGCAGTATTAGCTCGAATAATGATTGCGCAGCATGAAAATCCAATGGTTGAAGCTTAATGCAGAGGAATCGCCTGGTAGATTAAGCTCTGGGTGTGTGCTTGCAACGTGTATTGTGTGTGTGCCTGAAGATTCTGTGAGTCGGAGGGGGTTGTACTGCTGATGGATCAATAAGATTTCTATGATCACTACCTTCCAGCCAAGACTACTGAGCAACTACTCATTTTACATTTGGCTGGCATGCATTTTTTTCTCTGTCTGCATTTGATGGAGGAGGAGAGTGGAGTGGCAGGAAGGGAGTGACGTCAGTGAGTGTGTGTGTAAGTGTGTATATGAAGAAGGAAGGGTTACTTTTGGGAGATGCCATTCCCTGGGCTGCATGTGTATTAGCGGTCTAATGTTCATGTGAATAATTGATTAGGGCCTCTCTGTGTTTTTGATAATTAGTTGATAGCTTCTTAGCTCTAAGCCCTGAGATTTTATGTCTATGTGTGTATGAGTGTGTGTATGTGGGGATGTGTGGGGGGTGCTGTTATCTACTTCTAAGGTATCCTGGAAACAATAGTACATGCCTCTAAGCCACGCACTCATGGATTAACTTTCTTCATCAGACATTAGACAACAGTGCCTATATTCATTTCTCATAACCTACTTTTTAATATGAAGTTCCTGTAGAGAAGAGAACTCACCCCATCTTCTTAGACACTGCAGAACATGGAAAATGAACTCATAATAAATGTTGTTTTGTGCATGTCCAGGCTAGACAACAATAAACATTGAATGCGTTAAAAAAATTATCCATTTAAATTCATGTCTGGCCTCTCACAGGTCTGTTCTCTTGCCTTATTGATTTTTTATTGATTTTCTATCTTTCATATGCTTATGCATCAAGTAAAAACAGAATAGGAAAGTTTGGTTCATGCTCACTCCATACTCAAATCTCCCCGCTGATATCAGACAGAGAGGAGGGTTTGTTGCCATCAACAGCGACCTTGAGAAAACAAGACGTTCTTCTGGCTGCTACACTCAAGCCCACAGAGATACTTTGTTTTTTCTTCCTCATGAATACAGTGCCACGCTTTTCTTGGATTCCTGCAGATGTGTGTGTGTGTGTGTGTGTACTGGCTAAAGCAACTTAACCTTAAACACTATGATCAAGTTTCTTCTGGTGTGGGATCTTTTATATATTATTTATAAGTTGCATATTTATTCAGCTTACAGATTAGTTTGCTACAATACACAGCAGCTGCATTTCCTGTATCTGTTGTGGCCTCGTGTCGGCCCTCGTCTCGTTTCCTCTCAGCTCGACAAGGCTCAGGACAAAAAGCTGTATGGGATGAAAGAACAGACAGGCAGAGAGGGAAACACGGCACGGCCAATCATCAGCTGGGTGTTTTGTTCTCCAATTCTATCGCAAGCGCAGCGCAAAACAAAGAATGCCAGAATGTGTGTGAAGATGAGTAGATGTGAAAATGTGGAGAGGCCGCGAGCACGGCCAATCGAATGTGGAGTGTTCTCAGGGTCAGAGGTCAACCTCCAGAGTCTGTTAATGCGGTCACCGTGGGAACCGATCAATCTCAGTGCCTCGGCAGTATCGATCGGACATGGGACATGCGGGAACACACACAAAGAATTCTCTGATACACGTGCACACATACAATACTGCATTCATTCACACTTACGAACTGCCTTGAGTCAAACACTGAGAGTGTGTATTCAGTGACGCACACACACACACAGACATGTTCAAAACACCAGGCCGAATGATTTTCAGAACTGTAGTGATTTACAGAGTACAGCTGCTCCTAACAGAAACAGTGTTAAGGCTAACAGGATAAAGACTTTGTTTTGTCTACATTGAAGTTACTTTTACACATCAGTCATGTGACCTGGTCTAGATCAGGATCATGTCTTCGTCATATCAGAACTTACTCACAGCCCCTTTAAGCCTTGTTTAACGAAGCAATAAGAGGTTGTCACTGCACAAGAGTGACAAAGATGAGGCTTCTTACAAAGCTAATAAACTCTCTCCATTCATTTCCTAAACATATCCTACACACTACATTTAGTGTACCTCTTTGAGCAATCTTCATACTGAAGTCCTGCTGTGTCTTGTGTGACATTTTCCTGAGCTCACAGATGGCCTGTGGCATCTCAATGGCTGTTAGGAGACATAATGGCAGTCTAGGATTTCTGTGTGCTCAGTTGGAGATAAACCCACAGGCATTCTCCACTACCTGATCTGTTGGATTATGGATACACGCAACCAACAAACAGGTGCCAGTGACATGAAATGTTGATAAGCATTCGTGCAATGATATACATATAGTGCAGCATACTATAGAAGTCCACACATGGGTAGGAATTAAAAATAGATTTCACATAGCTAAAAAGAGAAAATCACATACAGATAGATTTAGCATGACAAAGGCAATCTAGGCGGGTATAGGTATACACTGAAACTACTAATCCAACAAGGCCAGGTGGGTTAATCATGTAAAAACAAAATACTGTATTTCTTTATTCCCTAAACTTGAGTTAGACTGCAGCTAGATGTTCCCCTGCTGCATCACCAGTATTATCATTCTTCTCTTGAGCATGCAGCCCCTTCCGTCCTCCACCAGCAGCAACACCTGTTCATTTTCCCAGCATTCTTATCGCCGCGCTGCAGGATTGAGGCCCAAATGGACGTTGCGCCACGATAAGCTTGGTTTGTTGAAGTGAGAAATGCGCACGCATAACTTTTTCTCATCTACTTCTGCACAGTGTGGAGTATAGGACAGGACCGGACTGTAAGCAGGTCACATAGCTTGGGCATCCTGGGGATTTTTATCCCTCAGTCTGTTGTTTTTTCTGATGGATGTAACTGTATTTGTGGCTTGTAAAAGTTGCAGCTGTCAAAAATGATTTACAGTTGGATTCAATAAGTATTTAATGTTATATTTTACATAAAATGATGTGAAATAGCAGCAAGATTTTTAAAAGACATTTTGGTCTGTCATAAGGCAGAAGAAAAACCTGATTTTATCTGTGACTAGTCGCCAACAATCACCAAAGTGTTATTGTTGCTGATGATGGTACCCACACAGAGAATCCGCAATTAAATTAAACTGGAGATGAGCTGCAGTACGTCGTCAGGCACAACATAATTAAGTGTTTTCAACAGTCTGAGGACGACGGGTGCTGTTCTAGGTAAATTAATGCCTGTTCCCAGGTGAATACAGGGCCTGTTTGGCTCAAGGCGAACAGATGCCAAGACAGGACCGCACCAAAGGATGGCTGCTTAGAGACGCAACGAGCATTGATGTCAGCTTCAAATCTCACCTGTAGTACTCGGAGACGAGCATTGATTCTCGTCCAACAGAGAGCTATTGTTTATGTACGAGTCGTTTGAGGCAGATAAACTCGCGATCTGCGTGTGTGTGTGTGTTCTCCCCCCGTCATGTTAAAAAAAAAATCTCTCCATTCATTAAGGCTCCACAGAAGGAGATTCCATTAATCTGTTCATTAGGCCACATCAAAAATGGAACTACTTATTAAAATCAGATCCAGCTGTGTACTCTCGTTAAAGCCCACCGTACCATACGAAGCTTAACAATGCTTGTGGCACTAGACCAAAACCCGGCCACAAGAAAGGGGGGGGGGGGGCAAGATTCTAGTACATTGGCCTGCTTTGACTCAACACACCATGATAATTGCTCTACTCTTAGCGGGGGGCTATGAATAAACATTACTTTTGTCAGGCAGCGTCTGAATGCTCCATTTCCAATTAATTTACATTTGCCCAGAAATGGAGGGAATATCTGCTCTTAATCACTATGTTTTATTTTCTCAATTTCCCCCAAGTCTTTTCTCATTCTCTCATTCCCCGTCTGGCAGGTCCATTCCCCTTCTCAACTGGGTTCTCCTTCGTTTTCTACCTCTACCTCTCTTTCTCTCCCCCACACCCACCCCTCTGAAAAATCCCATTAATCTCAGCCAGTGGTTTTGAACAAAAGCTATGGGCTAAGCGATTGATCCGGGCATTGATCCCACTCGCCTGAACGATCATAAAGGTGTTAAATTGGTTTCTTGGAGGATATGTATTTTTCATCGCTAGCTGCTGCAAGTAGAAGTTCCTGCTTGGAATTTCTCTGATTTTTTTTTAAATAAAAACCCCAAAATTGGTGATGATATTAAAATATTAAGCAGATCACACCTTGAAAGGTATCCTTAAATGTGGATTTTTGAGGCCAGTTTGAAGCGATTTCTTGGGAGCGTGTTTTCTGCATGAGCATGAACCTCAGAAGCTAAATCCTTGTAATGAGTTTTGCTCCATCCAAGGACAGGTAAGAGTCTTGGGATTGTTCAAATGCATACTGAGGAAGTTAAAGTGGAGAACTGGCTCATTTATATGAGTCAGTAAATTATTTCTTGAATTTATACCATAGAGGTAAATTAGCATATTGAGTCCAAACTTAAAATCATAAAACATGCTGTAGCAGGTATACCTTTACTCACTAAACAGACATTTATTATTTTGTCTCCGTTAATTAGATTATTGGTAGATTTGGTGGTGCAGGTCTGGATTGTGGTTTTAGCTTAAATGAAGAGGTGTGTCCTCGTTCCAGCCAGCATAACCTTTCATTACCTTGAGTAGAACACTAATACAAATTCAAATCTAAGGAAACATTCAGGGTCTAATATTATCAAAAACTTGAAAAACTTCTCCCTTTTACCTTCATGTGAAGATTAGAAGTTTTCTAATTTTTCAAAATAAAGTGCAAGAAATAAAAGTTTGAACGTTGTTATTAAATAGCAGCACACCTTTTTAAACGTAACCAAATTGATCTGTTTGCATCTATTTTGGATATCCATGTCATCTGTATACATTTATTTACACATTTTAGAATGTGAAGTGAACATATTGTTATTAAAGTGAGAGGTATTGCTCCTCAAATCAAGCACGACAAACTACAGCAGCTGATCACTGCTTGGGCTAAAGCACCATTCAATTATTTTTTAAAAGCTTATAAGTGCAGAGATTGATGCATTAGTGTACCAAGCACAGTTTGAAGACATGGTACAACACTTCATAGAACAATCTGAACTTTTTTCTCTGGACTTATGAATACGTTATCAGAGAATGGTAAAGGTTTTATAGCTATTTTAGCGTGCACTGTTCATGCAGTCTCACAAGTTTTGCCGCCTTGCTTCACTTTTGGCATAACGAGGAAGAAGCAGCAAACGATATCAAGGAAAAAACTGTTTACATCTAGTAAGCGTTATCTAAATTTTCCATGACCAAGTGGTGAGATAAGGATGGAACTAAATAAATGAGCCATTTATTGTTCTGCTGGAGTCTCTGTTGAACTTTGCGGTGTCAAGTGGCACTGTAAATACATTTAATTGACAATCAGCCAGCGTTTTACTAACTGTATTTTCTCTGCACAGAGATAACATTCAACCCTTTCGGCGCCATAAAAACACAAATCAGTCAGTCATACAGTGTCAGAAAAGTTCACATAATCTTAGCGAGCAGGCAGCAGATCTTCTGACTGTTCCTCATTTGACAGAGCAAAGGAAGAGCTTGTCAGGGAAACAGCTCGTGTCGCTGGTACTTAAAAAGGTCAGTGAACTGAACCCCGACCCATGGTTCCACCCTCACGCCTGTCTGTCTGTCACCAGTCCCCCCCCCACCCACTCCGTCTTCTAGGCGGGTGTCCGCTGCTATCACCCGTCGTCATACCCTCTGAGCTAACCCCCTACCCCACCCCACCCCATCCCACTCCCCCCCCCCCCCCCTTTGATGACCCAGGCCTCTTGTCAGAAAGAGCTCCCAGGCAGGCAGAGTGAGGACAGGCCTTTGATGAGGACCCCGACACTTGCCAGCACTAGTGACATGCAGCGCGGTTCTTTGAAGCACCCGGGCCTTTACATGTACCCATTCGTCCACACACATATACACACACACGCTTTTTTAGATGGCGAGAGGAGAGGATTAGGGCGCCATATAGATAACGCTGTTCTTTGACTGCCTTCCTTGCTCTCTGATGGTTTTAATGAAGGCATTTGAATTTTGCTTTCGTCTTGTGCTCGAGACTCCAGCCAGAATAACACCACACACACACACAAAAAGATGTATAGGATGAAGGAGAAGGGAGACAAGAAGAGTCCATGATGCTGTCAAACATGTAAGACAAAAGGTCAAAGCAGCTTTGTTGTAATATTTCATTTTTTATTTAAACGAATAGGAGACTTAAAATGCTCCAAGATTGGTAACTTTTTTAGATCTGTTGCTGCAAAAATAGGAAATACAGTCCAGCTCAAGCGCTCACGTCCTCCATAATGCAAGTGTTGTCTATTGTTATGTCTTGCCTCAAAGGTAAACAGACACTCTTTGACACCACCAGTCAAAACAATCCTAATCAACAAGAAATAGACTTCAGACTTGGCTGCAGCCAGTGCCATGTCATACAAGGTAATAAAGTGTTCGCTGGCAGAGCCACAGTTGTTGACATCAAATGAGTGCCTAAGGTCACTCCATTTCAACAAATAGATCACTGTGCAATTTTTCCAGACAGCACAAAAAGACATTCCTTTCAGGTGTCTTCATCCTGCACCTGCCTGTGTAACAAACATCGATCCACATTCTTCCACCTGCACCCTGCGCATGACATTGGCCAGCACAGACAGTTCTCACAAAGTCAAAGTTATTCACATTCCCACAAAGAAAGACTCCCAACGATGCCACAAAGGACATAATGTTTGATAGAAAGAGTAGTAAAAAAAGAAGCTACCATTCATTTTCCTCATTCCATTCTTCTCAATGTGGCCTTATTTGTGTCTGGCTATGCGGAGTAATGATTAACACAGTAAGGCGTGGGAAGAGACCAGTTACAATGAAGGGGGTTGTTTTGGTTCAAAGATACACCGTTTCACCTGTGTCAGATTCCCAAGTACACCTGGCACATCCCTGGGAGCCGGCGGCTGGCGTTCGGGAGAAAAAGGGGGGGGGGGAAGTGACTACTTAATCATTATCATGTGTGGAATCACTCAGAAACTTGTGGCAATGGGCAAACAGATAAACCTGGCAACATTGTTAAATCCGGCACGTAGCAAAGTGCTTAACCGAGTGTGGAAAAGGTTCACATGAGAAAGCTTTAGTGTGTGTGTGTGTGTGTGTACAGGGGACTTTTGAGCTTTGGAAAAAGAGAAAAAAAAACACAATGCCCGTGGTACGCAAGTGATCAATAGCGATTGACCTGTGAGTGAGCTTACCCTGAAAACAGCTGCCTGTGATATTTACGAGCTGACACAGTGCCTCAGCTTTTTGTTTTCAGTGTAGCTCTTTTGCTATATATGAATATACCGCAGCATTTTTTTTCTTTTCTAAAATAAGCCCTTATTTCTCAAGGACAGCCTTCTGTTTTACCAGCATTCAGGATTCAGAATGATTTCATCCACCGAGTGCAATAAATGTTCAGGGCTTTGTAAAGTTGAGACAAATCAATAGTTTGCACAGTTACCAGGTATACAGAGATGGGTTTCCTGTTTACAAATGATCCAAGGACGCATAGAGGGTTAGATGATGCAACAGGTTTGGAACTGGTTTCAAATACATATTTTGTTTGTGGAAAATAATTAGAAATTGTGTTCAGGACTAATTGTTGTGTATTAGGATATGGTACACTGGAAAAACATGATGTGGTCTACATTCAAACCACTATCCACTCAAACAAACTAACTACTGTTGCACTATAAAGCCAGACTCTAGGCATAGGTCTTTCAGTATCATTCATTCAGGGGTGACCTCTAGGACAAAATCCAGACTGGAACATGGCCTGCTTATACACCTTTACCCACTAATTTCAGTGTAAAAGGGGTATTAGCTTCAGTCTTGATCACATTTCTGATTTCCTTTTTTTTTTTTTTCCACTCACTCATTTCCTGTTCTGGTTTTCCATACACACACACAGCTCTATATGTTTCAGCGGAAGCATATCTTCAAAAGCTTTCACAGAAGACAAAAAGGCCCTGACACACAATAAAAGGGGACACTGACAGACACACAATCTGCAGTGATGACAGTTCTGTTGTTACAGCTGTATATAGAGAAGGAAAGACAAACATTTGAGCTGTTTTCATTTGTTTCTAAACCAGGTGGACGACCAGATGAAGCTGCTGCAGAACTGTTGGAGCGAACTCCTCATTCTCGACCACGTCTTCCGGCAGGTGGTGCATGCAAAGGATGGCTCCATCCTATTGGTCACAGGCCAGCAGGTGAGTTCAATGAAACACCTCCACCTTAAAGACTTAGCATGCAAAGCTCTGCTCTCTGCACCAACACCAAAATCACACCAACACTGCATCACTCACAGCCCCCCTCTGTCCACCACAACACAACCCTTAAAGCTCTATTGATTGCACAGCCACACAGGAGTCATTAAAAATAGATTGTGCTTATAGATATACACTAATGTCACCAGAATAATCAATTTGATTTTTTTTTCTTTTAACTGAGAATAAATAAAACCACATGTGGGAGCATGGTGAGTGGGTGGACTGATAAAGAATGTGCGTAATATCTTTTTTTTCTTCCTTTTACTGGGGGTCTTTGAGGAAGTTTGTGAGAGCTGATGCCTAAAGGCGCTTATTGTATCAGGACGCTGTGTGCTGGCTTCTGTTTTGGTGCCTTTACGCTCAATACAGAAGACAATGAATACTAACTTCAGTCATTCTCATGCACTCAATCTCACAGCAAAAATCAAAAGAAGACAGACGGAGTATACATACAAACTGCTCCTGTGAATGAATATGCCTCTGTCCAGTCTCATGGCTGTCAGTGAGATGAGAAGTCCTGCATTATTGATCACCTTACTCTCCAAAACATTGCTGTTCAACAAAATGTTTTGCAAACCATAAGCTGGAAAGTGCATGTGAGCAGTGTACAGGGGAGTCTGAATGAAGACAAGGTCACAGCAGATTTTCAGAACAGGTGAAGAGTTACTACCTGTGGTAAGTGAAGCCACTAGTGGGAAGTACAAAGCGTGGTAAAGTGCACTATGATAGTGGAAGAAATAAAAATCTACACTTGTCATAAATAAAATAATCTAAATTAATTTATGCAAGGAAGGAGGGAGGGGGGTTGAAAGCAAAGCAAAAAAAGACATTTTAAAGCTGAACAGAGGACATAAAAAAAGAGGAGAGAAAGGAAAAAGAAGGGATGATGAGGAGGAGATGATGAGGCGAAGAGGACAAGGCAGTTTGAAGAGACCAGAGCAGCAGAGGAGGAGGAGGAGGAGGATTAGTAGAAGGAGGGGCTTATAGTCAGGGGAGGTACAGGACGGTGGTTTCGTTTGCATACTTTGGTTAATGAACAGCTGGTGTTGAGGGGTGTGTATGTGTATGTGTGTGCAGCTCTGAAACAGTTCATTATCTCCCATTATTCTCTGCCTGGCCAGAGGTGACAGCACTGCGATAATACTATGGACATTTAGACCACAGTAGCAGCATCACCCAAAGCAATTGCTACACAAACACACAGACACACAATGAGAGATCGGGCCAACAAAATTGTACTGTAGGTTGGCCACACTGGTCTGTGAAGTGTAGTGGGTGTGGAAAAAAAACCTCAATGTAAGCCACTTAAGGCTAGATTCAGTGTTAAATTGATGGTAAAATTAATTAAAAATATACTGGAATAGAAATGGTTTTGACCTAATTAGATGATATCCTAATTAAAGATTGATGCGTGGTGTTGAATTTTACATAAACATACATAAAAAGTCCATGACATGCACACATGTAGTATTTAATACAAGTGGCAGCCTTTGGTGCAGATAAATGAAGTTGATGAGTTTTAAAAAAGTGCAGTTCCCCTTGTGGACTCTGGGGGCTCCAAAAGTGAGTCAGTCCTCACAGACCTCTATTTTAAAAGGGATTTTTTTGTTGTTGCCAAAATAGACAACAGCCCACATTAACAAATTGGCTTTTTAACTGTGCTGGGGTGAATTTTAATATAACTCACTGACATAATTATGGCCGTAATCGCTTTGAGTGCCTACCCTCCTCATGGAGGGCTTACTGGAACTTTCGGCAGACTAAAAAGTTGCCAACATGGCCATGGCTGTAGCCTCCCTCAGACACTCAAAATTTCTATGGGTGACATCACAGATGGTTTATACATAATATGATACAAGACAGGCATTGAGAACATGATGCACTGAAACTTTAATCTTGTCTGTTATGGGTGCCTGTGATTTTATTTCATAAAATGCAATGGAAAGAACTGAAATGTCATGACAATGAGATAAGAGATATTTTTAATGCCAGGAGCTTTGTCCACACAGAATTTGAACAGATGTTTCTTCCCTTTTGCTTTGAATCAAGCTGCTTCTTTGCTCTTGCCAATCATCCACTGCTCTCATACTGGCACTTGAAAAGAATTCCATTGAAGCAGCAGATTAACTGTTATAACCTGTCATTTGCTTGTCCTTTTCTTTGCTGTTCTTTGCTTGCTAATAATTCCTGTCTTTTTTATATATATATTTTTTTTGCCTTTCTGCTTCTGCATGTCTTGTCAAAGCACCAACGGCAGTGAGAAATGGCCATGAGGGTGCGTTCTTTATCCTGTCATGGGATCAAAAACACGCCATACAAATGTGTGTGAACATTAAATGACAAAGATCTGAAAGGGCCTCGCAGCTTGGCAGTCAGTTTCAGTAAAAATTTAGATTTTGATAGCACTCCTGGTGTACATGAAATTCAAATAAAGAGGGGTAGAAAAAAAAAACATCTCTGCGCTTTCCAACATTTTCCAGCTTCGTCTCCTCTAGCCAACCAAACTAATCTCACCTTCCATATTAATCTTTAATGTTTAGCTATGATCGTTCATCGTATTCATGATAGGTTCAGATTTGAAGGTTTATTCATATATTTACCCTCCATGTCTCTCCAGGAGGGATAATAAAGTAGTATTGATTGATTGATTGATACGCAGGTCACCAGAGTCAGAGTTAGTGCTAAGTCTGCTATAAGTGACATTACAGCATTTTTTCCCCCTTCTTGCTTTCTTACTTAAGGCTAGGAGGCAATAACCCAAGGCATCACCATTAACATTCCAATCCTTCAATGAACTTATTTCATGCACAGTTGATTTTATGTAAATTGATTGACACTTCGGAAGGCGGAGGGGTAGTGTCTGCTTTGCACAGAGTCATAACTCTTTCCGTCTCAAAGGTGGTAAGAAGGGAAAAGAGGAACAAAGGAGCTGGGACAAAGTGTAGTAAAAAAGCATGAGGAATTAAAAGGAGAACACCATTTACTTCACTTTGACTCTTCTCTTTTTCGGACAGATAAAAAAAAGAGCTCCAATCATCCTATTTATACAATAAATAAATTCCAAACCCAGGGCTTGTTTTTAATTGCAAATGGGAGCTCGCAGGGACTGTCTTCCTCCCTGAGCTTCAGGAACTGCGCACGCCAACATCTACCTTCCCCTGGAAACCCCTTGCACAGTCAATTATGGTAATGAATTGTCAATAAATATAAAATTTTAATATGGTCCTGCTTACTGTGAGTGGCAGCTTCGGACTTGCCTCCTAGACAAATGTGCTGCGGCTGCACATATGAAGTACACATGAAAAAGGACTGGCTGTTCAGATAGATACACCAAAGGAAAACAGGCTTATGGTGTAATAATATTTTTTTTGTCATTTCTGCTTCAATGTTTTTATTTTGCTGTATACCAAAGAGCTCCTGCTTTTATCCCTCTGTCCCACTAGGCAGTGTGTGCCGCAGCCACCATAGATGATCATGGCCATTCTTGTCAATGCGGATGTTTTCGAAGCGTCCCAGCAACCCTCAGCTCTGCTTCACTAAAAATATGAGCCAAGCCTATATTGAGTTTAGCATCACCCAAGCTACATCGATCTCCCCTAAACAGAGCCAAGAAGCAGGAAGTCAGACATAAAAACACACAGAGAACCTGGTTTCAAAATAAAACATGAATGGACTTGTACATTACACTAATAACCAATGGAATAATTCCACAGGTAAACCACTGTGACATCAACACTAGTTTGTGGACTAGCTTTTTTAGTCAACAATACCTTTGTTTCTAGAGACAAAAGGGACCATAAATAGATGGGAGGGTGAAGCTATAGCACTAAAAGTGACTGAAAACACAAAGCACAACATGGTAGTGTCAATTACCAGGTAGCCACATGCTAAGCAGATAAGAATACCCTTTATCATCTGTGTTACTCTAAAGTGACCAGTGGCGTCACCTACTGCTGCCACTTTAAAAGAATGGCTTGCCCATATAGTCCTATGTAGTCTATGTCCCAGACTCACTTTATTGCAGCTCATTCCCTTACATTCTTCTCTCTTGCTTCATTTTAGGTGGACTATGCAGTGATTGCTTCACAGGCAGGAGCCACCCTGAACAATCTGTTGAGCCATGCCCAGGAGCTGGTAACCAAACTACGCTCCTTGCAGTTGGACCAACGGGAGTTTGTATGCCTCAAGTTTCTGGTCCTTTTCAGTCTAGGTAAGTCTCTGAAAACAATGTGGCGGTGCATGTGAAAGGTGCAAATGTAAGGAAGGAAGGGACATTAGCATGGTCTTTTACTAGACATATCCAAATGTGTTAGGCATACAGGCAAACTACAATTCCCAGTAAATCCGAGCGTTAGGCTTTGGCTGTCTCTGGAACCTTGGAATGAATGCAAGTTTGGTTTTATATTTTTGTCCAAGACATTGACCATAGGCCAGCTTGCCTTTAACTATTAGCCATCTCATATGTATGAATCTATCACTGGTGGTGCCAGCAGCGAAACCCTCATCTGATCTTTTATTACATTGGAGAGAAGGGGTTTGTCAATATGAACTGCAATTGTAAAATTAATATTGACATTCTGCATTTTGGTAGGTCAGCCGTTGCAAGCAGTAATGTGCTTGGTTATGCACAATGCTGCTAGAACTGAGCGAGATACGAGAGAGGATGTGAGCAGGAGAGCAGAGCAACTGAACAGGGGAGAAGGGAGGAAGGAAAGGTGGAGATAGGAGGATGAGGAAGTTGAGAGTGGGAATTGAATTGGGAATTGGTTGGAGGCAGGTACCTGCCTCAAGTATTTTGGATAGATGGGTGGGTGGGAGTTGCACCGAGGAGGGGAGAGAGACAGAAAGAGAGAGAGAGCTTGGGATTTGTGAAGGAAGAGGAAGGATAAGTAGCTAAATGAGTTAAGGGACAAAGAGTTGGGTAAAGTTGATGGGATGTGAATGTGTGTGTGCATGCATGCGTGTCTATGCTCGGATCCCAAAGCTGCTCTCTAAGCCGAGGTCAGACATTGCCGGGAGACTGTCATCTCTGACTCTTTCCTAACAAGTCTTCAACAAATGGTCTCTGAGGAATACACACATGCACTCCTACAACTGGACCAAAACCTATTTTAACATCTTACATTACTGAAGCCAAAGATGTCAAGGTATCTTTTCTCAGCATGGCACAGAGAACAACAGCAGCACACATATGATAAATATTTTCCTCAGACCCTTCATACATCTATGTGTAATTCACAAAGGGCCATGCTTTCACTTCTTTACCTCCTCTGAACAAAGGACTAATGAAGTGTTAGGCAAAAGCAGCAGTGCACACACACACACACATCTGTGATCAGGCAGGATTAATGTTTGTGTTAGAGATATTTGTGAAAAAATGGATGGGGAGGACTGTAGTGGGACTTTGGAGTGTGTGTGTGTATCTGTGTGTATGCATGTGTTTGTTTGTGTCAGGTGGGGTGGGGATGTAACTGGGGCTCAGGGTCTAAATAATTTGGCAGAAACATCATCCATAATGAAAGGCCCACCTGAGGGATGTGTATCGCCCCCGGCAGTGCCTGTTCTCCGGCGTTGCCCAGGCCTCCCGCAAAAGAAGCCCGACACATACGCCGTAGAGCCAGCTGAGGGGGGATCAGTGCTGGTGGAGGAGGTGTTGGTTGGGTGGGGGGAGGAATGGAGGAGGGGTTTAAGCAATGTAAAGCCAGGAGATTTAGAAATTATGTGATTAAATCACATACAGTTGAACAAAGATGTGCATGTGATCGGCTGTGAGCTGGATGAGATACGTACCTACTACTTCCCCGAGGGAATGAATGTGCATAATGTGGTGGGAAAGCAGATGTATATTCATGCATCTGTTTCTGTTTGGACAGCTGTGTGCCCTATACAAGCAGAGCTAGTTAATAATGACTGCAGTGAAATGAGGCGTGAAAGTATCGCTGTATTCTGACCACTGAACTAAAAGAACAGACTCATCTTATTTATTAGCTCGATATAATCTGGAAAACGATGTGCAAAAAGACCAATTTAAGGTACTGCGTTTCATCTCAGATACTCTCTGTGTACACAGAGTGAAGCATTATCAGAATTTAGCAAGCTCCAACCTCCTCCAACCTGCCATCTTCTGACACAGCGTGTCTCTGCATAGACTGAATGCTAATTAGTTTGACTACATCAAAGTTTATAAGAAATTATAGGGAAAAAAAAACAAAGACGAAGATGTGCAGACAAGAGTGAAAACACAAAAAAACACCCATATTTTACACAACACGCCCCATAACACTATTGCGGGGCAAAGCAGAGGGACAAAGGACAGAAAACAAAAGTTGTCCGGAGTTCTGGTTGTCCCAGATTTTTGCTGTGGCAGGTTTCAAAATAAAAGCTCCGTCACAAACAAGGGGTTATCCACTGAAATGCTAAAAGGCTTTTAATTTGAAACATTACAGGTGGTTTTGAGTCAGGCAGTAATTGTAATGATATTCTAAATTACACATCTCAATCTAAACTCAGTCACTATGATATTCTATTAAAACCAAAACTTTCCCTGTGACACACGGAGGCAGTTTTCTTTCCTTCCCTCCATCTACCTCCTTCTTCCTCCCTCTCTTTCTCAAGGTGGACAATCAGTCACTTCCCCCCTTGGCAGAAGAGCTTTTAGTTAAGCCAGTTGTCAATAAAGACAGGGATATAGATGTCACCCTGGCTGAGAGGAGACACTTGTCATGATCCGGGTGTTTGTTTGTTTGTTTTCAGAGTTAGACATGCTTTTTTCCCTTTAACATTATTGTTTTTTTATCTATTTCTATCACACCCTCTGTCTCCTGTCACTCAATCTGAGATCATTGATCTCTTAAGTGTTTGTAGGACTCTGAGCAATGATTGTATGTCTTGGGCATTGAGCAAAGAACACACACAATGGCAGACAGATATAGTTTGTGCACTGCCCGGGTCAGAGTTCAGTAAATGATCACTAGCACTTGTTCAGTGTCAGGACAATGTTAATGGGCCTTTGATTTCCTTTAAAAGGTCTAACACAAATTCTGACAAACTGTAAAGGTAATAGGACGCCAGCAGAGGTGATGAATAGGTCAACAATTTGAATTTAGATTAAGGCAGGAAGTGTTTCCTGACTTCCAGATGCACTGGTAGCTGTCTTCAGCAGACATCCTGAGTTTGAGTCCTTCTTTGTGATGCTTGAAAAGCAGAAAAAAACAACCCTTTATCAACTTTCACCAAAAATCATATAGATGCATTCCTGATGCGTCCCAAATAGTTTCCATACTGGAAAAGCAGATGTAGTGAGAAAGGTCAGAGAATGTTCATCCAGCAACCAGTTAACCCAGCTCAGCAGGTCAGACCCCATCTGGTGTAATTGGGTTAGACAGGTGCTGCCAGGCCTCGTCAGCCGAGAGGAGGACCAGAGTACCTGCCAGAGCAGTGCGGGGTGGTAAATGGTCCCAGCGGAGAGAGCAGAATTCTGGATATAGCCCTAAATAATGTTCTCACACTCGAGAGTTTAGCAGTGCAGGCTTAAGTGTGGAGAAGTTAGAATTGAATTTGATTCTTTTACATTGGGTGCTTATTAAAAGAAGGCACACAGTGTCAAGCTAATAACGTCTTCCCATCTTTAGTAGTGAAACCCAAATATATGAAATAGATCCAGTGTAATTTAATGTAATGATATATTAGATTATATTACATTATTTTCTTAAAAAACAAAAAGTATAAATATAGAATAAAAGTTCCTTAAATATTCATTTAAAAAAAGCAAAATCAAGATGGCGAGTGATTCAAAAGCAGCCTCAGTACCAAATTAGCTGTCTGTCAAGTGATTAGTCAGTCACTGAGGCTGACATTAGAGACACCCACCCATCAATCCATTCCCACCCCCATCCCTCTCCATCCATCCAGCCCTCTTCATTGTCTCTTGTCTCATTGCTCTGCCCCTTTGCTCTCTCTTTTTTTTTCCACATCCATCTATGTACACCTCAATCTATCACAGCTCTATCACCAGATCCACCTCCACTGGTCCTCATTCATCTTAAGGTGCCATTTATCTGCTTTCGTCCTTCCTCAACTTTTACTCCACCCCTCTATATACTTAAACATCTTAACAACAACAATCACTGAAACTTGTGTTTATTAAGTCTGATACAATATCTAACAGAAATTCACACTGACTTAAACATTCTTAATCAATCATTCTTACTTACTTTACTATCTTCTCTTTTTTCACCCCCGTCACCCACACCTGTTTACCATGACACATCCTTCATTAGCATTTTTAACGTGGCATACACACTGACGGCAGACTTACTCTGTGTTTTTTTTTACACTGCGAGGTCAGACAACAATCTGCTGACAAAACCACAAACACAGCAAACGTGGTTAACCTTGATAAAACCAGACGAGATTCTCTCCCTCTTTGTATTTCCATATTTGTTTCCCAACACAATCAGAGAGACAGAGACAGAAAAAGAGAAAGAGAGAGAGAGAGAGAGAGAGAGAGAGAGAGAAGAAAGAAATAGGCAAAAAAACATGTAATTCCCAGACAGGTACGTCCTAATTAAGCAAGAGCCAAGCTCAGAATCAATGCCCTGATCCCAGGCCAGTGAGCAGGGGGAGCTGGCTAATACAGGCCTCCTTACCCACACACTTACACGCACACACTCCCATAAGCCAGGCAAATATTCATTTCCTGAAAATCATTTAGAATTCGGGGATTGATTAACATTGAGCGGCTGTGACGGTTCAATATTTATGCTCACGGAGACCAAATAACGGAACATATAACCTACATTTAATTAAGTTGTAACACTTTACAACCTTTGACCTAATCAATACACAAATAAAATGCGTTAGTGTGTGTATGTTGTTATTAGGGAAACGTTGACTCAGGGTGGAATGTGACTGTATTATCCTGCGTATCAGTTTCAATATAAGTAGCCGGCAGAGTTTGCATGCTTTTGTAAAAAGTATGGCTTGTGATGACAACACAACTTTAACACCCCCATGCAGCAGCTAGTGGTGCTGTTTGTTACTTCATGTGTATGGCTAGTGAAAATGAGGACAGTTTATATGGTAAACACTGACATCTGCATGATGTAAAAACATTACCTTTCCAAACAAAATATCAGCATCAACTCATATGGAAGCCTACTTACAGTGCATGCTTCTATAAGATGAATGAAGATGCTTAGACCAGACACTTTCACCATGCGCTTCCAACCTGCTAGTCCAAGTGGGGAAAAAAATCCAAGATGGCCACTTAGAGGGATTAAAGGGCAAGCACTGCTCATTATGTAAACAACAAAAAAACAGCTCCCCCTAGTGGCAGTCCGCCTAGGGTTAATACAGTCATATAGTAATAATATAGTCAAAACCCAGCCTGGCTGTAAGATTTAAATGCACTTATTTACATGACTTACAGGACGCCACATAGCTTTGTCAAAACAAGTGTTGTTAAAGATAAATAATATGCACCACTCTTGTGACTTTTCAGGTGAGGTTATAGGCACAAGAATCAGATGCACATGTGTGAAATATAGCATGAATCATGCTTTATAGTATGTGAGTGTGCAAAGACATGCAACCTACTTGACAAATGTTTGTGTGTCTCACAAATTACAGTTTCAGTGACTGGATTGGTGCAATGACAGTAATAATGGAAAATAATGGAAAATACAGTGGTGGTGATTGCGGGAGGAGTGGGGGTGGGGGAGGGGGTGGGCTAAGACTATAAATGTATGTATAAGGTTCATAAAGTGCAATCCCATGCACCGAGTGACTGCATCTAGTGCTTTTTCATCACTCTTGTTTTGAAGCTTGGTGAAGTGCTCAGCAAACACGTGCTGATTGAAAACTATTGGACTCTCATCTACCTTTCAAACAAATCTTTTTACCCTCCATCTGTTCCCTCCAGGCATCATTCTGATGCAGGAAACAAACAATAAAAAAAAAAAAGTTGTTCAAACTTCCTCTCCGATGGAGCCAAATCCAGATAATCATGTTTGAGTGTCCCCGACTTTTCTTTCATTTTCGTTCATCTCAATAGAAGTAGGTGTAAGTGTGTGCCCTAAAGCAATGAACCTAATCCTTCCGTCTATTTTCTGTCAATTTTAGGCTAAGAAAACTAACATAGTGAGCAGTCAGCTCCCGATGCTGGCGGCCACTTTGTAGGGAATTCCATGTAATGAGGCTGTCTAAAAAGCTTTCAGACTTTATCAGGCAATAAAAGCTCCAGGTCTCCATGCTGCCACTATTACCTGGCAAACACTGCAGGCTGGTGTCATTAAGCAGCAGTTGTACTGAGTTGTGGTGATGGTGGCAGACTGAGGATCGCTGCCTCACCTCTGACTCTCCCATGTAAGCCTCATGACTTATACCTCGCTTCAGATACGCACTAGTTTCCTAATGGATTTCGACATTCACCAGATTATCTCAAACCGATCCTTGTAATTTACAGCTCTGGCTGCTTTGATCCTCTTTTTAGGTCTTATCACTTTCTTGCAGTGATTTATATGGTAATTATGTCGACAGTGTTTCACACAGGGCCAGTTATCAGAGAGTGTCATCAGAGATAAAGTCTGCTGGACCCTAAATTTGGTAAACATACTAAGTTTTTATGTATTTATGGGGGTTAAATAGTTGCTCAGTCCATTGTCAATAAAAGCAGACAATATTAGCATTAGCTTTTAACAATGGAAAAAATGTGGAGGAAAAGCTATCTACTTAACACATTATCATTTTAACACATCTATGGGTGATTGCTAAGTTAATGGCCCCAGGTGCAGTAGACTGTAATACGGTCCATTTACATTATATTACATTTATACATTTAGTTCATCTGTCAGCATGCAGAGCTCATGAGCAAATGGATCCTTTTGTGTGACCTTAAAAACCATCTCTGTAGTCCCTAATAGTTCTAAACAACACATACATATAACAAGAGCTTCCCTTTTAACCCTTTATTTCAGTAGATGTAGAACCCTGTAGTCCTTGGTAGGAGGCCCCTAGACCACTGACAGTATTTGCTATATAAGCAGGACATACAGAGGATTGAAAGTTGACTTTATTCAGGCCGGTGGTATAATAATAACAGAAATATAATATACAAACATGATGGCATAAAAAGTACTAAGTACTAATAAAGTATGACACAAAATGTAATATCAGTTGATTTTCCATTGTAACTGTAACCTCTCTCGGTGGTTCTCGACATTTTCTTCATAACATGTGCAGCCCAGGCTTTACTTTTGCCTGAGTATGATGACCGCTGCATGGCAGTAGCATGATTTAATACACTTTAACTCATTGCCCTGCCACTGCAATACAGGACATATTCCCTAAACTTCTGCTCCCCTCCATCAATACAGTCACTAACTACCTGGGCAGTGTGTACAACCAGACAAATGCTCCTGTAAAAGTTTTTTTTTTAACAGAAGAAAAAAAAAATCATCCCTCCTTCCCTGCTCCTCTCCTGCACTCCCATGTGGGGTGATTTAAGGCAGGTAGGCTATGGAGAAACTGTTGCCCTCCCTCTCGCCCTCTTCCCTCCCTCCCTCTCATTCTCCCTCTCCCTTGGCCTTATTACAGGCTGTCAGTTTATTATAAAACATTAGGAAAGCAGAGGGACACTTGCAGTTACTGTCCTATCGATCGGCAAGGATAGATTCTCTGATTTAGAGTCAGCCTCTGCTCGCGCCCTCCACGCTCTCGGTCTCCTATTAAGGTACCAGTGCTTTGCTTTGGCTATTGATGTCTCAACATTAACAGTTACAAGCTGCTACAGAAAATCAATGTTCAACTTTTATTACCAGCTGCATAATGCTGAGGACCTTCCGCCAGCTGATACTTAGCAATCGAAAGGAGGCACGGATGGTCGGCCCGGCACGTCAGGTGTTTTCTAAGTGATATCTGCAGTAATATCAATCACGTCTATAGCATATGGGGGCTTTCAGGGGCCAGTGGAGGGCCATAGAGCTTAGGGGTGCAGTATAGGAAGGTATTACACTCCAAACAAAATGGGCAAATCAGCTCCTGTGAATAGGACAGAGAGCGAAAGGCGAGAATGTCAGACAGGCAAGGAAATCTTTTATCACAAATTCTCTCAACATCTGCACTTTCTTTGAATCTCTCTGAACCCCGACGTCAAGTTGTCTGCCACAAATAACACACATATAGTGTACACCACATCCTAAATGTCATCAAAATAACTATCGATCCCCACCACCAGTAGCACCACCAACCAGCCATCCATCCATCATCAGCATCAACCTGGATGTAACAGAGAATCCAAACCCAGGTAGGGTGGATCCAGGGCGGCTGAGGCCTCTCAAACATTTATGAGAGGCTACTGAGCAGCGGTACGGCAGCCCTTCTGGGACAAACAGCCCCCGGTTCTGTACTCTCAGTCCCGATCAATGGAACTCAAGTTCATTACACACACTTCGAACGGCGGCAACTGATTTTTTTTCCCACCGCCTCCTCCTCTGATCGCCGAGCAGCCCACCACTGGGGCTGCATTACACTTGCTTGTTTACGTGACTGCGTGCAGTAGGGGAAGGTGGTGTGTGTGTGCATGTGTGCGAACAGGGGCTGCTCCCAGTGGGCAGAGCTTGAGGTTATCATTATGTACAGGTCTGTACGCTGCAATGCTAATGTTAATGCATTCTCAGTGGCCGCAGCTAGGGTCCCATCGCTGTGCTACTAGGGCTGCTACTCCTCTCCAATTAAAGACTGAGGGATGTCTGTTTGGGGTAGGGAGGACAGGCCTGGGCTATCCGGGACCCTGTGGAGAACAGGCTCACATTAGTCAAGGAAAACAGACTCGGAGAACAAATTGTGCATACATTGGAGCGCTGCAGAAAATCCCACTCTTGATTTGAGTGACTTATTATCCACACATACCTTAGTGTCTTTACTAATTTGTCAAAGGGACTTTTTCTTCAACTTCAGTCAGATACATTTACTTTAAGCATACCGGCAATCTAATCCAAAGAGATTATTTTTTGCAATCATAAGAGCACTATAAGCAAACTGTCAACAAAACTGAGCTGGTTCTAGCAATCGAAAAAACATCAATGTTTCACTCATAAGTTGTGCTGCAGGGTGTGGGTCAGTGAGTGTGGAGGGGTGGTGCTGCATGACATCAGGGAAGCAACAACTGCCACAGTCATGCGTATTGATCTGCCTCATATTTACTTAAACATAACACACGAACAGCAGGAAAGAGTTACACAATCCTCCATGTGGAGCTTTCTCAACCCGTGACCGCTCTGTCTCCGATATATATCCATCAAATAAGTATATATATTGAAGGAACAGGCACACACACACACACACACATGTCGGATGTAGGCCAAAGGGTAGTGGTGTGGCTCCCTTGCTCTTGTATTGCAGGTCAAATGTTCAATAATACAAAAGTAATCAGATTTACGCGTCGACCCTGTCAATCATTTGTAAAGTTGTAAAACCATCCAATCAGTACTTCAGTAGGAGCTACAGTATTATTGCAGCAAGTGTCATTTCTGACAAATCTTTACAACAACACATTTATGGTTTGCTGTGGCTTATGATCTGTCATTAGTGTTACTCATTGGACAGGCATAATCCTATGCAAAATGTAAAAGACATGAACTCAGAGTGCTAATGATTGACCAAGCTGTTTGAAACACTAAAACAAGCATTGTAGCTTAATAAAAAAAAATAAAAAAAATAAAAACAGATCCAGTTTCTAAATGGTGAGTAGACAAGGAGTAAAAATAATCCTCTGCATTCACCTACCGGTCTGATATTACAAATGGCATTACAGTACTGCCTGGCATGTGGATTGTCAGTCATTGTGTCCCTGTTTGAGTATGTATAGTGCAGAGGCATGTGTTTAAACTATGGTAGTGGTAAGCTACATGGTGGTCAGGTGGCTGCTGTGCTCTTTGAGCTTCTGTGTGTGTGTGTGTGTGTGTGTCTTTGGACAATGTAGTTACAAGACACTTTTGGCGGTGCAGAACTGTACAGCAGTGTGTGTGTGTGTGTGTGTAACCAGAGACAGTGATTAAATGTTTTAAAGCACAGATGATCCAACAGTTGCTGTCTCTTGTTCTCTCACCCCTTCTGTCTTGCCCCCACCCACCCACTTGTGACCCTACACCCTCACTCCTAAACCATCACAGCTCCTTTCATGTCTCTTCGTTCTTGTCCTGAAAGATATTTTAGGCGACAAAGCTCTTCTGAGAGTCCACTGTGAAGAACACGACACACATAACTATAGCGCACTGCATTAAAGGAAAATGAAAAAAAAATCAACCTTTTCTTCGCATACACACATCTATGATACACATAATGTATGTCATCAGGAAATAACAGTGTGACTTAAAATAATAATCCGAGTCAATGCCAGACATTTGTCATGCCAGCTCCTGGCCTGTGCAGACGGCCATGGAGAGCATGAGGCTGTACTTTAGTGCCACCTGGCACTCAAATTCATAACTCCTGCTGACATTACACAGGAAGCCTGTAAATTCTTACAGCGATGAGAAGGTTTTGTCTGCTTGTCAGAAACCGTATAATCTTACAGCTACAGAGAAAAATTTAACAGATGATGATCAAACATATCTGGTTGTGTTAGATGTGAAATCTGGCAATAAGTTCCAGCTTTCTGGGATATTTTGTTGGTTTAGATTGTAAATAAAGGTGAACAACCCATAAGGGATGTCACCCACTGTCTTCCTAAAGAGCAAGTTGAGCACTCTGTTGTTGGTCGTTGCTACCTTGGCAGTCCCTGAAGAGCGTGAGCTGTAAAGCGGGTGGTGACTAGGGCAGACAGCTGGGTCCCTGTGACGTCTTTTTACTCCAAGCTGCCATTCCTTTCACATAATTGAAGTTAGTGAGAATCATAGACAGTACATAATTATGGACAGAGTATCCATGATATCACATGTTAGTTTCAGAAGTGCCATTTTTAGTCTCTATGGTAACTGTTGTTACAGTCTGCCTAAACTGCTAATACAGGCAAAGAAGTGGGGCACCTGCCTGTCACATGCTCAAAAAATAGGTGTCATTTTGTTTATTTATTCCCTGTACAGTTAAAAAAGAAACTGAAACCATTTTGTACCAGGGTGTGACCATGTTTGTTTCTGCTTTAAAGTTGCTCAATTTACCATGGGAGTCTGTGGAGATTGACTTACTTCAGAAGCAAGCCTCTAGAGGCTGCAGGGTAAACTGCAACACCTCCACATAGGCTTTTTAATTTTCATTCCTTAGCCACAGAGGTTGTTGCTTGGTGAGAATATGAAACTTAATCTACGAATGTTGACTTAATTTTTTTACTTTTTGTACCAGGCTACATGTTTTTTGAGGCTTCTTCAAGTGGCCATTTGAGGAAGTGCAGCTTTTTGCAGTGGCATCAACTGGGCGATATCTAGTGTATATATTTGTAGAGAAAGGAAGTTTCTTGGACAGGAAATCATTCCATAATTCCATAATTCATAAAAGAATAAGACTCCACAATGTTGTTTCCTAAAACTCAACTCAAACTGGTGAAACTCTCAAGACACCAGCAGACAAGTATAGGGCCACTGCCATACAATCGCATTAAACCACAATATGCACTTTTGTGACAAGCAGTGTCAACTTGACAGCAAGCAAAAAAAATCACACAGAGAACAAAGAAGTCAAAGGTGTGTGAAATATGTGGTGCACACTTTCTTTAGTCAGCACTCTACCTGCTGACTTCAAATGAAAACGAAGCAAAAAAGAGGTGAGAGACAGAAGATTTGAAACGAGAAAATGAGAGACAGAGAAGGGAGGAGGGACTGACGCTATGGATTAACTGTCCTTCATGCTGAAAATATACATCCCCAGGCGCTTGCCGCTGAATTATTAATTCAAATTTGTCAGAGAAAGAATGAGAGAAATCTATTGACGGGGACATGGGCCCTTTAATGGTCTCATTAAAGGGGAGGCTTCCCACACCATGCACCTTCTGTACTGCTGCAGGAGTTTTTCGGGGCAGTGGAGGGTTGGAAGGAGGGGGAGGGGGGTTGGGGGTGCACTTGACCCCCCAATGATTTTCTGTCACTTTATCATAAACAAGAAGGGTTGACATGCCCCCTCCACTCCCCATGCCCTCTCTCCACCACCAAACAAACCCTGTGTGTAATTAGCCAACGGGTGCAAAAGTGCACTGAATGTAAACGAGGTTCACATGCATGCACTGATACAGAGACAGCAAAAAAAAAGCACACACACAGGCTTGTCAGCTTTAAGAGCTACAAATAAAAATACAAGTTAGGCAGAGTCTAAAGAATCACAGGTACAGCAGTATCGATTTCTATTTTCATTCAAATGTTATTTTCTTCATTGGTCCATAGATCATTTCCTCAAACACATCTGCGTCTAGATTGCCGTCCGATAGATTTGAAGCTGTCAGTCAAGCGTTAGCGTCATTAGCTCTGTGTACTTGCATGACTGGGAGCTGTTTGGTGAGCAAGAAGGAGGGAAGGGGGTTAACTGTCCATACAATCCAGACAGCATTAGGAAGGTGGGAGAGCTGGGACCTGTGGGTGCATCACTCAGTCCGAGGCCAGCTCATTGAAAGGCTTTTGGTTGCCCCCCTCCAGGGGGGGCTAAAGAAAGGGGGCAATGAGAAGCGGAGGTAGGGAGGACTAAAGGGACCACAGAGGGCTAAGCACAGGGTTCATTGCTGATTCAAGTCTCCCAGTATCCCTCTGGCAAATGGATTTTCATAATGCTGAGACAATGTGATTTTTTTTCCCATGTAATATAATTTTTACCCCAGTGAGTCTGCAGCATGTCAGACATGCAAGTAAGGCTTATTTTCAGTATTGATCCATTTGCTGATTATGTTTTTTCACAAAGTGACCAGTCATTTGTTCTTTAATAAAGCCACAAAATTCTGATTTATTTATCATTACCAACAACTTGAAAAAAACATGAAAAACTACGAGCTTTCCCTTTAGTATCCATTGTCTGATATTAACCTCCCTGCCTGTTCCTGTCTCTTGAAGCCCTCAGTAACGCAGCCACAGACAGGACCAAGTTGAATCAGGGTGTAAATTTGTTTTCCCCTTCACCTCAAGATAAACCCCAAGCACTTTCCATCCAGCATAGGCAATGAGAGAAGCTTGCCTCCTTCCTGCTCCGAGCACCTTTTCTCTTGTTTATTTTATCAGACCTAAGGCACATTTCTCTTCCTCTCAGTATCTCCCGACCTCTCTCTGTCTCCCCGCTGAGCCCGCCAACCCATCCTTGGGCGACAGAACTCAACCAGCCGCTACCTGTTTAGCTTAACAACAATAGCAATGTTGTCGGCAGAGGTTTAAATCTGACTTAATATATCCCCAACTGGACAGCAGCTTAATTCTGTTTCATAGCTGCATGGCATTTGGCCCCATGAGAGACTAAAGAGGAGGTCTGATGAGTCGACTGGCATTCTGGCAAATTGAGCCTTTATGCTTTATTCTGACATGCTGACAGTAGCCCGCCCCGATTGGTGGCCTGTTTCAGGGAACTGTGAGATATTATTATGCATTATTAACACAGAGGACATTTGGTCTCTCGACATTAGCCTTTGTGTTAGCTCGAGGGCTTGCATGTTATTGTATGACAGTGAAATAATGGTTACAGCTTAGGGTCACTGCTTGATGGGGGCCTTTGTTAAATTAGTGAAGAAGATACAGTCAATCTAGGTTGACAGGTGCTATGTAAGCTAAGGTGTTTGCCTGCCGAGCTATAATAAAGACAATAATGTAGAGAGAATGAACTAATCAGTATGCAAAGTAAGCAGAAACCCACCCAAAATGAGTTTTTGCCACATTTAAACAAAAGTTTTATTATGACAGTGGATGAGGCGTTTCATTGGTAACCATTGGAAACCTTATCGTCTTCATTGCCTTAGGGCACCAGCATGCTCCAGCCAAAGGAGTGGTTGGCGAATCGAAGTGCATCTGAAACCTCTAACCTCCACACCTTTCCAGCATCAAAATAAAGAACTATGCTGCCAAGCTCTAGGACTTGCACACACTAACAATCTGACACTATCTCATTTTGACTGCAAACCAAAATATCACATTTTAAGTAGACACCAAAGATTGTCAACCATTTTTTTTCTCTTTCACATGATAAATAATCACTACTACTGTTTTCCTGTTGAGGAAGAAAAGCAGCTGAGTATATATACTAACATTTATCTTAAGGTATTGAACGCATTTCAGTCAAACAAAACTGACAACAGACAAATTCTTCTGAGCGTTTACTGTACATCCTCCTCTTGTACCCTTTGATAGGATGTTTGGAATAGCAGTTGAGTCTCAAAGATCCTCCCCCCACTAAATGTTAAGGAGTACACAACTGCAGTTTACCCCAGTTCTCCCTCTCTTTCTCGTGCCTCTAACGCGGTAGCGTCATATCTGATTAAGGGAATTCCCCAAATGGGACACAGAGATATAGAAGAAAGCTGCGAGCTCCAGGGAGCAGAGGAAACTTTATATTTTTTTTCTAGCAATCATAAGATAGATGTGGACTATAGAGCTCTAATGGGGAAGCAAATTCTCCTGTGAAGAAAAAAGAATACACACCCTCATGTGAAATGCTGTGAATGGTGCACCGATAGCAGCTGTTAGTGTGTGTAGCTGTAATATATTTGTTTCCATGATTTTATGGTGGTGTGAAGGAGGATAAAACAAAACATTGCTTTTCTCCAATACAAAGCCCAGTTTACATATCAGGGTTGAGCAACAAAATGGAGATAATAGCCTACTTAAGTGATACCTTTAACCACGCGGCCATTGCCCTTTGCTCTGTGGCCCTTATTTGCTTTGATTGCCCTTGCTGCCCTGTTTTCTACCACACATACACAAACACTCCCAATGAACATGTAGCTCTACACGTTGCTTATTGTGAATCCATAGTAAGTATTCATCTGGCTTCTTTTAGCATCAAATGTCAAATGGTTCTCTTATTTCAACACCCCCTCTGTCCCTGATTGGAGCCAAGCTGTGAAGCAGATTAATAATAAATAAAGTAGCTATGAACAATTCTGATTTGATAACAGTCCAGCAGGACGCAACAAAGAGGACTTAAGACAGGACACAGGTTCAAGTGCTTGCTCTTTGAAGCACCGCCATGGCAGTAAAAGGTGCTTCACCTTTCATAGGCTCATATAAATGCCTGTGAAAGTCCCTATTGCATAGAGCCTAATTCCCACCTATGCAGGAAGTAGCCAGTTTGTCTTGGACTCACATTTAATTGGCCGAGTATATTGACAGCGGTTCACTCAATAACTGTTTATGATCCAGGAGTTTTTTATGTGTTGTTTTTGGACCTGGTAGAAAACACATGTTGTGAAGTATGAAAGGCAGGAGTGCTTTTATTGATTCAGGTGCTAAAAGTGTAGTATGAGAGAGCAGGGTGTTATTTTGGCATGTATTAACTGCTCACAGCGTCTTCTATGAAGGAGGCAGGAAATAGTTAAAGGTGTAAACAGCAGATGGAAAGAAAAGCTGAAAGTAATAAAACAGTTTTTTCTTTAATTTTATTCTTCTCCTGAACTCAGGAATCTAACACTGTAATACAGTATTCTATGTCTTCGGCTTCTTGCAGGCTCCTTACAAGTGACACGTTTGTTTCACCAGATGCTGGTGAACTTTGACATCAGTTATTTTTACTTCTCTGATGAGTTTGTTTTCTTAGACACCACATTGTCCACTCTGTGCAGCGTCTCTAAGAGGAGGAGGAGAGGAGAAAGGAGAAATTTGCATGAGTGAATGTAAATGTGCAGTATGTGTCTAAATGTTACGCATGTATGTGTGTGTGTGTGTGTGTGTGTGTGTCCCCAGAGCAGGTTGATTGTACAGGTCGGTGAAGGAGTTTAAAAGCAAAAGCAGAGACATGTACACACACACACACACAGCACAGATCAGATGTAGACTAATTAAAAAGCACAGTGGAGATTTCAGGGGTTCTGTGAAAAGGAGAGTGAGTGCTTTTGTGTGTGTGTGTGTGTGTGCTTTCGCGTTAGGTCGCTGGCTTCAGCATGATCGCCCGTCAAATGAAACAATGTATTCCGTGGGACCTCGGGGTTTCCATTTGAGTATTCGGACGCGGCACTGAAATGAACTGTGGCTGTTTTATGTGGAAAAAAAAGTTGATAATTAGTCCCACAGTGACTGAAGGATGAGATGGAGAGAGGGGGGGGGGAGAGGGGGGGGGGGCACTGAAGGAAAAGGAGAGAGTGCTTAGTGCATTTAATACTGCAACCTGACGATGTCTGGGAATCATTGATCAATTGTTTATTTTGTTTGTTTTATTTATTTCCCTGCATCTCCTCATCCTCTCCCTTCTTCCTGTAAATAATCAATCAAATTAAATCACTCCTGATTTGATTAGCAGCAAAACTGAGACACATTTCTCTAAAACCTGCAAATTTTTGTCCCATTTTTTCTTTCTTTCTCACTTGCCCACTGGCTTTCACAGTCGAGAGCAGAGATCAAGCTATTGTCATTTGTTTGGGTTTTTTTTCTTTTTCTTTTTTTGGAAGCCCTGATTCATTATTTTTTCAAAAGAGGCTCTGATAATAATTAGCAATTAAAATGCTGTCTTTTTGTCTCACTTTCCCCCTAATTAGCTGAGACAGAGACATTGGGTACTAATTCTTTATCGTTTCTCCCCCAACATCTACGCATCAAACTCCTTTTTCCACATGCATATATGCACACAGACACAGAGTCGATGTGGGAATCCATGGCAACACATGTTTTTTGTTATGTTTTGTTATTTTTTCTCCCTGCTCACCTTGTCACGTTTTTGCAAATTTAACCAATAGAGGCTCGGACATCCCTGTATTGATTATTAAACAGTGTTTTTGATACTGTTGAGGACATGTTCCTACTGTAATAAATTATAGTCATGCCTGAAATAAAGTATAAAGTCTTAAATTGGGATCATAGCTTTTTGTTTGGACTTAAAATCAATAAGAAATTGATTTTTTCTTTAATTTACGATCAGTTTTCACTTGTTTGATGGGATGGCTATCAATAAAACGATAATGATTTTATAGAAGAAATCATTTGATGTTCAAAAAAACTCATGACATAACACACATGCTGCAGCTTCTTAAAAAAAGGCATGATTATATAATGATTCCAGTACATTTATAACATAAATTACACCTTTACTCTGGAAATGATGAACATAACCTGAATAAAATAACAACATAAAAAATCATTTTATTTGAGTTAACTTTGCATATTCATTCACTCTGCAGTTGCTGCCACCACAAACTTTATGAACAGCTCAGCTCAGCTTCACTGTTTCATGAGCAGATGAAAACAAGCCTTTTTATCCCCCCCCCCTCCCTGCCTGTTGACCTGCGTAGGATGTCTGGGTGTTAACGCTTAAAGCACACTCTGCTTGGGTTAGCTTATGTAAGGCTATATTAATAAGGTTTCTTGGAGGTGTTGGCAGTGTGAGAGCTGGTTCAGGAGTCTGAGGGGGTCAGACAGCTGAGTGGCAGCAGGAAAAAGCACATGTCATGTTTGTTTGGAGGCTCCTTTGTCACAGGCCACCCCCCCACCCCCTCCTTTTTCTGCCCTCCTCTTGGCCTTATTTAGCCCCCCGCCGAGTCACTCGGAGGTCAGGGTGAGCACGCACATGGTACACGCCAACATACACAAGCAACAGAAGAGCAGACAGGCTAACACACACACACACACACGCATACAGATTGTAATAACATGGTAGAGTGCATCATAGATGGAAGTGCCTTGAAGGACCTGCTTCTCATTCTCTAGACCTCATTAGCTGCTGATTTATCTCCCCCCTCCTTCCTCCTAATGCTGTGGGTGGGTGGATGAGGTGTGGGTGTGTGTGTGTGAGAGAGAAAGAAATATTATGTGTATTTCAATGATTAGTGTGTGAATGTGTCTGAGGATTTAGTCTGAAATATTGTGTATTTTCTTGTGTGTGTGTGTGTTGGTCCAGAGGTGTCAAAGACACACAGGGACTCTGTCATTCCACATTAGCCTACTGTGAGCACACTCAACCTGGGGTCAAACAGATTAATAAAAGATCACACATGCACACGCGGAGCTGCTACCTGATTATATATTCTGCAGCCCTGCGCTTCATAATCATGACAAGTATACACATAGTGCTCCGCTTCACCATTACCCATTTAGCAAATTTTTGTCTTGTCTTGCAATAATCTGCCTAAAACCCCCAGTGAGCTTATTATTGTCAAGGAAAAGTGCTTATAGCTGCGGAGAAAGGTGGGATTTTCAAAAGATGCAAAATGTATTTTGAACGAGGAATTAATGGTGAAAAAAAGAAGATGAATTCGTATTTAAATGTATTTCACATTCATACTCGATTGCCTTTTAAAAAACTTTCATTACTCCTTTTTTTTAAAATAATAATTAAAACACATTGTTTTGTTTTGATGAACCAAAAAAAATAAGTGACTGCACGATGAATGCATTAAGGATGTTAAGCTCAGCTCTGGCGTTGATACAACCATAACATGTGTCCTACATTATTCATTGACTCCTGGGGAATTCATCTCTCAAGAGAAGAACCTTTTTGCCTCTACCTGGCTGCTTCTACATTGTAGTCCCGAGAGATGATTCAAAAGACGAAGGAGGAGCGGGAGGGAGGGAGGGAGGAATATTTCATCATGCGGTGCATTTTGACCCAAGTGAAAATGAGCCAAAGAATTCAACCTGTAATCCTGTCCCCTGATACGAGAGAATGCCAATTACTCTAACCTTTATGTGTCTGCAACATGAGCCATTACCACCTTGTTGGGTGTTAAGGTTACATGCTGAATGCCACTAAATGCATACTAATATTCCACTACTTAATATCATCATATTTATTTTCATTGTTCCGTTTGGATTTTCCAAATCTCAACTGACCTTTTCTTTTGATTCTTCCTGCAGACGTGAAGAACCTGGAGAACTTTCACCTTGTAGAAAGCGTCCAGGAGCAGGTCAACGCGGCGCTGCTAGACTACGTCATGTGTAACTACCCTCAACAAACAGACAAGTTTGGTCAGCTGCTCCTCCGGCTGCCCGAGATCCGAGCCATCAGCCTGCAGGCCGAAGAATACCTTTACTACAAACACCTAAATGGTGACGTGCCCTGCAACAACCTGCTCATTGAAATGCTGCACGCCAAGAGAGCTTAGGAGTGGTGGGGGTGAAGAGGGAGGGAGTGCCCTACCCATAATGCAGCTGTGCAAACTTTTCTGAGAGGTTCGCTGATGCCCTAAACCCCCGCCCCCCCCCCCCCCCCCCCCCCCCCAACTTTCACCAAACGGAACCTCCAGCTTACACAAGACTGTGATAGATCTGGAGGGTGGAAAAGAGAGAGGGTTAGCAACTTCTAGCTCACTTTGATGGTCAAGCTACAACTTGAAGTTCAGATTAGGGTGCACAGACTCATAATGTGCCCAAATAAAACAGCATATGGATCCCTTTATTGTAAAAAAAGAAAAAAGGACAGAAAGAAGAAAAAACTGAGACAAAGCTGAAAGAAAAAAAAACACTTGAAGCTAACTCTGCATTTGACAATAAACGATGATAAGTTATTGTCCAACACAAGCAAGACTATCAGAGTGCATTCACAAATATTAACAGGCACTGGTAAGGCAGTGAGGAACAGAAACTGAAGCAGTGGCTTGTGTGTTTGCTCTCTCACTGTAACTGGCTTTTAGCTGTTGTTGGTACTGTAAAGGCAAAACGGAAAAAAGCCTTCAACAAGGCAAGAGACTCGTACCTACCTACCATCACCTACGTCTGTTTCTAATGAACTTACACCTGAGGCCTATGGCAGCATCTTGACCGAACTGCAAGAGGAGAACTGACAGAAGACATAAAGACACTCTTTATTGAACAAAATGATCAAATGAGCTACTAGGAAGAAGTTTCTCTCTTGTGATGGAAGTCATTTCATGGTCACCTTGTGGTTCCCTAAATCATCTTAAACTATGTACCTCAGAAAGACCAGTGTTAAATAAATTCAATGAATAATGTCAGCTTAAATATTTGTATTTATAGCGCCCCCGTCCCCTTTTTTTCCCTTGCAAAAACTAAACACCCTTCCTTTTGTATTATTATTACTTCATTAAACCTGGAACAAAACAAAAGTGTGATTCTGGAGACTGAGAAGGATCCATCCTACCTTTGTCCCGAAAAAGACCAAAGCCTGCTGCAGAACAGAAGAAGGAAATTACAAATACCTTAATAATCAGTATTATAAGAGAAAAAAAAAGAAATAATTGTGATGTCACAGTTATGTGAGTCTTGCCTTATTTCATTGCCATGCTAGCTAACCGTGCAGATGTGAATGAAAATATGTACAAATATATATATAAAGTATTAATGTTGTAAAAAATTCTAAAAAAAAAAGGAATAATTCAACAGGTGTTTACATTCATGTGGTCATTATGGGAGAGAACTGTGATAAAGCATAAATTGCAAAGCAATGATTTCCTAGAAAAAAAAAAAAATGAAATCAACGAAATGAAGAAAAAGATCCCTCTGGTTTTGCTTTCTTTGGTGTGTGTACAGTTTTTTTTTCTTTTTTATTTGTTTCGAGCAGTACTTAAATTATGTCGTGAGACACTAAAATCAAAGAAAAATCACACTTAAAATATTAATTTCTGTGTCTGTTGACATTTTGCTGTATAAGGGTTCAGTTTTATTTGTAAAAAAAACAAGCTTTTTTTTATTTTTCAGTGCTTTTATGATGTACAGTATGTCACTGGTTACGCTTAATGATGAAGATAATTTATTGCGTTGCTGGGTTTCCATCTTTGTGTTACATGACGTGAGGTGTCCACGCCAGAATAAATTTGTTTACTGTAGCACGTTCTTGTTTTGTTTCCATCAGGAGTTCTAATATAAGCAGGTCTGGAGCAAAAATAACGGGCAGAAGAAAAGAAAAAATAGGAAAACCGCTACAGTTTTTTTTTTTTTTTTTTTAGTCTTTCAAATGTTCATGCAAGTCTGTACATTAATAAGATTATTGTATTTAAGTGAGTAGGTGTGAAAGATATTTGTGCCACATCATTGTTCTGTTTGCTCTTATACCAAAGACTGCACCCCCCCACCTGTGAGCTGTGACTTATAGTATTGTGTGAACAAAACTGGCTTTTTTTTTGTTTTCTTAGCACATGGCAGCCTAAATTATCCTCATGCTGAGTTTCTCCACGTGTACAGTAGTTGTTACTGTTTTTATATATATAAAAAAAATGTCCCAACACTTGCCTCTCCCAACGACAACCTGTGGATTTGTTTATCTTGTTGACATTTTGTTAAATAAGTCATGGAAAAAAAAACGTCTTTCAACGGCATGTTTAATGTACAGAAAACCCACTTTAATCCCGTGTCAGTAAGCTGTTTCTTATTCTGAGCTTCAGCGCTTAAACATCTGTTAACCTCATCAAGCTGTGTCTCCTGATCAGACAATCCTATCTGTCATCCACTTTCTCACATTGTGTGTTTTTGGTTCTGCAGCTGTCTTGGACTTCCTGTACATATACAGGTGAACTCCAATACCAAATGCAGGCGATACAGTCACATCGCAGAAGTTCCCAGAGATCAGTGTTTTCTAGTGACTAGGCAGCTGTTTGCCTCAGAATAAACACATTATAGGCTACAAAGTCACTGAGAAAGAGACTTGTGAGCAGGGTAAATGCTTTGTCAAGGACTTAAAATGACCTTTGTGCATTAATATGCTCATGTACACTGTTAACACATGGATACTCAGAACATCAAAAATGCCATTTCCTTCCCGCTTGTCTCTCACATTTTGGACCTCCTCCTCCTCCTCCTGATGACATTCTGGATGCTCCTGGTCCTTGGGAGTGTCTTTTGTCTTTTTTCTCTCTTTCTCTGAGGCTAACAGAATTTTTCCTCATATTTCAATAAATAATTATTATGCTTATAACACCAGATTCTGGCTTCCTCCAGGCACTAATGCTCCCCACTTCTGTTTCATTTGCTATTTTTGTGTGTGTGTGTAAAATAATATTCAAACATTCCAACGACAGATACATTAAAATGCAGATTTCTAAAGAAATATATGCAGATATTGTGGGAGATGATCAGCTTTGTTGCTGGTATGTGTGTTATTAGTGACATAATGTTCTTATAATTAACAAGTTACAGTTACGTCAAAAAAGGGTTACATAAGGTAAACATCACTGCTTAAATTAAACCAAGGTCATTACAGTAACACAAACATGCCACAAGAACAGCCTCAGTACATACAAAAGTACTAAGTAACATCAGCCAAGAACTACAAAGTTTAAAAAAAATCATATTGAAGGAATTAAGCATCTTAAAATGGCTATTAAAGTGAGTAGTTCACTGCAGACAACCAGAGTAAAGGAATAAAGTTTCTGAAGCACAGACACCAAAGTGTTCCTGTGCCTCAACAATTATGAGTGTCAAACTGAGGAGCTATGAACATTACAAAAAAAAAGAAACACAATACCACAATCATCATCACGGCAGCCAGCAAGATCAGTCTACATAAACCAGGCCGCGGCTTTTCTGTGGTGCGGGGCTGCGAGGGAAACAGGAAGCTGCAAACTCCAGCTCCATGGGCATGTGAAGACTACAGCCAGGCCGCGAGGCGTCCTCTGACGGAGGAGGCTCCTGGACGGAAGAAGGGTATGGGTACAGTGAGTGAGGAGTGTCGGGACACAACGCAAAAAACAATAAAAACACAAGATTTGGAAGAATCAACTGCAAAGCATTTGCAACCATTATAGACGATCACAAATTGAACACTAAATTATTAGTTAACCCTCATGCGTTGTTCGGGACATTTTTGTCCTCTGAGAGAAATTTTTCTGTTTATTTTGGCCATAACTTTGTCAATATGTGGACAAATTGAATCATTTTTCCTCAATAAGCTTAATTTTACATAAATTTTGTTAATATGATTTTAAAATTTTTCATAGGTCAACGGTACACTGTGGGCAAATTTTACCCCCTAATGTGTTGTTCGGGGACAAAAACGTCCCCTAACTTTAACGGTTTTAAAAATATATTAGATAAATATTTTTTTGAAATTTTTTTGCATAGACCTTTTAATTAACTTCAGTTCTAATCAACAGTAGTGAAAAAATCATTTTCCCCCAGGATTTTAACCCTTTAATCACCAATTTTATAAGGGGTGGTGCTGAAAATTGAAAAAAAAACACACAAAATGGCTCATTTTTAATAGAAAAGGTGAATGTGGACTGGATTCTTTTTAACCTTTATTATAGTCTTGGTCATGTCAAACATCAGTAAAAAAATTGACTTTATTGCATTATTAGTTTTTGCACAGCACTGGATTTTCTTTTTTTCTCCCATTTTGTCCCATAGACTTACATTATAAACACACTTTTTTTGACTGCACAGCCATGGCACTAAATAATCATGCATTCTTGATTGTTGGTGGTTTACCCTGTTGGTAGGAGGTAACATTTGTGATTTTTACAGTTAACAACTTAATTACCATATTAACCCTTTACCTGCAGGCCTGTGCTCATGTACTGTAGTTTCTGGCTTAAGTATATGGAGTTATAGGGAGTATTTTAGCACATAATTGTGTGTCTACACACTGTGTGTGTATGTTAGAGAGGAAGAGAGCCATTTGCACACTGTCAGGGAAGGAAAGTCAGGAAAATAAAGTTACTAAGTAAGTGAAGTGTACCTAATTCAGACGTACAACGGCAATGCATAAGCATGTAAAATGAAAACATCCAGGAGTTCTGGCGTCTGAAGTTGTGGATGGGTAAAATAGCTGTTTTTTTTTTTTTTTTAGCTTTCGGAAAACACGTCCTCCAGTAGAGTGACTTTACTTTTAGGTTAGTGTCTCAGTTGAGATCACTGAATTAGTCTAAGTGAGGTCTAAGTGCCCCTTTTCCATGGTGTGTTGCGCTCCACACGACCATACGTACATGTGCATGTTACTAAATAGACACCATAGATAGATAACTTGATAACATAATAAATAATCATTGACTAACCAAATCTAATCTACAGTTTAGTCCCCTACTAAAATTAGTATTAAAAGTAGTTTAGTAAAGTAAAGTAAAGTAAATTTGTTGCAGCCCTAAAAGTAAGTGCCGGGCCCTTTGATGCTGAGAGGTTCAGACTAAACAAAACAAAAACACTAGTGGACTTGCATGCATCCTCCTGGTCATTTAATGGTGACAAGAGCAGCAAGCAGCATGAAGAGAGGATTCACCTGTGCATGAGTGAAGGATTCACTTGTGAACGAATGAAGGATTCGCTTGTGAACAAGTGACGGATCTACTTGTGCAGCCTTCACAGCTTCACAGCCTGGCCCTTCATAGAGCCAGGCTGCACAATCATTTCCAGAGATTGTGCACAAGTGAATCCTCTCTTCATGTTGCTTTCTGCTCTTCTCACCATCAAATGACCACAAGGTCACATGTAAGACCACTTGCCTTTTTGTTTTGTTTAGTCTGCACCTGTAGACATCAAAGGGCCACACGTGCATAGCAACACTTTCTTTGTTTTTGTTTACTATGAAGACTCTGTGGTTGTGTGTACTCACAGACAACAAGATCAGTGTGCAAATGGCTCTCTTCCTCTCTAACATACACACACAGTGTGTAGACACACAATTATGTGCTAAAATACTCCCTATAACTCCATATACAAGCCAGAAACTACACTACATGAGCACAGGCCTGCAGGTAAAGGGTTAATATGGTAATTAAGTTGTTAACTGTAAAAATCACAAATTTTACCTCCTACCAACAGGGTAAACCACCAACAATCAAGAATGCATGATTATGTAGTGCCATGGCTGTGCAGTCAAAAAAAGTGTGTTTATAATGTAAGTCTATGGGACAAAATGGGAGAAAAAAAGAAAATCCAGTGCTGTGCAAAAACTAATAATGCAATCAAGTCAATTTTTTTACTGATGTTTGACATGACCAAGACTGTAATAAAGGTTCAAAAGAATCCAGTCCACATTCACCTTTTCTATTAAAAATGAGCCATTTTGTGTGTTTTTTTTTCAATTTTCAGCACCACCCCTTATAAAATTGGTGATTAAAGGGTTAAAATCCTGGGGGAAAATGATTTTTTCACTACTGTTGATTAGAACTGAAGTTAATTAAAAGGTCTATGCAAAAAAATTTCAAAAAAATATTTATCTAATATATTTTTAAAACCGTTAAAGTTAGGGGACGTTTTTGTCCCCGAACAACACATTAGGGAGAAAAAAAGAAAATCCAGTGCTGTGCAAAAACTAATAATGCAATAAAGTCAATTTTTTTACTGATGTTTGACATGACCAAGACTGTAATAAAGGTTCAAAAGAATCCAGTCCACATTCACCTTTTCTATTAAAAATGAGCCATTTTGTGTGTTTTTTTTTCAATCTTCAGCACCACCCCTTATAAAATTGGTGATTAAAGGGTTAAAATCCTGGGGGAAAATGATTTTTTCACTACTGTTGATTAGAACTGAAGTTAATGAAAAGGTCTATGCAAAAAAAATTCAAAAATATATTTATCTAATATATTTTTAAAACCGTTAAAGTTAGGGGACGTTTTTGTCCCCGAACAACACATTAGGGAGAAAAAAAGAAAATCCAGTGCTGTGCAAAAACTAATAATGCAATAAAGTCAATTTTTTTACTGATGTTTGACATGACCAAGACTGTAATAAAGGTTCAAAAGAATCCAGTCCACATTCACCTTTTCTATTAAAAATGAGCCATTTTGTGTTTTTTTTTTTTCAATTTTCAGCACCACCCCTCATAAAATTGGTGATTAAAGGGTTAAAATCCTGGGGGAAAATGATTTTTTCACTACTGTTGATTAGAACTGAAGTTAATTAAAAGGTCTATGCAAAAAAATTTCAAAAAAATATTTATCTAATATATTTTTAAAACCGTTAAAGTTAGGGGACGTTTTTGTCCCCGAACAACACATTAGGGTAGTGTTTGCGAACAATGCATGAGGGTTAATATAAGTAAAGAGACCCAAATTAAGGTCTTCGACTGAGGTCTTGAAACCTGATTTATATCCGGCAATCTGCTTTAACTCCACTGATACTACAACCTTCAAGGGCACAAATGCCACATTATTACAAATTATAAGTACATCTATTTATGCTTACTTCCTGTTTATAAAGCGTTACAGTGTGAATAGTTTTGTGCAAATGCATTAACTTGGGTAATAAATGCTTTCCATTCATTTTTATTTTCATATATTAAGTCGGTCAGGTATTAAATGGTCTTTTAATGAATAGTTGTTCAAAACTTTTATATTAAAGAAGAAAAAACTAAAAATGTAAAGACCCTTAACAGGTTTCAATCAAAAATGTTCCTGTGATACGAAGGATCATTTAACAGCTGAGGCAGTGAAGCTAATGTTAGCAGTTCACGTGCAGCATTAACGATGCTGGTCACAGACAGACAAGCGGCCAGCTTGATCCCCAGTGCACAGCGTTGCAATCCTCACTTGGAGCTTGGCTTGCAGTGCCTGGCCTCCTGTCTGTAAATGTGTTAAACCTGCTTTCACTCCTCCTGAATTTGTATAAATAATGTATATACATTTATCCACAGACTCTAACAAGTGCAGCCTCAGGTGAAAATACTCAGAAATGCATGCTATGCGCATCCCCGAACGTGGACATCAGCTCCAAACCAACCGACTCAAAAGATAACCACACAGAGAGCAAGAAGAAAAAAAAAATACAAATGAATAACTTGCCAAAAGCAACATAAACACACATACACACACGTTTTTTTCTCCTCTCCTCTGTCTCTACTTTCACACACAGACACGCACACACAGACACAAACAGTGCTGTCAGTTCCTAAACAAGTTTTCCTTTCCGTCACACAAACAGCCCCAAGTTGTGTCTGCCAGTGTGAAGCTTTTAAACTCTGGAACCACATCACTCGTGTTTACCGAGATGTGCTTGTATGTTTCCCTGCATTGTCAAGCACAGTCAAAAGGAAAGAGACCGAGGGCACAAGCATAAAAAAAAAAAGCTTTTGGAAGTATTCCAAGATTTCAAGAAAACGACTTGTAACTGAACGCTCAAATATGTGAGTTTGATATTCAGTCCAGTTTTAGGCAGACCCTCAGGCTCAAGAGGCCTGAGACTAACACAAGCACATAAAATGAATGCCACATGGTGGCAAACCTCATTGACACTGAGTGTATCATGCAGTTTCTCAACAATCACTGACTTTATTTCTTTGATTTCCTTTTAAATCAATACTTTCTATCATTGTAGGTCATTAAGGTTAATGTACGCTAACAATGTTGCTAAACCAAATAAACCAACTGGAACATTTTAGCGGAAACATACAGCAAGCTTTGGCAGTCAGGTTGTATGCAGACATGCCATATAAGAGTAAAACAAATTTAGTATAAAAGTACTGTAGTTACCTGTAGCACTCAATTCTTTGATGACATATGATTGTGCCAGCATGTTAAAAGTCAACCAACAGACAATGGCATTAGAGACGCTTATTGTAACAGTGCCCTATGTCCGAATGAGAAATGATTTGCTTTATAGGCTACAATGATGCTTTTATGATAACAAATTATTTTTGGACAGGTATATTATCAGTAAAATGCTAAATTATTAACTCAACTAAGCAGATAAATAAATGAATAAACAAACAAAAACAGCAAAAGAATGGGATCCTGCTGCCTTCATTAAACAAGCACTCAAACTTTTCCTGGTGCTTTATTTATACGCTTACGTCTTTATATGTTAAGTCATTACATGTTGATTGTTGTTTGGAAGAAAAAAACACTACAGCACCAAGGGAAAAAGCATTGTATTGATGAGTGAAACTCAGTGTTAATTCATCCCTTTCATCGTTAAACCTAGTGGAGGTACGCAGACAAAGAACAAGGAGGCTACAAAAGAAACAACACAACTCTTCACAGAGGCAATTAGCCTACGTTCTCATCACTTACAACCAAACAGCAACTGGGGGACCTATTGTTTGGCGGCCTGATGGACAAACTTTAAAAATGTAAAGATCAAATTAATAGGCGAACATTGTTAACAGGAACACTCTTGATTATTATGCAAAAGCCTCACTGTGGCATGCAAAACAAATACACTAAGGTTTGGAGATGGAATGGTTCGAAGGCCGCTGCCGTTTCATTTCAAAGCATGCATTATACATCATTGTGCATAAAGAGGAAGCCTACAGCATTATGATGTTTTTTCCACGATGATTATCCTTTATTAGTCATTAAAAAGAGATCGAGAGAGAGAGAAAAAATACAACTTTTAAGCACCTGAACCTCGCTGCCAGCATTCCATTAATTGCCTGCACAATGGGGAGAGCCTTTGGAGATTTTTCAATTTCAAAAAATGAGGAGCATGCATTCAGTCGTGCTCATGTTATACCGGCACTTAAATCCTACAGAGCTCACATAAAAAAGGACTCAAGGTTGCATCCGATTGAAAGCCTCCAACTACAGCCACTTTAGAAATCCATTTAGCAAGCGGGGGGTTAGAACATCTAATTCAAACAGTCGCCCTGTTAAAACGGTTGCACCAATGTCTTTTAAAAACACACACACTTTCAGGCACACACTTCTCTCCCATGTTTGCCTGGCTCCATTGTAAGAAAGATGAACCTGGCACATAGAGAGATGGCAAGACACAAAGAATTAATCTTGCCAGGCCTCAACTGAGTGGCGAAGGTGAATGCTGGTGAATGACTGCATGTGGAATCTTGACCTTTGCTTCAACATCATCAAAAAGAGCGTTCCATGGGAGCAACAAAAAGAGGTATGCGACATCCGCAATAATATGACAACCTGAATATCACAACAATTCGCACAATCCTGGGTTAAGAGATTGTTTTCCTTTAGAGAATTCGGACAATTAATTCAATTTGTGGTGTGACCTTCAGGTATTAGGAAGCAAATCTGAGCAACGATTTAGTTACAGATTCCCTCTAGTTTGATTCATCAACTGTCCAAATGGGCCTGCTGAACCAGGTCCTGTGGCCACCAGAGTCCTACCTGACGAAAAGAATGGTGCTGCAAAATACACTGAGCATTTCTCTGCCACGGGAATTGAGCTTATAAATCCAATACACCACAGGGGATTGCTCAAGTACCAAGAGTTTTGCCAAGAACTCAACTTCCCAGGTGCTGTTCAACCAGACTCCAGGGTCACTGGACACTAGAATAGTCAGTGGTTGCCTTTTTTTAAGCCCTTAGCCCTTATTGCAACAAGACAGATACAGTAGCAAAAAAACAAGACCAGGGTAGCACAGCTATTTTCATTACAAATGACAAACAAACAAACAATGGCTTTACAAAACCAGTCAGTGTGTATCATTGCTAACATGTGAGTGTGTGTTAGGATGCATTAAGTATTTGCCCACATGTCTCCGAACATACATCAGGTCAGTTGGTGAGATCAATATTGAAACCCTAGAGAAAAGACTGAACCATGCAGTAAAAAAAAACATTTCTTTGATCTTATTCGCCCTCATTGCGTCTTCTCTTACTTTCTCTGTTACAGAGCACCACAGACAATTGCTGGCAGGCCTTCAGATGCAAGCAGCTGCTCTCAGATTGTCGCTGTGATGGGAAACTGATTATTTAGTCTGTCCTCCCTCTCCTGAGACAGCAGCAGTTTCTGTAAGCTACTGAGGACTCTTTAAGACTCTTTAAGAGGTTCGGTCCTTTGCCAGAGGCAGCAGTAACACTGTAATGTGGGTCCTGTGAATGAACATCACAGGCTTAGCTATGAACACAGCTATGAACAAGAAGAGTTTGGGTTCTGGGAAGGTCCCTAGGGAATATCTTCGCAGCATCTGTTAGGAGCTGGTTATGCTTTGGAAAGGCAGGGAGTAGAGTTCGGGCTTAACTTACTACAATATATAGTAGTAAGTTTAGTGTAAGCATTTAGTTAGACTAATTTGAAATATACAAGGTCTGTGAACCTCAGTAGAATGCCTTAACCATGCTTGGTCTTGACCAGTAGGGCAGCTGCAACCGTCAGCACCAAGCCCTAAATAGCAGTGTATGCGCCCCATAGATCTAGTAGTGGTACATTTCATTTAGATGTGTACAATCCGGCATCATGGCATTTCCACTCAAATATATCATGGGGTAAAATATAATAATAAAAGTCATGAAAGACCTCTTCCTATGTATTTTTCCTTGCACCCTAAATTATTACTTTTAGCTGCGCTGTCTTTTTGCCGCTATTCATTTTTGTTTGGCAAGACGCCACCACATGGCAATGAGATCTCCATGACCGTAGAGTAATATACACCTACCTAATGCCAAAAAAGTCTCTTTAAATCTTTAAAATCACTTTAAGCTACATAAGCCTTCTGAACTCATGGGAATAGTGTCAGGACAGTGCATTAGTCATCCATGAACATCACATTACTACCAGCTATAAAATAAGTGGGCAAGTTAAGGGGAGAGACAAACATAATTGGCTGGGTTAGACAATCACTGCAAAGGTGCCCTTGAGCAAAGCATTTAAAACTGCTGCTGTGATGTAGCTGCTCAGAGTGTCAATGTGCGAGTGAACAAAAGGTTTTCTTGAAAACAAAACCCTGAGGTAAATCTGAAAAAAGACGCCCTGTTTCCTCATTATGATGTTAAGACAATATGCAGATACTGGAAGACCATAAATCCTATGTCTAATCAAATTGCTCAGCATGAAATGTTCAAACCTCACTGTCTAAACATACTGTATGGCAGTTGTCACTGCATTGTTGAACAGACCTCCAGCAGTAAGTGTAAGATTGACAGTGAATGTGTGGTGTTCTTTTTGGAGTTCATGTTAACTGGCATTTGACAAGTGCTTTCTCTGGGAGTGTATCAGAGCCTAATGGTGCACATCAAGCTCAGAGTCTAATGTGAGGTGAGTGTTGTAAGGTGAAGAGCGGCTGTGTGCAGCCTGAGGCTGTGAACACCAAAGCACAGGGCAGCGGTCAGATCGATACTGGCTCTGCCGCAGACGTATGGGTGGTAGACAGCAGAGAGGTCTTTCCTCATAGACTGCTGAGGTACACACAGTTATTCATCACCAATATGATGGTCCCTGTTGATGTCCGCTTTCAGACCCCCATCATACATATTTTTTTTCTTAATAAAAACAATTGCAACACATGGTATTTTATTTAACAAACAAGTGGCCAGTCATAGTAAAAATCAGGACTAAAATTCTGTTACAATTGTAACAGCTAGTGTTTATGTAGCTTTGAATCCTGTCTAAGCTCTTATCATAGCATCAAGAAAATGGTGAGAAGTTTGTCGCTGATGGGAGATACGCTTTGTATCAAAGAGACTGAAAGCAAGATATTTTCCCAAACATAACCAAGCAGTTGTTTTGCCAAAATATAAAATAACCCAACACAGAAGTGTATCAGAGCCTAATGGTGCACATCAAGCTCAGAGTCTAATGTGAGGTGAGTGTTGTAAGGTGAAGCAAACAATTAACCTATTGCGTATAAAACCATCTAAGATTCCACCTACAAAATTAGTGCCTAGATGTAAAATATTTGCTTTGTTATACTTGCCAATTAAACCGGCTGAGGACTATTTTCAACTTTTTGTTAGGAAAGGCCCAATGTAGCCAAATAAGTAACAGGCATTCACAACTGATACAAATGTCAGCTAGAATTTGTAACAACTTATAAATAATGGATGCTCTGTGTAGGTAGCAGAGCATCTTTGATGAGCCTAGAGTGCAGAGCAGGCTTTCTCATCTCCAAAATGAGAAGCCATCTTAAAGACTCCGCCTGGAAACCTAGGGGTTCTCCACCAGCGCTCTGCCCCAAAAATCCACCCATTCAACTGCCACCCCCCAGCAGTCCCATTCATGCTCCCAACCACAACCTATCGTGGAGATGGGGAACATGAGCTCTTAAATTAAACATTGACAGCCGCTGCCTATTTTAGGCAAATGAAACAAAATGAAACACACAGGGCGCCTCTGGAAGATCCATGTGTGTGCAATTGAGACATTTCTTGGGGTGGGGCAGAGGGAGCCTCTTAACTCTTGTGGAGAGCAGAATTCACAAATAATGTCACAAGAGTGTGTTTGCTTAGTGGATAGTGTCTTTTTTTTGCCTATTGTGGATAAAGAAGGCTATTTTACCAAATAATTTACTGGGAAAGTGGTGAGAGAACTGTACAAAAAAGTGCTTTACAGTTCGACAAATAAGTCACACTGTGACAATACAAGCTGCAAGTCAATCATGTACTACTTGGAGTTCCATACTAACATGGTTATTTTGTTCAACTTATTGACACTGGGCTCCATAACATCCTGCATCATCAGGACTGTGGGGGGAATGATGACAGTGGATGAGGTAGGGACCACTACACTCCTCTCCTGACCTGCATTCAGACATAAACAGGAAATTGCCCTCAGGAAGGAAGTCATATTTCTTACAGCTGTGCCCTGTGATGAGGGCAGCAGTGTGTGAGAGACACATTTCCAATATACACAGATTTATTCTACGTATCTCATGTCTGCATCAAATGGTTGCGTATCATACAAATACTGAAAAAAATAAAGGCCATATAGTGTGACGCTGGTGTTTCTGTTTTGAATGAGAACTGTGGTCATTGTGTTTTCCTGTCACCATGAAAAGTACCTTTTCCTACACTTGCCACAGATAAACCTTTGTCTCTTTGTTTGTGTTCTTGGATGAAGATCAAGGCACCAGGTCCAGACTTGGGGCTTGTGATGTGTCAGGGCACAGGGATTTATATGGCACTTGCGTTCTACGATACTCATCACATCTGCAAGTCACAGCGATAAATCAGATTTGTAGGCTGTACACAAATACATATATGCTCTGGATATAAAGCAGCAACATTTAGAGTTCAGAAGCAAATGTGTTTTTAAAAGATAAAATACAGTTGTTCTAGATGGTGTCTGAAGCTTAATTAGAAATGAATTATTTCATTCATCACTGCAATACCTTAGGGACTTTTCCGCACACAGATAACAAGACTTGATCAATCTCTCTGTCTGCCAAAAGAGTGGCTAAACTGTGCTGAAAGGTAGAAGATGGCGGGGGAGGCAGACCAACCAAAGCCCTACAGGAAGTGATTTAATGTCCAAAAAGACATGCACTTGTTTTTGCGCTGTCTCTTTCCTGTTGTGTTCTGATAGCGACTTCCTCTCCCCAGTGGGGGTGGATGCGGTGTCATCCGTCCATCCATCCCACCCACCCCCGCCCACCCACGGCCCACGGAAATGTCCTCACGCTGCCATGCCATCCATGCCAAAAAAAATTGCAAAACTCTTGGACATTAATGCAAATAATCGCTAAATGGGCGTGTAGCCGTTACTGCGGAGACGATAAAGGATCAGAGGTGAGAGACCATGAGGAAGAAGACATTCATTTGTATGCACTGGCGTCTGCATGAGCATTTGAGCAGTCCCCTGCGTGTGTATTACGTATGGGACTGGGGAGCCAGAGGGCTTAACCCCAGTCATGGTAACACCAGGATGATCTCTTCCTGCCTACCCCAGTATCTCTATGTCCAACTCCCTTCCTTCCCGCTAACAACACACAGAGATACAAGCACAGCACACATGCAAGCACTCACAACTTTTACCTTGGTTATAAGCATAGTTTAGAAGAGCTTTGAAATTTAACAAAAGGGTAATTGCAACACCATAAACTTTAGATGTCTTCTGTCATTCTTGACTGTAACTATAACTTCATAAGTTGCTGGACACAGCAAGACCTGACTTTAACATACAGATCCTTACAAAAAGTGATCAGGTAGGATCTATGGCGTCTAAGTCAAGAATGCATTATCTAGCCATTAAGTCTTGGTGGTGAGAGGATCACATCCTATGACCTTATATTGAGAGCACTCTCTCAAACCTTTAGGCCAACTAGATGTAGTTGTACTTGACAAGTTACAGAAACTACAACTTGGTGGTTTTTCCTATTATATGTGGACACACGCACTTATTTCCACATGTAATTCTACATACATCCGGTTGTCTATATGGTATACCGGTGAGAACATTGTGTGGGTGTTGTGTGCTTGTCCCTGTTTCTTTGTGGTGTTTCCAGGAGTGACCAAAGTACCACATGTCTCAGTGCTTATCTGCTCTGTTGAGTGATTTAATGGGAAGAATCCTACATACACAAGCGGACAATGACCCACCCACCAACCTCTTCTCTTACTCATTCACCATCTACCAACGCATTTACACAATATTACTCACTTGCACACACCCAAAAAGGGACATGTGCACACACATTCACCTACAGATGGAGGAAATAAGCTCAGTGCAGCCTGTGTCTGCCTGTGAGGATGTGTGGTACAGTGATGGCACATTAACGATAGGACCCATGACAGCAGTACACATCGGCCTTACAGAACAAAGCATACAGCCAGTTTTTAATTCAATGAGGATTGTTTAAGTGAAACAATGGCTCTTGGCCCCACTGAGGTTTAGGAGAGGGTGAGAAAGGTGAGTTCGTCAGTGGCTGACTGGTGCTTTTTGTGTTTTAGGCTACGGATGATCCCGTGGGTTCAGCGGGGTCGTGGATCAGACATATCGCTGTGGCACAGAGGCATCCGCTGTTTTTCAGGTAACTAACAAATAGATTGACTGCGACTGCCCTGAAAAAGGAAATACAACCAGACATGCTCACTATGGAATCATAAAGACAATATAAAAGCAATGTGAGTCATATATGTTTATATTTTGGGACATTATTTTTAGGCAAACTTTTTCCAGGACATCCTACAATGAGCAATAAAAAGAGAAGATACAATTGTCCCAAAGACAACAGGGCCACAGTTGAGTTATATAGTCGCCATCAAAATGATTATTAAACATGATAAGTAGAACACTGTGATAAATATTTTACAACTGTGAGTTAGTCTTTTAAAAATTATATATTAATTCCCTGTCGTTGTCTACACTGAGGAAGTGAATAGGGGGCAAAACTGTGTCGCCCGTGTGTGTGTTATTGTTTTATCTCTGGGGTTTTCCTTACAGTCCATTTGGTCTATGCTAATGGAGTCTACTCATGCAGAGCAGCAGGTCTTAATGAAAAAGCTTTGGCTGGTGATCAGTGCTATTGATCAGCCTGAGCCCCTGATTTAAGCAGGGCTAATTGATCAATCACTGCAGGTTGCTCAGGATTAATGGAACATGACTGGTGCCCCCGCCTCACGGCATACCCACCACTAATGAAGAGTATACTTGTGTGTAGGGTACACATCAGCTAACCCTGGTGAGCATTTTATGTGTCTGACTTGATCTAAAGCTGACACAGATATGACACTAGCAGTCCCCAAGCCAGGAAGGACTAAAACCCAGGCCAAAACAGGAAGCCTCTACACACACACACACACACACACACATGTTCAAAATCCTCCCAACAAATGACTGACATGTTGATTGGCCAGTAGTGGCTCCATGTATGTGTGTGTGTGTGTGTGTGTGTTGGACTGGAGCTTCCAGCTGGCCTGTCATGGGACTCCCAATTGCGTGTGAATGGTACTCAGAGGGAGCTGTGGCTAACGAGCCCAACACTGAAACACTCAACAGGCTGAAAAGGTCAGCTGGGGTGAGCTCAGCTGGGCAGGCAAAACCAGCAATACAGTTTTTTTCTGTTCAGATCACAGGAAACTACAAAGCCTGAATTTTTCATAAATATGTTTCTTTTTCTTTAATCATGTTTATTCTATAAAGTTGATTATGTTTTGCTGTTGAAGTTGATGATGTAGTCTATTAATTGAAATAACACAGTGGAAATACATTTACTTTGTTTAAAGCATAATCGGACTGACAACAAAATGATATCACCACTAGTCAAACACAGCTTATATAACTGCAATACTTAATAACTTAATAACCTTATCTTTACTTGCACTCTAAAGCACAATCTGTGAACAGCAACCAGTACACAGCCTCTCTTTCTCTTATGCTGAGAGCAGATCACTAACCCTCATTTAGTTAACCTTGACCAACGAACCAGCCACACATAAACAATTCACACCCTCCTGTCCAGAACTGCACAGTTTGTGAAATGAGACCACACCTCCACCCAATAACCTCTGGTGTGAACCTAATTGTGTATACTCAGGTATTGAGTTTCGGACCGTGCCTGGGTCCCATAGCGCTCAAAGAGAAACAGACGCTGAGAACTTGACAATGAGCGAGAGAGTGACAGAGTGAAACTGAGAGTGAGAGAGAGAGAGAGAGGCATGGACCACCCAACAGCTGTGAAGAAAAACAAAGATGGGTGGAGAGTGAAGTCAGCTTCGATCAGTTTGGAAGAACGACGGTTCAAAGTTGTTGTGCAGTAGCAGTTCGCCAAGGATGAAAGAGGGAGAGGAAAAAGAGAGTGCTGAAGAAATACAATGGAGTGCGTTTGAGTATTTAACCAGAAGATATTAAATCTGACATTTTGTGTATATAGAGGATCCTTTTAAGTCCTTTCTTTACCCCGGGATTATCTTATTTTATCTTCATAACTGTTCCAGTTGTGTGCTTATTTATCTTATTAAAGGTTAGGGATGAGCAGAGGTGTTTTTTTTGTTGGGAGTGGTATTTAATTATAATACAAAGCTCAGAATATTATACTTAAAAATAAAAAACATAACTTAAATTACCAAACAATATATTGCAATTGTTAAAAGTTTTTTCCACAGTAAAAACCCTCCATTTCCAAATAATTTATTAATAGAATCACTTTAAGAGGTAGAATATAATGTGATGACTTTATTATATCATTTATTATTTCTTTTTTTTAATTGTTGAGACTATGTAAATTGGAAAAGTGAAGATAACAATAATTTAAAACACAAAGCATTTTATATGTGTAATATAGTGATATGTGATGTGGTTCTAGTGTTGGCCACCAGGGGGACGGGAATATGCAAAGGGTCTTATATGGAAGTTGGAGGCTTGGATTTATTGCTTTTAGTAAAGCACTGGTGGGTATGTATGAGGGTGTGTGAGTGTGAGAGAACAGAAAAGTCTTACAAAAGTCTTGTAAGGACATTCTAAATTATTAAATTATTATGTTGTGAAAATTAAAAATTAATTATGATGTTGAAAAAACAATTGTTTCCTAATATTTTAACACACCACAAGGACGTGGTTAAGTGCAAACCTAATTATATTTTAATAATCAAACTTATGAAATTTATGAATCTAATCATTAAAAAGATAAATAATTATATAAAATTTTGAAAATTGTACTATTTGAATGTGTTTATAGTAGATTTTACTTTACTGCACATTAAGAGATTTATGATCATTTACATCAGTTTTTTCAATAAAACTTTTCAAATGTTGTGGAAGTCCAGATCATGAGGATTCAGTTAAACCAGCACATTATTAGAAAAAAAATACTTATTACTTATTGAGTGGCTCAATGTTATGTGTGGCATTTATGCCATTCAGCACACACTGCTCAACAGTTACAAGGGTGTACTGGGCACCCAGCTACCATGTGTGTTCTTTGGGTGCTGCATGTCCTCTTTCTGGCTCTGACGGAAATCAATTTGAATTTAGTGACAATACTGGAGACGTCTTTAAATATGTTCACACAGTATAATAATTGTTCCACCCCTGATGTCTGTTTTTTGTCTTAGGGTCAAAGATCAAATTCTGGCGTTGACCTGCTTAACTTCCTGGTTACCCAAACCTCAAAGTTCCAGAGTGACTAATGTACCTTGTTGTGTGTTACTGTATGTATGTATGTGTGTATGAGTGTGTGTGTGCATAGCAAGTCAGTTACCTCTCTGTCCAGATGAGTAGCTTTAGAGGTTTGGCTCAGGGGGATTTCTAGTTTCTCTGGAACACAAGGGATGGACAGCTGGCCTAAAGACAGACACATTCAGATGCAGATAAAGAGTTAGCACATCGCAGATTCATTCAAATGTAATTAATTTACTTTGTGTTGTGCTAAATAACCAGTTAGGAAAGAATCAAAAGCAAAGTTTAAAAAGAAAAAAAAGTTTTTACAGCAAACTCTATGCATGTATTGCATTGGTTACACAAAAACATGTAAAAACAAACTGGAACCCAGAAAAAACACAATAAACAAAGACTACTTCCTCCATGTGACCTGTAAGATGCATTGATCTTTTGAACCAATTATAGAGGGAAACAAGACAGAATCACAAAGGATGGCCTAAAGATGGAGGGATTATAAATTGGAGCCAATTAGAGCAGAAAACTAAAAAAAACAAGAGAAGCGTGGCTAATGATACCATATTCATCAACTTCTGACATTCGGTTTACATTTCATCCACTTAGCCAATGATCTCATTTAGGTGGCGTTAAGATAAGTGTGATGAGAAGGTGCGGTCAGTGTCGTTCAAGGACACTTCAAAAGGCCATACAGGCTCTAGCGTTACTGTTTGATGGGACAAAATGTCTGATGAAAATCCCACTATAATGGATTTAATTAAAAAAAATTTAAAAAAAACTACAATTACCACAGTCAAGTTCCAGAATACATACATATCTGTCCAGTCTCATCGCCTATATGTAGGGAAAACTTTAATATATGTGTGTCACTGAACATTATAATATGGCAGCAACGTTTACCTCTTTATATTTATATATTTTGTCAATTAATTAGTGTACAAATTCTGCACAGAGGTACTACTGAAAGCTGAAAGAGTCCTTCTAAGCTTTCCTGATTGTCTAGCCTAATAAATAATGTATTATTTGCAAACTAGATTTAGGTAATAATTTGATATAACTGCTGCTATCTGGTATTGGATGGACAAGAAGCAACAAAAACAAACTAATTTTAGCTACATGAAGTCTAACTATATGGAAAAGTGTGGGACAAGTTCCATTTGTAGTCCTCTTGACTGGGTTCACTTTCCAACCTGGAACCTCATACAAACGAACAGCTTTTGCACATGCGACAGTGGAAAAACTTCACATTATTTATGTTCACCGCCGACAATCTGTATGTTAAATGTGAAAAGTTACACACATAAATATATGGAGAGAATCTTAGTAGGTTTATCATTGTCATGAACCCAATCGCCCCATCTGTCTGTCTACCTGCCTGCCTGTCTCTCTCCTCTCGCTCAGAAACTGTCATGACCGATCTCCAACGGGCCTCCTGTGTCTGGATTAATCTCCTTGGTTGACTGCTGATCTGAAGGTGGGACGGCCACCATCCACCAACAGCAAAACTAATTTCACTGTGTCAGTCCATGACACTCCCGCCCACCATCCCCACTAACAACCACACATGCACACACATTACAAAATATCTTCATCTGTCTCTGTCTCATCTACATGGAAGAGGGCAGGAGGCTGGGTGACTGGTCCGAACTAGAAAGGTCAGTGCACTGAAGGAGTTCATCATTCTGAGGTGTCAGAGGTGCAGATGAAGGGGAGAAGAGGGAGGAGAGCAGACAGAGAAAAAGGGTGAGGGAGAGGGGGGGATCTGTTTTATGTTTGTATTGGTTATCAGCCAAAGGTTTGTCATGGCCTACAGAGTTGGCTGGCATACACTCAATGTAAATCAGTCATCCTACTGTTTGTGTTTCATAATCATGCACGGTCTTTGATTTTATCCTAATTATAAGAAAACCTCTTACACACTTGCTCAAGCGACGAATGGTCATTTGGTGGCTAAAAACACACCAGAGGCTTTATTGAAACACCAGAAGCTAGTAGTCAAACACACATAAGTGTGTAACATTCAGGAATGATCAGACAATGAATCTACTACACTTGGTGGTGTCTGGCATGAGGTAAACAGCTTTTAATAGCATCAAACCCACTGCAGTTTGTTTGGGACCATCTGTCCAGTCTATTGTGTTTCTCTGTTAAGGCTCTTTGGAAGCCCACTGGGTGACAGCTGATGTATGGGCTCTTACAAAGGTCCAAGCCAGGCCCTTGAGATCCTGCCACAGTGTGTACTATCTATTTCTTCTCTTTTGTGTCATTTTTTTGTTTCATATAAGTTCTTTATAGAACACAGTGCAGCGAGCTGCATGTTCAGGTATTAGATATGTATTTTTCAGGAACAGAACAAAAGATTGTGTGTATTGGTTGAAAGGTGTAGGCTGGTATGAAAAATTAAACTCAGAGTCAACACAAATAACACTGTTGCTACCCTTTATAAAGTCAAACTTGGAGCAACGGTGTTTTCTTATGCAATCTTTTATCACTTTAATATAACACTAGGTTTAGGTTTCGGCAACAAAACTACATGAGTAGGAGTAGGTGTAGGTAATTTTAAATTTTTGTTCTGTGGTACAACAGCAACAAATCCTGCCACGACTAAAAGAAGCAACAGTGACATGTCAGCACAGTTTGGCTGAAATCTGCTGCCAAACATGTACCTGCTGTATGACAACGTGACTCTCCAGAAACCCGACTACAGATGGAGAGAGATCACCCTGGAACACTCAAGCTGGATCCATACTCCGCGAGACAAAGACATTTTTCCCCCCTGCAGACGTTACGCCCACAAAATGATGTCATTTTTTGTCTCTGACCGCCCGCTGATCCGCACTCCTGTGCACAGGGTCCGGGCCGAACTTTGTCTTTCAAGGCTGTGCGGCAACCATGCTGTGATTGGTCGGAATTTATTGTGGGCGTGATGAAAGTGGAGAAGCGCAAGAGCCTCTCCAGGTATATAGGTAGGTGTATAAACAGCACTGATTCAACAGATTTAGATAAGACCATACTGGTTTTGCATGATGAGCAATAAAAGAAAGAAAGAAAGGCAAGTCAGGGTGATTTGTCACCAATAACTCCAGACAGCCATTCACACATACCAGATGGTGACTGTTATTACCATTCTATATACTCCTACATACCCGGGCATAACAGGCTCGTTAATAATGTCTGTATATCTTTGCTATTGTTACTTTTAATGTCGCATCTTCACAGCTCATCACTGGACAGTTTGAAGTATCGCAGGCACATTGGAACACAGTAGATGTGCAAATGTGGTCATAAAGGCACAAACACTGAATCTTTGCTATTGTTACTTTTAATGTCGCATTTTCACAACTCATCGCTGGACATCTCACGCTGTTGCAGGCACCCTCTCTGTATAATGCCCTCTTGCCATGGCACACGTCCTTGTGGTGTGTTAAAAAACTCAGTAAAGTCTTTCCTTATAGTTTAGTGGGCGGGCCGTATGAGGAGTTCTGCACACACACGTCTCACGGAGTATGGTACCTCAGTGCGGAAAAGACCTTTTTTTGTATCTCTTACCACCCGTGGAGTGCGTTCTCCGCTCTTTGTCTCACGGAGTATGGAACAGCCTTCAGGGAGTGAATATTAAACTACATTTGTTACTGTGTTTAAATTTAAGTAAGTAAATGTGATTAACATTGTTGAGAGTTTACTGAATTCTTCAGTCAACATTATGTTCAGCAATTGCAAGACTATTAAAAGAATGGGGGGGAAACCCACAAGATTGTTGGGAAGTTTTGAGCTTTAGAAGTATGGACCACAGGTCAGACACATAATGTATTTACCGTAAAACTTCTAAATTGTTGTTGTTTTTTATGTTATATTTATAGTTATATATTTGCTCCTTACCTTATGAGAAAAAATCAAACCCGGCTTATAATTGAGGCAAGCCTTTATATGTCCAAATCCATAATCTGACCGGGCCTGTAAACGGGACCGGCATCAGTTCGGGACTCGGCTATTAGTTGAAGTTTTACGGTAATCAAGTTCAGTGCATTGGTGACCTCTATCCTTGCATGCAACCATTTTTGGCCACTACCTGCACAAGCCCAGTAAAAAGGTTGCAAGCATTTGATTGATAAAAAAAAACTGATATAAAGTGTCTTGGCTCTGGGGATCTGTTGTAGATGAGAGGTGGTGGGGTGGGGTTAAAAGCTGGGTTCAGGAAGTTTTCACTCCTATCTTCCCAGTGTGCCCCTGGCCTCTCCAGTCAGTCGCTGAAAAAAGCCAGACACAGGCAACATAATCACCACCTAATAGGAGGCTATATTGAAAGCAGGCTGGCGGTCATACACTACAAGCTTGAAAGGCATGGGCACCCACATACACACTAACGCTACACACTCAGCTGAATGCACATAAATGCATATAGCAAGGGGCAGGTGTAATTACGATGTGCGATGACAAACTTCAGACAGAACCGATCACTCACATTCTGTATCCATATGGACAAGCATGTGCACAAAAACCGACGCACACAAGCACCCAGACCAGACCCAGATCCCTTTTCCTTCCTCTGATTTTTCTCTTCTACCACCATCCTAGAAAAATGTTAGCATATGGCAAAAAGCAATAATTTCATCATAATGTATCAATTTAGAAGCAGAGAACAGAATTCCCTATGGTTTTGTTTATGTTAGTATCCGTTATGTTGAGACCTTATTAAACATTAAGGTTCAGAATATGTCCAAGGGAAATATATATATATATATATATATATACACCCACTGCCATTAAAAATTAAAAAGATAACAAAACTGCATAAACACACTGTGACCCCTAAGCTGAACAGATATGTGAATAGATACACATATATGAGCCTATTTTAACATGCACAAACATATCCATCCCTTTAAATATATTTTCATCCAACCTCGTACACACAACACAGTCATTCATCCAAATCTACAGATCTCCCCTGTGTAACAGTATGTCCAGTGTCCTGCTCTTACACCATCAGCTGCATCAAAAAAGAGAATCTACGCTCCCCTCTACCTTTCTTTTTTTTTTTTTCATTCGAGTGACTATGAGCAGCAGCAGCTGCAGCCTCTCTCTCTCTCTCTCTCTCTCTCTCTCTCTCTCTGCTTGTGCTTAGTCGGGGTAAGGCAATAGGTTTAGCAGGCGAGGAGGCGAGGCAGATTTATGGTGGTGGATGTGACCTCTGGGGCCGTAACACGGTGATGGGTGAGTGGCTCTCAACGGTAAGCTACTGGCACTTGACAAAGTGCCCGAAGCAGAATGAATTTACTTCTCTTTTCCTCAATCATCAAGCAGCCACTGCCCTGACCCCCATCCTGACTGCTATAACAAGATCTCCCATCTCACAAGGGCCTGAAAAATTTACTGTCACATCTACTTTTCAATGAGCTCAAGTGAGCACTTCTTTCACCTTCAGCGGAGCAGGTGCTGGTGTAGAGGAGGGCTAACCTGCCACAGCGTGCGTTTGTGTGTGTGTGTGATGTAAGCAATGTATGTATGTAAGCTGGTCCACTCACTTGCTTCCTCAGTAACCCAAAATCAGTGACTCATGGACTCCAACATTCACAAACATGCACATTTACAAGCTCTATTTACACAATGCTTGAAAAATCCAAGACAACACATAATTAGTAAAAACACACAAAGCTTTTATGGTTGTGTATATACACACACACACAAAACTCTTACCTTTTTATCTCACACACACAGTATAAGTTTGTCAGACAGGGACACAAAGGGCACTGCTCTATGGATGTCAATAGACACCTCCACTGTTTATATTAGAAGTCAATCTACCTTATCACATCTCTTATATACCCACACACAGACGCATACACACACCAGGCATTATGAAGTCTGTGTGTTTGCCAGCTTTCATCAGCTTGATGGCAGCAGAGTTGGACTTAATGATCCTGATATTTTTTTTATATGCAGTCAATAAATCTTGGTGCACACACATTTAAATTTCACCTTTCTTGCACTCTAGTTGCTGAGGTGAAGTCACAGTGAATGTGACCGAGAATAAAGTAGACTAAAATAAAGATTTTATTAGGTACATGATACACACTATATATACTATATATGTTTTTAAAATCAAATTAAGCATAGTTTTTTAATTAGAGATATAGAAAATTTAGTTTGACAAACCTCCAAACAGGAGATGAGAAAAGGAGAAAAGCAGGCTTGTTACACTAACTAACTTAAAAAAATCTATTTTTACTCAAAGATATTAGTGCTACTGGAGAAAAAAAAATGTCTGGCTTCACATGGCCTTTCCTTTAAATATGTTCCCTCTTGGCCACTGAAAAACACACATAGCTTTAGCTGACGTTTTATCTTGTCTCCACTGACAAGAGAAAAGAAGCTGGTGAGTGTTCCTCTATATAACAGTACAGGGTTTAAATGGTTACTGCATCAAATTGTCCATGGGTATAACAGTTATAGTGCCAATCAATAAACTGTATATTAGACAAAGGAAAGTTGGTTATGCCAACATTTCATTTTGTCAAGTTCAGTCTTTAAAATGTCATTACTAATTCAACCTCTTTTCTTTTATGAGCCCACCCTCACCCACTGGGATAATGTTATCATGATGAGCCAATAAAAATCAATGATTAAACATGTGTAATTTTCCAGAGACAATGTATTAAAATTTATTGTCTCTTTCTCCCCCTCTCTCTCACTGGTGAGCCATCACATCAGCCCTGGAGCGCCAGACACTCTGCGGGTTACAACTGAAAATAAAGAAGGACATTAAAAGCTATTCAATAAGCCACTGTAAAATTGATCAGGCTATAAAAGCCGCCACGCTCCTGCTCTCCCTGGCTCCCCGGCCACCCACACACCCACTCCATACATAGGATTATGACTGTGACGGCAAGGAAGGAGAAAAAGAAGTGATAAAAAAAAAAAGAATCACAGGGAGGAGAAAAGAAAGTTTGAACTACATAACATAAAAACTGATCTTTGCTGATATCCCACACACAATATAATCACACAATACAACCCCAAACACCTCTGGTTAGTTAAACCAATCAGTTTTTCAAACTGTATAACACTACAGATATGAAGTAGAAAAACACTTATATATTGTGAGCTTTGTGAGAGTCATACCGTTCTTTTGCCTACACTTTAGAACCAGTTATGCTCTTACAGCTTTCACAGCACTGGTGGCACTACATCAGAAATTAGCGCACATCCAGTAGCATCTTATGCCAACTTTTCTCTAGTGCTGACCAAAATTTCTACAGATTTTTAAGGTGAAGAAGTACGCACTGTGTATTTTAAATCTCTCTTTAAATAATTGACTGGCATTTATGTTTCTAACATTAAATACAGGAGAGTAATAATGAGTGGGATGGGTTGACCGTGTACCAGCAAAAACTATTGGTATGCACAAATCACCTCCAGGGGTGAAAACTGAAACCAACATGAAAGTGCCAGGAAGTTTCTCACATAGCTAGGTACTTCAAATGGCTGGCTCAGAAAGCCCTCCGACATTAAATTGTCCAAACTGCCTGCCAATTGCCTGTTTTTGAATTAGCTGGGAGCTGGGTGCCAAGATCCCAAGATGGGTGTGTTTCCATGTTGACTGAATCAATAAAATATGAACACTGTCAGTGGAATATTCACACCCCACCACCATCAATACCATATACAGACACTGACAAAATGCCATGTTCTTAAAGGCCAAGAGCATCAACCTACTGTAAAACTAGAGGTAATGTAGTTAAAGAAGAGACCCACAGAAGTGATAATAATTTCTTCAACGTCTAACAAAAACCACACTGAAGGCTGACTCAACTTAAGTAAGTGCAGTAAACGCACCACAAACAACAAAATAATCAACACCAAACTCCTAGCGATTTACTGTTTGATAATCAATATGGACAGCATGCCACTAGGGCCTTCCTACTGCTGTCCTAAAAATGACAAGAAATGAGAAAAATTCTAGTTGCTAAGGGTGGTGCTGTTGGCGCAATCAGTGGCAGTGGCTCGGCAAGCTGCGTTTTTCTTTTAACTTTCAATTCTCCTAAGCATCCGTGCTTCACAGCCCCTAGGGCTATTGCCTTTCTCAATCTGTCCCTGGAGAGGCAGGAGTTATGGTCCCTGTCGATTGAGGAGAAAGGGATGTTATTCCCCTGTCACCTCCTGGTCGCGCCGCCATCCTCCCTGCCCTGATCTACGGCCTAACCCCCCCTCACACTCCCACCATACCGCCTTCCTCTCTCCCTTTTTCCCCACTTTGCTTTGTCGTAAGCTGGCGGCTATGTCGTTGCCATGGGCTGTTGAGATGAGGATGATGGAAAAATGTTCTAGTGGAGGGGGGGGTAGAGGTGCTGATATTGGTTTAGAGTGCTGTTGGCAGCTGCATGTTGGAAGCAGTGGTGAATGTTTTAGTACTATGTTAAGACACTTGCAGAAAAATTGGTGTGTGTGTGTGTATATTGTGTGTGTTGTGTATACAGATGCACTTGCACAAGTGTAACAAATTCTTGCTAGACAAAAACAAGAAGGAAACAACTTAAGTCCTAATGAAGTTATAAAAAAACATGTATCGCGCAGCTTTATGAATATTAGTATTTTGTAAGAGAACCACAGAGTCCCATCTTTGCTGTAAATGGGGGTGATGACATAGGATGGGGGGGGTATACTGTGAGACAGCCTGTCCCAGGAGAGGTGACCTACTGCAGGGCACATGCAGGTCCTTCAATGACACTGCTGATAACGGAGCAGTGACAGGGTTAAACATAAAAGGCAGTTAGCTGGCTGCTAACTCTATGTCAAAGGAATCTCTGTAGGTTTGGTTTTATGTTGGATGGCTGACTGCTTTTGGATTGTATTAATGTTTAATATTTTTTTTGTTTTTTTTTTTTAGATACTGTATTAATCCCAGAGGGAAATTCTTTACGGCTGCTGCCAAGCAGTGTCATACAATGACTAGCAAGGCGCACCACAGGCTAGGGTGAACTGTCTTGCCCAAGAACACACAACAGTGACTAGGGAGGAGTTGGGATTGAACCACCAACCTTCCGGTTACTAGACAACCCTGCGCCACTGTTGTTAATAAATCTGAACTTTAAATTTTACAACTATGCTGTGTTTAATTTCACATGTTGCACACCAGTAACAGCATATGTGGCTCAATATGGGGGCATAAAATGTGGCTAGACAAGTTTGCATGCATGTTCCAATATATATTTCAGTGTGTTATGATTTTCATTTGTGGTTATTGTAAAAAAAAAAAAAAAACTTCTGAAGGAGAAAATGTCTCTTTGCTTTGTTCGCTAGTTTAGCTGAAAGAGGAACTATCAACACTGAACAAACTGCAGGCCCTGTTGAACCACCAACACTACCAATGAACATCAGTGCAGACAAGAGTGCACCAGACACATGCTCAAAAAGGACTTCCAGACCTCAAGAGTACTCCCCATTTCCATACTGCCTAATGCTCAGCTTTAGGCAGTATGGCACACTTTAGGCAAATCTTGAGTTTGTGAGGGTCTCTCTGGGTGAAGGAATAAATAAATAAGTAGATAAATAGATGAATAACCCAGAGGAATGGGAGCCCATGTGGCTTGGCCATCCATCATATATCCTATTACCCCACACTCAGCGGCTCCTGCAGTATGTATAATGTAGTCAACCTCCGTAAGCAGATACAAATTCAACTCTTTTCTACCTCAATTTGTTATATCTGACAACGCCACAGCTCGTGCCTTGTTGTTCCTTTGAATTATGAATAGATTCCCTTCACCAGACTTTTGCCTGTGTGTGATAGCGTGCCGCTGTTATGCAGAGCAGCTGTGGAAAACAAATTCGTAAAGCCTGGTACGCTTTGTAGCGGTTGGGTGAATATGCATAAACAGTTGCGCTTAAAGCCACTTAAGAACAAACAAATGGGTTCAATATTTCATCTTTGGATTTGTTTCATTGGGTGTGATGAATATAAAATGCCAGAAGGTAATATAAGTTTGGGAAGTGCAGTTGTTTCAAATGATCTGAGAACGTTTGCAAGATTTCTCACAGTGAACAGCGTCACAGTAAGCAAGCCATTTAACTGAGAATTTAAGTGTTTGTTCCTGTCACAGGGTCCTATTTGTGTTTAAGCCCTGGAAGCAAAAATATTACAAATATTATTTCTGGACTGTAAGAAAAAAGAGAGAATGGAAAGTGACACAAGGAGGGAAGGGGGCAAAAGAATGAAAGAATAAATATAAATTAACAAATCAAATGCAACATTTGAGAGGAACCCAACTGGAAAGAGAAAGAGGAATGTAAATACATGGCAAACCGATAGCACATTTCAATTGCTGCCTGTTTGTTTGGGTATTTACAGTGCAAGACTACAATCAGGTCTTTAAAGCTTGAGCCCACATGGCAAGAGCCTATTTCAGGGCCACACATCCTCTAAACAGCCCAGCCAACAAACCAAATCTTACTAAAAACACACACACACAAAACCCCAAAGCCATATCCATTATTTGTCCATCACTTCAAAATGCAAAAAGGATGCAGAGAAAATACAGTTTAATTCATGTAGAAAAAAAGAGTGCAGGGGGAGATAAGATGTGAGGAAGTGATTTTTTTTGTTTTGTTTTTTGGACTTGGCTGAACTTTTAAGCCCTGTTTGGTTAGAGCAGATGTAGAATTAGTACACATCACTTTGCATCAGTGAGACATTGAACACAAGCTGCCGTACAGAGGCCAAATACCTCTCTGTCACACACATGCACACCTCACCTCCACTGTCTATGGTATTCTGTGGTAATTATCAGTGTGATGTCAGTTTCTCAAAGGAACAAGTTTTTCCCCTTCGTCTTCCGAAAGGATTTTATGTGTTTCCAAATACCTGTGGCCTGTTAAAAAAGTTCCAACTAATAAGAAACAATTTTTTTTTTAAACAACTGCTTGTACAATGTTCAAAACAGACCTTATCAGGACATCAAAGTGTGATTAAATGTGCAGACAGTAAAAGGATATCATCACTTAACACTCTGGGAAGGCCATTTTAATCACACAGTCATGCACTTTATACACTCCACTTACTATCAAGGATATATAGAACGTTATAATGGCATGTCACAATCTCAGAGATTTACACATTCACTTTTAAGACTCAGAAATAAAAAGTTCAAGTAGCATTCATCTCAACTGCTTGATGTAATATTGAAAGTCTGAAAAAAAAGAAAAAAAAAGAAATCTGATTTTCTTTTTTGTAAACGACTCTTTAACATTTTAAGTCTTCACATACGATATTTTGCTGGTGAGGTCAAATCTTGTTAAGATTGGACTGCAGAACTACAGGTTCTGGCTCAATTTTTCAGCACTAAAGGTGGTCAACAAATGTGAGGGAGGCAGAATATTTATGCCTTTAGTCTTTAAATACAGTAACAGCCTACTGAGGAAACTTTTTTTTTTAATTTGACTCAATATGGTAAAGCTCTTTAGCCTGCAAAATGAAGTTTATCCAACTGCAAACACCCAGATGAAATTACTACAAACATGCTGTCATTCCATGAGGGAATATTTCTTTTTGTATTTTTGGAGCTGGGGGATCCTGCTGCATGTCAATGAAGAGGGCTAAACATGCATGACAAGCAATAGTGTGTGTGGGTGGAGGGGGGAATAAGAGGGAGTCAACCCTATGGTGGTGTCAGCGAGGATCTGTGTGTAATCTGCAGAAGATGCATGCAATAGACCGCCGCACCACTTTCTATCTACAAGGCCCCTAATTGCAGGGATGCTGAGGAACACATGTTAGGAAGAGAGGAAGGGGAACGGTGTCAGATGTCAGGCATATGGTTCCTACAAGATGAGTTACCTAAACTGGAAATGGCACCAGAAATCATAGCTTTCTATGATGAGCTGCATGACACAGCATTAGGTCTTCCCTTCATTACCTTATAAACAAGTCATATAAAGAAGTTGCGGAATAAAAACAACTACAGAAAACCTTGATACAATTTATAAAGTAGTAGTGACAAGTGCATTCGGAATAGATAATTACCATACAAAGGGCGCATGAAACAAGATTCCAAGTTTTCCTAATAAGGACACTACATTCAATACACTACAATAGTGTTCTTAAAAAAAGGAAAGGAAAAATAACCCGAAAGGAAAACTCAGTGACCTTTGGGATTCAAAACATGAACCATAAAAGAAAGATAACCGCCTGGCTGTCTTTGCTTTCAGAGTAAGAGGCTTTAACAAAGCAAGAAAATGACGTGAGGTAACACTGGTGACCTAGCATATTATTACTGTTTAAAAGGGCTTGCAACCTTCAACTCAACCATTGTGTGGGGCCCTTCTCATCGGCAATGCAACACTCAAACACATACACAAACACCCACACAACCCTTTCAATTCAAATCCCCCCCCCATCACTTCACCCCCCCCCCCCCCCCCCCCGTTCCTTTTTTTTATTCCTTCATTATGCACTTGTCCTTCTCCTGTGCTCACAGCAAATAAGTGCTTTACTTTGTTCAGATTTCTCACCACATACCGGGAACATAACCCACTGTCTGCTGTGGACATTTGGCCAACCAACGTGTGTAAACAGAAAAGATGGAAAAAGCATCAAGATATCAAAAGCAGAACCCTTCCACCCACCTAGCCATACACACACACACACAGACAGACACACACACACACACACACACACAGACAACTACCAAGAGGGAGTTGACCTTGTACAAACAAGATACCACTTAGCAGATGCTATGGTTATTGTAAAAAAGTTTGTTGGTTGTTTGTACATGGATTGTATAGACTAACTAAAGACATTAACACATTTAAACAACTTCCACTGTGCTATTCTGCTTACTTAAGTGTTGATTTAAACTGTAGTGTGACAAAGTAAATAATTAATTTAATCCAACAAAACACAACAGTCCACTGGCCCCACAGAGCAAAAGATCATCTGAATCAATTTCTCACATCAACAGCCCAGTCTGATGTTCAATCACCTCTTATGCAACTCAGTTGAAATGGTTTTATCATTAAGATTATTAACAGCGTACTGATAACATGTAATAAAAATGTTGTACAGTACACAGCAATAAAAGCCTAATGTTTGCATGTGAGCCATAAGCAAAATGAAAGGGCAGCAAATGGACTAAATAATATCATCTGACTATTCAATTATCTCAGCGTGTTGTGTTATATCAAACACATTATATCGGCTGCTCAGTTTGATTTGTCTGGTTGCTTCAGAGGTGCCGTCATGTAAATGTGGCACAGGGACTGATTTAATAACTGTGCGCTGAGTGAGTGAATGAAAGTGACGGTAATAATGTCAGGGATCATGCAAATCAACTGCAAAGGAAATGCTGTAAATCACAGGCTGAGAGGTGCAGAGAGCAGCAACAAGGAGCAATAGCATACAGTACAGGTATTGCTCACAGATGTGAATATCATTACAGTAGAAGTCTTAAACCATTACCCATGTAGTTTACGTTTACTGTTGAAGACCTAGTGTATAATGCGATATTCAATTTGTATGGATATTTCAACTTTTACCATCAACAAAAGACATTAAAATAACTAAAACAACTCAAACCTGAGCAGATTTTATATGTTAGTATTTAGTAAACCTCATCTGCTATTGAATATATCTCATCCTATCATAAGATGCTATAAAAACTGAAGCAAATGTGTGACATTGCCTCTGATACGTCTTTTGTACTAAAGGTCAGATTTCCTTTACATCCCTTCTACTGAGGCAAACACTCACATCACACTGGATTTTAGTCATTACAAGTCTCATCTAAATTACCTTGTATGTATTATTAGCATGTTATGTATAGTGGCATTAACTAAGTGGACATGTCAAATTTCTATTTTAAGTGAAGAGGGACTTCCTCTGTATCAAAACATAGCCAAACTGTAAGGGATCAGTGCATGACACTCTAAAACACTTAGCAGAAGCTGGATCAGTTGCGTGTAAACCATAATGAGGTAGTCCACGAGTAACCTCACAGCCAGTGGATCAATACAGCTTTGTCCACTGAGAGAAGAAAAGTAACTTCATCTCTAAATACAGAATGTACTCACATATAAATACAAAATAAAGGCTACAGACTTTTTTTTGCTGTGTCAACTGGAGATATACAAGTGACACTAAAACCAGCTTTAAATGGCAGAATGAGACCAGGCTTGACCTCTCCCTTTTTCTTTACCTTTTCTTTGAAACTGGTATCTCCAATCTTTTCCACAATAAAATTAGTCTCAGCTTTGCTGAGTGCAGCCTGGGTCAGGCAGCTAAAATGAAACCAGGGTGTCTGGATAGTGTTAAAGTTTAACAGGAGATTTCTGATGTCTGATTTCCCTCAACAGGCCAGCCGCTACTCTCTGGTTCAGAATGCCTTGCAGTAATGTCTTGCAGATACACCAGTGGGGGAACATGGTGGTGGTGGAGGTGAGGAATTCTACAATCAAGGACCAACATACTGTGACCACTGTTGTTGAAAATGTTGAAGCTTCAATTTATGCATATTTGACTTCAAAATAACCTGATATTTTAAAGAATGAAAGTGAAAGCATGCTGCTAATTGTACAAGAAGCAACAACACACTCTCAACAGTACTAGCATGACTGCTGAGATGGTGTTCTTCTTCTAGTTTAGCACTACAAAAAACACATTTGTAATTCAAAGTGAAGAGAAATTCATTAGTAATCATGTTTGTGACAATTTAGTACTGTATATAAAAATATACTATAATCTTAATCTTTATAGTGTATTAAAAAGGCTTGTGCAAAGAGAAGGAAATATTGGGGCTAAACTAGCCTATGTTTTTGTGTCCTCAAATAATACCAAGAGATTTCTGGATGAGTTTTGCACCTGATGTACTAAACTCACACTCACTCGTAAAAAAAATAAAATAAAATACCTTCATAACCTTCAAGTGATGAACTGAAAAACATATGAGCAAGGCTACAGGTGCTGCCCTGTTCAAAAGATAAGGTAATCTAAGAATATAAGGTGGTGCACCACACTACAATAAATTTCACTTATTCTGTTTCTTATTCTAAATAGATGCCTTAATCTTTCTCATTAGTTAACCCCCAAAAAATGCCAAAATCCTGACTAAACTGAAAAGGCAAGGCAGTAGTCTAGAGGGATATTTTAAGCAATACAAAGAGAAGAGCAACTTTTGTTTCCTTTTAAACATAAGATTCAACGTATTGTTCTATTCCTCCTATTTTACATGTCTGACAGCTCACCTGAGGTCCCCTCCTCTTCCATCCCCAGGCCTGTTGTGTTGCTTGAAGCATAAACCTCCTCCTCCTGGCTTGGAGTCGCTCCGAGTGGGAAACTGACAGGACGAGAGTTGGTAACTGAGCTGGAGGGTCTGGAACTGGCACAGTTCTATAAGAAATGAGACGAGACTATGATTCTGAAGACAGTATCACAGCGTTAATTAGCGCTAATGATACAGATGTAAGATGTAAGCCATAGTTTCTTTATTTAAAAAAAATGCTCACACTGTACTTTTTATTTAGTGTACACTTCAAAATACTGTACAATAAATAAAAAATAGTGTCATGACTTACTGCTGATTGCTGTACTTCTGTTCTATTGTTACGTGCCAGTACTTGTGTGTATGTCTGTGTCTCTGCTTTCTGTGCAGGTTCCCAATGCTTCCAGTGGACCAAGTGGATGATCCACACCTGAGTCCACTTGGGCCAACTTGTGGACGCACACATCATGCGTCTTTGCTCCATCCAGAGGGACTAGAGCATGATAATCAGTGCTGATCTTTTTAGTTTTGTGTTTGATTTACTATTTTGTTATTCGTTTAAGTAAATAAATTTAATTAATAGTCACTGTTTCCGACTGCTGTCTCTTCCTCAGGCCTGGGTAACATTATTGTTGCTTCACCTCATCCCCTGGACTAACTGGGGAACGTAACACTACACTTTAAGCGTCAGGCCTCAGCAGCTGATACACATCTTCCAGTCAGACAATCACACAAAAACTATTTGTTTGCACAATCTCAATCACTTAGGGCAGGCAGAACAGGCTTCAGGGCCCCATATATGTTTCGTACAAGTCAGGACATGCTATTTTGGCTTTATGTGTAGTATAATTCCTACAATGCATTTGACAGACATGTGGCAGGAGACGACACATGCACAGCCTGTGTGTAATTTAGCGACAACTTAACATGGCAAACCTTTTATTGAGAAATCATAACTCCATGTAGCTTTTCCATAGCTCCTTTTGTTCCAGGCAAAGACAATAAAGAAACATTAACTCTTGCCTGTTCACCTGTATAAACAAATTCCACTCCAAAGTGATTCCAGCCTACATATAAGTGTCTATATCTTGTCAAAACTTGAATTAGGATCAAAAAAACTAATCCACTTCCAATTTATATCTATATTTCAGGGGTGTCAGGGGCACAGGAGTATTGAGGGAGAGGGGGGTTGTTTTTTATTTGGGTCCTGCAACTGACAGCTTTATTTCACAAAGCAATCTGGCTGTGTGTGTACAACAGGGAGGTCAGGGTGGGTCAAGAGGTACGAGGTATCAAACAGGCAGGCAACACTGCACAAAGTGGCTGTGTGTATTTGAGTGTGTATATGTGTATGTGTGTGTTTATATATAAATATATATATATATATATATAAAACCTCATGGGAGTAAAAAACATGTGTGTGACCCATGCCAATGAAGAGGGCTACAAAAAGGAAGAGGGCTAAAGAGGTCAACAGTAGTGTGGAATTAAAGAGTGTGATAACCTTTGGTGGAATTTATATAAGCCGTCAAGGTTATTTGTGTTGTGTCACTGTACTAAGAGCCAAATCTGGTTCAATTATTCCCACTAATTATAAAGGATTGTCATGCTTTAAACTTAACATGGCTTAAATGTTGGATATTTTAATTTTAAATAAAAGTGACAAAAATTTTAAAATGCTCCTGTAAATAAGCTGTAAATTCAATCCCTAAACTGAAGTTGCAGTGAATTATCCGACTAGGTTAAATCTTCACCTGCAAATAATACAACGTATAAACCCCTCTATCTCCGACAAGTGCCATTTGTCTTCAAATGACCCCATATGCAGTAACGCCGCCAAAGCCTCTTTATCCCTCACCCGGCAAGGCGCCATACCCAATTCTATGTTTTACAACAAGGGGATATATAGGGGCATGTGCGGTCATCTAGAGCCAAATGTCTCCTATCTAGCCACGGGACAGGTAGATACAGTATGTCAAATGGGATTTATGGCACAAAACAGCATTAGCTAAAAACCGTCAGGCGGCGTGATGGCTAAAAAACACATTCTGGTAGCGGAACCCAGCAAGATTGGAAAATTGCCACCACAAGGAGGGGAGAGAAAGCAGTAAAAATGACGGCAGATGGTGGTGGTGGGGCCTCACTGATAACATGAGCAGCCAATATATCAGATTGCACCTGGTGGCCCCACCTACCCACCCACTCCAACATATAGACGCACATGCATTTATTTTTCCATTAATCCATTTGTTTTATTCCTTCCTTACAGTGTCCACTCTGCGGTGGTGGTGGTGGCTCAATTAAATTTTTTTAAAATCCATCGGCTGTTTAGAAATGTTACATATGTGTGGGTCAGGGGTGCAGAGGGAGGGGCAGGACAAAATGTTGCTGGCCATAAAGCGTGACACAACACCCTGGGATGAGGAGTGGAGTTAATGTGATCGCTCATATGGGACACAATACATTTTGTGTGCATGCGTGTGATGGTGTATGCGCTCTGGAGCAAAAGAACGTGGAACGACAACAGTGGGTTAAGGTTTATAATTGTACGTGTGTGTGGTATATGTGTCTACTTGTGTGTGGACTTTTAACTACTTTTAAAGTGCTTTGCGTAGGCTTCCTAGACACACAAATGTGCACACACACACACAGCATCCCACAGCTTCAGCCAAACAGCAGCGTCCAATAAGGTATAAATACTAGCTTGACACTTTAATGTCAGGGGACGGCTTGTCCTGGATTAGAAACTTGTAACCCACCACGGAGCTTGACATTGCTGGGATGAAGGTGCAGCAATGGGGAGAGTGAGGAGAGGTGGTGGGGGGCAGCTATTATGGAGGGTCTATGTTTGATGTATAAGGGCATCTAACATGGACTGTCGACAAGTAAGAGGCTAGCAGATGTACAGTGCTGCTTTGTGGCCAGTTTTCATTGGCACTGCTGGAGTAGCGTTTTTTATTTATTTTTTTTTTCAAGAAGCAAAAGCTGAAAGGAGTCGGCCAGACTAGCGTTTTACAGCAACACACACACACAAAAGTATACATGCGCATAAACGGGGAAATGGACATTTACGTACTGAAAAATTGAGCGCTTTTCTCCTCTCCTTGATTCTATTGACTGTGCTCCGAACCTGAAAGAAAGAGCAGGACAATACAATGGGAGAGACAAAGATGATTTGATTTCACTTGATGAAACATGCTACCGATTAATTACAACAAAATCAAAGCAAACACCTGCAAGTTTCCATAGTGAAAATTAAGAAAAAAAAAGAAAATATATTCTGATTTCAAGGAGTACTTCCCAGTGGCTGGGACAGTGTATGTGTGTGAGTGAGAGAGTGTGTGTTCCAGTATGTCCCAGTGGCTAATGGGACTTGAAAGTGACACATAGAGCTGGCAAACTAAGGAGACGACTTCAAGCTATCATCTGTCAACATACAGCACCGGGACCAACAAATGGAGCTATTGGAGAAGAAGGGACCGCCCTAGCAGAACAGATTACATTTTTACACTCCAGATGAAACAGTGTAGTGCACACCTTCATTTAACACATACAATACCAGGCAGGAGTGTCAGAGGTGTTACAGCTATACAGCATGTATAAGCTACACACTAAATCTCAAGTATAACTGCTTTTTTACATAAATAAGACAACTAAAATGTTTGCAGGAATTAATTTTAAAAGGTCTTAACAATTGAATGGTTAATATTATTTTTTAATTGGCAACTTCTTTTGTGTAATAAAACCTATCAATGCATTCCTAACTGATTATTAATACCAACTTTAAAGTGAATTATAGTGTAATTAGGTGACATTTTGTAAATGTAATTACAGATCAATCAATTATAGCTTAATTAAATATTTTTAAATAATAAATATATATTATATTATCTACTGTATCAAGACCAGGCTGTATATATGCTTACTAAAATAAACAAAATAAAATAAAATATAACATGGAAAATGCAGTGATACAGTTACATAGTGGTCATAGTGCATTTGTTTAGATTCACACAAACCACCCACAAAAAGCATATGGTACTTATGAGGTCTGTGTGTGTGTATGTGCACGAACACACACACAGACACGTCACATCTTTTTGCACATTGTCTACACTTACTGTATATTTGTAGCGGCCGGGCACTCATCACTACAGCCCGGCCCAGCCCGGCCCACAGCGTTAGTGAATATGCATTATGGCTTATGGCTTCATTAAGTCATGGCGTGTTATAAATTATGACACCACACTGAACACACACACAGTCTCAGAGACAGCCTGTGTATACAGAGAATGTGTATACCACTGTTGAAGAGCTACATAATGAAGAGAGCCCAAGCACCTTGTGACAGGGTAGAATCAACAGTGCCAGCATCAGAGTACTGAAACCATTCGATTATTTCTGACAAGATCCTGCAAAGGCCTTCAATGCAGAGTGCAGATGTTGGAAAGACAACATCTCCACATTGTTTAATGGAGAGAAAATAAGATTTGGGGATTTCACTAATATCAAAAGCAGCCTGTGAGCTGAGGCAATTACATGACACAACTTAATTAATCATTTGACAATGAGGGGAAGGGCATTGTTTTAGATGATCATTATGTGTTTAAGGGGTTTTGTGCGCACTCAAGGTTTCAAAATGATGCAAAGCATGGTTCCCCATGTAAATACGCGCTAAACAATTAACATATGAAAGCGGCGCGCCCGACAACACCTGCCGACATCCTTGGAGTTGATGGAAATAAAAGGTCATCAAAGCGTGGGATTACAAGGTGACCACCAAGGAAAAGCTAATTGCAATGAATAATGGAAAGCTACTGTCAGGTAATTAGCAATTAAAACGATGCATTTTGAGTCTAATAGCAGAAGACGCATTCTCTTCTCCATGTACGATATTTGTAATTATTTAGCCTGGAACACCAGCTACATGAATGGTGGAACGTTCTGACTTTCAGGCATTAGTTAATTCATCGCCTGCTTTAACATATCAAAGTAAAATTTCTTCACAATAAAATAGCTAAAGACTCATTTGTCCTACCAGCTTAACAACTAAGAAACTTTCCGAAGTTCTTACGACAGCCACATTCTTTTTCACATACCATAGACAACTTTGTCAACACAAATCATTAAAACACAGTGTCACAGCATAGTGGAATTTATCCTGTCCAGTGAAGACTTTCTGCTCATATTAACTGTGCCTCTTTATCAGAGATGTCCGAGTAAGCTCAGTAGAAAGGTCACCTATTGAGACCAAATTAATTCAAATATGACAGAAATGTACCTGTCTTAGCCACCCACAGCCACTTTGATTACAGGGACAAAACAAACTATTATTATTTCTTTTCAGCTTTTCTGAGATTTTTCTATTAAGCAAATATTTTATTTTTTTTTAAGTGTCGAGGAGGTTGAAACCTGGAGGTGGCAGTTCTTAGCGGCACACTTTAGAGAACAATTTCAAGGTACAAAAGATGAGTAGGGTGAGACATAACAAAAAGAAGCCCCTTCTGAAAGATGATGAAGGTTCAGAAGAAGAAAGAGAAATGTGTAGATGTGAATAATGACAAGATAACAGTTCTTTTTATTTGAAAATCTTACCAACTAACAGTGGTCCTTTTTAAAACTGGAACATATACACGAGCTGCTCACAAACTATGATGACCTGAAGGTCAAGGATGACTCGTGTGTAAGAAAATTAATTCCTAAGCACTAAAAAACCCACATAAGCTACAATGCAGTGTGGAGGGGTCAGCCTTCTATGGCCCTGCATCGTCTGTGCCAGTGACTCAGGGACAGCTCTTCATGTGCTGGAAAAGACATGAATAAGAAAAAGAAAGAAGAAGAGGGATACAAAAAAAATATGACAAGATTATACAAGATATATCCTCTCTGGCGGACAGATGGAATAATGAAATCAAAGAGTCTTAAGGAAAGGATAATGAGGGAAGAGGAGGGTCCTGTATACTGATCATAGTGAAGAGCTGGTTAATTATAATTTACCCACCTAATCAGAAAGGCTGCGAATATATGGTGACAGTTAACTTTATTTATTAGTAATAAAATGCACTTTAAACAACAACAAAAAAACTAAATAAATTAAAGACTTCCTGTCATGATACGGGCAGTCACTCAGAATATTATTAAAAGAGTCTTTTGCCATATATTTTAAAATAGGTGAGATCCAATTATTTATTATGCAGATTCTTATTTTGAATTTTAACTTGCTCATCAAAGTTTGCATGTGAATGTGTCTAAAAAGTGAGAAACAGAAAAGCTTCGTCCTTTTAAGATGTGCTTAAAATTCACTGTAACACTTCAAAAGTTAACCTAATACATACAGACAAAGAGGCATATTTGACCAAGAGTGATTTTCATGACTTGAGTCTCATCCATTAAATTGTATCTCTCCGTCTTGATACCCTCCCAAACAGCGATGGTTTATCTAAATGGTAATACCCCAGCATCTCAGTATGATATTTTCTCACTCTTACATTGCATACTGTTGGTTGTATATTGTTTTCTTTTTTTTCGGTCCTACTATGGTTACTGCTGCAAAGCCCTGGCCAGCATCTTTGTCAGGATGCTAAATGGAGGGCCGTGAGTTTAAAAACTTAAAGAGGCAGTGAAATATTAGCCAATGTGGGTGAGGAATGAGTGGCTGAGAACCGCAGCGTGTCAGTGTTAAATGGTCGGACTCGGATGCATATAAGTTAGTCCAAGCATGAAGGGCAGTGGGACGCTCGTGTGGAAACGATGTCCCCTCCCCTGCATCCCATCCCTCTACCCCATCTTACAGGCACATGCTCACACACACACACGTACACACACTCGTACTGTCACACCCCACCCACACAGCTTTTAAGCAAGGAGCCCATCAGAAACTTGTCATTTCTCTCATTCACTCCGACAGCCTTGAGACACAATGCAGACTTACCTCTGTGTTGTACACCCCATATATCAGAAAGATGAACAGGCCCTGCAAACACAGACAAAGAAAGAGAGAAAGAGAGAGGAAGAGAAAAAAGAAAGAGGAGGACAAAGTCGTTACTGTTGTTTTCTCTCTTATCTTTTTCTCAAAAACTCAATATCTAAAGTAATGAGGATATGGACATGTATCAAGTTGAATGCAAGCATTCTGTTCCAGCTACACAATGCTTATGTAGATAGTGGTTAAAAGTAGAAAAGGAAGAAGTAGGACAACTTCTTCAAACTGGGCCACCTCTGTAAGACTCAACTTGTGTTTGTTTCTTCTGCAATTCTTGTACTTTTTTATTGCAGCACCAAGCCATCAAAGACACAAACCCAAGGTTTCACACAGCTTCACTGAGAAAGAAAATCTCAAGTGTCTGTGTTCAGATTCTACTCTTAAAGAGAAGAACTGTATGTGATTGAATATCAACAAACACACACACAAAGGACTCTACACACAAACATAATCATATGCAACAGACACAAATAGCAACAAATGAGGAAATAAACACAATCACGTTTAAAACCGCACACACACACATAAAGAGAGCAACTCAAGCCAAACGAGACTATCAAGGAAAACCATTGGAGGAAAGTGGAGAAAGAGAGACACAGAGGTAACATAATGAAAAAAATGACACATAAAAGAAGATATTTCATGTTCACAAAACTCTTCAGCTAGTACCCAGGACCCAAGAATGCCATGCCCTTGGATGCATAAAGGCTGCACTTTTGGTCACAGAAAAACAGCTATTTTTCATTCCAATCCATTGTGGCATCCAGTGAATGTACAAGCTGTGCATTTGCCTTCGGGCCATAATGTAATCCTGTGGCCTCAATGGGAACAGTGAGAACAACATTCTCAGAGCACTGATTGAATGGTGCCACAAAAGATGTAGTGAGAAAAATGAAAAGGCAGGTAAAATCCTATAAATTTCAAGGCTGATGGATACAGTAGATTCTTTGATAGGAAAACTGCATGTTGATGTAGGTCTAGCGAAAACACACACACACACAAAAAAAACTTTTAAAAGTACATCTATTCCCTTTCATGCTGCTCAGAGTATGTTTGTGTTGCCTCGTCTTTAAAAGAGGGTAAGGACACATCTTGAAGTCAGGCAGACACAACCTGGTCGATGCATCAATCAAGTCGAGTTTGGAGCATCCAATTTTTGCCAGAGGGAGATCTCGATGCATCACCATTGACAACATGATTTGGGGCCCATTCAGAGTGACAGGGCGGCGATGGCTGACGATGACGACCTCTAGCCTAAGCTACTGCCCATTCACCTCCTGCTGGCCGCTCTTGTCCTCCAGGGACTCAATTGCCCTGTCTGTCGCGCTGTCAAGTGACAACTCAGACATCCATCCTCTTAAAACTGACAATTTCACTGGTCTTTGACACGCTAAAGACAACACACATAACAAGAGCTCTTACGCTGAGATTTCTGAGACCTGCGATTTCATTTCAACACGTGTAATGAAATACAACAATGTAATTAAATGCACATATAAGTAATTTAACATGTATATGTGCGAAATTTCTGGGTTTTAAAACTCCTTTTTTTGTTCTGGCGAACCAAACTACTCACCGCTCCAGATGTTCAGTGACATAATACAAAAAAAAAAAACATGTAAAGCCCCTTTCACACTGAAGAAAAAAAATACAAAAACATAGCTTTGTCTGCCCTGGAAAACTGCTATTTATTGACTATTTATAAGTAAATTATAAGGGTAAAATACAATGCCAGCCAGAGCCGATTGATCACATGTTCTAAAATTTAAGTAGCAGTTTGTTTGTTTCGAACAAACTAGAGTTGAATTAATTGTTTATGATATCTTGTCAGTGGGCCTTTGTAACAGACAGCTCATTAAGAACTGTTTCCAATAATCAGGTCTTCTTCAAGACTGCAGCTCATTCAGTCTATTCAGTAGTTTAAAGGAGTAGTTCTTAAGAAAGCTGAAACCCTCAACTGGAGATATTTTAAACATTACACAAGGCCTATATATAAAATAGTATGTGACACAGAATGACTACAAACTTTTAAATTTGACAAGTCATTTAAAAGTTTAATGTTAAAAAAAAAGTGTGCATCATGAGTCACCTCACTGTAAAGACGAGCTTGATATACACAAACTAGAACGTGCATCCACATCCAGCATACAAAAACAGACAGTGGGTGGTTAATTTGTAGCACATCCTCTATTGTATTGCATTAGAATTGCAATTTCCAACTTATTGTTGCAATTTGATTATCATGTTTTTGATCATTTCCCTTATTTGTAATTAATCTTTTGTTGTGTAGCGAACAAAGTGGTGGAGAACATAGTGTGAGCATTAGGAAAAATGATCTATTAAAATGTAATTGAGTTAAAAATAAGCGGCAGCACAACAATACTGATGAATTGTTTAAAATGTTAATTCATTAATTTTACCACTAAAAACAAACAGACAAGAAAATGGGGCACATTATTTAAATGCAAGTGTGCTTTTCTAAACTCAGTCCTGTTTCTTTTGAACTCAGCGGAGAATGCTACAAATTTATGCAGAGAACGAAGCAGCTGCTTTCAAAGTATTGCTGTACTGTACATCAAACAGGGGAGCATAAATTAATTAGCATCCCACTAATTAGGGAACAATTGTATGTTTAAAAAGTTAAAGCCAACAAACACTGTGTTTGACCAAAAACATTAACACCCCAGAGACATGTCCTATGCTGCAATGCAAGACAGAAAATAGCATTTGTTTAAATGAATGTGGTCTTTCCTATCAGACACTGAGAAAGCGGAGAGGATGAATCAATGGCTTTAGTTTAAGAAGTCAAGTCATTTAAAGCAGTGGATGCAGCAGTTCTAACCCTGATATTGTTTACTACTCATGTTGACAACTTGCCATTGTAAATTTACCTCTGCTGTCCTTGCAATGCTTCATAAAAGCATCAGCTGAATACATTGTGGATCCATTAACCACTGGATACATTTGTAGTGAAAACCCTGTTTAGTGTTTAAGTGTGCACTTTGTCAGGATAAAAGGTGATCTGTGGGATAATTATATATAGCCCAGATACTGTAAATTCATTGATTCTGTATTGCTTGATAAATTACAGTCTGCATCAATTAATTGAAATGGGTACCTGGTAGCAAAATTGCTCAGGAGATTCAAGGATTCAAGACTGCTGATGTATTTGTAGCTGCCAGGATCGTGTCTGTGGCCTTTTAGATTACATTTTTTTGTAATTTTTTAAAATACAATATTTATAGATATATCGTAAAAATTATGAGAAGCCATATTTTAACACATTGGCTCATCATGTCTACTACATTGTTGTTTCCTGCCTCTAAAACACTAGATTAGGAGGTCTCAGCAAGATGGTTTTAAAAATCCCATATCCTACACTGTATATTGTTCTAATTTTGACAGTACACACACAGTAGTGGCACTATGTAAAAAACAAATCTCAACAGTACCTCTATTATTTCATCTTCATTATTTTGTGACACTAAACACGAAACACATTTTACTATATATTTCCTCTGTTTAATTTTATAAAGGCCCTTCTCCACTGCACTACCACCACAAACACATGCTCAGACACTGTATTATTCCCCACACCTTTCTGTGTTACAAATGATTACAAATTCTCAGTGAACAATACCTCTAGATTTCCTCCCTCCACCTCTATTCCCCATCTCCATCAACCTCCCCAATTGTGTAGAGTTAGGGAGCAGAACACTGGCAGGTAAAAATCTCAGAAAACAGCAAGTTTATGACATTGTCCTTGGGAAACAAATTTTCAATGTACAGATATGAAAACTATGATTAAAGGGGGAGGGCAGTGTCTTGGCAAGAAGAGAGAGACTGGCAGGGCAGCTTTTTCTTTTCCTGCTAGAATATATTGCCTCTGTCAACTCGGTGCTTCCTTTTGTATAAGAATAGGATAAAATGTTAACATGAGGTATAATGAGTGGTATAAGGACTTTGGCCTCACAAGAGTTTGTTTGTTTAAAGAAGGAAAGCTAGTATGGCCCAACATTATTCTTTTATTTAAGGGTACAAAATGCTTCTTAGTAATGCTTTTATGATTTGAGCAAAAACACATGCACTCTGTACTCTAAAAGGTACAATGTGCGGGATTTAGTTTGTGTTTTAGCAGAAAAGGAATGTAGTGTTTATAAATCATACCTAAAATTCTTGAAGCAAAAGGAATGCGGCACATTTTTTTGCCCCATATCGGACAAACTAACCAGACTCAACAGAGCATTTCGCTTTTTTAATGTTGATGTTGCAACCAAGGTTTGTGACACATGTGCCCAAAGAATAGATCTTTCTAATAGCACTCAGTTGTATTTCAAGACATGGGGATGTGAAGTTGGGGTCTGAGCATCTTTCCTTCAAAGTCAGGTGCATGTGGCATGCCTCATAGCAACACTTGAAAGCCTCTTTGAAACTTTTAAGCTAGGTTCAGCATCCATCTACTGTAATCTAAGATAGTATTCGAGCAGACATGACGGTCCTGATCTAATCTAGGTGCAGACAGCCCACAAGTGGTGGAAAGCAAAAAATGTGTTTGTCAAACCAAATGTAGCCAGGATAGAGTCAATCATCTACTGACACACAATAGCGGGGCACCTAAAATAAAATAAATACCATTTAAAGGGAGTTGGGATTCAGTTGCTTGCAATGTGCAATGTGCAATGTCACCAGTAGATGCCAGTAGATTCTACACACTGGTCCTTAAAGATTATCTGAAGAAAAACATTAACTTAAAATTGACTTAAAACTGTGCATTGTTGGCGCAGTAAATAAATTCAGACTAATTTTTAAAAACCTAGAAATGTTAGAAATGTCTCTTGTACCAATAGTTTGGGTAATAGTAGTTATTATAGCAAAGGCACTTCAACTAAAATGTTACATAAAAGGAATGTGCTTCATTGGTGTGACAGATAGTAGAAAGTTGCAGCTCCTTGAGCAAGTTTCCATCTCGGTGTTCTGTAGATTATCAACAACAATACATGTAAAATTCTCTCCTAAATGTGACAGCACTCTTTGATTACTTTCTTTAGAGCAATTTTTAACCACACAGTTTGTAGGATAACTCCAGGCGCTGCCATTGCTCAATGTCAAAAATGACGAATAACTTTTCTAACCAAACATGAAAAAAATCAAAACAGATATACTTTTCAAAAAATTACATATTTCAATCAGACCAATGGGTTGTTTTTGGGCAACTCAAGACCGCAACCTCCACATCCTTTTAGAGAATTCCACACTTCAGTGTCACCTGATGCCAAAAATGAGAACTATTTGAACAAGTCAAATATCTCAGTCTAAATTCAAACACACAGAGACACTTTTCACAAATAGAGCTATCTGCATCTCCACTTGGCTAAAAAAGGCAGGAAAAATCCTGCCCTCACACCTGGTAATCATTAAGGAAATGAGAGACAGAAGAGGTTAAAACGCTGTGATGGGGGGAAAAGAAAAGAAATTCACACTTCTGCGCTGGGACTTGCTAATGTCTCTGACCCCTCCACGCATAAACAGTTTAATTAACATGTATACATAACTTTCACTTTAACTGCTCATGGCATGTCAAATCAAAGTGTCTGTCAAAGCTGTGAAATGGAGAGTTGATACTTTGCAGGTCCTCAGTTCAAATCCAGCTCTGTGTAACTGCTCCAGCTGGCCAGAGAAGCTGGCAAGACGACGCTAAGGCAGACAGACAGGCAGGTAGACGGGCAGCCTGCCACTCTGTCGGTTCGATGAGGTAAACACCTCCAAATAAAAGTTTTTTTTAACACCCAGACCAGCTGAAGCTGAGCAGGAGGTCTGTGTGAGGTACCATCTAAGAATGTTACAAACCTTCAAAGAGAGGAAAAATAGCATTCAAAAGCTGCAAAACAAACAAACAAAACACTGTACACCTGCATCATTAAGCTACCCAGTCCACACACATCACAGTATACAAACTGTGAATGAGGGTCGGGTTAAGGTTGGGGTTTTCTTCCTATTTCTGCCCTATTGTACATTATTAGGGAAAGTGGATAAGTTGCTCTTTGAGAAGAGCTATTAGGATTGCCTGTTACTCTCTCATATACACATCCAGTTGGGCTGTCATATTGAGCAGGGGACCCCCAAGTAAGCCTGCCTCTATGGGGTGTACAGCTCCAGAAAAAAAACTGAGAGTACATACACACACACACACAAGCAGGAACAGACAATGAGGCCAGTGGCAACACCAGTGCTGGTGTGTGTGATGGCTCAGGAGAGGAGGGAGAGTTATTAGCTTAGCCCTGAACCACCTACTTAATATAGGGGCCGGCGGTGATCGCTAACAGAGCCTGGCAGAGGTGACAGCTTTTGGCCCTGCTTGAGGAAATCCAATTGAAAAGCAGCCAAGAGGAACAACAAGCCCGAAACAGATGTTGCTTGCTACCACCGGTGCAACTTGGGTACACACAACCCGGCGGCAACAAACCGCGATGGCAAAACTGACACACAAACCTACACGCAGTGGACTGAGAGTGGAGCGCACACACAGTTAAGTTAAAGCCGCACGAAAGTAACATATAAAAAGGGGGGAAAAAGGCAGTAGAGAAAAGCCACATATTGTATACACAATGCTGCTGTTACATATTTAATGGTGATATTTATGCTAATGACATATTTATTTATCTATTTTCTATCAATAATCCTGAACTGTGTAATTGTGGCACACTATTACACAACACAGTATGTTTTACCAATTTAACACCATATTACTATGGTCAATAGCATAGTATATTTAAACTAAAAAAACAACAACAACAACACACATGCACACTGGGCATTCCCCTCCAGTTTAAACATGATTTAGGGATCCATAAATCTATTGATCCAAGGTTAGATTTTTTTTTTATGCTTGACCGCAAAATGCTCTGGTAGCTACACCTATATGAAAAATAAAATTAAGAGCAAAAGCAAAAGAAAAAAAAGAGTTTGTAAGACTGTTAAAAACATCTATATTGAGCACAGGCCAAAACAAAACCTCCTTTATCCCCCGAGAGGAGACCCATCAAACCATCCGTCCATCAATCAATCCCTCCTCTTTTCTTTTTTTAACATCTCTGGTAGAGCATCTCAATGAAAACACAACATGGAGGCCCTCGAATCATTACAGCCTCTTGCTCCAATATTAATTGAGTCTGGCAAGACTGACCATGCCTTAGTCATAATAAGGTTCATTTATTTTTTTTCTATCACTGCTACTGCAAAAGGGTAAAAAAGAGAGAGGGAGAGAGAAAGAGACAGAGAGAGAGAGAGAAGGGGGAAAAATGGGCTAAAATCAATTGTGACATATCTTTATTACCAGTCAATGACAAATGACGGCACATTTGCCATTGCTATGGCATTGTGTCAGTGTGTGTCATATTGATTTTACATCAGACAGACAAATGTTATTGATGAAGTGCCCAAGAAACAGATGAAGACTCTATTTTACGTGTTCCTATGTTTAAATAAACCAGAATGATGGAGATTAAAGAAAGGAGGAGCTTGTCTATCGGCTCTTTTCATTTGCTAACACACAATTCCTTTTCTTCATAATTAACTAAATTCTGAGGCATTTCCACAAACTGGGGCCATTGCAAGACCAAAGGGGAGTTGGTAACTACACCCTGAACCTGATCACACTGCACACATGTGGTAATGCAATGGGAGGAGTGGCAAAGAAAGCACGAGAAAGAGAGTGAACTGTAAACAAACTAGCTTTTAAACAAGACAATTTAGGGTTGCGTGTCTTAGGCGCCAAGAAAAACACAGGCATGGAAAACTGATACAAACTTTTAACACATGGGTCAAAGCAGGAGTCTTTGAACTGGTGAGGAAAAGCACGCTGCCAGCGCAGCAAGCTGTTTAATTAAAAATACTTAGGTATCCAACGGGCCTTTCTGGGGGCGCCCTCTTGTCAAACTGTATGTGAGCCCGCTGTCAATCTTTCAAGGTGTTTTCCAATCACACTTTTCCACTGACAGAGAGGAAAAGAGTTTCAGAAGAGAACAAGTCCTGAGAAAGAGCAGCTGGAAACTGGATAGGCTTATAGAATCCATACACATGGATATAGACATACGTACATGCACTTTCATATATAAACGTGCTGTTGTATTGTCTTAAGGTTACTGAGATATATTCAGATATATGGACAGAAATCAAAATATAAGCTTATTCTAAATAAAAAGACAATGGAATTTCCATAGCTGTTTAGAATATCAATATCAGCACAATTGTCGCTTGACACCTAAGACCCAATCTACATCAAATATACTCTATCCTAATCCTTTGAAAATGTTTCCAGCAGTGTCCAGCACACATAACTGAATAATATGAAGGCACCAATGAGCAATTTGCACCCTGAATTAATCAGTGTACACAAATTACATTATTTATGACAACTTGTGCTCTTTGCTTTACACTGCAGTACGAAGCAGACTATCTAGGACAGCCAATAAGTAAACAAACCGAATTAAGGACAACTATTTACAAGGACGGGGACAACTCTAGTGTTTAACATGTGGTGCTGTCAGATGTATTTTTCTTTTCACTTGGCAGTGTAAGGCTCAAGAAAAGCATTGCACATAATAGCAACACACTATCCCTAGCATGGTCGCTCACTGATTTCCCTCTTGCAAGCACTAATTGTGTTCTTTAGCACACACATTTTTTTTCGTACTTTTTTCTATGAGTGTGTATCTAACCTATGGGATGAGTTTTTTTTTTCTCCACAGAGGGTACACTTTGCTTAGGGATATATGCAATGTTTGCCCTTGGTCTATTCCTTTTGTGCTGCTAGACACTTCAGAAAATCAGATGCATACATTCATGGGCATGAAAACAAAATTTAAAACCACCAAAAACATACATGTGAACACACACACACTTTATGGATGTGCAGTAACATTTAAACAGAATGCCTAAAATTGTTCTACTGACAAGTCTGTGTTGCAGTGCCCTTGACTAAAAATGACAAATGGATGCAATATGCAAAGTCTGAACAAGCTGCTTTTTGGATACCAAACAAGGAGGGCAAGAATAGTACCTGCTCCTGGTGCCATTACAGGATGTGTTTGAAGTCCTCTTTCTAACCTAAAGTGAGCCGGGGTTAGTTTAATGGCAAGTGTCATGATCAGGAGGATCATGTGTGTCAAAGAGAAGAAATGGGAGAGTGGAGCAGGAACGATCCTTAACTTATTTTGGGATGTATGGCTGATTTCGTTTTTGTGCTGTATCTTGTGACCTTGTATTTCTTAAGAGACGTAAGTGACAGTATTTGTATATGAAATAATGTGCTTTATGTTTTGGTTAGCATAATATTTTCATAGCTTTGAAGGTGTGCGTCAGAAGGTTTTTATCAAGAGAAAATAGCAAAAAGTACTGGCTACACAATTAAACTGAAATTGTACTTTTTTGCACACTGAGATAGAAAATATAAAAAGGTAACCACAATCAAAATAATTTCATCAACAATAGGAAATAATATTAGCCATAAGCCAAGTCAAGCAACATTACTGAAATTAGCAAAAATGCTGTTACAGTTTAGATTGTATATTTCTGCACCTGTCTGCATAAACCCACTTCTGTGTCTCTTTGTATCCATGTATCTGTCGGTGTGAGCACGCACGTAAGCGTGTGCTACAGCACCAGCACCGCGGCATGGTGTATCCATCATGATAAACCGGCAGACTCGGCAACTGTCACATGCAATCACACTTCACTACGGTTCACAGGACTTCAAAGTGAAAATGAATGGTAGTTCATCGACATGAAGACTTCATGTATCTTCGTTCTTTTGCCTTTTCTATCTCTTATTTTTTGGATGAGACTTGTGTCTTTTCTACGAGTCTTTTGTTGTATGGACTCTGTCTCTGTCACACAGTGGGATACATGACTGTGAGACAGAACAGAAAAAATATTAAGTGCAGAGTTATGGAAAGCAAATAAAAATGGATAATTCTTTGTAAAAGGGTAGTGCAATTAAAGGTTTAGACAAAAAGGTTTTCTATACTGAAGGTTTTTTCCCCAAATATATATAGTTTACCAGTAATATTTTATTTATTTAATCCAATTATCCTACAGAAATCGACCTACATGGGCTTCACAGTGTTTAAAACCACCTTTTTTGACATATTAACATATTTTATAAAACAAGTCGTTACTAAAAGTTGTGCATCAAAATGAATACGCACACTGTGTGTATGTAAAGTATACTTAAAGTTATTTCGATAAATGCTAATGTAAGTTGACCTTTTCTCAACTCTGCACAGAAACGGAGACAAAACATGGAGCTGTAATACCAAGATGCATCTTATGTGAATGAGAAGCTTAAATCATATGTGACAGACTTAAGGCCTCATCAGTCTATCAGTCTTATCAACCGAATAGAAAAAAAATCAAATTTGTAACCACTAAAATGTCAAATGAGATATAATCGTACTGGTGCTGTAGCTGCTCCAGCACTGGCAAGGCATGTCTTTAATCTAGTAATGACTCTAAAATGACAGTGTGCTTTTAAAAACTGTGAAGATCATGCCACAGGTCTCCCTGCCTCTCTCTGTCTCTCTGCGCCCTGCACCAGGCCCTGCTCTCGCTCTCCAAGCTGTTTGATTGGCACATGCTTTCACTTAATGAGGGATAATTACTAAGGAAAACAAGTGGGAGACCACATCTGCTCAGTGTAAAAAGAAGTCCAGGCCTGGCGCAATCTGTCAGACAGAGCTTTCAGGTTGTGTGTGTGTGTGAATATCTTTACCCACCTTCACTGGCCTCCAATACAACACAAACCCCCTCCAGGACCCTCCCTCCTCCCTGTCCCGATGAGAAGCAGATTAATAGGAATCAGCATGTGGCTGTAAACACTCAGTGGGAAGAGAGTATATCTGTGTGTGTTGACATGCATAGGAAATGACCCAGGGTATCTGTCAAAGACTGGCCAGGGGCCACAGCAGGAAGGGCAAGAGGCCAGTGGGGACGGTCAACATCAACATCCCAATCAGTGTCCTGCTGCCAGAGCTGTTGTTCTGCTGCCACTGTTTTGTTTACTTAACACAATACTGTACTGTAATGGTAGTAAAAAAAAACACAGGTAGCCACCCAGTTTCCCAGACACCTTCGCACACTGCCCATAAATCATCGCTGCATGGAATCTACATTGTGCTAAATGGTCTCTTAATGACCTGTCTGTGTTTACAGCTCGCTGTCTGGCGTTAATGATGTAAATCAGGGGCCTGTGCCATTTTTTAAAGGTGACATTTTACTGTATTTTCAAACAGATGTTATTTAAAAAGACAGTGTCAGATATATTAGGGGCAGTATTCACTCACACAGGCACAGACATCTCTTCATTTATGTGGATCAAAACAATACCTTGTTTTTCTTTTAATTTCACAGCCTGTAAATATACTCAAAACTGACAAATAATATAAATTCAAACTGTGTTTGAAGGCTTTTTTGTCACAAAAATCCACTGTTCTAAAAGGACAAAATTAATTTTACTTGCAGTACATTAGTGCATGGCATATTTACACCACCTTTCTCATTGTACAAGTCATGTTACAAGACCTAATAAAGAAGCTAATCAAGAATTTAACCTGCTCATTTGATGAAAATATGAAAACACCTTAGAAAGAAAGGAGTCAAAGCAGTGTTTAATGCCACACATAGAAAACTCATGTAAATTTAAAGTGATATTTGACAGCCTTTTAACCTTCCGACAACCTGCCCCCTCTCTTGACAACTCCCCCAGCACCTCCCATACCACCCACCCACTACAAGAACAACAGGGTTTTGCTTTTTTGCCCTGTGCTGACCCAGTTCTCGCTAATTACCCGCAAAGTATACATCAAAGCTGGGTAAATCTACAGATCTGCTGTGATGTGGCAGAGTAAGGAAAACCAGGACTATCCCTAACACGGTCACCCCCCTGAGCCTTCAGTGATATGGTTGTATGAGTTTTGGTGTCTGTGCGTGCACACAAGTGGTGTCAGCCAATACAAAAGGCAATGCGGTTAACTTATAAATAGAACAGTCATTGTTTCGACATGGGTAATCTTGGTTGTCGGGGTTCTTCCTGACAGTGTGTGGCTGTGTGGGTAAGATGAGGGGGAGGAAGGGACGTGGAGGAGTGAGGTCATGCAGTTGGGAGTCAGCTGATGGGATAACATACTTGCCAACATTGTTATACACACATTACTGTTTGTCAGTAAGGGCATCAAAGCAGGGATGAAAATACAAATTCAAACGCGCACTAAGTAGTGAGTGTGTTTTCTTTCCCTATGTCTCACTCGCTCTCTCCCATACACACACACACAGACACACACACACATACAAGGGTATGGTTAGGCAGGGGCAAAGGGGATGGTTTGCTTTCTTATGACACAGTCTATTACTAAATTGAGTTGGCAGGTAATTCTAAGGCAAATAAATGCCAGCAGGTTTAACACAAGGAGAGGTCTTTGGGGTGGCGGCTAGAGCAATGGCAGGAATTCTCTCGCCCCTTTTGACAGGAAGCCTATTATTCTCACTGCTTTATTTTCCCAGGCCAGGTTTTTAAGACTGATCTCTCCAATGGTGGTTTACCCCCCCTCAAAAAATATAATAATAATAATAATATTAAAAAAAAGGCAGGGTTTCTTTATATGAACATCTGAACTGCTGCAGCTTCTGCTGGGTAGCTTCTTTATTCCCAGACTTAATATTTACATTTTACCAGTTTCCTTTCAGTTAATTTCAAGGTTACTAAAATGACAATTTTTTACAAGAAATGTTCTGTCCAAAAACTTTCTGAATTAAGCCTCTGTGTGTAAGAAATGTAATCCTAAAGCAGGTGAACATTCATAATTATGAAATGTTTAGCAAAGCTCTAATTTTAATGTTTTTTTCAAAAAATAAACAAAATAGACAAAATACAGTAAAAGATGAAAAGAGATAACAGGGGAAAAATAAGTAGAGGTTGAGACAAAACACACTATAAATATACTACTTAAAAAAGCTGTGCTACATCCTCATTATAAGTGCCACATCACACAAGCGTGGTGGGAGTCAGCGCTGACCTTGGTATCCCGTTTGAATATTGTTTTAATGCCGTGCCTGGTAATTGAGGATGCAACGCAAACAGTGGACTCTTTTTCAAAGGGAAACTTATTTTCCCAGGCAGTGGGAATGCAAACAATCATATGGTGTATTTATTTTGTTTGTTTTTCAAACCCACCTCATAATTATACAAGAAGGCAATTAAAATAGGGATTTATAAATAAATCTCTATTTTACCTATGACTACTTTAACTTGAACATTTTCATTTGTTTTGTATTCATTCAAACATTTGATTTTTATACGTCAGTTTACACATATTTTTTTTATAGTTAAAACTGAAATAATAAATAAAAAGGATCTACACCATGCCTGGATATACTGCACTCTGTTGTACTGAATTTCCCAGCACATCCAGTACATTCCACTCCACTGGGAGGGATGGCCGCTGTTTTAAATTGCGTGTGATCTGAGATACAGCCGACAATGAATAAGGACGTCAGGGGAATATGGTTCCTGTTTTCTCAAACACTCTAAAATGAAAAACATTTCCCTCCATAATCTGACCAGTGAGAGGTTTGCCATGTGTGCATGTGTAACTGTATGTTTGCATGTAAAGCAGGCGACAAGGACTGGGTGACAACCAAGGCTCTACTGATCTGAGGTTTAGTAGTATTGGACAGCACATGTAGAATATTGTTTGCTTATTATATCAAAATCTGTTTTTGATCATATTAAATCTTTGTTTTAATGTTACATTGTTTTTGCCTTTCTCATTCATGTCTCTTTTGTATAAACTTCCATGTCTAAATATTTTGCTAATAACGCATGCACTGGATATTATATATTAAACATTACTCGGTCTCTCTAAGCAATAATCACATTAAGACTAAATGATGACAAAGTGTCTTTTTATCCCTGCTTATTTATGGAGAACATTTAAAAAAAAATCTGTTGAGTTTCAGCTACAACAACAGGAAAACGAAGGAGTTAGGGAGAAACCAGGAAAATAAAAAATCTGGCATTGAATGGGCTGGTTATGCAGGTCCAAAATGAGAGGACTGGAGCTGCCTGACTGCGAAACCAAAACCAAATTCTGCTGTTTTTGTTTCTTCTGCCAAATGAGGAATTAAAATAACTTCTACCTTCTGGTACGTAGGGCATTCAGGTTAGCGGTGACAAGCGGTATCGCACACACACATACACATTTACAATACTTTTAAGGGCATAACATTAATGTAATGGCAAGATTACAAACAAAATTGAATGCCTATTATCACTTCTTTTAGGGCTCTTAGAGGACTATTCACTCACAGGTGTATTTTCCTATTTTATAGATTACAGTTTTTTCTGATTGGTGTTACAGTTAAAATAAAAACCAACATTAAAATTTCTTGGTCAAATATTTCTCATGCAATGCCTTCTTGAGATCCATAATGAAATTAGCAGTGTCACAACTGAAATTTTAAGGCAAACGAACCCATGTACAATGTTATTTTAATTTCTTCAACCATTATGGAGATGACTTTCATAAACAACTATGACTCTGATGTAAGACCATTTTTGCATTTACAGGGGCTGTCATATTTGTTGTTGTTATATTTTGGAGCAGCACTTTTATAGTAATTCCTCTTCAATCAAGTTACTATTACAACATGACTTGCAAGTTCAAGTAGGTCATGAGCTTTTATAGCAGGGTGACATAACAAATCCGAAAAAAAATGTATGCATATGTAGCGAAATCTGTTTTAGTGTAGTCAGAGTTGGTTGAGTCACTGAAGAGTAAATAACAAAAGACTGATTAACTCAATATAAGCTGTGATTTCTGGGTGTCAAAGAATAAAACCCCTGTCTCCCTAGTAGCACAAATGTAGTTGCAGAGCCACTGAGAACAATCACTTCTTTTCAAACAATCACTTCAGATGGTGTAAAAGCATTGCTTACTCTCACAACAAATCTCCCATAGGGCAAAAATCAATAAGCAGGGCAACACTCTATTGATCATATCTATATCTTGGATACACTCTGATGTCCAGCACTGAGTGTGTTGATGTGTGTCTGTTGATGTAAGGGGGTAGGCAGGTGTTGATGCATTACTTTGAATGCAAACAATAGTCGTTGGGAAGTCTTTAACATTTTGCCTCAGGTTAAAAAAAAGAATAAGCTGTTTTTTCAGCAATTTTTCTTTGCATCATTTGGCGTCTGATGTGCCTTTATGGATGTCTAATCAGTGCATTACTGCCCAACAAAACAAGTCACACACAATGGAATATACACTAATGCAATGGGCTCAAAGTGAAATGCAATTCTGTGTTTACCTAATGAAAAGGCAGTTTGTGTATTTTAAGAGGTGTGACTTTCTCTTGAAGAGTAAAATAATTACCAATTAATGCATTCTTCATAGACACTAGTTATTTTCAAAGGTCATCTTTAACCCTGCATGAATAGATAATAATAATAATTTTCACTTCTAAAGCTTGACTGAACGCCTGTAATATCTTTAACCAGTCTGTTCATTTTATAAGAAAACCAAAAATGTTGTTGTCATCAGTACCTGTGATATAAATGACCTTAATGTGAACAGCTCAGATAAATTCTCTCATTGATTTCTCTATATTTTCACACTGTAACTGACAAAGGCACAGGGCTGCCCTCCACAGGAAAAAAACCAGCATAACAGACGAAGACGTTCCTGAAAAAATACCTTTCCTGCAAAGTAACCAGAACAAACTAGGAGACTTCATGCACTCCCAATGACTTGCAGAGGACCAACATTTTCTTTCCAACTCCCTAACTTCCTTCACCTCTCTACTTTTGTGTTCCCCCTCTCCTCCTTTCTCTCTCTCTCTCTCTCTCTCTCCACCACCGTCTCTCTCACTGCAGCTCAACGTTATTGATAGTTTAAAGTTATGGGCTAATAATAAGATGGACACTGCATGGCCAGGAGCCTATTATACCCAGGTAATGGATAGTGCAGGGGTTTTGAATGACATTGCCCAGAGATTGGATGACGAAGGGTGGAGCAATTTATGGGCTACCCAAAGAGCCCCCGTTTGCCTTCCCTCTTTCTCACTCATACACACACACACACACACACACACACTGAGCTATTTATCTCTAGCTTGATAAGGAAGTAGATGAGGCATGTCAGTATTTATGGTGAAGATGTTCTAAAAAAAAACTACTGGCACAAAGTAGGCGTTTAGACTAACTCAGGGGAACAGTGTATTTGCTCAAAACTCCACACCCAACTTACTACTGCTGTGAAATCCAAGCTGCTAATCAGCTTGGATTACTTACTGATAAATACAATGCAGTTTGATTTGCTTTTTTTGATGAAAATCCTAAAACTTCAGAAAAAAAATACATAGGTGCTACACAATGGCCTCCAAGAAAAGACAAACAAGCTCAGTGTGTGGTTCAAGTAAAAATCAAAAGCCAGTTTAGTGTAGCAACTGTTAATTTGCCAGGTCGTAGTGAGAAAGCAGCAACAGCACAGATACTTCAGCATGCAGTGTTGTCAGAATAGAGGAGGAAGAAGAGGAGCAAGGAGGGCATGAGGGAGAGCAATGAAAAAGGCTTGTCAACATTATCTGTTTTATTGATTTAACAGTAAAGGCTTGGCGCTTAAGCTTTATGTTGCTTTGGCTGGCCCCATTGAAAATACAACAGCTGCAAATAAAAAACGATTTCCTTAAAAAAAAAAATGGCGTTAAATTTTTTTAGTTTTTTATCTCCTGCCTACCAGCTCAGATTTTGCATGCATCATTGTTAAGGTTTCACACATTTCATCATCTTTATGAGTACCTATTATTGGTGGGACTGTGTTCTAATGCACTCCCCTAAAGGAATCAATGACAGTGAAAGAGCCAAGACTGTTCCACACAATCGTAGTGATCCATTGTAATACATGCTCTAATTAACATATTAAGAGATCATTAGGGAAATCGAAAGTACAGCCATGTTCCAACGAGGCTATGAGACTACAGCTACATGAACAGCCCTGTGAGGCCTAAGCCAATCAAAGCACTGAGCTAAATCCTATCACCAGCATGCTAACATATGAACAATGCTACATCATTTAGGTATAACATTAAAATGGCTTTTAGACAGCTAGTATTTGCTGATCAGCACTCTAGATACAGAAAAAAATTTTACTGCTAGACCGAAGTGTTGGGTCTACCCAGAAATATTATAATGCCGTGTCTGCAACTGCTAGAGCTACAGAGGAAGCCTATTAACACAAAAAACCCTATTAGGGAGCTGTCAAATACCATACAATTCCAGAATGACAAAACAACAGACCAAGAGTCTGCTAGACTATAGACAGACAGCTGAACAGCTGAATGGACAGAGCAGAAACTGACAAACCAATGTATTAAACAGAACAGAAATCCACATTAATACATATTCTGTATTGACACGAAAGCACTGCAGTCATATAATAAGAGCCCAGAAAACCCTTCTGTGTTAATTACTGTTGACATGGAAAAGATATAATTAAATATGTGGGAGAAAAAGAAACTATTTATGGTAACCAAGGGGCCTAACTTAATGATCAGACTGCAGCTTAAACCTCTATTGATTTTCTCGTTAAATATACAGCTCAATTAAAGATACAGCTAATTAAAAGACTACCACAAATTGCAGCAGCAGGATCTAGAGATGCTGAGGATGCCGGGGAAGCTGGGTAAGAATAGTGCATGATTTCATCCATGCTGCACAGCTGTTCTCTTTTCCTATGTGAAAATTACTTTTTCCTGTTTTCGAATGAAGCCATAACAAAATGTGTCATGTTTAAATGACATGTCTGTCTTCAGTGGTATGCTTTATACTGTACTGTCAGTGCCTTTGAAAGTTTTTCAAAGTTTGTAACAAAACGAACTGTTGGGTTTTAGCACTAAAAGCATAAAACCAACATTGATGAACCACAAACAACAATAATGCTGACCTCTGAATGCATAAAGTAGAAAAAATCAAACAAACAATACAAATCCACTTTCCTTGTTAAAGTAAGCGACTGCTTAACAGAAGCCAGACTGAGACACCCCCACCCCTTTCAGCCTCAGCCTTGTCACTGACAAACAAAAAACCTTGACAGTCTGTGTACCCTCACCATGTGAGAAGGGCAGGATTTTCATATATAATAGAAAATCTGTCTTTCTTTAAACTTTTTTAAGGTACTCTTTAAGTTTTAGCTGTGATTTTTTTTTACATTAGTTAACTACATTAATCATACAGGCATTTAATTATGCACATAATTCATATTCTTTTTGTTTTAAGAATTTCACTAAGTGATGCCAACATCTGCGGTGTGTATATGCATGTGTGTCTGTGTGTGTGTGTATACCTGTAGGGAGTTGAGGAGGATGAAGATGTACGCCATGACGATGGAGAAAGGTACCAAAACACCACACAGCCATGTCAGTCCAAGGATAGGCAGCAACACCAGTACTGCCTTCACTGCAGCCCTGCACACACACACACACACACACACAGAAAAAAACACAGACATGCTGTCTTAGAGGAACTTGGAGCGAACCAGTTAAAATTAATTCACCTTCCTTTCTGATCATCTGGGATTCTGAAATGTTAAGCTCTTTTTGGACCAAACTGAGCAGTTCTGGCAGGGTTGCTGTTCCATATACAACACTATTCGGGTAGGAAGGGGTGACAACTTCCCACCTTAAATCCACCTTAATTCTGTTTAGAGTGGAATTAACTTCCCGCTCAGGTAACTGCCAAACCGCAACAGCTGTCTATGTAATCATGTGTGTGTTTCTGTCTGACATGGCATGCAACAAGCCCTAGTTTATTCAGCGGAGGAATGTGTTTGAGTTTCCGTCCCGACTGCCACCCACGGGTGCCAAATGGTTCAAGGCCTGCTTTGAAAACTTTCATACAGCACCTACTGTGTGCCCTGTTGAGGCTGAGGTAGTGAAAAAACATATCCACTGACATGATATTCACAAATTGAATCAAATAGAAGTTTGCTTAGGGAAATCTACTGGATCACACACAGCAGCAGAATTTCCCTCTGATGAGATAAAAAGGGAAGCAGATGACAGCAGCAAAGGCAGTGATGGGACTACATGGACATACATATACAAACAAACTGTGTGTGATCCAACTTTCAAAGCAATATTATAGAAAGTATAAATATTGGCTTGTCCTGCTAATATTGGTTATTCATATTTTATTGGTAATATTATTCTCAAACCATTCTTTGTGTTGTTAGGGATTTAGTCATAACAATTCAAAAAATGATAAATGGAACAGATACATTGTAACTAAATGAATCAATGTTGATAGGAGATGTTTTACCCATATAGGATACAATACCATAAGCCTAAAAAATTTCAAATGTTTTAAGCCTAAACCCATTAAATGAATATCATCAATACAATTAATCAAAATGTCTGATAAAGAGAGATGCAGTTTGCATAGTGACTGTGTTTTTCTGCTGAAAAGGGCCATGGCCCTGGTGGTTTTTTTTTTTTTTTTTTTTTTTTTTTTTCAAAACTAGGACAAACAGTGCCTCCTTGTGGTGACTACCTGATTTGCTCATAGGCTTGCTCCACAGGACTGGCACCCATGGCCAACATAATGGATCTTCTTTTGGCTGTGGAGATTGTGATGACCACCACCCTGGTCAGTACCAAGATATTCACCTGGAAGCAGAAAGGAGGCACATGGAGAAGACAGTCAAAGAAGCAGGAGAAAGAAAGTAAAGAAATGCAGGTTGATTTATTTGTAGTAGAAGCCTGTAAAGAGAACAAAGGAAAGTAGAGTAACAAAACAAAAACAGATATACTATGCAGCAGCTATGAAAAAAGTCTTGCAAAATTAAACATCACACAATTTTGTGTTTTATTGGTAACATTTATTTTTGTATTTGAATGATAGGCACTACAGGAAAACACATAAATGGTGGATGTACCTGATTTGTTGTATTTTAATGATTTCCATTAAATGATAGAATTAGAATTTAAAATACTCACCATGATGATAAAGATGACAGGTCCTGCAAAACCCCAGATAACACCATTCTGGACACTGAGCCAACAGTAGCCATCAGCTGAGTATTTGCCTGAGGCTGATGCAAGTGTGATAGTAACTATCAGCACGGGTAGACCTGGATGCAGTACAGGAAGATGAGGGTAAAGGAAAGGAATAAAAGTAGAAGGAAAGATCAGAAGGGTAACAGAACGGGGAGAAAAAAATATGCGGTTAGTGAAAGTAATGTCACACAAGTAACAAAAAAGTGTTAAAAAACAAAAACAAAAATATGCATAATTACTATAAACATTTTTTTTAAACTGTACAAATGTGGGATTTATCAAAGCATTGTACCCCAGCCGATGAGATAGTAATACTTCATATGTTGGTCCTCACTTAGGTTGACTGCAACCACCTTACTCCAAAGCAGCAAACCCTCAACCAGCATCCAGCAAAAAGCTGCCATGAAGAAGAGATGGAGCAGTGCTGCTACAAGAGTACATGCCACCTTCAAACACACAAAAACACACAGGGCTAATATTTCACATTTTGAGGTGAAGCACCCTGACATGCCATGATGGTAAACAATGCAATAAGCTAAACAAACACATACAGGAAAATTCAAACTCTTCTACAATTTTTCTAAACTTTATTATGTGTTCCAAGAATCATATGCATTTCACTTTTTAATTGCAAAGACAGGAATGCAGTATTTTCTAAAGTGTACACAACACATTTTACATGAATAACAAGGTGACTCGACAAATACTTCCTTCAATGCCAAGAAGAGCTCCAACTTATTCATAATGTCTAAACTAAAGATTATGTTGGAATTCTAATACTTCAGTCAGATCTTAACCACCTTGTTCAGAACTAAAAAATGACCTTTCTAATGGCCAAACAGGGTGTCCACACATATGAAACCATTTGTAAATTTTGCCCACCAGCCCAATTTGACATGACCCTTAGGTCAAAGGACAAGGGGTCAAACCAACTACAGGTCACTGTGCAACCACTGACAGACTAAACCATGTGTTTTTGCTGATGGCCACAACTGTAGTGGTCACTTGTGTCCACTTGTATTTAGATTTCAAATCAATCAATCTCAAGGCAGCTATTAGCAGCAAAGGGTAAAGTACAGACGCATTTGAAAAGTCTTGATTTTGCTAACCAAAGCATAAAGGTCATAGATTCTCTTCAATTTTATTGTGCCTAAACGTTTTTTTTTTTTATTGTAAAAATAAAAGTATTAGGTTCCTCTATGATTTTTAATTTCCACATTTGGTAAAGGTGATGCTATCTTTAAACTTCAAACTGATAGTTTTATATAGTATTTAGTAGTAGTTTTACACAGAGTATGCAAATCCTGCCATCTTTGTGCCCAACATTAAATCATATAAACTGGTAAATAAAAGGTGAGTTGCAAATTGTGGATCTATACCTTGTTGTGAATGGCTGAGCCACTGCAAAGCAGGATCACCTGGGCACAGATCAGTGCGATGAAGAGGTTCTTATGGATTGATGTTCTATCAGATTTGGGGATACTGTAGATACAGAGATAGATAACATCAAGTAAGCAAAAAATACATGCAAATACAAGTAGGTCAACTAGAGGAGAAAACAAGAAAAAAAGACTTAAAAGATAAATACAGTGTGTGAACCCTGATTGAACCATGATGAACCATGACGATATTAGGCTGGCCAGCGTCATGTTATAAGACTGCCTTTTACCGAGAGACACCTGAAGAGAAATTAGCAGCAATACAAATGCTGGTGTTCTATACCTAAGGCTTCTTGGAGTATTGACTAGTGCTAATCCAGTAATTACTGCTATCTACACGCGAGTCGGCTCTGAAGGTTTATGGGCGCATTCTGCAGCCGTTAATTAACATTGCGGTCACTGAGGGATCGCAATCAGCTGGTGAGGAGCTTCCCTGGTAATTTATGACCTCCTACAAACAGAGAGCATAGCCATGTGTTTCACATGCACTGAAGTATAATGTACATAATTAAATTCACACACACAGACAGAGCAGAGGACATTTAAAGGGGTCTTAAGCGATGATGCAGGCATGACATGAGCCTAATAAGCAGAACTCAGAAAGCAGAAATAGCAGCATAAGGCTTGTTAGTTCATTTTCTTGTCTTTTTTATTTATTTTGAGTTAAAAATCTGAAATGAAAGCATATTAATGTCATTTAAAACAGCTTTTTGTCATCACTACTCTGCACAGACAACAACATGATTTGTGGATTGGTTAAGCCAAAAAACAAGCTGTGGTTGACACAGCTGACAAAGAACATTTTAGTAAGCAACAGAACCAGGGAACTGCTCACCAACACAGAGAACGCTGAGGCCTAATTGTGCTTATTGGCTAAAACTAGCAGAAAACAAGCAGCTGTGTTTTGACATTATAGAAAAGAAGGGCAGGAAAATCAGCTACTCACTCCAGCACAGTGAACAGCATCAAGGTCACTACCAGTGCACACAGAGATGCTCCAGAGCCAATGAATGTCAGTTTGGTCAAAATAAGCTCTTCCTCAGGACTCCACTGGGAGAGAGGAGAGAGGGAAGGTGTGTGAGGGAAAGACAGTGGCACAGTGGTTAACAAGCAACATTCATATTACAAAAAAAATACAGGTTTGATCCACTTCTTCCTCTTAGATACAGTGATACATCTGCCGGGTAAATGCCTAAAATATAATACTTCAGAAACAGAAATCAAAGATTTGCTGATGGCATCATTTATATTCTTTGGGTGTACAAAAAAAAAATAATAATAGTATTGGTCATCCTTGGGTCAAGAAACACACTGGGAGTGCCCCCCACTGGGTGACGTAGTGTACTGCAAATGCTATTTCCCAATCCTATCTAACATTGTATTGTGTTGTAATAGATTTAGCTTAAAATTATCAATTTAGCTAGTCACTAAATTACTACAAAACTAAATTAATTTTAAAATACTCACACCACGTATACCTTGACACAGCATATAATCCCCCCCCCCCTTCATTGTAATTTAAGTACGGTAACTACATTACAAAAATCTCTACTTACCTTGGACTCTAGGTAATTCATCAGCACTGCAAAGTTGGTAGTGTGATTACAAAGACAGGAGGTGACACTAGAGCCAATAAAGATCACCCTACAGCCCTTGCTGGACCAGCTACTGGTATGAGAATTGCTAAACAGAAGACAAACGCAGATTCATGCTACAGGACATAAGCATTTCATTATGAATATCAAGACTGCCTACAAATTAATTATATTTGGAGTAATTTGAAGAGTGTCATATCTTTCTCATAAATTCACACAATGAATCATAATTAATTTATCAATGGATGTGACAGTGCTGTTAGTAAAACTCACTCGAGGCTGAAATTCCAAAAGGCACAAACAGGAATAACTCTCTGTGAATACGCCACCTAGAAACAAAAAATATATATATCTGTTTTTCTTCTAAACGATGAGCCAAAACGTGATGACAACCACCTGTCTGAAAAGCTGTTAGCCTTTACATGCACACATCTTAATGGGATTAAAAAACAAAAACATGTTCCAAAACTAATATTTTGTGAACATTACAGTTCCAAATTAACATTCTTTCACCTCCTAAAAATGATTTTTATCACCGGACTGTCAACAGGAGCGGCCTCAGAGTGTAAGGAATGTGTCCCACCCTGATTTAACGAGTCTTTAATTTATTTATTTACTGTACCACTTGTGATGAAGAGAGAGTGTACTGGACAGCCACTGGAATCGTTTGGGCCTTGGAGCTGTCACGGACAGTGGCTGATATGACAGCAGAAGCTAGGTGACCTGGGAGGATTCTGCAAAAACAGACAATAATTACCACTTTGACCTGTCTTACCAACATTATAAACACACCCAATTCAGATGCTTTGGACAGTCTGTTTCTGTGGATTAACAGAACATTTAAACAGGACAGAGAACCTTTTCACTTTCTCTTGGTTTGCAGGTTCCTTTGCTCCAGACACAATCTCACTCAGGTGGCTGTAGTGGGTGTGAATAAACATGACCTCCTTATATCCTGATGAAAGAAAGTGAAGAAGCAGAGCTGCTTTAATTTAATTTAATCATTTTGCTCAAGCAAATCGTTTTGGTGAGACATCCTCCATTTTCATTAGGTAGTATGTCTGTATGACATTTGTACACCTCAGTATTTGAGTGTGTGGCTCCTTCTAAGTATGGGTAATCTCTATGACAAATGCATTTTCAAGTGTGTGTGCTACCTACCTAGTGCATGTATCCTTCGGAGCTCAGTGTCAGGGATAAGCAACTCATCAAGACTACTGTGGCTGGACTTATGTAATCTGACTGCGGATGGCTTGAAGACTTGATTACAGCTCTCTTGAGACAGTTTGTGTAACTTCATGAACACATCTGGCAATGAAACACATCAATGAGAACAACATGTAACATTGTGTGGCCCTGTGGTACACTGGTAACACGGTATAATTATGTAGATAAAAAACTGGAAATGAATGAAGTCAAATATAAATAAGAATAAAGTATCAAGCATAAAGTCACATGTGATGTACACTGAGATGGTTTTACACTATTACCTATGTTCTTGGTAGAAAGAGTAAAGCCTTTTCCTTCGACTGACAGCAAATCTGCAAGAGCTTTAGTGAGAGTATCAATGCTCTCGACAATAGTAAATGGTCCAACGTTGACCTGCAAAAACAGTACAAGACCAAAAAATGAAACAAAGAGTGATGGGGGTGAAGGAACAACTAAGCCAATAGTAACTGGGTAGCTGGGTAGTAAACGAAACAAATTTAAAAAAAAAAAAAAGAAACAGATAAAATAGGTCGCTCTTTTACCCCATCCTTTGTCAGACCCATCCACTGTGTAGCCATGTGTGGCTCCAACATCAAACTTGCAGCATTCACATAGTTGGTGGCAATGGACATAACCTGTTCTGCATAATTTCCTGCTGCAGAATGGCCTGCTTGTGAAATCATATCAGTCATCTTGGAGAAGTAGAGAACATCAGTGGAGGTTAGGAGGTGAGGGTCACTGGGTTCCACTGCTTCTAACACAGCCTGTATCAGGTACTCCAGAAAGATCAGGTCTCTGTGCAAGGAGGTGTTGCCACTCAGCTCCTTCATCACCTAAGGAAAGTAATAAATCAAGATTTAACTTTTTTTATCCCATCAGTTTGAACTGTTTTTAATCCAGCGCTTGAGCTGCATCAAAACATGGCTATTAGTGAATTTTTATTATTAGATTACTAGACTCTATTTTATTATACTGCACCACTAAAGTAAGGCTGTGCTACATATAGGTAAACTGTCCAACTTACAGGATCCTTGTTCAGCCTGCTAAAGAATGGTGTGTCTGGTAAACTGAAAATATCCAGCCCTTCTGCAAAGACAAAGAAAATATAATGTAATCTTCTATAGCAGGAACACCAACATGGATTGACACTGCTGTTGTTACTACACTGAAATAGTATTGGCAACAAATAAAAATGTCATTTGGTAGTAGGACAAGATCACATTACAATAACATTAAAATGAAATGCAGTATTATGGGTACCTTTCTTAAACTGGCAGACAGCCCCTCGGAGCGAGCTGCACATTGCAACACCCTGGCTCTCCATAACAGGGTCAAATATGTCACAATTTTCAGCAGACACAGGACTGTGGATCCACTCAAAGGAGATGGTTTGATTCTCCAAAGAATTCCCACTCAGCAGAGAATGCAACAATAAGTCTGATAATATAGTGAAGGAAAGTTTGAAGGTTATTTATAATGTTAAATTACAGAAAAATCAAGAATCACAACATGAACGTCGGTTTTTAAATGGCTACACTTGGCAAAATGTGTGCTAGTGCTGTAGCAGGAGTAGTGTGACCCATTTACTGTATGTCTGGGAAGGCTTGATGAAGAAAGGAAAGGGAAAATTTAGGACTGATGCCAGGCACTGCCAAGGTCCTGTGACTAAAAGATTGAAGGCAACAGCCACACTTTGAACAGCTACAGTGCAAAACCCTGGCTGAAAGTTAATCTTTAAAAAACTGGCAAATAAATTTGGATACTGTAAGTGAAAATCATTTAAGGAATGTGTTCTATCCATTCTGCCTGTTAAGTTCCAGAAGGGGGAGCAAGGCTTTTGGCCTTTCATTGCTCTATGGGGACCATGATGTCAGAAAAGGGGAGAGAGAGTGTGTTTGGAAGGGTGGGACTCATGAGTGATGTGAGTCACAAAACATTTACAAGAAACATTAGGAGCCTCACTACTTGCCAATTACAACTTGGTCATCATCTTCCCTATTACTCAAAAGCGAAATAGCAAAAAAAAGACAGATTTTTCTTCAACCTTGCAGTGATTGATGCAGGAAAGGAGTATGTGTTTATTGTGCGATGGTTTGCCAAAGCACACCCTCCATTACAGGGCTATCTTAATCAAGCACTGTTGCAGAGTCTGCCTGTACTACTTTTTTTCCTACAATGTACAGCTGTGCATTACGCAATACTTCAGATGGTGCAGACTATCATGCTGCTTTCTATTAAAACCAGCATTGCATCAAACCTCAAGACTTAACCGTTTCATCACAAAGCATTTTCAGTGAAACTGATTGTCAAAGCTGTGTATTACATTGTGATTGGGTCATTGTGGGTGTGGAGTATGTAGGGACAGAGAGAGAGAGAGAGCAAAGTTGGGACCAGTCATATCTGCAATGTATTGCATTTGTTTCACACTGTCTAAGTGCCAGATGGGTGGAGTTTACTACATCAGGCCAGCTCACATCTTGGCAAGTGACTGAAAAGTGTGCAGTCAAAAATGACTTTCAAATGGTCTCTGTGTGATTGTTTTTCTGCATAGCAACCCCACCCAGCCTTACTGCCAAAGTAGCTAAACTGTAAACACCAAGAAAAAGTAATGCTTTACTATAACACTGGATATTGAGACAGATTGAACACTTTACTGTCTTTTAAATTAAATATTCTTTATATTCCTATGAACTTAATGATTAGCTCTCATATGTACTGTGACAATCTACTGTCCCTGCCCTCTGTGTCCAACAAATTTACCTTCACATGGGTTGTCCCTCCACAGACTCGTAAGGGATGACTCTATTTCCATGTTTGGTCCACCCCATTTGAACACCAGCCCAGAGGAAACGGGTGAGCACTGCTTTTCCATGGTGAGGATTTCGCTGTTGTTCAGCACCCGATCCCAAATGTGCAGCTCTGTGATGCTCCCGGAGAATGATTGGTCAGACTTAAACAAGCCTCCGAAGGTATCCTGCTCTTGCCCAATAATAAAAAGGCCATCGGGGCCAAGGCTGTCAGTACCATTCAGGCCATCACCCCCAGAGACTGCATGACCATGAGAGAACAGCACCCACTGTCCACCCTTGTGGCTCCAAGTGACACACACAGAGTGCCAGGAGTCATCATGGTCAAAGGCTTCTTCGTAAGGCCCATGAATGCCATGGACCAGTAGAGCCAGCTGTACACGCTTGCCCTGGATCAGGTTCGCACGGAGCTGGAACTCATTAATATATGACTGGATGGAATAAGAGAAGATTGTGGAATTTCCAGAGCAGTTTGGATTGAAGTGGAGAAGGGTGCAAACAGTCACTGAATCCATAGATGGGAACTTGTGCAGAAGGCGGGCATGCTTCCTGTCTGAACGTCCAGAGAAATCCAGAATCAAGGTTGATGAGGAACCTTTTATTTCGCCACACATGGAGAGAAGAAATAACCCATGAATGAAAAAATCCTGGCAACAATTTTGGAAAACATTGGAACTAAACATAAAAATTCCATTTGAAGTCCAATTCCTATTGTACACAAGTAGGAAACATTTATTCACTGTCTGGCAAAGAATGAAATGAGGAACATCAAGTACTCTCTTCTGGTGAGTGAGTAAATGAGTAAGCGGCTAAGGCAAGAAAAACAATGGGACTACTATGCGAAAAAGGAAGGGCGTTATATGTTAATGTAAAGCAAAATAAATGAAAAATGGAACCTACTTCTTAGATATTTCCCAGCGATCCACACAGACTGGGAGATGTTCAAAGATTTTAAAAAGTTTGTTAACTCTTGGATTTCTGCTAGGCTGGAGACAGTAGCTAAAGTCCCAGAGCGTTGGTTACATAGGGCCCCTGCATTGTTCCACTGCAGACGATCAGGCACATACTCATAATAGGACACATCATATGTCTGGCTTCTGGTTTCCAGTGTAAAGGCTATAGGGAAAAAAGAGAAGAAAGGGGTTGAATGGATGCCTACAAACAAACTTAATAAAATACAGGCTGAAATTACTGTGCCTTAATCTGGGGGCTGTGTGCATAGATGCACAGGCATCAGGACTAATGGCCGTTGTAGAGCACTGTAACTGCTTGAATTAAAATGATTGATGTTCTTAGTGAGAAGCAAGTTCACTTCTTCTGAGTGCACCTGCCAGCTCAGGTTTTAGCCACATATTTTAAAACAGAGCAGAGATCGTCTTTGAGTACTTACAACCAGCCAATTGATGATGGCAGCATTAAAACCCTTCTGGTTGCCTTACTGTCAGGCTTCACTGGTCAAAAGCTTACTTAACCTCATTCCTTAAATGCACTTTTGCTGACTAATAACTGGCCAAATGTAACGAGCAAGCTACTTCCTTAGCCATTTCGCTAGTTGACTGCAGAGCGGCCTATTAGCGCTAAGCTAATTTGTCAGCTGTGCCCACTAGCAAACAAACCACCGGGCGAAATGCAGCAAACATGCACAATGTGTTAAGGTAATTTTGGCCAGTGATTTCTATCCAGTACATACCCTTCTAAACATCTGGATACAGTGTTCATCACCTTTGCCACTCAAACCTTATCATTGACAGACAGCTACCCATTCTTATGCAAAATAATGCAAGGCAATTAAAACAAAAATTATATACAAACTAAACTACTACATTTTTATTGGTACGCGCTAAAAATCTGAATTTGTTATTGTAAATGTGTTAAACCAAGTTCAGCAGAATTTGTCCAATAAGTCCTTCTAAATAAAACTTTAGCATTAGCACTACCTAGGTTAGCTTGAAACGCAGTAATAGTAGCTAACTGACAGGTGAAGATAAAAGGTGACTCACCTGATATATAGCTGTGAAACCACACCTGAAATACAAGTGTACGTTTAGCGCACTGGTAAAGATAACAAAATACTAGAGCACATGGTTGCAACTACTCATGGCAGTGTAAGAACATCCACCTCCAAGTTCAGTTGCGATTAACCGAGATGCATTTACGTACCATTAATCACGGTCATTAAACATCTCATAATACTTTAGGAGCGGTATTTTAATTAATAACCATTGATATCATAAATTTAAATTAAACTTTAAGAGCTACTCATTCATTTAACATATGTTTATAATCTAGAACTTCATAGGAGACTTTAAACATCTTTAAACCTGGAGTAAATAAATACAAAAATAAATGTCCATACTTCAGTGTAGCATTATAAATTTACATGAGAAGGTCCTATAAGGTAAATAAAAATGTCATTAAAGATTGATACTTACAAGCACTCCTACACTAGAAAACAATAAACAGTGCATCCTGAAACACATCTATTAGCTGAGGATAAAATGGAATCACATCGTATAAAGGTTTCTTCTCTGGCTCAAGCTGTGAAAATTACTCGTTCTTTTTGCGCGTCCTCTCATTCCACGAGCATCGTGTCCCTGAACGCAGCATTCAACTAGTTCTTCCAGCGAAGTTTTTCAATTCCACCACTCGCTAAAAAAAGAAAGTTTTGTTTTCCTCTAAGCTGAGCTTGATCTGTCCTTAAAGTACTACAGTAACCCTGGTAGTAGCTGTTACTCTTCATAGCGTGAAGGGAGGATGCAGAGGGGAGGCTGCACAGAGGAGAGGGTGTTAACCTGCAGCCGCCAGAGCAAAGAGTGTTGCCAAAAGTAAGGTTCAGGGACTTCTTGAAGCCTCTGAGTGGAATCAAGGGGTCTAGAAAAAAAAACTGGGTTTCCACACTCTCTACAGAAGAAGTGGTAAATGTGTGGAAGCATGAAATTCAATTCCAACATGTGTTAGACAAAACCATAAAGTGTTTAAAATGGAGGACCAGAAGTTCCCACATTAAATAGGCCTAACTCAAATATATTGTCAATAGTTGCACAAAAAAATTACAATAGCAAGCATTTTTTACAATGTTAGACATAAAAAAATTCCTGTTTTAATTTGATACAATTAAATACAAAGCACTATAAAGTATAAAACAACTTGGAGTACATGTATTAAGAAGAGACTAAAAGTCTCTCCTGAGTGCAAATGACAGCATAAGCAAGAGCAAAGTTTTTTTTAAAAAACAAAGCACACTTTTGTACATGTAAGGAAACATACAACAAATACTGCTTAAAGTCATTCATTTTTACAAAACCGTGTATCTGAGCTACTTGGTATGGAAAATTTGAATGTTTAAATTAATAAAATAATTGCTGCAGAAGAGTGATTTAACAGTACAGTAAAGGCCTTGCACAGCACAAGAATAACATTTTTCTTGCAGCCATTTACTGCTTAATTATGTTTATCCACCAGTAATGACTCTGTTAAACTCAACACATTATGGTGACTCAGGTTTTTGCTCCACTCCATGCGTCAAAAATAACTAAGAAACAAATTCTTACTAAACCTGAATATAAACACCAGCTGCCCAGACACAAACAAAAACAGCAGTTATAGAAATTGCTCTGCAGTTACAAATTGTGTAAATATCACTGCATATGGTTGAAAAAAAGACCTCACTATCAAAGTCAAAAACAACTTTTACAATTACAACAATTGTTATTTATTACAGACCTGATCTATAACAGTTAGTCCCCAAGGGGGCAATTCAGTTCAATCAGTTGCCCCATAGCCCTATATCTATGCACATAAGAAACAACACACATTTACACCCAGTGTGGGTTGCCATTGGATGGCAGGGAGTACACAATCTTACTCACAACTCGATTTCTAACAGCACTGTGAGTGGTTCCTCTCTCTTTGGTTTCATCTTCTGTACTTTTGTCATAAGCGGCTGAACTTCTGCTCTCTCCTGCCCCCTGTTGATTCCAGGAGGAGGACAAGGACCGCAGGGCAGAGTGGAGCTCGTCCCGTGCGGACATTACCGTCTGAAGACAGGGAAGCTGTAGGCACTGGGTCGCTACCTCATCGTTAGACAGGCCAGTGATCAGCTCGTCGACAGCCTTGGCAGAAGAGGAGATCAGCTCTCTGCAGCTGCTGAGGTCAAAACTTCTGTCTTTTCCTGAAAGGTGGATGCATGCTAAGCATGTTAGCGACAGCAACAAACAAACAAACAAAAAAACACCACCCTAGCACATGAATGTCATAGTTTTCCCCATAAATGCGGCTGCAGCTAATAGCTATTTCAACGCTGATCATCCCGCTGCGCCATGAGCCAGAGAATCATTCTCGATGACATCATGAATGAGTCATGGAATACTAAATTAGTTGTCGATGCATTTTGCCCTCGAATATTACTCGAACAATCGTTGCAGCCCTACCTGGCACATTTTCCACTGAAGCCAGTATCATTCACCTTTTTAATGCCAATCACTCACTAACTATACTCAAAATTAGTGACAATGATAATAAAAAGTAGCCTAAACACAAAAACTATGAAGAAATTTGTTGTTGTGTTGAAAAAGTAATTTTAAAACATAAAGAGCAACAAACTGAATATATCACTGTTGGCTTTTTATATACGGTTAGTCTGTTGTGTATGCTATTTCAAGGCTATGAGCAAGTCAAACGCTTCACCTCGCAAAGCTGAAGACAGAGAGGAATGCAGCTGTCTAATGGCCTGGTTCAACTGGATCAGTCTGGCTGATGTAGTCCTCAGTGTCTGCAAACGAGGAGCTGAGCCCTCCTCCTCCTCCTCCTCCTCCCCCCCTTCCTTCGTCTCATCTGGGTCAGAATCTCTCTCCTGGAACATGAACACACCCAAAAAAATGAAAAGAAAAACAGAGTAAATAAACAGTAGGACATGTACGATTACATATTTAATGACACATACCAACTATTACATTTTATTAAATGAATCAACTCCTGGGCAGCTCTGTACATAACGTACTGTTCCAAAATTGACCAGCTACTTTTTTCCCCAACTAGCTTTATAAAAATCCATCCTCCTGTGTTTAAGTTTTAGTTGTTTGTGCCTTTTTTTTTCAATTAACAAAAACAATTTTTGCCAGTGACTTAACCATTTAATATTTGTCATTTTTTGGATTTACACCCATGGTTTAAACACCAGTATATAACCATTTTACATGCCCTGTTCAAAAGACAACCTGAAAGTAGCCATTAGAGGCCATAACTCAGGTTTATTTGACTACAATAACACTGTGGGCGGCGAATTGTCCCTGTGCCTATATGTGTATATTAGTTGTTTTAACAAAAAAAAACTGCTAGCTTGTGTGGCTAAGATAACAGCAAACAAGCCTGTTAGCTGTGACTTATGCCACTTTATTCAACACATTCATTACGTGAACGATTGTCAAGGGATGACTGCAGAGAGATAAGCTTACAGAGCACTGAGCTTTACAGGAGCAATAAAAGCTGAGTGGCACCTTTAACAGGGCTGTTGTGAGAGTGGGCATTAATCCGTAACATTTAAGCCTGTGTCTAGATGGCAGATTATTTTTACCCTTAACATATCCTGGACAGGCTAGGTCGAGCATCCATTCTGTCTTTGAGCCCTGATATTTTCATTATTTAGTATTAAATTATTTACGCCATGTTGTCAAAGAATATATTTGCAAAATATTTTTTCTCTCCTCATATTACAGGCTTATTGTGCCTGCCTATGATAAACAGCTTAAAATGGGCAACCAGATACATGAAGGACATTTCTAGGGGCAGGTATGTATAGTGCATAGAACATAAAGATTAGTTTACTAAACCTAAACCAAATTATTTGTACAGTGATAACTACTGATGACTCATTTATATATTACCATAGCTCTTAATTTGAAGTTGGTTGCATGGGTGACACTCACCGAAATATGGCAATGCATGTAGCTCTGCAGAGCACGGGCTACATCGAGCATCTTGGATTTTAGGCTTTGCAGGGCCTATAAGCAGACAAGACAGGTCTCAATGATAATACCTCAAAATTATCTGCAACGTATTAATCACAGAGGAATCCGTTTTAATACAAGATCTCTTACCGGGTTTCTGGGATAAGCCAGTTGTGCTTCTCTCAGCATCTCCCTGGTGATGGTGAGGCTCTCCTCTAAGAGAGACCGGACACCCTTATTGGTTCCCTTCAGCAGACAAGTGACTACAGATTGCTGAAAAGATTCAATCATATGTAAGACAACATTTTTAAGTAAGTTACCAGAGCAACAAAAAAGCTCTAATAAGCTATCAATGACAAAAGAGCATGTTGTGAGAACTGTAGGTATTATCTCAGTACATTGGCACCTGTCTGTGTGAGTATCAGCTCTTAAGGTGCTATAACACAGTGCATATTGCTGTGCATGCGCCTGCATAGACACAGCAGAATACACTATGGAAAGATGGTCAGCTGTCAGAGGTGGTGTGATGCTCTGGGTTGCTATGAAATCTTGACTCCTGGCATTCATTTGGATGATGCTTTGATGCATACCACCTGCCTAAACACTGTTGAGATACCACTGCACTTGCACACAAACAACTCAAACACATATCTGTAGTCAGATCATTCCCCTACACTTCTTAATATCTTCCTTGCTCTGAGATCCACACAGCTAATATTGCATTCTCTGGTCTAGTAAAAATGGGGGCTTGATTACAGCAGACCCCAGAGCCTTAATAGATATAGTAGCTGCCGCGGTATTATTGGAGAAGTTACCTTGCCTGTGGCCTGGGCGTCCAGCCCCATGACGTTTAACGGCATGCCTGTCACTGCCGCCAGGTGGCCGATTGCAAGCAGTGCTGCATCCAGGCTCTTGCTGCTCTTTCTCCGTGCTTCTATCACCATTGAAGTGATCTCAGATTCACAACCCTAGAAGGGGGAGAGAAATTTTCATTTCAGTCAACATCAAGTCAGCATAAACAAACTGACAAACAGGTTAAATTAAAATTGATTTAATAGTGAATCAATGTGAGCAAGCCAACAGCACACTCAACAAAGTCTGAAGGGCCAGTAAATAAATTAAAATGCTAGAAATATTAAAAATCAGGATCGAGAGGGGGAAAATTGGGTGTTTAGGTGCTGAGACTGGTAAGGAATTTAGATTTATTTTCCATATATTCATGTTCTGTTTGGGGCTCAAGGTTGAGAATTCCCATTGCTTTGCCATTTCCATAGACGGAGCTCAAACAGCTCAGAGCTAAGACCCGTCAATCAATGCCCTGCATTTTGATTAGCCATCTCCAAACTATGCCAAATTGAAAATCATTTGTCAGCTTAGATTTTGCACTGTTTTCAATTTATTTATATACTCCAGATGCCAAGAAAAAAAAAATCCCAAAATCCCAAAATCATGTCACCCTCAGGTGTTTGATGGGTTTTTTTTGTTGTCTTTACCTGAATAAGCATCTGGAGGAATCCTGCCATCTTTTTGACTTGGCTCTTGAGTTCATCAGCGATGGTGTAGAGCAGGCCAGAGGAGGGTTTAACAATGGCCAACCACTGCATGGTTACAAACACTGCATTCTCTGTAGCAGTTGTGGCCTTGACCAGCTCAGTCTGCGCCACCACGTTACACCCAAACACTGCAAGAGAAATGGCCACAAAATTAACCTACACACTGAACTCTGAACAAAAAAGGAAACACTCAAAATAAACACAAAACATTATTTCTGGTAGAATGTGTAAACAATTACATGAACATAGTTCTTTTTCAGTCTTTTCACATTGGCCACACATTTACCATGTAGTTGAGACTCACCGCTGTCTTGGTTGTCATCATCCATGCTGTCATACAGGTCAGAAATGGTTTGGACCGCCATGTATACAAGCTTCAAATCAGAGATTAACCTATCAGCCATGCTTTCTTCTGTCGTGCTACAACTACGCAGCCGGGCCATTGACTGGCCGATCAACTCTTTGCAGATGCCGGCCATGGCAGGGTCTGTGGTGCTGGAATGGGTGGAGGGAGGTTTGGCCACACCCATCATCAACCCTGAGGTCAGACAGAGTGGTGAGTTGGTGAGTATGAAGAGGACACCATAAAACATTCTTACAACATGCAGTCATAGTAAAGTGTCACATATAATGCTGCATGTTTGTAATCTAGATGCTGACAGAGTGGTCTAAATTGATATGATGCAGGTGATGGTGGGCAGACTGACTTGACTGACTTGAAAGTACAATCTCTAGCCGTCTATAGAGTACAACACCAGTGAAAGATGAAAATATCTCAATACCTTCTTGATTTCCTTCTTGATTTCTGAATAAGCTGATATCCGTTTACAACACTGCAGCCTAACATCAAGAGATTTAAGTAACTTTTTTTGTCAATGATTTACCAGAAGACTGTGAGGAGCTAGTGTGGAGGCTCTGAATGGGATGGACCCGGATCTCATAGAGTCGCCCTGAGATTCTCCTGCTTTTCAGCAGACTCCTGCTTCTAAAGCAAAACCAAAGAGACGTCCTGTGAGAATACCATACTTCTATGACATTATTATCAGACATGTAGTTGATGCTCTCATTTAGGACAGGTTCAAAAGCTTTTATACCCATTACAGCTCAATGTTTCAGTATTTTGCATTAGGAGGAACCTGAAGGTGGAAAGGTCAGTAAACAGTGATGACTGTGGTTATAGGGGTTAGGCATAAGTTTATTGGTGTCAAAGAGAAGTAATGATGGAACCTCAGAACCTGTGCCATGTTTCATCTGGCTGGGTCCAGTGGTGGTTCGGGCACCACCAGGAGGGTTTGACAAGAACAACAATGTTAGAGGAAAATGTTGGAGGTTCTGCTTCTATAACAGGTGCTGTGTATGCATGTTTGGGTTAGTGAGAAACACTGGCACCATTTGTCCACTTTCCTTTTCTAAACGTCTTGGCCTGGCCTTCATGGACATGAATTTAATAAACAGAGGAAACACAATGAGGGACATATTCTGTGGGTTGCTTAAAAAAAAAAATCATACAGCTGGAAACTAGGAGGGACCTTACAAAAACAACCCAAATCTACCAAATGGACAAAAGTAATTTCCAGTGTTCCATTCACATACATCCTTTTGCCTTGCCTTGCACATTGTTCAAAATACGAGACTTGAGCATGAGCTCTGTGGATGTAAGGCATATATATTCAAATAAAAAAAACACTGTCCATCAAAGCAGGGTTAAACAAAAGTAATGTGACAGACCATCCTGCACTTCACCTCAGGGAAAGGTTATGTTTTTTAAACTCTCCGACAAGCATATATCAACAATTCAACAAGAATACCAATTAATTCCCTGAAATCTAATATAAATATAAGGTGCTGGAAAGATGGATTGATGGATATGAAGCTGTGGATAATTACCTTCGGCGTGAGAAGGTGGAGGTAGAAGCAGAGGAGGCAGATATATCTTGTTCCCACTCATCACCAGGGTCGTAAAACACATCATCATCTTTAGAGGTGGAATCCCCCTGCAGAGAGTAAACTACTGCTGACATGCCTGCTCTCATTTACTCAACTTAATGAGAAAAGCACAGCAAAGTGAGGCAGCAGCCCTCGCCTAGACTATAAAACAACCTATTCTGGGCTGTAAATAAGGTCAAATGCCTGGGAAATTGGAAGTAGACTGAGGTGGGAGCAGCCTCTGAATATGCAAAATAAGGTAGAGACAGGACAACCGACTGCATATGCTTCACTCGACACCTATGATCCATAATCTTATTAGATCACCAGCCAAGTTAAATAAGCATGCATGCACAAGCTTCAAATTTGCCTACCCTTTGCATAATGTTCATCATTATGAGAACTTTAAGGACCAAAGTACATTAAGTTTTGTGGTTTTATTAGCTTTTATGTATGTGCAATGGAACATCTATTTGTAAAACATCAATATATATTTACTCACCTGTCAGATATTTATAACAAGATAACCACTTCAATAACTATTTAATTAAAAGGCATAAATTACTTAATACAAACCTGTTCGAGCTCCCTCATGGCAGCCATGTTGTTCTGGAACTTATCAAGGCTCCAAAAAGTAGTGATTCCCAGCTTTGTGTTTGTAACCCGAACCTGTAGCTGACCACCTTGCTCCAGGTTCTCATGATCAGAGCTCTCGTGTCTAAAAGAAAGATCAATCAGTGATTTACTTGCAATGTGGTTGCTATTTTAGTTTTGAAACCTAAAATGACAGAAAAACAACAACAATAGTCTGCAAGTAACTGCACAATGAGTGGCCAATCCTGTCTTATCATACCTGCTGAATACTGTGTGTTTCTTCAGTTTAGCACTGATTTTATTGGCTTCCTCGATCATCAAGGACAACTTCATGGCATCCCACTGTGGAGAGACTGCAATACAGAAATAAAACATAAACTTCCCTACAGCCACCTGGAGTCTTAGCCTCAGTTAAGAGTTTAGAGTTTAGATGGTTTTTGCTAAGTGCTAACTCACTGTGTCGGGGAGTGTGGTTTGCCTTGAGAGCTCTTTTATTCTGCATCTCCTCCAGCTCTTTGCCAAGCTTTCTCTTCTCTGCCTCCAGGGCCTCAACAATCTTCACTTGGCTCACACGATGGTCTTCTATAGCCTGGAGTGAATCATGGTAATGTAAACAATTAAAAACCACCAGGCCTAAACATTAGGTCTCACCATGACTCAAAAGAAATCCCAAAAGACTCACATAAAAAAATTGGTGTCACCATGTTTGATTCATCAATTTTCTAAGAAATGTATTTTATATCATCAGAAAACATAAAAACGAGTCACCAATTTCATAAATATAATAAGAAATATTATCTGTTTAAAATGTTACATTTGTCTTTTTATAAATAATGGAAATCCACCACCCACTGTGGATCTTTGAGTGTTTAGCCAGTTTAGTGGGTAACACAGCTCTAAATTCTTCTCTTCCTGGAAAAATTTAGAGTAGGGTAGGGTCATCAAATTCCCACAGTTATTAACACTTTTATCCATACTGAACCTTTAGAGGACAGAGAGTCTACACTGCACAGAACAGTGCTAAGAAACATTCCATGCAGCACAAAAAACAAAACTCAAAATAGTCACTTGTTTTTAAACAAAGAAAAAAATTCTAAACCTGGGCCTCCATGTGCAGACGGAGCCGTTTCTTCTGGGTGTCCACCTCCTGCTCCAGCTCCAGTTTGGCCATCTTGAGCTCGGCCATCTGACTGACCACTCTTTGCTGGTCCAGCTCCTGTTGGCGCTTCCGGTGATTCTCCTCATTCTGAAATGATGGCATGTTGGAGTCAATTGGAAATGCACAAGTCTACGCTGTTGGACAAAGAATGAGGTTTATGATTTACTGAATGGAAAGCCATTTATATGATAATAAAGGGAAGACTTTGCTGACTTTTAATTACTTGTAACTCTCTTTAAATAGAAATAAATAGTAATGAACTATTATTGAACATCTTGTATACCAGCTCTCTCTCCAAGGCTCGGATCTTCTTTTCATAAAGAGCCTTCTGGTCTGACAGCTCTTTTTGAGCCACCTCCTTTGCCATCTGGATTCCCTGCATCATCTCTTCTTTTGCCTTTAAGTGTGCTTCTTCTATTTCTGCCTCAAGCCTGGGAACACACAGAAATTAATTAAAGGAAAATCTGATTTTAATAGGTCATAAATAGAAACCCCCCAAAATGTGTTCCTTTTTAAAGATTTTTTGTAATCTGGTCTGTTTTCACTCACTGCGCTCTTTGAGCTGCAAGTAGCTCATTTTTGGCGAATTCAAAGTCTTTTTGACCGTCGCCTGCGCCTGTCCAGCATGATACACGCTTCCCAGAGTGCACCTCTGCTGGATGGTTGAAGCGAAAATAATGGTCCCCACCAAGAATCACCCTGTCACCCTGAAAGCCAGAGAAGATGAAGAAGATGACGGATTTGTTATATGAAAAAGCCATTTACTATATTCGCAACGCTCCACTTACATGGTGCAAGACAGTGGATTCAGAGATGAGGTTCCCATTAACAAAGGTCTTGGCATTTTCCATAGGAATGATGCTGACAGTACCGTGGATGTTGGATATAACACTTAAAAAAATAAAATGAAAACATTTATATGACTTTCCAGACTTTTTTTTTTACTAGTATTGCTCTCTAGAAATTCTTTCTCACCAGTGCTGGTCAGCAATGAGAGCCCCAGTCAGCTGTATGTCATGGCTGAAGTCAGATTTGAGTTTGCCTACTGTCGTTCTACCCTCTTTGATCATATAGAGGAGCATCTCGGACAGCTGAGGATCCTCGTTCAGATTTACCAGGTTAGGCAGACGGTTGTCCACTTTGAATGTCACACCTGCTTTCTGATTACAAAGCGGAAGAAACACATGGTTTGGAAACACTGGTATCTCACGTATAGCATGTTTCATGGCTTCTTACTTTTAGATTTAGCAAAAGACAATTGTACTAACAATTGGCACATAAGACGAACCTCATACATAAAACGAAACAAATAATGGTATTACTTGCAACTCTTTGGTCTCTTCACGTTTACGAATTTCTGCTTGCTCCAGTTTTTCTCTCCATTCTCTGCAGAAAGTGTATGAAGTATTAAAAAAGCTAAAACATCCTTATTCAATGGCAAATGTAAGATAGAGACATTGCAGTAATGCTAACCGGTTGGCCTCAACCATTTCTCTCTCTTGCTGACAGAGTTTGTTCTTCAGGGTGGTGATCTCCTGCTGGAACAGCCTTACTCTCTCTGGTTCAATGCCCTGGGAGCTCATTTGGGCTGCTCGCAGATTCTCCACCTCTGCCTTCAGTTCTAAAACACAAAAATTGCTTTATAGAAAGAAAACTCAAGCGGCTCAGGAAAAAGAGGTACTTCACAGTCCAAAGGGGACATTAAAAGACTTCACAGAAATATTAAGGTGCTGAATAATATCAATTGCTGAGGACATTTTACTGAGCAAAACTAACCTGGTTTGTAATGTCTGTGATTCACATTCATTTTGAACATCTTACACTGATAATGCAACTTGAGAGAAATCCACAGCAAGAGCTCCCCTTAGTGCTAGAAACGTCAAACAGCAGCACGATTCGCTCATGAAAAATAATACTTGCATGACAGTTAGCCGCCATGTGCAACTGACAGTGCATAAATATGGCCTGGAGGCAAGGTTAGGGCCAGGCTTTAATTTCATCTGGATAGTGCAGGAGCTGGTGATGGATAAATGGGAAGACAGGAGGCTATGTATGTGGGACAGAAGAAGAGAGGAAGAGATCAAGAGCAAAAAGCCACCATTTATATATAAAGAGAGGAGAGTGAAACTAAAACAGGGGGAGCAAAAGGATAAAAAAAGAAAGTAATTTTGGTGTATCCATGTAAATGATGACCGGAAACATGCTGTGTTGCTTTAAATGTAATCTTGCACTAAAGTTCTTTTCCTGACAAATGCACCTGTGATCTCAGAACAGCAATCACACTCAGTGAAAGCACTTTTTAGTTTGCCCTATAAATAGGGACATACAGGTGTGCTGCTGTTTTTTTATGATGGCAGATGTTCACAAAGAACCTGAATATCTTTCATCAAAAAAATTCTTTCAGATAAAAATTGGTTTTGTCAAGGTTGTTAGCCCTCCCTTCTTTCCACCTTTATTAGATGTCACAGTCTATGGGGGCCAAGGACTTATCTTGGCAAACTTAATAACATAAATCTCAACTACATATTACTTCTATTCAGGCTTGGATAAAACATGCTGTAAAAAATGATGAATTTAACGTTGAATGTAGTTATAAAAATCCCATCTAACATAATGCACCAGTTACATGAGCAATGTCTGACCTCTGATCAGCTTGGCACTGGTGTCCTCATTGACCTTGGCCACATTAATGATTGTGCGGGCCTGCTGGGCATAGCGCAGAGTGCTTAGGCTTTCCTCAACATTGCTGCCTGCTGGGCTTAGCGTAGCAATCATGGCCGTCTTGGAGTTGCCACCCAGGCTCTCTTTCAACAGCCTGTAGAGGAGACAAACAATGACTTTTGCTCGTCCATTCTAAAAAACATAGAGATGTATAAGAGAGATTACAAAAATCTAAATTTTATGTACAAGCACATAATTTCCTCACCATGTAAGGACAGACTCTCTGTATGGAATGAAGACCTTTTTGGTAGACTGTGCCTGTTCTGACAAGGCAGAGATGACCTTTCCAAGTGTCAACAGAGATTTGTTGATGCTGGCACCCTCCTATAATAAGTAAAAATGGATTTACATGTATCAAAACAATTAATAAAATACAATTAGATTGTGTTAAAGAAAAAAAGCACATTCTCACATTTGAGTAGCAGTAACATAGAATCGCATTATGTGTTTGCGTGTCTACATACCCTCAGTCTCTCCCCACTTGACTGGACCTTGTTACAGCGTTCGCTGCCTGCCAGATCCACCAGGTTGATCCTGCTGGTGATACTGTGGTCGTGTTCCTCTCCCTCCACGGACTCAGTCTGTATATCAACACACAGCCAAAATAGACAAACACTCAGCTACAACACCTGCCAGCTCCAGGTAGCCAATGCATCATACATACAAATGTGATATCACATTGAGAGGTGCTTTTATAGCTGGAATTACATGTTGTATGATAAAAAAAATATAATCACATCAGGGGGTCATACCTTTGTCTGTGTCATGACCAGGGTGAAGACAGAGTGAGATCTGGAGCTCTTGTCATTCATTCCTGTGGCTGCTGTAGCTCTTTGTTTGTTGCCCAACTCCAGCCAACCCTAATAAAAGAACGTTTATACAAATATCACCTTTTCTTTCAGTATGAATTTACACTTACAGAGCTTTGATTGTCTACACTGTCCTTATTGTGTGTCTTTTAAGAGATTCATATTTAGTCAGAAGTGCATTTCTTTATGGGATTTGTACAGCTGAGGTTTGGAAAAAAGAAGCATTGAGAGCAAGTTCAACCTACCTGAATGTCATTGTAAGAGCTGACAACATTCCTGTGAAGAAGAAAAAGTGAGCACCTCTGAAAAGTGTGCCATTCAGGAATATTCTTTGCAGAGGACAAATATCAATATGAAGAAAAGAAAAAAAAAGGTTTTCTTACGCAGAGAGATCAGCAACATAGGGACCATGGACAGGATGTTCCCTCACCCTCAGCTGGAATAATATTATATACTTTAATTAGAATGTTCCCAAGTTATCCAGCACTACAACAACAGGTAAATGTCCCATGCAGTTTTGATTAATATTGCATCAACCTATCCACTTGAGCTTGAAGTTTCCCCATTGTCTGATGTAAATAATGGGCACTACTCACAGGCATCCTCCTCTGGTTTGGCTCATCTCTCGTCACCAGCAGGTCATGGATCTTCTCATTGTACACTTCAAAATAGCTCATCTCTACATGACATTTAACCTGAAACCACACCGAGAAACCACATAAATGATTTGATAAGAAGTGTAACCAGACATAAACTGATGCATACTTTAATGTTTTTTTCTGGTTGGAGTATTTTCTGGAAGGAAAGTGTGTAGACTCAAGAAACAGTAGCTTAAAAATCACAAGTTTTATGAAGGAGCTTTTACCTCCTCATTTTCCATTAAGGTTAATCTAGAAAAAATCTCTTGGCAGAAACGTGGAATGACACCTGCCTCCTCTTCAAATCCCATCATCCTGGAAAGCAGATATTTAAACAAAATCAAAGACTGCAAAAGAAAACACAAAAAAGCTGTTCAACAGTAAATATCTGAGGGAAGAACACTCACGTGTATGATTTGCCAGATCCTGTCTGGCCATAAGCAAACAGGCAGGTGTTAAATCCTTCAAAGGCTCTCAGCAGCAGAGGTTTGGCCAGTGTTTCATACACCATCTGCTGGCCAGCAAATGTGGGCTCACTGTCATCCACTGAGCAGAAGGAGAAGTCATATGTGAAAGAGTAGGTCTGCTTGGACTCTGGATGCTGGACAACAGTCTCCTGGCCTTTCATAAAGATGACCTGTGATGCCTTCTCCGCCTTCTCCCTGTGATATAGCACCATGCAAAACTGCCAATTTCAGAAATACATTCATCCACTACCATTCTTAGATTTACATGTGAGCCTGTCACTACGGCAAGACCTTACAAGCTGACATGCACGTGTCTCTTAAGACAACCATCAGACTACAAACCTGGCATTGAAAGGCCGCACACGGACAGCCACAGTCACTGCGCTGTTTTCCATCTTAAATGAATCCTGCTGCTTCAGGGCCTCACTTGGACGGGATAGGAGCTCTGTGGGTGAGGGATCAGAGGTGGAGGCCCTGGCTTGGGTCACGTTGCCTTTTTGGTTTGAGGTGGAAGCCTGTCTCACCCGCAGAATGGTGTTGGGCTTGTGCACGCCTGCCTTACTGACTCGAGGAGCAGGGACAGGTTTAGTGTCCTCCGTTTGCTGTGCTCTGCTTTTGGGTACTTCGAGACTTGCAGATTTGCCTGACACCGGTTTAGGAGGTTCTTTCCCTGCTAGTCTCTCGAATACGTCTCTCCTTGCGGCAATTTTCTCAAAGGGGGTCTTTTTGGTCGGGGTTTTGAAAGTTTGGGCCTGCTCGTCTAGTTGCTTACCTATGGATGAAGACGCAGAGGAGGAGGGCGTCTTGTTGTGGACAAGCCGCCCCTGCGTTTGCGCAAAAGAGGCAATGCCTCTACTTTTAGGGACCGATTCTCTTAAACTCATGGACCTGAACAAAACAGGTGTCCTGCCGTTTTGTTCACTGAGAACTTTCGGCGTTTGTGCGTTTTTATCCATGGAAGGAGTCCTAGTCCTGCGCTGCAGAGTCAGTCTTCTCTCTGGGGCTGGCGTGGTGGTCTGGCTGCTTTCGGTCATCGTTTTCTCTGCTGTTTCAATCTCCGTCTTCCTCCTTGACCTCCTCTGCAGGGTGAGCCGAGCTCTGTGTGGAGTCTGCTGCGCGCTGCCGCTTTTTGACAACGCAGATGCGACATAAGTTCTGTTTACCTGGCGGCTTCTACCAGATGACCTGCGGTCTGCGCACACAGATTCTCCGGCTGATATGTCACTTTTACCAAGTATTGTGTCCGTCGCTTGACGCTCTTTGCCAGGTGTCTTAGACGATGAAAGTAGATAGTCATAATAAGCGGTATGCTTCCTTGCTTGTACACTAAACATCGACATGGTTATCTACTGCTAAAAACTAAAACTGTAAAACGAGGTAATCTAGCTAACGGACTAACCGCGCTCCGGTGGTTCTACTAAAAGAAAACTAAAAAGAGCAAAAGACAGACGCAGGTTCGACTCGATATTCTCCCTGAAGCTGAATATAAATCCATCTGAATAAAATGTATTTAGCAAAAGCGAACAGTGCTGTTTTTGTTTATGTCTTCCCCTCTGCTTCCGCCTTCGCCCGCTTCAATTTCAAATCGTCTCCCTCAGTGGCAGCTGATTGGCTGAATTCTCAGAAATCGTTACGTCATATATTGTTGTTGGCATACAGGTACGTCGAAAAGACGCTAGATGGCAGCATAATCACGCGAGCCAACGACAAAGTCTGCAGGGACCTGAGTGTAATTGGCCTAACTCGTGTTTTCCATTCTAAAATTAGCAGTTTACCGTTAAACAGTGATGTCATCTTTTGAAATAGAAATACATTTTAACATATTCAATCTACAAAGACAGACTGAAAACAAAAACACCTCTGGAAAATGAACCTTTGGGTTGTTTTTGCCATTCGTCATTTTTAGTCTTGATTTTTTAAAAGGGATAAGAATCACAAAATTCAGATTCACGTGTTGTTTTTTTAATGAAATATACAAAATGAACTCAATAAATATAAACAGCATCGTTGCAGAAACGATTGGAAGCTACTTCTTTCGACGGTCGTGTTTCTTGATGATGTCGAGAAGGTTGTTTGTGGTAACTAGTGTGTCCTCAGGTCCTGTCTTGGTTTTCTGCCTTTCCCTTCTCTGCTGCTCATGTAGGTGGGGTGAGTTTAGGAGCTGAGGGGGCAGAATGGACCCTGTCGGTTTGACCCTGTTCACCACACTCAGGAACAGCCTTTTGTTGTTGTTGTTGAGGAAGGTGATGGCTGTTCCCCTGTGTCCCAGCCGACCTGCTCTGCCCATCTGGGAAGCCAAACATTCTTTGCTTTACATTACGGGACAAATGATTGCATAGTCTAACCACAAGTGTGGTTGCTTTCACATAGAAGAGAAGGACAAACAGGAATGTGTAGGGCTGCTTGACGAACCTGGTGGACATACTCATCCATTGTGTTTGGCATGTCAAAGTTAACCACCAGTCTGACATTGACTAGATCCAGACCTCGGCCGAGCACACCTGTACTAATGACCACTTCGAAGTCTCCATCCAGAAGACCCTGATGGGACCACAAGACAAGAGTCCATTTATATTAAAAAAAACATGGGAACACAGTTATTTATGCACTTGACTGCATGCTCAGCCTGCCACTGTTCTCACCCTGAGGATGCGGTTGCGTTCCCATTGCCTCTTGTCAGAGTGGATTGCCACGGTGGTGAGGCCTGTCACCTTGGCGACAGCTTCACACAGCAGATCAGCACCCAGTTTGCAGTCTACAAATACCACGACTGGAGGCTGGTACAGCTTACTGTCCTAGGAAATCAAGAAAAAATACATTAAAATTAAAAAATTTAAACATTTCCACAAACATTGCAGTAACAATGTGCAGCGTATATTGACTATGTGTATCCTGTGTTGTTAGAAGTAATTTTTCAACAAACTGCGGGACAGATCCAAAATCCAAAAGTGCATTTGGAGAGAAAAGGTAGTATCTCAGTATTATCACAGCTGTTTCATATTCTTCTGTTTTGCTAGATTAGCTGCAGATCAAGCAGGTCAGAAATGACAATGTGTAACAGCCTAATAGCCATGCAATTCCTTAGTATTTCTGTAAAACCCATTCACTACCCCTACAGAGCTGAACTAAGCATCAATCATACATGATTTTTAATATAAAATTCCACCAAAACATCTATAGTAGTAGTAGTAGAGTTTTTTCCTACTAGAAATATCCACTAACACACTTTTTGTTTCAAACCAGACCCTGTCCAGCCTTGTATAAATGGTGTGAGCCATTGCTGGGATTCCTGGAGTGAGGCCAGATCTCTGGGCCCACCCATTTCCTCCAGACAGGGACCAGGACTGCCGCAATGACTGTCTAAATATGGTGTAGTGGGGAGACCAGTAGTTGGAGCTTAAGGAATTCCCTCCTCCAATAGACCAACAATAAAATACCATGCTGGTTAGAGCGATAAACACATTTTAACTAACTTTATACAATAACCTGTGTTTTTCTCTCCCACGGCAAAGTGCTTAAAAAACGTTTAAATATTTTTGACTGTTTTTACTGCATTAAAAAAATCAAAACCTCAAGTGTACGACTTACATTCAGAATTTCAAACAGCTTCTTTTTCTTGGAGGGCTCCTCTACCCAAAGCAGGATCTGTCTGACATTTGCGCATGGCTGGTTCCTCTCACCGATAGCAATGCGTACAGGGTCCCGGACCAACCGAGCAGCAAGTTCCTCCGTCCCTGCTGGGATGGTGGCTGACACAAGTAGCGCCTGGTGTTCTTCAGGAACTTGGTCTAAAATCTCAAGCACCTGCTGCTGGAAACCCATCTTCAGCATAGTGTCGACCTAAAGGACACACCACAGATATACTGTTACAACTGTTGCTTGCTCATTATAACGAGCAAGTTTTGATGGATTAATGTAATATTAGCTTTTGATGAGATTAAACTACAAATTTAATCACAAAACACAATTTAAAATTTGAAGCCCTTTAAGCAAACTTCAGTGTGCCTCTCATACCTCATCAACCACCACCACCTTCACTGTATCAAGTTGCAATGCTTTCTGCTTCAGTATTTCAATGAGTCTCCCAGGGGTTGCGATGACAATCTGAAAGAACATAAGGAGTAATAATTAAGAATAAAGTTGAAATTATTAAAAAAAACACTACCTTAAATGGTGGAGGAGGAGATTATTGTAAAAATAGACACTGTACTTTGATGCTGCTCTTGAGGCGGTGGAGCTGTGGGGGAAGCGGCATGCCACCAACCAGCAGCGCAGTTCTCATGTTAGCTAGTCCCATCACCAACTCCTTGGCCTGTCTCTCTATCTGAATGGCCAACTCTCTGGTGGGCGTCAGGATCAGAGCCACGGGGTGGCCCACACTGTGTGCCGGTTTCTATTGATAAAGGAGGTGTTACAGAGACATTTAGTAAACAGATAATATGGACAGTTCAATGTTAAGTGTTATACTACAAGGGAAAATAGTTGTCATTTTTTATTTAAACAGTTCATCGCTTGCTGCATTACTGTACCTCCATTGCTCTCACAATCACTGGTAGAAGGAAGGCTATAGTCTTCCCTGATCCAGTGTCAGCGCTGGCAATCACATCCCTGCCAGTGAGCCCAACAGGCACCATCTGCATCTGGACCGGGGTGGGTGCATCATAGCCAGCCTTTTTCAGGTTGCCACTTAAGGTGGAAGGGAAGCTGCAGTGCTCAAATTCAAGTATGGCTCTACTGACATCTCTCCCTTGGGTTTCAATCCCCAGCTCCTGTTTGATTCGTTGCACCTGCTCCTCTGTTAGGCCTGATATAAACCGGTCTTCCTTGTAGGAATAGCCTGCTTCACTGCCACCCGCTCCACCGCTGCCAGCTGCCAACTGTTCAGGTTGTGGAGTCCTTTTATCTTCATTTTGGTTCTCACGGTTAAATGCATCTGCCCCAGTCCCCATTCCCATTTGCATTAAATGGTTGGCTTTGCACTCAAGACTGCAAACATCATTGTCAGTGGCATCACAAATATATTCTCCATAGCGACCACACATTACACAGACGGGCTCCCCTGGCTCAGGCCACCTCTGGTTCTTTTTGAATGATTTAACTGGTTCCTCCTCCTCCTCCTCCTCCTCCTCCTCCTCTTCTGTAATATCTGAGGAAGGCTTGTGTTCATCATCATGTACTGAGATGTCTGTAGAATCTCCGCCTGCTTCTACCACTTTATCCTCTGCGTCCTCCTTGTGTTCAGGTGTCTCTGAACTACTTTTGTCATTTTGCTCTTGACTAACTTTGCTTTTCTTATTTAAAACCTGCCCTGGTGCCTGAGCAGGTCTCTTCACCTTCAGGGCTCTTGGCATAAACATTTCTGTCTTTATTATTAGCCTACAACAAAAAGAGCAGAAAGATTCACCTAAAATATGCGACACTTTCCGCGTTTTATAACATAATTTTTAGGCGCTCGAGATTGAGCTTCTTAAACCACCATTTGTCCACAAGTGAGTCATAAATGCTGCGAAGTAAGTTAGCTCAGCATTAACACTAACAGCATTAAACGTACCTCTTCGCGTCAAATCTTCCAACATTTCAAAACTGTCACTGGCGCACACTGATGACGTCATAATGGTTCGCCACCGTTTGACCTATAGGGAAACGTAGTTCTTTTGGCGTCTCTCGCTTACAAAATTATGTTTTTACGTGATGAGTGTTTTCATTAAAGAATTTTATTCCATAGAAATCCACAGTCATCAATCTGTGGTCCTGTTTCAAAGCGTAATGGTCTTTTCTAAGCTTCAAAGGTCTATCAGAGAATAATATCGGTGTGAAATAAATATAATGCAACATGTGACTAATGTCTAACTGGGAACACGGTGTGTCATATTTTTGTCATTATTAGCACGCATCAGTGCATTCTTTCTACGCAACATTCACTTCATCACGTAATAATTAAACTCTATTACATTCTAGAAGGTAAAAGTGGTACGATATCCGAACAAAAAGACTTTTTATCAGCAACCCATACAACGTAAGTCTCGTGAATGTGAATGATACTTCGGGTGATATGATGCGGTAAAATACGTATTTCGGCTGTTCAAAACAAAACTATACATATTCCGAGAGCATGTGAAGGCAGCATTCGCGCATGCGCAATCAATAACAAAGGTGCAGGGCTGGATAGCCAGAGTGCGGCAGGAAAACTGCATCACGGCACCAAGAGGCTGAACACAGGAGGGACCGTATAATGTACCCTGGGCATTCATACTATTTTACATGTCCGTGAATGGAAGGAGCTGTCTCTAACCAACCCAAATAATGGAAATATTGCTGTTTTTATTCCAGTCGAAGAACAGTTTTCCCTCTGAAGGAAACCTAGCTTGGTCCCACGGAGCAGATTTCAACTGGTAGAGAGGAGAATGGATGAAAAACACCAAGACTAGCGCCTCATTGTGTGAAGGAGACTGGAAAAAAGGACAAAACTCAACCAGTGTGGCATTTTATGACTGAAAGATCCTATAAATAGTCCTCGGAAAGACGCCTCACCTATTTAATTCACGGACGTTTATTGTTTTCCATGAGATTCCAGTAGTGGGATGCTTTGGCGTTGTGTGTCGCTTCACTGCGTTTAACGGGACAATTCAGGGAGAAATATGGGTGAAGTTCAGGACGTCAGGGATGTCAAGAAGACCTTCGTTGCTCCAGCTGTAAAGTCCTTTGAGCACTATGACTTCTCCCGAGCCAAAATCTGTTGCAGCCTCACATGGCTGGTGGCCAAAGCGTATGGGACAGGTACGTGTTGTACTGTACCTCAGACAGCAGCATGGATGTAGATTTTATGTACACTCTTTGTACTAGCAGTTCATGTGTAATATGACTATAACAAATGCTAATTAACCAGGCTGTAGTTACTGCCAGGTTTCCTATTTGGCACCACTGTTTGTTGTTATACACAAAATTAATTAATTATTAAATTAATTTCCTGCTGGTACAAAAAATAACTTTTCATGTGGAATCACGATGATCGTGTATAATAATAGTCATGTTTTATAGAAACGAAAAATATACACATCCTAAATGTCACCTTCACCTTCAGGGTGCTGTATCTAAATCTGGATTAGAAAGTAAGGCATTACATCTTCCCCTTCTCCACTTTTAAATGATTTAATTAGTCATAGATCTGGTAAGATATGTAATAACCAGATAGATAAAAGAAGGCTTTCACCTGACTTGTTATTGAAGAGAATGTATGGTTCTAACGTGGTTCTTATAGCTGTGAATCATCATCCACCCACATACCCAACAATGCAGTGAATACAAAAAAAGGTAGTTCATTCTGATTGTAGAGTGTGGGCTCACCATGCACACCTTCAAATTCTGGTGTAGTGCCAGGATTTGGAGATGTTTTGAGTCTCTCCTTATAATCCAAATCACAACACAGATGGTTAGTTTATTTTAGGTGGTTGAACATGTATTTCTAAACAGTGGGTGGTGAAAACACTACACTACATTCACAAGCCTGTCCCTGCTCAGGGGAACTCATTTAGCTAATTTGCTGTGTCTATTTACAGTCTATAAGACCTGCATTGACCTATAAAGATAGAACACAAAATAAAAACATGATGCAACACAAAAATATATCTTTTACGTGGGGCACCTGCCTAAAAGTACGAGCAGAGAGAGTGAAATAAACACATTTGACCTTTGTAGAACTGATACATTCAAATGTAAAAGTCATAACTTAGCAACAAGTATATATCTCAAAGTGTGTTATTAGAGCTCTAGATCTAAACATCAGTTCTTAAATGACAAGTACAGCACAGTGTGCCTGAGCACATCATTCCTTGTCACTGTGTTGTAATAGGCAAGTAAACATGAGATCCCTTGCAGATCCTCTTGTGTATTTTCAATCAGGGCTGAATGAAATGGGCTGATTCCAAAAATATAGCTCTTCAGAGAGAGAGAGAGAGAGAGAGAGAGAGAACGGGAGAGAGCGGGAGGGAGAGAGAAGCAAGGAGAGCAGGCTCATCTCCAGATCCCTGCCTACGCTGCTCTGAATACTTCACATACATCTGCCTCATTACATCGATGCAGGAGTTCACCAAGAATATGCAGTAAAGTACATCCAAGATGCAAAGCCCAAGAGCAGATCTTCTGCTGTCAGATAAGACCAAAGCATACTGATACCATTGTCATTAGCAGAGCTCAGGCGAGATTTATTACAGTCTGAAGTTGGATGTTGGGTTAATACAGGTGGTGAAAGGGAACAAGTGTAATTTTCATCTCTTTGGCAATATAGTGCTGAATAAGAGAACATCCATCACACTGTACATTTCTGAATAATTGATTGATATGAATAATAAGGAAGGTTTTCATGCATAAGTAAAAGCTTGAATACTACAGCACATATTGAGTATGTAGTATTCAAACACTGTGTTGACAGCCTCTCTTGCCGTTATTGTACAAAAGGGACCTCTACATCTCTGGACATGTATCTGAAGCTTTAATTTTAGCATTAACCTTAATTAAATAAGCAATGTGCAGCACGGGGGAGTGTTGTTCTGGATCTTGAATTTTGACCTCTCTGGGTGGAGGATGGAGGAGGTCTGGAGAGAAGTTGAATTTCGTTTTGTTAGGGTCCATTACATGAATATAAGTGATTACAAGAAAGGCACATAATCCCGTTAGTTGCTTCTGCTGCTGTCTGCTTTTCTGTTCCATGATAACACAGAGTCCATCTGTGGATAACCTTGTTGATAGTGGTCAGTGGAAGCAGGTGATGGACTGACTTTAATGTGCATGCACTGAAGGATGGGCAGCAGTGTTGAGGAGCATAAAACTGTCAGTGTGGCTCACCGCATGCCCCATTTTTCACTGGCTACACACAGGCAGTTATCAAAATTAAGATCCATTCTCCTGCTGCTGACACTATGATGAGCTCTGCATCTGGAGCGTGTGCAGATGTATTTTAATGTTTTCATGCAGCCTCAGCATCTCATTTGAAAACAGTTATGTTTTTATTGTTGAATTTGTTGTGTAAAAAGGAGGACTTGTGTTTGATTGCCTGTCACTATCATAGATTTACAAAAAAAAATCTTCCTACTTAATCAAACTCTGGTTTGAAAGGTCCAGGATAAAAACAATAAAAACACAATAGTTTTGAATTATTTCTAGCCTATTCCCCTGCAGTGGACTTGCCAAAGGTGATGAACACAAACGTACAACTCTCACATGCAGACAGCCTCTCTCTCTCTCTCTTTGATGAAGCAGGCACTGAGAAGGGTGTTCCCAGGGAGCTGGAAGCTGCAGAGCTACAGACAAGATGAATCGATCGGGTTCCACTCTTCCTGCAGTTGCTATAGCAACGCTGAAGTCGATCCACACATATATCCATGTCGAGATATTGTCATGGCGATGAAAAGAAGTTGTTTTGCCAAAGTGATGGCAGAGTATGATGAAAAAGCACTACAGCACTAGCACTACAGATGTGGAATAAGGCTTTAAATTATTATACATTTTATACATCTTAGATTGACTTAGTGTCATAAACATTAAATAATTGTTTGTTTGTATCACCTCCCTCAATCAGACTTATCAGCATATCAAGTCCTTTTGCCAACATGTAAAGTTTAAATGATTCATATGATATAAGCTGAAAACATTATTGAGATGTTAATGCAGCCACTGAATTTAACCACATCCCACTTCTGCCCTTCTATTACACAGACAGCATCCCAGCAGACTTGAAGGACCCTTTCTACACAGACCAGTATGAACAGGAGCACCTCAAGCCTCCTGTGGCTAGCCTCCTGCTGTCTGCAGACTTCTACTGCAGGGCCGGCAGCCTCATCCTGAAAAGCGACACTGCCAAGCCGCTGCTGGGTCACGATGCCGTTATCCAGGCGTTGGCTCAGCGCGGCCTCTACGTCACTGACCAGGAGAGACTGGTCACTGAGAGGGACCTGCGAAAAAGACCCCTGCAGATGGTAAGGATGTCAGACAGCAAGTTGTTCTCCCCTCTCTTTCTATTCTGTGTATGTCTGTCAGCAGATTCTGATACCAGATAAAGTTTTCACAGTAACTGAAGTATTTTTCATGCATACAGTCTTTTTCCTCATTCCATCACCTTGCCCCGCATGTCTTTTAAACTTAAGTTAACCAGGTAATACTTAACATGATCGAATCCTGTTTGCTTAGTTAGCACATTTAAAGAAGCTAAATAAATAGAATGAAGAAATCCTGGCTGAGCTACAGGTTTGCTGCTGACAGGCATAATTGTATTGCATCACTGTTGTCATTGCATAATTTTAAAATCAGTTCAAAGTTGCTGATCACAAGTTTTTTAGGATTAGGTTCTTATCCATTTTGTATTTGCATATAGTGCAGAAGGCTCACTGTTGTGGATAATGCCATTTTTAATCACTGTTCAAGGCAATAAACAAGTGCAACACTCAATCACAATAACACTGGATAGCCTGACGGCCACTTTCAGTTACCAACATTTCAACAGTAGGCTACATGTTGAATTAGCCCTGTGTGTATTCAAATTTCCTCAATAGGACAGTGTATAGCATAAGATATGTGCTTGCAATGTTGTAGCTCTGCAGGCAGACTACTGAGCCAGAATGACATAGCCTCATTATTTTGGGGCGAAATCTCAATAGGAGGTTTTATTGCTTCAGTGATTTGCAATTGAGACACGATTAGCACACAGTATGCCTGCAGTCTGTTTGTAGTGTCTTGCTGGTTTTAATTTCCCTTCAATGCTAATTCAAAAGTTATTTAAGTTTTGCTCATGCACTTTGTTGTGTGTAGACAACAAGTGCTCAAGTATGTTTTCTCTTTATTCTATCATGTTATTAAGTGGAATTTGTATGTATGTTGTGATTTTGTGCTTGTTTGTAGAAGAGTTACGCTTGGTTCTAACAGCATGTGGTTCTTGATGGTTTGCTAGAGAATAAAAGTGTGTGCTTGTGTCTTTATGACAGAGCAGGTTTTTGAGTATGTGAGAATGAGCTGCTAGAGGGGTGTCAAACTACCCTTTTTCATTTTTGTCTTCTGTCATCTGTTCTCACATTTTTCATCTCCCATTTTCATTTATTTTTTGCAATTTTCCACAATCACCTCCTTTCACCTCTCTTATTCCCTTCTTACATATTTCCTCCCTCATATCTTCTCTACCCCTTTTCCCCACCCTTCCTTTTTATTCAATCACCCCCTTTAAATGAATTCATGGCCATTTCCCTGTTCCCTCACCTTTGTTTCCCCTTCTTATTCCTTTCCTTCCTCACCATTTGCATTATCTCTGTTTTACTACTTTCCTCCAGCTCACCCTCCATCTACAGTGGAGGCAGAGATGCTGTCGGTTTCACAGCTGGTTTTGAACCGCTGTCTTACGATATTTGTGTGAGGAATTTGAATGTGATTTAGATAAATGGATACATTTGATATGGAAATGCTAAAAATATATGTATTATTGATCTCTGTTGTTAGCAATGAGGTTGTGAAGCGCTGCACATTGGAGCTCCTGTGGAGGGTTATCTATTATTAACAGACTGTTTTAACATTCAGCCTCTTTGACAAGGTGACTGTCCACCTGCGCTGTCTCCTGGGGAAGTGTGTGGTGAACCATAAGGGTGTGCAGTAAAAAAACAACTTAAAAAACTAAAAAAAAAGTTCTTCTAAGGGAATCTGGTATGATGTGTTTTCTCAAAAACACTCCTGAATCAGCCTTTGAACGAGACAGAGCACCTACCTGCAGACATGTCTGTAAGCCGCTCTGGATACGAGCACAAGGCGTGTCATTAAATACTGCTGCACAGCATTTTAGTTAAGCATCTTTTTTAACTCAGCAGTTTGCATAAGGAATGAAAAAATCCCAAATAAGCAACTTTAAAGGATGTTCAAGGCAGCTTTAGTAGGTCAGTCAGATGCTGACGATGTCATGTCTGACATATGTCATGACATTTTCACTGGGTTGCCAAACTGACTAGGCTTGTAGTCTTCTGTCTCTTTTTCCGTCCCTCTCTCTCTCTCTCTCTCTCTCTCTCTTTCGCTTTCTGTCACTATTCCGCCCACTCATCCCTCTGTCTTCTGCCATGTGAGGGATTTCTACACGTGAAGACGCAGAATCCAAATAGCAGTTATCGCCCACTCAGCTGCCCACACGCATTCTGTATCGCATGACTGTCTCTTCCACCTGTAGTGTGCTCAGAGAATGAGGGAGAGATGTGGAGGTGGGCTGATGATCTGAAATTATTCTGGCATTACACAGTATAGCCCACATGAAGGATCACAGAAAGCACCGCTGTTAAAAGTAATTATCAAAAAAGCATTCAACATTAAGTTATGTGATTGAGGAACCATTGATATAAATGTTGTGATTTTCTTCAGTCACAAATATGGTGTTGATGTCGGGCCTGCAGAAGGTCAGTCTAGCAGACTGTTGAAGTTGTCTTTAGTTGGATGAGAATTACGCATGCCAAGGAATGCACTATAGGGAGTAATGGCGTGAATTATGACTGCGTGTTTGTACCTGCATGTGTAACATGTATGGGTATCTTACTGACCTAATTACACAATGTGACTTGACACAGAAGAGCTCCTTGCTTCCCCAAAGCAAATCAGCATACAATTGAGTTAATAGAAATGTTAATAAGAGTCTGATTAGGTAGATACTGAGCAGGCTCACTGGAGCATTGTTGCTTAATTGCCTTGCTCAAGGGCAACTCTGAAGTGTTAATGAGAAAAGTAAAGTGCATTGGTATATATATTACATTATTTATTGTACATAGGGTTGTTGCTTTGGGTGTCATATCTGAAGGCATTTGATCATATGACAGGACATACAATATTTTGAAATTTAAAAAAAATATATATGTTCTTTTATTTGTGTCTTACATTTACATTTATTATATTATATCATGTTTGTGTGTATTATATGGTTTCTTTATTGGTTACATGTGTACTGTCTTAGTGGCTTTATGTTAAAAGAGCCATATAAAACAGTTTTATAGTCACCATTATGTTAGAGAATGCCTTTCATATTTTAACTTAATAGCAATTGTGCTCCAAATATGCATGTGAATAACGAACTTTTGAATTTTTAGATCTATTTTCATTTCTTGTTTTACTGGAAACGTAATTAAAATAGCGCTCCGCTCCATTGTCTCCCAATTATGTAAGAATTTTTGTCAGATGTGCACAAAGTATTTCAAGTTAATTATTTAAACTGTAAACTTTTCCTCGTTAATTGGGGCTCATTTGATGTGGACCAAGCCAGAAATGGAATGTGACCTGGTTAATGACTGCTGATATATTACAACACCAAATTCATACTGAAGCTTTGCTACAAAGTGAATAACAAATTGGACATATACTGTTTCTGCAACATTTCTGGAGGCAAAACAAATCAGCTGCAGCTGATTATACAAGACATACTGCTGCTTTACAATGTCATGATATGTCATTAAGAAAACAAAAAATAATTGACAGAAGTGCTTAATTTTGTTTTTCAGATTAATATGGGTAAAAAGGTTGCTTGTCATTTTTAATCTAATCTGTTGATGATTATTAGAAAACATGATGTAACGGATGAAATATAGAAATCATTCATCTATTTGAAATCAACTACACTTCAATCACATGCTCTCCATCAGGTGATAAGAAATGATTTTTACATCCATACATGCACAGTGTAGGCCAGATATACTGTGTAATAGATTCGTCATCTCATATACAGCAGGGAGGAATATGGAGGAACACACTTCCTCCTGTTGTTCTCCCTCTCTTTTTCTACCTCCTTCACAACCCCTATTGGGCAGGCGCACCGTTTCCATGGTTACTCTCCAGTAGGCAGGGTGTTGTGTATGTGTGTAGGTGGGTGCAAGAGTGGGGGGTGCATGCGCCTGCATATGTCATATGTGCAGTGTGAGAGAGAGAGAGGGAGAGCGGTTGTAGTAATGTTGATCAATGTCTGAAAGACAATGCTGAAATGCTAGAAACGTGCAGCATTTTAGAGACACTGCATCACAGGCAAAGTCGTATCTGTACATATCACATGCAGAAAGCTAACCTGAGTGCCAAGGGGACAATTCTAACTACCTTTCACAGACCTTATTCTTTTTCCTCTCATTCGGGCTTACAAACAAAAGGCAAGCTGAAGCAGCAGAGTGAAGGGAAGCCTGTCCAAGTACTTACTGTCCTTGTCTTCCACAGTCTGCATATGTTATGCTCAAAGCCAGCAGTGACTCCCAGGCAGTACAGTATGGATGGATAAGCAGTGAGTTCATTATGTGATGTCATGTTATAGCCTGTGAGCATTTTTCGGTACTGACTGATCTGGGACTAGACAACAGGGAGTGGAGCAGAGCCATGTTTTGAACAGAGATGGACTCCAAGGTTGAAAAAGAGTGCAGGTAAAGACAGATCCAACACGGCTGAAAGAAGCAGGATTCCAGGGCCAAGTAAGGAGTAGTTGGCACAGGCAAAAGGCTGGCCGGTAGCATCAGATAGCAGCAGAGTCTCTACAGTCTTTTCAGCGTTGAAGTAGCAGGATGTCTTGATTTTTGAACGGGTTGCAGCTGGTGGGATTCTGCTCCATCCCCACCTGACTCCACTCTTGCAATAAAGCCTAAAAGCACAGAGAGCTGGGATGCGGAAGGAGGCTCACAAAACTATGTGACAAATGCAGATTTAATCAAATGTGCACGTTAGAACAATCTCAGTGTTAAATGCTATATCTTCCTTTTTAGTGTAATAGCACATTAAGCTTATTATACTGCCAAGGTTTCTGTTTAGGAGTGGACACAGAGTGGTTAAAAACTAGAGTCTTTTATTAAGCGCCAGTAGGGCAAAACAATACAAAACTAAAAATCACACTCGTCGTGGTCAAAAGATAAAGTACAAAAGTAGCAACTAAAAAATCACACTTGGCGTGGCAAAACTAGATCTAGGTACACAGGCACAAGGCAGGGAAAAAGGCAGGAGCAAAAAGCACGGCATGGACAAAGGACATGGACAGGTACATGAGACGAGACGAACTAGCAACAACAGAGGGGAAGACACAGTCTAAATACACAGGACCAGGAAGACAACGAGACACAGGTGGCACACATTAGGGCAGGGCAGGTAATCAGACAAGAGGGAAACCACAGGAAGTAAAACACAAGACAATGCACAAGGAGGACAGGACTATCAAAGTAAAACAGGAAGCACAAGACAAGACAAACACCACAAGGACAAGACACAAGAACTAAACAAATTATGTCAAATGTGATGCATCCTTTACATAAGTCTTTAGCACAATCAGCATACAGCTAGAAGACAGAAACTCATATAACCCTGGTAAATTCAGGCATTGCTTCGGAGATCATTTGCAACAGTGTGCCATGTTTTATTACAGACTCAGCTTTAGGGTGTTAAATGGAGACCCTGACATTTAAAGGACAGAAAGAAAGAATATCTGTGGCATTCTGAAATTCTCTCTGTATTCTCACAGGGATTTGCTCTGATTACCAGAGAAAACACCCTTTGTGTTTGTGTAAAATAGGTGGTATTTCCTTTTCAATAGATCCAAATGCTGAAATCAAACTTTCACATATGAAACTATTTCAATCCAGGGTTCCTTTTCAAACGGATTTGAGCAAAAGGATTTGGAGTGCAGTATAGGTCAGCACTGGCTGGTCTCCACAATCCTGTCCCTAGATAGTGTTCTAAGGTTAGCTTTGAGGTTTCCATCTAATTACTAGGTTGGGTTTGGAGCATATGGAGGGGGGGGGGGCGAGGTATGCTGCTTTAAAGCTTCATTCCCACCACTTATGCCAGACCTCACAGATCTAAAAAGTGTGTGTTCGTGTGTGTGTGTGGGAAGTCATTTTTATTCTTGCCTACAGTCGGGCAGGCTATGAAAAGGAGTCAAGCCATCTCCCTGTTTGAAAAGGAAATACAGCATAAAACTGACAGGTTTTCTTGTTTTTATGAAGTTTTGCTGATTGATTGATTGAGGCAAATTGAGTTTAAGTTTAGTATTGTTTAGCATAAGTGTAATGTTGCATTTACTCAGCTCATTATTGTGTTGTTCAGTCTCGACACTTTTTAGAACACAGTGGAAATGTGGTGTATCCCATACACCTTAAAATGGATTAGATGCTCATGAATTTTTCATCATGAGGACTTCCACGCATTTTGCTTCTATTTAACAATAAAAAAGTGTTAAAAGCTACAGTTTTTTGGAGCATTTCTATTTTCATAGCATGCATAAGCCAAAAATATGCATATAAAAAGTAAAAATCTTTCTCACAGTTCTGCTTTTAGGCTTCACTTTACTTGTGGTGACCTTCAAAAGAGACCAGAGAGAGGTAAAGCTGAGTGGTTTTCCATGTCCAGCTCAGTTGGCGTGAAGTTACCTGAAGCTAGACAGATTCGGTTTTTAGACATCTGTCCCAGTGTGGAGTCTCCAGGCCTGGATAGGAGAGTTTGAATACTGAAAGCAGACTGCATTTCAATATTACATCACCCGTGAGCTACCGGTAATATTAAAATCACAGTGTCCTTGGACTGAAACTCCTTAGCTGAAGTTTGGTAATTGTTTGGTTTATGGTTATTTTCGGCCCCACTTTTTTCTGATATATGTATCATAAATAATCAATGCAGCCTTAAACCCAAATAGAACATTTTTCAGTTAAACAAAGGCCGTGATTGATTGTAATAGCTTCATAGAAACCTCCTCTGAACAACAATCTTTTTATGTATACCTGGGTCAGTCTTCAACAAGCAGCTCAGAGCTTTGAAGGAAAATACGTCACACAGTGTCTTTTGTAGGTCGCTGTGGATCATATTTGCAATTCTTTTGTGCAATGTTAAATCAGGCTTCTATGGTGGATTTCCATCTTTTCTTTATCACCATGGTGCAGTATTAAAGATAAGCGGTGTTTCCCTCTTTCCCTCAGTGGAAATACAGACAACCAGCAATGTAGCAGTACAATAAAAACAGGATATTGACCGTGAAGCAGCACCTTCTTACCCTTTGAGAAATCTATACAGGATTTATGGATGCAATCAGCTTAGATGAGAAAGCAAAATGTGTGTGTGTGGTTTCCTGTCTGTGTATTTGTGTTTATATGCATTTATGCAATTCATTCAGGAAATAATTAAGAACTAAACATAATCATTGGCTCAGTTTGTATAGTCAGCATGTGATACAGACAGAATCTTGGGGGAAAATGGAATTAAAAGTTTAGAGAGCAGCCTTTATAATTAAAATGTCACCAGCTGGAATACAAATGGAATGAATTAGTAACATTTCCATCTCTTTCAGCCAGCTAGATACCCCCCAAGCAAGACATTTGATCCCTGAATGCCTCAGTGGAGCTACCGCTCTGGCCACAGAGGTTGTGTAGAGCAGCTCCAAGGTATGGATGTGTGCAGCTGAAGGAATACAAAGCAAAGTAAAGTTGAAGGATAGCATGTGTGCTCAGCAAACCTAAAGGTTAGGAAACATGACGTCATGGGAGGTATAACAGGAGAAGCTGCTTTATTGCAAATGACAGGCAGGCTTGTTGTAATGAGACAGGCTGACCCTTTTACTGGGCAGCAAAGTATCTTCCTCTGCTCTCTTTCCCATTTTTCTTTTCCTTTCTACTTCGATTGGATTTTTATGTGACATTTACACATGGTCAGCTGATCCTCACCGACTATTCATTATGTGCGTTAACACAGCACAGCAGCTCTCAATTAGAAGTAAATCAGCTGATGCACATTGGCTGTAAAGTGTATACACTATGCTTACATGGAGGAATTTTGAACAGATATATGAGAACAAGGAAACATGACGCTCTATCATGTCAGCTTTAAATTGATTTTATTTCATTTTTATAGTGTCTTTTACGGTCAGAATTTTCTAGGCACTTTACAGAAACGCAATATATAAATGACAGTCCTCAGCAGTACCGCACAAACAAGAAACGTCACTAAAATGTGTGATGTTGAGTTGAAGTTTTAATAAAATTCATCTAAATATGACAGTTCTGAATGAGAATTTGTTGTCATTTTTTGTATGAGCTTGGAATGAGCATGTGCTCCTACACTAACACTACCCCTTCCACACTATAGCAGGGTGTCATTCAATATGATGAGAGACTGCCGGTCTGTGGTTTAGTAAACAAGGTGAACTCTCCTTGTAGTCATTTTATCACACCAGACCACAGCAGATCTTAATCAATATCTTCAAATTGCTCAGCAAGGGGAAGGAGACGAAAGGAGAAAGAGGCCTTGGAGGATTTGAACTGGTCCCTTTGGCCATTTTACAAACCAGTGTTGCCTGGAGTTGATCATTGTGTTGTGGAAGCAGAGAGCAGATTGGTAACTGTGCTTGGAAACCTGATGACAGGATGTGTGTATACGTGTGTGCATTGGGGTTGTTTGTGTGTCTCTGGGATAATGTTTTGCTGTGTTTGGACAGGCTAAATTAAGGCCAATAGGAAACATCTTGGCAGTGTATTATTAAACGGGGTAGCGTTGCTGCCTGGTTGCCAGATTAGAGATGGTGGAAATTAAGCTAATGTGATGTCACACGGGAAATTCATTGCAGAGCTACACAGATATTTATAGTCATTAACTTGGCAAATATGATTTTGAAGAAAATATCAATATATCTCTGTCATATCGATCTATACTTTGTCCCGTGGTTTTTTCCAGCTGTCATGACACAAAACAATGTTGTACAAGAAAGAGTGCTTCACAGTTTCATCTTGTAGCCACGTAAAATCAACATTTGTCTTTAGCAACAGAGCCTACGACACCGATTCGATATCAGTCTCACAATAAAAACTCCTGTGATAGTTTTATTTACTTGTTCCCTTTTGTCTGACTTTTGTTGATGTTCAAGGAGCCACTTTAAGTTTATATCTAATTATTTGGGTGAGCTCATGGAAAACTGCTGCTGCAGTATAAATATTTAGCAGTTTGATTGCTATAGTGTTTGGAAGATTCACAAGGAAAACTAAGAGAGAGGGTCTTAAAATTAGATTTACATCTAAACTTCTAAAGCAAAAAAGGGAGGATAGGATTGTTTTCTAAATATGGTGAAGTCTGTTTGACCTGGAAATGCAAATTGTCCAATGTTGCTGCTTCAGTTTTGCCTTTCATAGCATATAATTAAATCCATGATGTAACATGGTTAGTTAGCATGGCTAATTAGGTAGCTGTGTTCAAAAATAAACTGGAAAGCCAGACATAATAATATACAAGCAGAAATGGGACAAGCAGAAGCTCACAAGTTATATTGTACACTGGTGCAATAGGGACCTGTCAGGTCACAAAAGAAGTTTCATTTTGCTTGGGAAAAAAACAGGCTGGTTCTTGAAGGGGAAAGTTAAAATTTCAATAAGCAAAGACAGACTGTTCCATATAACTTTTGGCTGCAGTTTAAGCGTCCGCACATCAGTGCAAAGAAGCCTTTATTTAGGCATTTTAAACAATCTGATTTTTACAAAATGTACTTTCATCAATAAATGTGTATTTATGTTATTCATGGGTAATGTTGAACAGAGCAGCAGATAATGGATGCAAACTCTGCTGCTTGTCAAGACGATGTCTTATTTGGGCTTCTTATAGGCTAGTAGTCGCTGTAAGCAAACTGGGTCTCTTAACAAGAGATGGATGCACTTGTTTCCAGGGCAACAGCCACAAGGGAAAGAGCGAAAGTGTCAGATATACAGAACACTACAAAAGAGGATTTTTGAGGCCTGGTCCAGTTCTGTGGACCACTTTCTTATCGCCTTGGCCCTCCTGTATCTAAATCTCTTTGTGTGAAACATGTTTCATTCTAGTGTCCAGGAGTGACAACATCAGTTAAAATACCGACATTTAGAAACTACTCGAGCTCACCTCTGTTTGTTTGTTTTCTCTTTCAGAGTGCCCATCTGGCAATGATTGACACTCTGATGATGGCATACACAGTGGAGACTGTGAGTGTGGACAAGGTGATGGCTTGCATTCGACAGTATTCATCCGTCAACCCTGAGCTGGAAACACCTTATGACACAGAGGATGCAGTGACCACCTGGATCAACAAGGTCTATGATAGTATATATCAGTAGATTTGTGTCTACTACTTTGCCATTGTGTTTGCACTGGGTCATGTCCAATATCTTTCCAAGGTACTCACTATCACTTATATTGAACACAAGTTACTCTGGATGATCTCCCTCAGAGGGCATTTTACCAATATTGAGACCATAAAGCTTGTGCTCTGAAATTGCGACCTAAATCAGTTCCATGCAGCTGTTTCTCTTCATGCTGTGAGTTTATACCATATACAGTGTGCAACACGTGATTCTTATATAGGTATGTGCAAACTAACATCTGACATATGGGCTGAATCCATGTTACATATGCTGTGAGTAAAGTCTTTTCAGAAGCTGCACTATGCTCCTAAATTATGCAACATATTAATAGAATGTGGCCTAATATCCTTTGACCATACAGTACTGTGTAAGTAGCTGTCTGCATGGCCCGCATAATGCAGATGGCTATGGCTCTTCCATACAGTACTGCAGGACCCTGTCTGTTTACATTCCTGTTTGAAAGAACACTGGGCTGCTGCCAGCTCTGGGCTTTACACAGAGAAACACACACACACACAGGCTAACAGGAGGTGTGGTCCTGCTGTCCTACTGGTCAGACATATGGCTCTCTGTTGGAGTCTTCTTGCATTCCAGAGATCCAAAGAACCTTTTTTTTATCTTAATCCATAATCAGTTCAATACCACTCTGCTAAATTCAGAAATAAAATATATCTCAGACTGTATTATTGTATTATGGTCTTTCAGGGACTTAATGCACAACAGCAATGTTTTATTAAAATACTGATAAAAAGACATAAATAAATAAATAATAAAGGATCCATAGCAATGCTGCTGCCACAGTTCTGAAAATTTTACACAAAATTAAATGGACCACATTTTATTGGCCACAATGCTCAGCTGTTACTGTGGAAACTGGAATTTCAATTAAAATGTGAAGCCTCACTTTAATAGAAAAGCTAGTTTAATTTTGATTATAGGCTATTTGTACGAGAGCAATATGAGTTTAAGTATTAGTCAGCCATCGCTCCTGAGAATGTATTAAGTTTTGCTCTTTGATGCTGCTTGTCGCTTTCAGAATTTTAATCTTGTGTGTCCTTCCTCTTTCAGGTAAATGAATATCTGAAAGATGTTGTGACTCAGGAGCAGAAGAAGAAGGAAACACAGAGTGCCGAGCCTGCCGGGAGTCCTCGGGTTGGTGTTTCTTTCTTTCTTTCTTTCTTCTTCTCTCATGGCTCCAACACTTCACAGACCTCAGATAAACATACAAATAGGTTTGATGGACAGTCTCAAAAGAACTAAGTAAAATCCTTGGCTCCACTTAATGGATTTATCACAAAATTCCGACTTTTGACTGACAGAAATTTCCCTCAGACCTCTGTGTCACTGAAATATCTGGGACCAGCTTCCTTGACAGAATTTAAAGCTGTTTAAACCTCGCTACCATCAAGGAAAATCACTCACATATGTCTGAGCTTCAGATTAAGCTCGATCTGTGTTTGTTAAATCACAAAGTGGGAGAGCGGCAGGTTACATCTGCAACATCATAAGTTTATCTGGCTTGACAGCGCTACATGCTTCACTTACTTCATTTGTGCCTTAACCAGAAGCTCACTGCTCTCCAGTTTAATTAGGCAAGCAGTCATTTAGAGCAGGGTGAGGGTCTAGCCCACAGACCAGTGTGTTATATAACTGATTCTAGTATCAGCCATGATTTCTAATGCCTGTTGAAGCCTGTGTGCTTAATCTGCATTTGGATTTTGTTTGGATTTTCGTAGTTTTACACTGTATTATCAACAAAGTTTTCACTAATCCACTGCATAATGTATTTACTACCCAGAAAAAAAAGAATCTTACAAGAACGACACATTAAATCCAAACACCATGTAGAAATAAAACAAAAAAATCATAGTTCGACATCAATCTCTGCTGCTCTGATGGTGCAGCGGTAGAAATGTTTAATTTAACTGAAGCATCTGTGTGTATGTGTGTGTGTATTAAATGTCTATGACTGCTGTGTGTTAGCAGTCAAGGGTCAACGTTGGCATGGCAGCCACTTCCTATCAACCTGAGAGAGCAGAGTGATAAGAGAAGAAGCAGGACGAAGAGGAGTAGATGTATGATGTCAACTCCCTCTTCATCCTTCATGCCGTACCTCTTTCGCTCACCTTCATATAATACTTTATGCACAACCAGCAGTTTGCTGCATTCACAAACACTACACAAAGATTCACTTAAGTGGGAATGTGTTATTTTCCTACTACAAGTACAACTTTTCCTCACCCTTTCCTTCATTCTTTCTTGGCTTCCATTCTGCCACAGGTTATTTTGTTAGGAACACATTATGCCACATCAGTGTCAGCTATGCTTCTTTGTAGAGAGTTAGAAAGTTTACCTAAGGGTGAATGTCACTTCCCTAGCCTATGTGTTTTAGCCTGCAGAAAGTTGAAATGGAGTATTGCTGTTTTTGTGTGCGCAGTTCACTTCCAGTACCCAGGGTTGTAAAGAGACGTCCACAGTGTTTGACACTGATCTGACCAGTCAGTGTGCAGACGCAGCACTGCATGCCTCAGCTGTCCCTCACAAACACACAGAAAGACACACACACACTTAACACAAACTTGGTGAGGTAAAATCAAAAAGTGGCATCATCTTATCATCTGGAACTAAACGGCTTGTGTTGCATCAGACCATTGTTTTTCTGCAGCGCAGTCATCCTGTCACTGACCAAGTGTCTCACGTGGGTAGCCACGTCTGCCTATTACTAATCTGATAACACTCCACTTGTTTGGCCCCGGAGCTGGAGAGTTAGTCTTTCAATAACATCATCCCTAACCTCTGGGCAGCTCACACGTATTGGTGTGCAATTGTGTCCTCATGCTGATCGTCTGTGTCTTGCTTATGGCTGACATTGCTCCAGTTAAAACTGGTGAAAGTCACAGTCATCTGAGACTGCAATTACACGTCTGTTCCCATGCTGATGCAATGTTTTTAATCACATTAAAAGCAATATTATGCATTGCATTGTAGGAAGGTTTAGTCAGGACAGGTCAAGGTTTTACCACCTCAGAAAAGAGATGTCGCTGAGATGAGATTGTCAAGTGTAGTCGATGAATGGACAGTCTGCTTCCTTACTATTTTATTTACATCCTAGAGGTGTCTTATCTTTCACCACGTAGGGTTTCAGCTTATATAATTCAACTTCCTTCTCATGTAATTGAAGCATATACACATCTTTGGGAGTCATTTACCTGCCACATGGGTCTTCCTTCAGACAGTCAAAAAATATGTTGTAGTATTTTTCTATAATTTGGGATAGCAGTGTTCTAGTCTTGTGAAGTCTTCTTTTGGGATCTACTGAGTGGAAAAAACAGCAAAACAAAACAACTGCTTTAATATGCAGAAAAGTGCACTACTTTTTTGCCATGTCTAGCAGCTTCATCCCCATCACTCCCCTCCTCCCTATGTTACCCTGTCTTCTGTCTTTGCAGCATGACTGCAGTGTGAGTCACGCAGTCACCCTCTGTCTCAGTCAGATATAGACAGACGCATTACCCTCCTGGGACAACATGGTGGAGCTCACCAGGGCAACAGTGTTTTTATTCTACTGTATTATATGCAAGAGGGTGAGGGTGGGTGGAGGAAAAGGAGGAGGGAACTGCAAAGGCAGTGTCAGGACAGTGAAGGGAGGACAAATCATTTTAAGCTGAACTGGACATGTCAGGACAAGAGGATGAACTTTGGGTACGAAGAAGCAGAGTTGTGGGATGATTGGAGTGGGGTTGGGTGGGGTGCAGGGATGTATAAATACACATTAGTGTGTGCATGAGTGGGTGTGCTCTGCTGTAAGGAGATGAAGGCCTTACCTCTCCCCGGGGGTTTGATTGGTGGTCTTAACAGATTTTACCCAAGGGCAAAAATCCTCACTCATTTCCTCCATCATCTGTACATCCTGACAACAAATCTTGGAAGTTTACCCCTTAATATGTGGATTAGGGAGGGATGTCAAAACATCTCTCTTGCTTTCTTCCCTGTATTTATTTAACTGTTTGTGTCTCTATAAAATTAAAAGACACTAATAATGCATTGCCTTTGTATACGTATTTCCCTGGTTGTACTGGATCTATACAGAGAAATGATGACATCCTGCTCTGTCTCCTAACATGCTCCCCTCCTACCAGCCAAATGTTCATTCTGCTGGCCTGCAGGTCAGCGCTGACTTTTGTGAGGTCATGTACTGGGGAGCTCAGCAGTTTTGCCTGCTTCGCCCATAAGGGTGACGTAAGACCAGAGTTTGTCTCTGTCTACATGCACACTGTGTGATGCATTGAATTTCATCGCACTGCAGCAACTTTTTCAGGTCAACAGTCTTAGTTTATTTGTCAGGAAGGTAAATTACCATCCAAACATTTATTTGTACATGTCAAAATAATGACTATCAAAGAAAGGAATGACAGAAAATATATACTATATACACACACAGCAGTGGAGGAAGGTAACATGCAGGATATGTAGTACACATTTCTATGGGCATTAATTTAATTGAATTATTAAACTGCAGTAAACTCCTTTTACCAGAGAATGGATTTTTAGCTCATCCATTAATGCTGTTTTTATTGCATGAGCAGCAAGAATTCAGCCCAACTAATAACCTTCAAATGCTCCCCAATGGTTGAGTTAAAGAGGTCATCCAATCACAGGCAAACAAATAAAACAGTTTAGCTAATACAGTGTCAATGAGAATCCACCAGGTGTGCTCCTGTGATGGCATTAGACTATGCCAGTGATTATTCTGAGAGCTGTGACACTAATCAAATCAGAAAAATCCACAGAAAAAAAATTTATATTTTGATGCTCTTGCTGCCTTTAGCATTTATTATGAAGGTTTTAGTGTACAGCGGCTGCATTTTCTCACGAGTTACAGCTTTTCTTTAAAGTTGAAGACTTGCCAGCTACTTCGAGTGCCAATTATATGTTGTGTGTTTGATGTGTCAAGTGTGGGAATTAGCTGTTGTCAGAGGCAGAGCTCTCCTTGTCTGGAGAGTATTGGATAACTGTTTGGCTATATTTATGCACTTGGATTGTTCTTTGGTTAAATTTTGCCATTTAATGTTCTTATGTTTACACACAATACATAATTCTGTAGTGTACACCCTTAGAAGTAAACACCACATTTTCCAGGGTTATGTGAGTTGAGTGGGATGCTTTTCACACTGCTTTTGGTCTCACAGTTGTCATGTTCCTCCTTGTAATACTAATCGCATTACTAACTAATCTCACTAACAGGTATTCCTTTGTTGTTGTTGTTGTTTTTTTCTGTTGCTGTGCTGCTGCAGTCTCCAACCAAGTGGTACATGAAGCTTGTGCCTGTAAGTCAACTAATCATAGCCGCTCTCTTTTTATCTTTGTGTCCATAGTGACTGTCTCTTCCCCTCCTCCTCCATCGTTCTGTCTCATTTTATGTCGTGTAAATCAACCTGTGACTGTTACAAAGCACAGCCATTCTCCCTTTTCCTCTTCATGTTCACTGTATGCTGTTTGTAGTCTAATGTAATTTCAAGTACTAAAGGCCATGGATGATATTATAAATCTATTATCCTATTATCCTTTTATGTTCCTTACAGTCTCTGTTATAGGCTCTCCTGCATGTACAGTTAAATCTCATGACATCCAAATACAAATAATACTGTGTAAAAGTAACTTCCCTGTGTCTGGTAATGGGAGGCTTCCCGAGGCACCCTGTGGGAGTCACTGTAGGGATCTCAAGGGATTAGGCAAAAATGAAAATGAAAAAAAAAATTATTAGATTTCAGAAACTGGATGTCTGGGGGCATTTTTGGTATTAAATGGTCTTTGTGCCAGCGCTCACCACAGCCCATCCTGTCAATTCTTTTTGCTCAAACATGGTTTGAGGGTTGAGAGGGTGATTGAATTTGTATAAAGACTAAACACACAAGATGATAACTTGAGTCTGTTCTACTGCCTTGTTCGTTCTCACAATGGCTGTTGTAACCTTTCAATAGTCTTAGTACAAAGTCTTCTTCTCTGTAATTGAATAGAAACATTTTACCACAGAAACGAAAGGGCTCGAGAGCCATTTAATTACCTTCATACATGAATAAATCTAATTGAGCTTTCTGAGTGTGGCTGCTTTAAAGATACAGCTATTTGGAAGGTTACTAATGCTTATTTTAGTAGCTATTGTAAATGAATGGAAAAGGAAATGCAAGAACAAATCTGGCACAATATTCAAGGAAATGCTGCACTGGGTGTTTTGGTTTATGGTGTTTTTATGGTACGCAGGCTCGCTACAGGAAGGATCAGGCCTCGACCCAGTCAGCTCCCTGGATCCCCCCAGTGGACAACCTGCTAAAAGACAGCACAGACGGCTCGGCCCTGGGTGCACTGCTGCACTTTTACTGCCCTCAGCTGCTATCATTGGATGGTAAGGAACAGGCATGGTATGTGGGCGGAGGGCATTTGCAATTGGACTTGGCTGAACGAGTAATTGTGTGTGTGTATTTAGTCTGCAGTTTCAGTACAAAGCGACCAGAATTTATTGACCTACAAATCATCTTCAAGTGTTTCTTAAGCTGCTGAACTCTCCAACATCAAACTTTATTCTTTAACATCATAGAAAATATGTTGTTTTTTTAGCATAGATACTGTGTTACAGGGTATATTTCTGTGTCAGTCTGCTCCCTGCCTCGTAACTGTTCATTCAATAGATCAAAGATCAGTCTAAAACAATAGAAGCAATGTAATCACATCACATGCTGATCACTCCCACACCTTATATCCACATTTATTTGCCTAAACTGAACAAATCACAGAGAGAAAAGATCAATCATTTGTGCATTAGCATATAGCTCTGCTCATTAGTCTAGTCTAGATAAGACAAAAGGCCACTGATGTAATTGGTCAGACCTTCACTAAACTTAACACTTTGAACACATCAGCAGTTCCAGAAAAGGTACAAGTCATCTCTGGTCTAAATGAATTAGCATCATCGCAGTTAAAAACCACTGAGGCGGACGTTAGAACCACAACAGATTCAGTCATCAAATTTGTACTGACGCCACACTCACCCTGACACCTGATGGCTCCCTCTGCCCTCCCAGATGTCTGTCTGAAAGAGAATATGAGTCTGGCTGATCGACTGTACAACCTGCAGCTCATACAAGACTTCTGCAAAGACAACCTGAACAGCTGCTGCCACTTCAGCCTGGAGGACATGCTCTACGCCTCCTCCACCATCAAGGTACTGCTCAAACCTGGCTGTATTTACTTCCTTTCATTAACACCTTTTCAGTGATTACAAGCTTTTGTTGGGTGTAGTTGTTGTGCTGTGGTCACAATACTGAAAAGACATCTGTTAGATTTTAAATGGCTGAAACTGTGTAGATACAGTAAGGACCTCACATGGAATCCAGATCCAATCCAGAATTGTGATTGATTTATAAAAGAAAAACTACTCGCTAATGTCAGTTTGACTTGGCTCCGGTGCTAAGTAGATGATTATTTCCACAAACATTCATTGATATGTTTTTCAACAAAAGTGATTAGAAATCCATATGGTGTGGTCCATCCAGTCAGAGGGGCTAAATGAAACAGGAGAAACAAGCTGCACTGTAGGTCAGTGTGGTGAGTCATGCTGTGGAAAAACCTTTCAATCCAAGCTCTCTGTCTTCACCAACCACAAGCCTGCAGAGCTCCACTAAGACTGCTCTCAGAATGTTTTTATTATTATTTCCTTGTCTTTCTTTTATTGCTGTCCTTAAATTTCTTTTCCATCTGTTTGTTTTCTGTCTGTCTTTATTTCTTTGCTAATTCCTTTCTCTTTTTCCTGAACTTTGCTATTTTTTCTTTCATTTTCCCCCCTTTCACTCTCAGCTTAGCTCGGTTTTAACACATATACTTAATTCATTTCTCTCTCTCATGCCCATAACACCTCTGTGTGCACGTATGTATGTGTACATGGTATCAAGATTGGCAACTACTGTAGGTCTATAAATGAATGTTGCTGTTGGACAGGATCTGTAGATCCTGCATTTCACATTAAGGTCACTCCCTGCTCAAGTTTTCTTTTTTTACTATTTATACTGCAAGCTTTTAGAATCAACCACCCATTTTGTAAAGAATCTATATCAGTTCAGAAACATTTATTTGTGGTTCTGTTTTCTTAGTTGCCGCTTGCCCTTTTCATCAAATTGTCATCATGGTTACCGAAGCCCACAATTCCACAACACTCCCAAAACAGGACTTTATTTTTCTTATAAAAGACTTGCTTTTGTCTGGTGGTTTGATGCAGCTGTCCTTCCCTCTTGCTGCTGTTTTTTTCCCTGTTTGTCCGTGTGTTTTGCGTGAGAGCCGTAAAAACAAAGTTGATGTGTGTGGATGACTTTAGCGGACTATCACCTCAGCACGTCAGGGCTGTTGTTCTCAGTATGTCAGGGCTGTTGTTCTCAGCACAGGCAGGATGCAGGTCACTGAAAGGACAAACCACAGAGTGACTGCACGTGTCTTAAACCTTAACATGTCCAGTTTCAGTGTGTTGCCAGCCTGTTCTTGAGAGGCTACTATCACACAAAGCCACAGTATAATGATTGAAAAAACAGAAGCTTTCAACCAGCTGTGCTCATGTCAGTAATGATGGTATTAGAATACACTGTAATGAAATATAATCAAATCAAGGCTGCAGCAGTTATGCCTCATTTTGCACCAAATTGCTGAAAATGTTATCCACCTCAAAGCGCACACACACACACACTATTGACTGTGTGCTGTGAACCAGCCTGTAGCAGTATTTTTGCTGACACTGAGTTTAGGGGGGGGGATAAAACATTCCCAGCAGGACAGAGTTATTGCCGTGAGAGAAGCACTGCAGCCAGAACTGCACACAGAACCGGTTAGATTCAGTAACCTTGACCCAGTTTTCAGGCAGTCACATCCTCAGCGGCTGTATGTTGTGGCACGTCACACTAATGGAGACCTCATTATAGAGATGGAGCCTAGACAACAGAGGGGAGGGGATGTGTGAGAGGTGTTGATGTGGAAGAAAATGGAAACTAGAGAGAAGAAGGAGCGATAACAGAAACAATTAGAGAGGAAGTGAAAGGAAAAGAGGGGCAGCATCAAGACCACATTCACACCTAAAATGTTCCTGTGCTAATTCTGCCATCTGATATAGGGATGATTGATCAATTTGCTAATTGTTTTCTTAGTTTATTGTCTGAATGAAGAGATGTGTTTTCTTAGTGCTAAAATCCAATAGCAGCCAATAGCTCTAAAGATCAGTAGACTTCACAAGTCCTTCTCCTAAGGCTCCTATTCTAGAAGGGTTCAACCAATAGGCTGGGTTCAAGGTGAGGTTCTCACTTTACCAGTGGGTCTATGTCCTTAGCCTCACAGACTCAGATACTGAGACAAGATTGCAATTTTTTATGACATTGAATGAAAGGTTTTAAAATATAGGAAAGGTTCAGAGTGCATCTGCTTAATAGGCAGTAAAAAGCATATCAGTTAAAATGCTATAGCGTGGCTGTAGCTGCTGTGTGTGATACAATTTAAGATATTATCAGTCATAAAAAATCAGAAGCAGACATTTGGAATTTAGCCCAAAGCCTTGCAGTGTGAACATTTAGAAATGGTGCCATCTTGCCCACACACCAGGCAGTCTGGCATCTTCATGTTAGGTTTCATGTGTCGGTTTGTGGTTGAATTTGGTCTGCACATAAAAACCACCAGAATTAAGGGTCCCCTCTAAAAGGTACATCCCATTCAGTATCACTCTTTATTATGTTAAGTATACATCAATAAGGGACAATACACTCACCCTCAAAGCCATACATTGCATACATTACTTTGTCCCATTCTCTCCCTAATGGACACCGGGTCAGTAAATCACGTCAGCCCACTCCCATTTACCCGCTCTACATTTAATTAATTTACAGCCCATCTAAATTACCATCTGTGGATCCAAGACAGAGAGATGAAATTTACCATCTCAGGGTTTTCACCATCAGGAGGTCCGTAGCAGACATGCTGAGGTTGCCCTGAGGAAGGCAATTAACACACTTACGGTAATTTACAAGCTGCCTCTTCAACACGGTCCTCAGTTAGTTAGCCATTTATCTTTAACCAGATTACTGAAAGCCTTCAATGAAGGATAGTTGTTCCATTTTGAGATTTAAACAGTCTGGTTTGCTGTATGATTCAAAGATTACATCGCATTTTACTGATACTAGAGCAACTCTCAACTGAGTATTTCTTTTCCTAAGATCACCAGCAGGTCAAGGATTCCAGGGTCATGTGAAGTTCAATTTATTTTTTCTAGACTAATAGTGTAAGCTCAGGTTTTTTAGCCGGCTGCTGACAACAAGCTGATAAACTTGGCATTAAATCAAACAGTGGGTTTTGCAGATTGGAGTGAGTGTCCACTTGGCCGCAGGACCTAGATCCTTTAATCAACCCTCTGGCTCAGTGATTGTTGAGATTAAATGGCCTCTGACTTCTCAGCGTGTGGCTCGGCCTGACGTCTGCTGATTTCAATAACATAATTCGTAGTGTGCATGTAGCGTCATTTTTATGCACTCAAGCTCTGTACAACCTCAGTGCAGCAGAGTTTTTCACACATCATGTGTAGCAAATACAGGTTAAAGAGGGGAGAGATAGGGAGGGAGTGATAGTGTCTATCCATGAGTGGATTAGCTTCCCACCCCACACCACTGCCACCACCCTCCACCCCACACCACCGCCATCACCCTCCACCCCACACCACCGCCACCACCCTCCACCCCCCCTCAAGTCTGAGCTGTCCTCTAGTAATCACCAATCAGGTTTTCATTCTGAGACTCGTATACTCAAATCTCCAAACAGCCAGATTTGGCCGTGCTGCAGACCTGGCAGCACACAAAGTAGTAATACCAGTCAATGGGGAGAAAGGTGTGGCGATGGTGCAGTGGTTGGTTGGATGTTTAGGGGTGTGTGTGTGTATGTGACTGCTGCAGGGGGCATTAAGCTCTAACACTCACACCTGGTGTGTCAGTAGTAGAAGTCCGACGAACAGATGGAGAGACAGAAGTAAGGTTGGGTCGCCGCCACCAATCTGGACAGGACAGATGAAGGGAGATTTTTGTCTTTCTTTCTTTCTGTCTTTATTTTATTTTTTTTCTCTGTTCTAATTCACTGAGGAATGCTTCACATGCTGAACAAGCCAAAAGGTAACCAGAACTGCTTGATTTGGTTAATTTCTGTAGTATTTCTGACCCCAGATTAGATGTGATTATAAAATATAGTCAGTAAATTTACAGCTTGCAATGTTTTATTTAACTTGAATAACTTTGTTAACAATCTGTTCTACTGCCTTGTACACCTACAGAAGAATCAGTCATTGCAGACATGGCTGTTCAGATTCTTGCAGCTCTGCACATGAGTTATGGTGGGATTTTAAAAAAAATGTATAAAATGGTGCAGGAACACCCGTGGTAGACTGGTGTTAATTGCCTCTGCCCCTCTGTGTGTGGCAGTTGACGTGTGCATTGGTGGCTGCTGGGTCCAGCAAAATGTTGCTGATGAGGTGAATCAGGCATCTTTAGAGTTGAGCCATGCACAATTGTCTTTTGTCTGGAGACCACAGACTGAGGGCGGGGAGAGCGGCATGCTTCCTCAAGGTCACTCCTGCTTCAGCACACTTACTTTGCATATGTATGTGCTCAGGTGCTGCTATGTTCACAGTGAAAATAAAAAAGGTCAGATTGGCAGCTTTGTTTCTTGAGGTATTTTTTAAAAAAAAGGATATCTGTTTACATTGTAAAATAAATCATAAGTTTAACATTCTCCAAGATGATGAGAGAATTCATATCTGTGTAAAATAGTGTGTCATTCTTTCATGATTGCTCTGAATGATGCACCTGTAATAGGGTTTCATTGTGCACACATGCTCCTTTGTTATAGGGCAACAACCAAGGGTTCTTTAAACAAAAATGACTTCAGATGGATTTTTCAGTCCATTGTCCTCCCGCAGTTTGACCTCCCGTTGCATATTGACCTGATTCAGACGTGACCTGGCAGTGTCAGAGACCCCACCAACATTCCTTACTGGGTCTAATTCAGGTTGGCTGGTGGATTGCATGCTGGTGACTGTGAACAGAAAAAAAATAGCTGACCTCTATTTTATAAATGAGGTTAATGCTTTAATCACTGCTCTCTCAGAGCACAGGTACTGTTCACACTATTATGTTATTAGATTACTTTCTTCTGCGTATTAATCATCATGCTGATGGATATAATATCTTTGTTAAGAAATCCAGAATCATCAACTGTTAGCTTACCTTGACAAAGAGAATGCTAAATATGTATGTTGGTAATTCGTTTAAGCTATAAAAATGGTACTCTGTGAATTGGAGCAGGCTTTGTGAATTATTTATATGTGGAATGGAAAATGCAAGTATACATTGATCTCCTCGTTTTACCAGTAGGGCATCAACAGAGACACCTCCTGGAGAAATGAACACACTACATGTGTTCTTGTGGATAGTTCGGCCATGTCTCTCTTTGAGCCGAGTTATTGAATCTAACCCAATGTCCTTGTGTGTTTTTCTTCACCAGAATAATTACCTGGTATTCATGGCAGAGCTGTTTTGGTGGTTTGAAGTCGTGAAGCCGTCTTTTGTGAAACCAAGAGTGCTGGATAACGAAGCCATAGGCAAGTCTACAACCAAACCAAACTTTTGTAGGAGGAAAATATATTAATGTATTGTGTTGTTAGCCATTGTAAAAACCACAGTGTTTGTCCCCTCAGAGTCCTCATCCTTGTTGAAGAATATACCCACCATCCCCATCTCCAAGGCAACTAAGAGGAGTTTCATGGAAAGACCACCAAGTCCTGAAAGACCAAGGTATGGCTGTCCAATTTCAATTAAAGTTAAAATTATTACTAATTACTTTATTATATAAAAATTATGCATTGTGATTTATGTCATTTCTTTTTCTATAGTTTACCACTCCGGCCCCAACCTCGAAACTCAGGTGATTATCACTTTATCATTTACCAAAATATTAGGTAGAAAAAAAATAAAAATTGAATTAGTTATGGATACAGGATCTTGTGTTTTGATTTTTACTTTGCTCTTTGTGGAATTTAGGAGAGATCAAGAGATCAACATCAATGTCCTTTGTTGATGGCAACCTTGGAACCTGGCCCAAAGAGAAAAGGTTAGTTGATTTTTTTTTGTCCAGTTAATGTGCTGCTTACCGTATTTGAAATAGTCAGATACGTCTTTAATTGCAACTTCTTGTTGTTTTCTCCTGAAGGTCTGGGCCTTACGGTGTGTCTTTCGACATCCCCTTTGACAAAGAGGAGTCTACTCCTGCCCCTCTTTCCTCCACACGTGGCATGGTCAGGTCTGTCAGCACAGATGATGGTTCTGGTTTCAAGGTCCACCACATGCCCCGCGGAATGAAGCGCAATCTGTCCTTCCAGCCAGTGAATGGTCAGAGTATCGGCATTGAGGAGGAAGGCTGCCCAGACAGCCTTGCTGGCATGGAACCTAACAGGCGAACATACCCCAACGGACTTGGAAGTGTCATGGCAACAACCCCCTCCATGGAGGAGGCTCTTCAGATAATCCACAGCCCAAATAGGCCGCCAGTGGAAGGCACCAAGAACGGTTTCTTCCTGCACAGTCAGGGCCAGGGTGCTGGTGTCAGTGGATTGGAACCAGTGTCAGAATTGGACTCTAAAGGCCCTCTGAGCACTACAGACACAACAGAGGTTGACACCGGCATCCATATCCGAACAGAGGACATGCTGGATGAAGACTCATCTCTGAAAGACTGCTCTGTGAACATGGAATTGGACATGGACACACCAAGCCCCTGCCCAAGCAGCCAGAGCAAATCTCCCTCAGGTGTGAAGATGACCAGCTTTGCCGAACAGAAATTGAAGAAGCTCAATCCATCAGCTCCAGACTCTGGCAGGGGTAGCAGTACCTCCCTGAAGACCACTCCGGAGGGCTCTGAGTTTGGCCTACCATTATCTGTCTCCTGGGCCCCGACCCCTGAGCACAGCCCCATCCACCATCAAACCACACCAACACTTCCTGCTCAGGCACCACCCACACCTGTCCAGCTTCCACCCAACGACCCTGCTCAAGTGATGGCCACAGAGATGGTGCAGCTGAGGATGAGGCTTGAGGAGAAACGGAAAGCTATTGAAGCGCAGAAGAAGAAAGTGGAAGCTGCTTTTACTCGGCATCGGCAAAAGATGGGGCACTCAGCTTTTCTCAATGTGGTTAAAAGAAAAGGCGACGGGGCTGCTAGCGGAGAGGAAGGAGAAAAGACAGAGGGAGAAGGAAAGTCAGCAAGTCCCACCTTTAAATTTGGAAGGAGTAAGGCTGACACTCCTGATGGTGCAGAGCAAAGCAGCACAGCATCCTGTTCGCAGAAGTCACCTGGTGCAGGTGAAGAAGGTGGACAAAGCCATCCTCAGCTAACTGAAGTGGATCTCACAGAGTACACGCGTTCAATTGAGAAACTCAACCATTCTTTAGCCTTCCTCCAAACTGAGATGCAGCGATTGGCTCAGCAGCAGGAAGTGATAATGGCCATGAGAGAGCAACAGCATCAGCAGGCATGGGTCATCCCTGCTTCACATACAAACCCCTCGCCACAAAAACACAGTCGAGCTGTCACTCGATCCTCAGGACCCTCTTCTCCTGCCGACTCCCCTCGTTCCACCCACCGTTCCCCAACCAGCATTAAACGCAAATCTGCCTCCTTTCACTCACGTAATCCTCGCACTGCTCGACCCAACGAGCTCAAGCTGACTCCCTACAACCGCGTCCTAACTGCCCCGCAGTCTGTCGACAGCATCCCAAGGCTACGGAGGTTTTCCCCTTGCCAGCCCCTGGCAAGTTCCTTTGTCTACATGGGGGAGAAACCAGCAATTACCAGCCTAGATACAGTAGCCACAGATGGAGATAAAAACAAAGAGAGAGAATCACTCCTTTCCCCAGAGAGGGAGCTAGTGAGCGAATGTGTAGCCAACTCACCCTCTACCTCCCCCAGGCTGCACAACAAAAGAAAGCAAACCGAATTAGATACGAACGTCCAAACCCAGGAAATAGGAGCTCACAGCCAATCCAAGACCACTGACATAGAAACAGATGACCAGACATCAGCTGTAGAACTGAAGCCTGCCATAGAGTCAACATTCCCTGAAGTTCTGGCCCACCCTGTGGTAGAAACATTTACTGTGACTCCCACAAAAATCCCTTCTCAGCCAGAACCTTTTTTCCAAGGCAAAGGCAGCTTGATTGAGGTTCCTCTGTCAGTTGAGAAGCCACTGGATGATCTGACAGTTGATGATGCTTTGGAGATGCAGCAAGAAAATGTGGAGGGCCAGGATGATGAACAGAAGATTTGCAGAGGTTTCTTTTTTAAGGTAGGGCTGGTAATTTAAAGATTGAAGTCTTACATTACACGACAAGTGTTTTCTTTTCTTTTTTGAAGTTGCACCAATTTACAAGAGGCCAGATACAAAGCACATACATCAAGCTACATTGCATAAAAAGTCTGGGTCGCCTTCAAATGCATCAGTGCAGTGCTGTGGAAAAAAAAGCAAATATACGTTGTATCACCAAATTTTATTTGAAAACAAACATCCTTGTTCCTAACTTGAGATAAGTAATGGGTCTAGAAACACATGCCGGCTGAGGACAGTAATCTGACTGTAGTCTGTAATAAAGCTGTTATCTGCTGTCTGGGCTTCGATGTAGGTCAGAAAAGTGGGGCTGCTGTGAATAATTCAGGCACAGCTGTGGAAATGCAGGGTTGGAGAGGAGTTGACTAGATTATGAGAGTGGATACTGAGTGATGAGAAATGAATGTTCACATGGATAAACCCTAGATAAAACCAATTTGTATTTCAGTTAGAAACAAATATATTTAAATTACTTTTGTAGCTGTGTATCAGTTTAGTAAAATCATGATGTTTTTATAATCAAAAGAGAAGAGTTTATTGCATAACAGTCTAGAAAAATTACAGAATTTAAAATGTATTATTACAAATGAGAGTTGACTTTTCACAACATCCAGTTTTGGTTTATCTCATTTATGATTTTAGAATAGATAAAAGGGGTTTTAGAAGTATATATTTATCCTCTACCAGCTTTGCATCACAATATTTAGTTTGCTTAATGAAAATAAAAAAAAAGAAAATAGTTTAAATTAATCGATCAAGTTTTATTAGGCATAGAACGCCTATAATCTCAGATACTGTAATGTGCTTTTTCCTCAGGAGGAAGGAAAGGCAGAAGAGAACATGGCACAGAAGAGGGCCGTTCTGCTGGAGAAAAGGATGAGAAGGGAGAAGGAGAGCCAGCAGAGGAAGATGCAGCTGGAAGCTGAGCTTGAGCACAAGAAGGAGGAAGCTCGGTATGTAGTTGTGTGTTTTTTACTATTGTCAACGCAAAAGCGGGTCTAGTTATCTGATAACTTGTCATATCCCTGTCCAAAAATCTCTCCTTCCATCCCTCTGTCTCTTCAGTCTTAAAGCAGAAGAGGAACGCATCAGGAAGGAGGAGGACAAGGCCAGGAAGGAGTTCATCAAGCAGGAGTACCTCAGGAGGAAGCAGCTGAAGCTGATGGAGGACATGGACACTGTCATTAAACCTCGACCGGCCAGTGGGGCCAAGCAGAGGCGAAGCCGACCCAAGTCTATCCATCGTAACAGCATCGATTCTCCCAAAACACCTGTCAGAGCTGCCACAGGTAACCATGGAGATGACCCTCACTCAGAGAGGTCAAGCTCATCCCATCTGTCAGATCATCGTCCCCGCATCACGCTCTGTCTTGTGCCACCTGAGAACGGGATATACAGCCAGCTTCGTCACATGGCTACTTAAATTCTGTACATTGTTCTTGCTTTGAAATCGAAAACCAGGGTTAATTTCTGGTTAAAATTGAACTTGTTATACTGAAGGAGCAATGCAGCACTTGTGTGTGTGTTTTATGTGTAAATGTCATTAAGCCTCATATAACGTGATGATCCGAGGCTGCGTTGCTCTGCGAGAGGGATGGCACAAAGCAGCAGACAGGCAGTCTTGTGATGTTTCCATTCGTGGTGTTGGTGTAATCATGACATGCTGTGCCACATATCGTTGTCTTACATCCAGGTTCACGCCAACGTGTCTTTTCAGTCTCCAGCTTGTCCCTCGCCTCGCTCAACCTGGGAGACAGCGACAGTGTGCACTCAGAGAAGAGAACGCCAAGGTGAGATTTGCAAGTCTAGAAGTGCTGGTACGATATTATGATGAATACTTTTGTATATTTTTGGACACACAGCTCTGTTTCATTCAGTGAGATGTAATGTTCAAAAATCTGAAAATGTATATGTGGGGAAAAGTCGTGTATTCTTGACACCCTGCTTATGCTGTAAATAATTTATCATCAGTTCACTTGCTTTGAGAATTACAGTCTCTAAGCCCCCATAAATGAGCATTAAATCCCTGCATAATACATGGAGTAAATTCACATTAGGACAGAAAATGGGTGCTGCTGTGCTCGCTAATGTAAATGAAAATGTTATGCATTAACAGGCAAAGAAACACCTGCTGTGTCATGTATTTGAGTGCACATCTCGTCTTACTAACAGTTCTCACATCTATTTCTTTCTTGTTTTTTTTTTTACTACTTTCTTTCCGACTGTTTTACATATGTCAGAAGTTCTAGTTTAGCCTCTGGCAGTCTCTTCTTCTTTCTGAGCTCTCCTAAACAGAGAAGGAGAAGGTTAGTTTCTGCTCTGCAGTCAAATCCTAAGGCGCTTCTTCACGCTATCCTGAGCCCAATCCTGCACTGAAACCCTTACCTCACAATGGGTTTTATGAGGGATTGACTGAGCACTTGAAGCCAAAGCAACATATTTTTCTCCCTTTTAAAGATCCTCATAACTAACTTCAAAGCGCTGGTCTAATGCTATGCTTACACACACACTCTCTCTCTCTCACTGTGCCTTCCTCACCAATTTACACTCCTGTTCTGGTCTCTTCACACCTGATAAAACATCAAAGTGAAGATGTGTGCACAAAAAAATCCAACTTATCAAGTCATTGACCCTATTGTGTATTAAAATTATTTACTGTGATCTGATCCTATTGTGAGAATGAATGCTAAAATGACTTGTTAATGTGGGCACAAAAAGCACCATAAGCACACTTAGAGCTATGTTGGCTTTAGTTGCTCTTACTGTACTATCTTGATTGTATAAATAAAATAGATGGATTTTTAAATGCCTTATAATTCCACCTGTGCTTTCAGAAAATTCAGAATTAATGCATTTCCTGTCTTTCAGTAAAAAAAGAGCAAGTAAACGCCAAGTGCTGTGCTACGATTGATCAGCCTGTTTTAATGAAGTTAAATGCACTAAACTGCACTAACCACCTCTGCTTGCAAGCTTTGCTGCTTTACTACTTACTTTACATGAAACCCCTACCTTACCTTTTGAGGCCCTGCCCTTCCTGCAGTGTACTTCTGCTGTATGTTCAAAAAACAAAAGCACACATGCTGAATTTGTGTCTGTGTGTGTGTGTGTGTGTGTGTGTGTCTAGGCCAGACTCTGCAGATGGCTTCCTGTCCCCAAGCCGCTCGAGCAGCAGGAATGGAGAAAAAGACTGGGAAAATGGATCTACCACTTCCTCAGTTACATCCAACACAGAGTATACTGGTAGGGTTGCTTTTTTTTAATCAGTATTGGTCATGATCATGTGATAAAATCTGAGACCAATGTATAACACACATATTCTGTGTCAGCAGAAATCTTCATACATGATTCATGAAAAGAAAACAAGTGTAAAAATAGGGAGAGAAGTCTTTTCATTGAAATAACTAGAGCGGTTGCTATGGCAACAGTCTCATCACATTTTTTTCTTCCCCCAATTGTTTTTTTATTTTTAATCAGGACCAAAGCTGTACAAGGAACCCAGTGCCAAATCTAACAAGCACATCATCCAGAATGCTCTGGCCCACTGCTGCCTCGCAGGCAAGGTTAACGAGGGGCAAAAGAACAAGATCCTGGAGGTAACAGCATGGAGCATTCACTCTGTTTCAAACACGACTGCATGCCACGTAAATTCATATTTAAACCGACACAGGACTTTTAACTTGTCAAGAGATCACAGTTACAACAGCAGCAGCAACAAAAAGACAGTCCAAAAAGAGAGAGGAACAGGCAAACAAGTGACAATGGGACAACACAGTCTAAATACACTCAGGAAGAGTCATTGGTAACAGGTGAAACCAATCAGGGGCGGAGCAGCAAGAGCCTGACAGGAAGTAAAGCAATACTTTCAGAATATAAGCTGATGTTACCTTGTCATATATACTCTGAATTTATCTTTATACAACATATAAGTAAACATGCAAGAAGTTTTCTATTGACATGGGAAAGGGGAATCACAAATAGGACTTGTTCATATTAAAAGCCTTGTTCTCTGAGGTATATACTACAATATAAGATTACATTTTGTTCTGACAAAAAAAGATGTCACTGCATAATCCAGTGAATCTGTTCTACAATACAATGTGTAAGAATACACAAAATAAGTCAGCTGGTCTTATAACCCTTTGTTTTACCTTAAGTAAACTGTATGTGACCTTCATATATAATTAACATTTCTCTCTTGAACCTTTTAAGGAAATGGAGAAATCAGAGGCCAACAACTTTTTGGTTCTGTTCCGAGATGCCGGCTGCCAGTTTCGCTCTCTTTACACTTACTGCCCTGAGACAGAGGAGATTAACAAGCTGGCGGGTATCGGCCCCAAGAGCATCACGCGCAAGATGATCGACGGCCTCTACAAGTACAACTCGGACAAGAAGCAGTTCAGTCAGATACCAGCTAAAACCATGTCAGCCAGTGTGGACGCAGTGACGATCCACAACCACCTCTGGCAAACCAAGAAGCCAGCCACTCCTAAAAAAGTAGTGCCTGCCCAGTGCTAATGGAACTTGATACTCGGAGTATTACCACCCTCACCCATCCCCTCCCCCCACCCAAGCCCCCAAATGGAACATACCCACCTGAATTTGCACTTCACTGTACATATCCATAAAGATTCAAACACCTGCAATGCCAGTTAGATGAATTCATATTTGTTTGTTTATTTATCCCCTCTCGTTGCATTCCTGTCCTTGTTTATCCTACACACTCTGGACTGGATGTGAGAAGATTATGAACAACTGGAATGTATGACACTGTTGAGGAACGATGTAAATGTAATCAGTCATGTGTTTTTTAGAGATTGTCACGTTTGAGTCAGTTTATGACGGCACGTGTGAGTGTTACATGTTTTCTATGTGCCAAACGTCAAAAAAGAGACAGTATGAATGCAAAGGTACATTTTACTCGGTACAAAGAAGCACTGAATGTTTTCGATTCATGTACAGATTGAATTTTTGTTTGTTTGAATAATCCTGTTGATGTGTGGCCTTATGGAAGTTTTGTTTTAGCGTGTGAGTGGAATGAGGTGATGGTAAAGCTCAGTAATTGGAAGAACACTTTTTTTTTCTTCATCTCTGTGGGTAAAAAAAACTGTTTGTATATTATGGTATGTTAAAAACTCCTAAGGGCCAAAAAAACATATCGCATACAGCTAGCATTAGCCACACAGTACATGTGTGTTCAGCTCAACAAAGTCAAGCGGTTTCAGCTTTTTTTCCAATGTGAGGAAGTCATTTTTAAAGAATACAGGACGTTACTCTGGATCACTGGTTCTCAACCTTGTGGGTTTATAAGACACCTGCTCGATGATCTGTGGCATAATCTACAATGTGTTGCAATACACACATTCTTTCATGTTTGTAGGAGAGTAAAAAAAGCAGTACAGTTGTTTTTAAAGGACCAGTTTGTAGGATTTTGGGAGATCTGTCTGTATATTTACCTGTAAACTGTCAAATGTGTTAGCACTAGCTTAGCATAAGCCCATCATGTTGTGCCACCATGTTTCTACAGTAGCCCAGAATGGACAAACTAAACACTTTTACACTTGAAAAAAAGGATTGATACTTGGTTGGTATGTCCAATCTTACCACTAAGCGTCACTAAATTCTGGTCACTGGTCCTTTAATCAAAACTGCCTGACAGTAAAATAAATAAATGGGCTAAATGTGCTGATTTCTTCGTATCGCTTTAACCAAAAAAAGGTTGACAACCAGTGTTACAGATCACTTTGCTGCTGGTTCACAGCAGGTTTGTGAACAAATAAAACAGTATTATTTCTTCTTCTTTTTTTTAAATCATGAAATGCACCGTATAAGATCTTTCTCTGCAGTATTTAAATTTGAGATTACACATTCTAATCATGACTGCACTCATGAAACAATGAGGCACTTTTGGTCCACCAGGCAACAAAATACAGGAAGAATAGTGCTTGTTTTCATGTGTCAATCATCATTGAAGTACTTCCAAATATATTAAAAAGGACACAATATAAAATGAGTCATTTATGCATCTGTTTGTATTCTGTATGTATTTTTTTTAATCAAGTGTCCTATGACCTAAACAAAACATTAAGCGTGTGTATTAGCTGCACATTTGTGTGTCGCCTAGAAACTCAACCTAAATAGGTCAATATTTTTCCTAGATTTATTATTTGTTTGTTATGAATACTAGAGTGAAAATCACACAATAATGCAAGGCAGACAAGGACAGATAGATCCTTGTTGCTGCATACGGGTAAGAGGCTCTCCTTCGGGTCTAATCGGTGTCTGTGGTGTTACTATTTTTGCCATCAAAATGTCAAATCAACACCATCCGCAGGTACGATTTCCAAGTCAGTCTGCTATATAACATGGTGCTTTTTGGGGGGATATTTATGACCAAAAGAGAGCATGTACATGTTTTGTTTTAATTATTGTAATTATGTATGACAGAGATAAGAAGTGTTTCTGTGAAGTTTGTTGAAAGGTTTTGTCCACAGGAGGTTCCGTCCACCTGCGTTTGGCTGTTTAAGGCCAATAGGTGAAGGACTATTTAAACTGTAATGATATTATTGTACAGTGTGTTCATGTGAGCCAGCTATTCACTATGATAAGTTTGTTTTGTCAGATGCTGTGCTGTCATTGGACATATTGCCGAACATGTAGACTCAATTTGTTCTTTTGTTTTATTTTATTTTTTTGCATTTAATAAATTCACGCATGGCCTCAGCATTCTGGTGGTATTGACTGCACATATTTAACCATGCAACATCTTTGGATTATTCATCATACACAGTGATCATGATGCAATTATTTTAATAATACAATAGAGATTGTCTCACATTTGCCTCTAAGAGATTTAGAGGAGTTCAGGGTTAACGCATTGACTGCAAGGTGCTCAGGTCCTGTGACGGCAAAACAAGCCCAGATCATCACCCCTCCACCGCTGTGCTTGGCAGTGGGTATGAGGTGTTTGAGTTTCACCAGAAGTGATGGTGAGAATTAAAGCCAATCAACTCCACTTCGGTCTCATCTGTCCATAGAACAATGTCCCAGCAGGAGTGTTGTGGTTTGTTCAGATGCTGCGAGGTCTGCTCCTGGACAGATTGACATCCACCTTGAATGCTTTCCAGTCTTTCTTAACACACACACACACACACACATATATATATATATATATATATATATATATATATATCCTAATTATTTGGAAATGGTTTGTAGAACCATTCTCCTTTTCCAATTGACACTCCAGAGCAGCAAACTGCCAAAATCTCTGCACGGCTGCTGGTGATCAGTTCATCAAGGACTGATGATTGGCAGCACCTGCTGCAGCTCAGCTTCCCTCAATGGCAGTGTAGGAATCTGCTGCTTAGTGTTACTCACATGTTTTTTGGGCTTAATTTCACAAAATAAATAATGCCAAAGTTGTAAAAAAATATACGCTTTTGTTCGTTCATGGTCCATTTTTTATCTAATACTAAGACCCACAGATGTTTTTTACAACCTCATCCAGCACTGGTGTCAGCACTCAGGGGATAAACATAAAACTATCTGGAAAGGGGTTTGGCTGATGGTGAGATGAGAAATAAGAATATTGTGAAATATAATAAATAAATATATATATATATATATATATATATATATATATAAAGATATAATAGACAACAGATCAACTGTACAAGGTGTCCTCATAGGTTTGGTCACGTGGTGTGGATTTGTTTCTTCTAAGATAAAATGACACTAATTAGTTTTCTTTATTTATGTTAAGTTTAATATTATTAGTATTGTGGTATTTAGACACTGCGAGCAAAATTGTCACTACACTGATAAAGTTTCCACGTCCGTGTCGTCACTGCGACCACGCGGGGCGTCACCTTCACACTTGATTGGTGGTTTGCGGCTGCGTCCGCATGGCAACCGCGAGCTATGTACAAAAAAAAAGAAGAACTAAGAGCTTTGTGGTGAAAGGGATTTAAAACATCCACGCACTCTCTCCTCCGTGGACGCTGCGTACATCTGGAGCGGAGCGGCTGTTTAATGCGGCGCGTCGTTGGCGCACACTGACAGACAGGTGAGGAGTTGGCACGGATTCATGGTGGCGTGTTTTCAGCCTGCGGTGTCTGAGACAAAAAGAATGAACGGCACGGTGCTGTTTTATCAGCGCTCCTTGGTAGGTTGTGTTAAGTTAAATCGCTTAAGGTGTGTCTGGGCGCAGATAAAGTGCTGATGCTGGCACGTCTCGGGCCGCAGACCTGCTGTCACATCCCGGAGTGTTGTTTTGTGTGTGCAGTGGTGGTGATGGTGAAACAGGGCGGTGTCAGCGCCTGCTCCTCCGCCCGGAGCCACCACCGCTCCCTCGGCCTCTGTTGTTCGCTTTGCACCGACACAGGTCGGGTGCACCATAACGAAGACCGCCTTCATGTGTAGCTGCATGCTGCTGCTGCTGCTGCTGCTGTTAACCATTTAGAGGCCAACCTGCACAGCTACATCCTTTGGATGCTGTATCACACAACATTTGTGCGCATGTGGTGTCATAGATGGGACACATAGGTTGTAAAGTGTGTTTTTGTATTAAGATTAAGATTGTTAAATCAGATGAGCAAAAGACACCAGATGTCTCCATGGTAATAATGTTCCTCAGTGTGTAAAACAATGGACAGCACTGTGCTGTCATTTGTCAACATTTAACAATACTTGGAGAGGTGAACATGATGAACCCTGTAGGTTTCATGCACATGAATACCAAGATCCAGCAGAACATGACCTGGAATATTCTTCCAATCTGTCCATCCATGCATAATGTGAAACATTCATAATTTATTGAAGTTGTCCTATTGCTCCATGGTCCAGCTAGAATGCTCACACAAAGGCTTGAGCCTGTGACCGTCTCAGCTATTGTCCTTCCTTAAGTCACTGGTATGTCATAAAACATGCAAGTCTGTAGTAATCCAGCCATCACAACTTTGCTTTTGTTACAACCCCCTTTAGATCCTTAAACGCGAACACTTTCCTGCTTCGAGAACATCGCGTCTGACTATTCACTTACTTTATATAGGCTATCGCGGGTTAACATGTCAGTGTACTTACTCGTCATTGGTTCAAATGTTATGGACAATCCTTTTCCCCCCTGACAGACTACGTGAGAAGTTTAGGAGCCTGCCAATAACAGCATGATTAACTATAACTGCTACACAGCACTTCTGACAGTCATACCTGTCAGATCTATGGAGTGTACTGAGCAGGGTCCATGCCAGGAGACCTTCAAATCTGGAAAAGCTTGAGACATTCGCCTAAAGAAGAATGGGCTCGGATCCCTCAGGAGATGTGCCTCAAATAAGTTGAAACTCACACCAAGCGACTCCAGGCTGTTATCAAACAGAAAGGATACACAATTGACTTTTATAAGAGAGGTCCGTCATGACTCATGAGCATGTTTTGAAAAATGTGTTAAAGTATCTTTGCTTTATTAAAACAGAACAGGATAAATATTTACTAAAGAATGACATTTTCTTAGGGGGCTAAGAATTTTGTCTCCAACTGTATAAGCTGCCGACACAGACCTGAAACCATGACAGCCGAGGAGACGATAAATATCAAGGAGGCGGAGGTGATCAAGCTGATGCTGGACTTCCTCAACTCCAGGAAGCTGCACATCAGCATGCTGGCCTTAGAGAAGGAGAGCGGCATCATCAACGGGCTGTACTCCGATGACATGCTCTTCCTAAGGTATGAGAACACACTGACCGTGACATAGGAGGTGTGTGTTTACATCACTGGACTGACTGGAACTCCGTGATAGTGTGAAGGTTTTTAATGGAATTCTTACATTTTCAACAGGCAGCTCATTCTGGATGGCCAGTGGGAGGAGGTGATGCAGTTCATTCAGCCTTTAGAAGGGATGGACAAGTTTGACAAAAAAAGGTGAGAGAACTCATGGTACATATTGCAGCACTTGTTCAAAGAGTAGCAGATTTGTTGTATAGCATCACAAAGAAGCCTAAAACTAATAATATAATAATAATACTGTTAATAATGCCTTGGTCTCCAGGCCTTGGTCTCCAGGCTGGATTTGCCACTACAGCAGAGTGGAAGGCTGGTAGGAACCAAAAATAGGTCAAGTCTCAGTACTGTAGTGGTATGATTATGTCATATTACTGACATCCTTGGCTTCCTTTCTGTTACCAACCACTCTGCACAAATCCAACTTCTGACTACCGTATTGTTCCTAATAGATGACAATATATAATTTTTAAAATTGGAAATACATCAGAACAAACAGGGTCGTCTCATTTTCAGGATCTAGATTTTTACATGCCATATATCCAGAACAATACAGTAATTGTTAACTTCAGTGAGGGTTAATCAACAGTTTCCTAATGCTTTGTGTTGCCAGGTTTCGTTACATCATTCTGAAGCAGAAGTTTCTGGAAGCTCTGTGTGTAAATAACGCCATGTCGGCTGCTGAAGACCCTCAGAATGTATGTACATACACACGAATGTGTTTAGCTTTGGCAGAGATGCTCATAGAAGTCTGTGATTTAAATCTACACTGTGGGACTTCTGTTCTGTTACACAAATCATCATCATAAAATTCACATTGTTGGGCTGCAGATTTATCAGCTGACCTCCTAACAATCAGAGTAGCAGGCTCACCAGCCCTCTGTTCATCTACAGCTGGAGCTCACCATGCAGGAGGCAGTCAAGTGCCTCCACACTCTGGAGGAGTTCTGCCCATCCAAAGACGACTACAGCAAGCTGTGCCTCCTCCTCACGCTGCCTCGCCTCACCCACCACGCAGAGTTCAAAGACTGGAACCCAAGCACAGCACGCGTCCACTGCTTCGAGGAAGCCTGCGCTATGGTAGCCGAGTTCATCCCAGCGGACAGGAAGCTGAGTGAGGCAGGCTTCAGAGCGAGCGGGAACCGACTCTTCCAGCTGCTCATCAAAGGGATCCTTTATGAGTGCTGTGTCGAGTTCTGTCAGGTAATAAATGGGTTACCATTACACAGACCTGCTGATATACTTTACAATTTATTGGAAGGCTTCTTTAATCCCATTGTTTCCTGTTGGTTAGAGCAAATGTTTGGTTTCTTAAAGAACCAGCTTTAAAGCATAGGAAGTCTGATTGATAAGATAAGATAAGATAAGATAAAACTTTATTAATCCCGAAGGAAATTCTTGTGCCAGAGGTATCAAGTTACATTACATGCCGTTAAGTACAGAGTATAAGCGTATAAGTGTCACTATAATCCAAAATAAGAGTACAGTACGCAGTATGAGCACAATATATGATACATGGATACAATATGGAGATGTAAGGTGCTAAGTAAGCATAAATATAGACAAGTGGAGGGAATGACAGTGATGCCTGACATGATTATCTAGCGCTTCTCCCTACAGAAAGGGGAGGAGTTATACAGTCTGATGGCCACTGGCAGGAAGGACCTCCTGTGGCGTTCTGTGCTGCTCCTCGGTAGTCTCAGTCTGCCGCTGAATGTGCTCCTGTAGGACAGCAGTGTGTCGTGCAGGGGGTGAGACGTGTTGTTACGAATACTGAGGAGTTTCCTCAGTATCCTCCTCTCTGTCACCTCCACCACAGACTCCAGCTCCACTCCCAATACCGAGCCAGCCTTCCTAATGAGCTTGTTGAGTCTGTTGGTGTCGGCCGTCTTCATCCTGCTGCCCCAGCACACTACAGCGTAGAAGATGTTAATGGAAGGTGGGGTAAGGGGGGCAGGGTGATGTTATTGATTGGGAGGTGAGACTGGTTAGTATGGTTAGGGGGAGGGGGAGGAGGAGGAGGTACATTGTTGTTATAGACAGGTGTTAATGGTGCATCACAGGGAGGGGGAGGGGAAGGGTGGTCAGGGAGTGGACTATCAAACCTGTTGAAAAACAGGTTCAGCTGGTTGGCCTCCTGCAGATCTCCATCCATCAGCTGGTCAGAGATCCTATTGTGGCCGGTGATGGTTCGCATGCCACTCCATACCTCCCTCAAGTTGTTCCGGGCAAGTTGGCTCTCCAGCTTCCTCCTGTAGCTCTCCTTGCCCTCTCCAATCTTCTCCTTCACCTCTGCCTGGGCCCTCCTCATCTCCTCTCTGTCTCCACTCAAGAAGGCTGTCTTCTTTCTGTTGAGTGATGCCTTGATGTCCTTTGTCACCCATGGTTTATTGTTTGGAAAGCAGCGTATTGACCTGGTGGGGATTAGAGAATCTGTACAAAAATTAACATATTCTGTGATACAGTCTGTGAGTGTGTCTACATCCTCACCATGGGTGTCACAGAACACATCCCAGTCAGTCACCTCAAAACATCCCTGCAGGGTCTCCAGGGCTTCCGGTGTCCACCTCCGTACAGTTTTGGTGGTCACCGGCTGCCGCTGTACTGCTGGTATATACTGGGGTTTGAGATGGACTTGAGATTTGAGATTTGAGGTTTGCAGTCTGTTTTTCCAGAGTAAAGCCACAGGAGAAGCGATCACAGAGAGCGAGGTGTTGCTCGGCGTGGATGTTCTATGTGGGAACGGCTGCGATGAGCTGGATTTGTCGCTGCTCTCCTGGCTGCAGAACCTCTCATCAGGTGCCTTCTCGTGCGCCTTCGAGCAAAAGACCCTCAACATCCACGTGGAACGGCTGGTGAAGCCCAGCAAGGCCGGCCATGCTGACCTCCTCACTCCTTTAATCAACCGCCTGTCGCCCTGCCCGACCTCGCCTTTTCGCCAGAGGCCTCATTCGGCCGACACATACATGTCTAGGTCTCTCAATCCAGCTCTGGACGGCCTGTCCCACGGTCTTGCAGCACAGGACAAGAGAGGTATGGAGGCCAACATGAAGTCCGCTCTCAGTCGGAGCCTTGTGGAGAATAACGTGCATCAGCAGGATGATTCACCTGAGAGGTGAGGATCTGAAATAGAGTAAGTAGAAAGTAGTGGATGAAATGTAGAGACAGATATAGGATGTATTTTATTTTGTCAATTTCAAAGTAGATGGCTGTAGACATTATAACAATATAAAACACGTGCTGCAGGCCTTTTGTCCAGCTGTCTCTGTAGCATTTGTAACCTTAAACCCAGTGGTAGATCCTGTTGTTTGACTATGTATAGCTCCATTAATCCCATTAGCTCCACCTTAACAGCGGCATACCTCTCCGTCTGTCAACAGTACTGCACAAAGCACATTATAGTGGAGCTTAAGTCTTAATGATTTCATATAAGCTAAAACCTTCACCTCGTGACTCATAAACAGAAGAAGCCTGATACTAATAATAATACTATTAATAAAAGTCACATTAGGTTAGGTAGATGAAGGATCCATCCTCAGCAGGACAAGTATTTCCAAGTCACGTCTTTTGGTGTCATCTTTCCAGCACAGTGCTGACGACCTTCCTTTGATAGGATCTGATGACATAACATAGATGTTATAAAAACTGGTCCTTTCTTAATTTATGAAAAATATCCAGTCACCTGCTGACTTCAACATTACCTCCACCTGCTAAAAAATGACAGGCTGGATAATGAAATGTGTGTTATAATTCTGCACATAAGCCTCATTCCAATCACTACAATGTGAGATACTGTCATTTATATCATATCTTCATGCACTTAATTAACATTTGGTATCTTAATAAGGTGCTAGTAACTTAAGATTTATTAAAATAAATATTTCATTTTAGCCACTTTAAATTTAAACAGCTCCTCAAGGTGAGAGTTACAACATTATTGCAAATTATTGCAGATTATATCTGGCTCCACCTGCTGGAATCAAGTAGTATGTGTAAAGGGAGATCACTTAGCTCTCTTGTTAACAGCAGATATGCAACACATTAAAGTAAAGCAATATGCAAAAAAAGGGTTCTTTGATTTACTTGTTTTTTTGGGGTTTTTTTGCTGTTTATTTTACTTCCTACTTTATAAGAATTCAGTTATAGTTGTTGATTTTGCCTGTATACACCATGTTTTTTTCTACTGCAGAAAGCACCCACAAGGTCTGGATGGACCCAACACCACACGTACCCCTCTGACTCCAGGCAAAGATGGTGGGCCCCCCTGCAGCACAGAATCACATGAGGTAATCTGACCTGCAGAGCTGAGGTTGTGTGTGTGTGTTGATCTTAAACATTTGCTAGATTAATGATATGAAGTGATAGGAAGAGAGTCTTGGTTTTTAGTTTGCCTTCCCTCTGAAGTCAATGCTCCAGATGTAAGAGATGTAGAATGAATTCCCCTTGAACTCCTGAACTGTCTGGTCTTTATATCTATACTACCCCATAAATCCTACCTAAATTCTCTACCACACCTCTGCATGAGAGGGGTGGAGATCATGGACACATCGTCTGGTTTGATGTGCCGTCACACCCAAGATGGCCCCTGCTGCTTCTCTCATCGCTCATCTTTATGCATCCTGGGACCCATCTAGAAGAGCAAAATAGCCTGAGATTAGATTGTTTAGTGTGAGTGTGTGGGGGGGTGTATTAAGCTGAATATACTGTAGACTGGATAGATATGATGAGGTCCTTGAAAACTTTTTTATGGGATTGATGATGGAGGATGAGGCCTTGGGAGCTGAAGAGTTGTCAGTAGTGGATTGTGAAAAGTTTTGTGTGGTATAATTGTGTGTGTGTCTGTGTAAAACTACTGTAATGCTATTTCAGAGATTTCTACAGTGTTTTATTTGCTTATGCCGACTCACCATCTGTGTTTGCGCGTCCAGCGTCGTGACTCCACAGAGCACATCCAGGAGTACTACAGGCAACGTCTCCGCGTGCAGCAGCATCTGGAACAGAAGCAGCAGCAGCGGCAGCTTTACCAACAGATGCTGCTGGAGGGCGGCGTGAAACCGCAGGACGGAGCCCAGCACAACCTCACAGAGACGTTCCTCAGCAGGTGTGAGGAAGTTGTGCTAACAAGATTCAGCACACATTGATGACTTAAAACTTGCCTTGGTGCTACATACAGATGCTTTCTTTGTCCAGATCCATTCAGAAGCTGGAGGAGATGAACGTGGGGATCGACCACCGTGGGGATGAAGTGATGACTCATCTTGGCCAGCAGCTGAATGGACTGAAGGGCAACAACAGCACCTGTAGCCCCAGCATGCCCAACACCCGTCACGCCCCAGATAAAGGGCCCCAGAAGGACAAGCCAGGTGGGGTTCTCAGCAGCACCCCGTTAAAGTCTGAGGGCCATGGCATGCCTTCGCTCAGCGAGTCCCCAGTTCCTACCAGTCAGAGGTAAGAGCCTGCTGAATGTCCAAAACATCACAAAGAGTTTACTGCCGTTTTAGTTTACTGTTTTTGTATTGATTGCTGTGATTACCAGTGCTGAAAGAATCAGAGCATCAGGACCCACAAGACAAGATGATTCTGGCTGCTCTACGGCACGTAACACACATGAGGTATAGCCAACAGGATCAGCAGGCCTCTGTCAGTCTAATATAGCAGTGTAGTTACAACACACTGTTAAGTGTGTTTTCTTTCTGATCTTGCACAGCCTGGAAAGTCCAAAACACAGTTTGTCAAAGTGAGCCAGCTCGAGGACACACAGGCGGTGCGTGCCGTGGCCTTCCATCCCTCTGGGGCGCTCTACGCTGTCGGCTCCAACGCAAAAACACTGAGAGTCTGTGCATACCCGGAAACACTGACCCCCAGGTAGGAGCCTTTTACAGGGGCCAACAACACCACGAACAATACCCTTTCCTGTTTGTAGTTCAGAAATCATGCCCACTTTTTTATCTGTCTGTGCTATTTGTTTGCGTCTTTAGCGCTTCTGGTGCAGTCAAGCAGCCGGCAGTCCGCTTCAGACGGAACAAACATCACAAGGGCTCTATCTACTGTGTGGCCTGGAGCCACTGTGGACAACTGCTGGCTACAGGCTCCAATGATAAATATGTCAAAGTCTTGCCTTTCAATGCAGACACCTGCAACGCCACAGGTAAAGCAGGAAACACAGCACAGTCATGTTTCTCATGTTACTTAGCTGAATTTGTACATTTCTCTTTCAGGTCCAGACCTGGAGTTCAGCATGCACGATGGCACCATCAGGGACCTGGCCTTCATGGAAGGACCCGAGAGCGGAGGATCAATCCTGATCAGTGCAGGGGCTGGTGACTGCAACATATACACCACAGACTGTCAGAGAGGACAGGGTCTCCACGCGCTGAGTGGACACACGGGTACGTCAGCTCCACACCTGCAGCAGCTATGCTAAACAACTGATCATGTTTTAATGGGACTTTGGTTTGAACAGGTCACATTCTGACTCTGTACACATGGGGAGGGTGGATGATCGCGTCGGGATCACAGGACAAGACGGTCCGCTTCTGGGACCTTCGGGTGCCCAGCTGCGTTCGGGTGGTGGGCACGACTCTGCACGGCTCAGGTGAGTCACATCAATTGAATATATTGCTGAAAAGATAATGCAGAAACCGCACTGAAAACCTTTCTCTCCCTTTTACAGGAAGTGCAGTTGCTTCAGTGGCAGTGGATCCCAGCGGCCGCCTGCTGGCCACCGGTCAGGAGGACAGTACCTGCATGTTGTATGACATCAGAGGAGGACGCATTGTCCAGACGTACCGGCCCCACAGCAGCGACATCCGCTCTGTGCGCTTCTCACCCGGAGCCCATCATCTCCTCACCGGTTCCTATGACAACAGGATCATCATCAGTGACCTTCAAGGTACCTGAACAGCTCATACTGCACACAAAAATGAACTACATTCACTTTTATTCAAGTCCCGCTGACTTCTGAGAGTCTCTGACCCTAGGTGACCTGACCAAAGCCCTCCCTCAGACTGTGGCAGGGGAGCACTGGGACAAGGTGATCCAGTGTAGGTGGCACCCTCACGACCGCATATTCCTCTCCTCGTCTGCGGATCGGACCGTAGTACTTTGGGCTCCAGGACACTAAAAAAAAAAAAAAACCCAGTGTCTACCAACAGGGGCAGCAGTGAGCACAAAAGCAGGGTGTCCAAAAAAACAAGAGAGCGTGTGTATGTGTAGTGGTCTGCATACATATCGTGAGCATCAAGCTGTTTTTATGTTGCACCGTTTAAAGTGTGCGTGTGTGAAATGATGACATTTGGCTTCACAGTTTGAGTGTAATTAAAGGTCGATAACACAAAAATACTCACGTTAATTTAAATATATCGTCTCTGTGTTCGCCTAATACCTTTCTGCTTGTGGCTCCGATAGGTAGAGAATACAGATTAAATAATGGACGTGTAACTGCAGCATATGGATGGCTGATAATTCCTACATTGAAAGGCGTGAGGTAGTCTGCTCCAAGCACACTTTTTGCATTAACAGTTTTGTCAGCCAAAAAAAAATGATTCAAAAGAGTTGGAACATGACATTCATTCAAGCACTGCTACCTGCAGGAAAAATGTTTAGTTATGCATATCATAATGTGCCTTTTTGTAGCATATTTTAGAATTGATTGACAGATGTATTTATTTATTTTTTTCATATGCCTTCAATTCTTACAGTTTAACTGCAATGCAGAAAATAGCCACATATGTGCACATTTATTAGTTTGTCTCTGTTATTAAATAGAGAACGTGATGTTTGAATAGGCATGCAAGATATAATCAGCAAGACAGCCGATATTGGCAGATATTGATACTGACTAAAACTCACCGTCAGTGAATGCATCAAACATGGTGGTTAGTGGGGAAAGTATGAGTGTAATGCAGAGGATATTTAGTGTCAGAAACAGCTAGCATAGTTGCTCTGCAATGCCATTCCTTCACCACTACAGGTTTATTTACTCAATTTAATAAATACATTTCACTATAGAAAAGGCCTGATTTTTTTTTTATATTGCTACCAAAATAAGACAAAAGGAGTTGGAGCAATATCGACATGTTGCTGAAAGTTCATTATCGTGCATCCCGAATATGGAATTTGTAAATATGTCTAACAGAAAACTACTTTTAGTTCCAGGCAAAGTGACGATGACTGTGATTCACAGCTCTTCATATCACAGTATAATTTCATGATGATGCATGTAGCTGTTGCCTTCAGGGACAGAGAGAACTTTTATTATGAGTTTTAATATGAGATGATGCACTTTAGAGACAGAAATGATGCAGGACTGCTGACTGTGACTTTAAAATCTGAGGTCTGTCAACTTGTGTCTTCACTTTCACAGAGCACCTGCGTGTGTGTGTGTGTGTGAGAGGGAGGGAGGGAGAGGGAGAATGTCATGGCTCATCAATATTATGCATCATACTTTACCTTATCTGTAGCTCATAATGGCCTATCCAGTGTCATTGTTCACTCGTGTGATTTTTAAATGATGCCTGTGCACAATTGTGTCACCGATGAGGGAACTGCCAAAGGGTCACTGGAGTTCAAACTGTGGCTGTCTAACACATGTTCTTGCTTTTGGATAAAGAAAGATTATTTTAATGGACACTTCGAAACTGGAATAAAAGTTAAAATGAGAAAGAATATAAATGTGTTTTAGTGTATATTTTGATGCATAAATGATATAAATGATTTGATGTTTGCTTACATGATGCTGCTGGCTTAGCTGAACTGTGAGTGTGACTTAGTGTTAGGTGCCAAGTGTGATCAGCTAATTTAGAGAAGAACGATTAATTAGAAATAAATAGAAATCACATCAGAGGGATAGATCCAAGTGTAAGAGGTTAGAGAGGGTGTGGTGATGGATGGATGGAAGTAACTGCAGAGAAAAGAGCAAGAGGTGGGATTTACCAACACTCACATGCTGCGCTCGATCATTCCCTCTTTTGTGCGTCGGACAATGAGAGCCAGTGGTGCAGGGCTTAAAAAGCATACGCACACTGTCACAACCAGAGACCCTGGAGAGAAACACCAGCCAAAGCAGAGGTATCAGGCAAAAAAAAAGTGCACAGAGGCTCTGCATTTACTGCGCTGTCAGGAAGGATTTTCTTAAAATGAACAAGTTGGAGAAGGCAATTTTTTTCAGCTTCTCCTTAAGGAGGAAATATATTTGCAGCGTCCGAACTGGGTCTGATATTGGATATTGGTTCATGTTATTAGACACCTTATAGGATCCAGGTGGTCTTGCTTTGGATATGCTTTAATTTTTTCTTTCATTCTTTCTTTGGGCTGTTTTAAAGAGCTGCAGTGAGTGATGTCAATGTGTGAAATTACTGGTTTGCTGGCTGGGTGACAAGAGAGCAACAGTGCTGACAGTTCAGTTGCACAGTTTTGGAAGATTAGTTTGTGGTGTATGGAGGGGAATTAGTGGTGAACAATGGTGCCAAACTGCCAGATAGGCAAGCCTATTGTCACACAGCAGTTTGTGTTAAGAGGTTTGCTGGCTGTGAGTGATTTGACAGAAGAATAACTTGATTTCTTATCTGATGTGGGAATTTAACTGCATTTTTTTGTTTGTTCAAACCCATCATGAGGACGATCTCTTCAGTTTTGAACCATTTATTAACCAATTCAGTAGAATATTAGTCATTAGGTGTTTGGCTGAAACTCACTGTCACTCATTTCTGTGTTTACTTGTTGAACCTTTTCCGTTTTGTCACACCTTAGTTGCTGCATGTTTAGGAGGACAGAGGTTTCCCGGGCTTCTCCACGATGCTGTACTCTTTAGCAGGAGGAGGGACGCTCTGTGGTGTGGCCGCCCTTGTGCTTCTCATCGTCTCTACGTCAACGGACTTCTGGATGCAGTATCGATACTCGGGTAGCTCAGCCAATCAGGGGCTTTGGAGGTTCTGCATCAACCACAAATGCCACGCCCACACCATTACTGTAGGTGAGTTATGAAATTTAGAAGTAGCACCAAGTTTTCTTGGAAATTAAAGGGCCAGTGTGGAAGATTTAGTTGCATCTTGAGGCACTACTCTGGTGTGCAACTAGACTTTTACAGAATCCAGGAGGGAATCAGGAGTGGTTTAAACCTGGGGTATGTTTAGCATCTTTCTATGTATTTACCTTTTCTTTCTGTCCAGCCTTCTGGGATGCCACTCGGGCCTTCATGCTGCTGGCAGTGCTGAGCTGCTTTGCTGGCGTGGTGCTCGGCCTGAGCGCCTTCACTAACGGCACCAAAAACAGGAGGGTCCGCACAGGCGGGATCGCCCTGGTCCTGTCAGGTAAGCAAAGAAGGTCATGGTTACAAATGATGTTCCTCTACTGTCTGTCTGTGTGTGTGTGGGGATCACACAAGGTACCTGGAGGAAGTGTGCAAAATATCTGTGCTTCTATGTTTATCCTCAGGTTTTCTTGCTCTGCTGGCTTTGGCAATTTACACTGGAGTGACAGTCACTTTCTTTGGCAAGCGCTTCCTGGACTGGCGCTTCTCTTGGTCCTACATCATTGGCTGGGTGGCCATCATCTTGGCATTTGCTGCAGGTTTGTATTGTACATAGTGAGTGTACACAGAAGCAGATGTTGCAACATGGCATAAAGACAACACAACACTGAACATTTTCTTGCAAAGTAATTAAATCAATTACCATTTATCCATATATATAAATCTGTTTGCCTTCTTTCAGGTGTGTTTCAGCTCTGTGCTTACCAGCGGACCACAGCAGAACCTGCTCCTTCCAACAACGCTGACAGCTGAATGACATAAACACACTGATTAGCTTCAACACTTTTGCTATTGGATGTCACTTCTGCTTAGAATGAAATAAATGAATCAATCAATCACAGATTCCTCTATTGTTTCACAGCAACTTTGATTCATTCTCATCAATCTTTTGTTTTTATTATTATTTTTAAATGTAATGTACATTTTCTGGTTAACTGTATTCAACAACCTTTACATAGGTTTTTCAGTGCTGCAACCTTTACAGAACACGTCCACTAGAGGATGCTCTTGTGCAACATAAGGGAGGCAAAATACACCACAGCTGTGGTGCTTGTCTCGTAAAGCAGATCTGCTTTCAGTAAATCTAGAGGATCCTATAACTGGATTTACTTGCCACTTTATATATAATAGCTATTTATTAATAGTCTAATACTGTTGTAAATTCTTGATATTGGTGGGAAGTTTGGTCTATTGATAGCAATGGGTATATTATACAGCATCTTACATGCCATACACAAACCAGTAGACTTTATTTTATTTAAAGAAACTAAGTCCAGTTAGCATGTTCTTTTGTTATCAACTACACATCACTGCTTCCTCAATTTGTTTAGACCCTCACAGGATTTGGTTCAGCCATAGATCCTCTTAATCTTTATTAAACAATATATTCTTAACTAGCTTGTAGCTTTAACTGAGAAACACCAGTGGGTCTGATGTATGTGCCGTTTTAATTCTATCCACTTTCAGTGTGCTTCAGTCAAGCATCCAATTGTGTGTAGTAACAGATACACAGAATGTTATTTACTTCAAAACATTTGATTTATTTTCAACAATAGCAAAGCCATCTCACAGAGACTACTTTGAATCACACAGAATGCAAATAAATATATGTAGGACCATAGCTGAATTAAGGACATTAACAACTGATACAAAATTATTTACAACACTTTGAATAGTGCAAAACCACACAAGTACTGTCCTCGCCTTAGATTCTTGACTTGAGGACAGTGATTGTGTGTGCTGCCCCCTGCTGGGGGGGATCTAGAAGAACTGACAGCACTGTATATGGCATGATGACAAAGAGAAAACTTCTAATGACTCTCATGAATGAGGATGCAGCAAAGTGAAAGGACTTGCTACACCTCTTCACAAAGAGCTCCCACAACAATGGCAATGGTAAATCATTGACATGTGGTATGGATATGCATGGTGACATTAAAAGGGGTAATGAAGGGGGTTAGGGGAAGGGTTCAGTATACTTGTATCAATTAACCAAGTCAAGTGAGCTCAATGAAAAACGGTGTTCGTTCTCAAAGGGATACTCAAAGTTGACAACCTAAAACCACGTGGTAGGTAGCACCCACCACCCCTGAGTGAAAACTATTTTTCTTTTCTTTTTTTTTTTTAAATAAACAAAACAAAAAAAGGTCTTAGCACCGTCAGATACCACAGGATGCCAGCTTTGCTGTTTCTTCTCATTCCAAAACGCGGAGTCTTGGATTGTGACAGGCACAACACATTTTTTTATAAAGTGCGTTTGCTCACTTGAGCTCTTCGTTTCACTCATCTTTTTTTTTTGTTTTAATAATTTTCTCTCTTCCTTACACATTTTCTTCCCCACAAACATCAAGCTCCACTTAGAAACTGCACACAAAGATAAATGACATTTTTTTTGCCATGCATAATAATTTGTTGCATATTGAAATTTCTCTTTTTTTTGGGACCACTTGGGTTGCTGTTGAAAACTTGGACCTTACAGCAAAGTGTGGTTCTTAAATTCTCTTCAAGTGACCAGAGTGAGAATGCATATACAGTATAAAGTCAAGTGTCCGCATTTCGGACATGTACATCAACATTAGAAATACATTATTGGTGCTACTTTAAATAACCTGAAAAAAAAGCTAGAAATGCCACTCAAGTCTTCAAGAGGCCTGTCCGTAAGAGAGAGAAAGAGGGAGGTTTGTTCTTTTAACAACTTCCTGATTGACAGTACATCAACAAGACAGGTTTTGAATCTACTCTTGAAGACCAAAGCCGTACACGAAAACATGTCTATGCCTCTGAGACAACCTCCTCATGTCCTATTTGTACTACACATTTGTGCATTGATGATGCATTGATCCAGTGGAGACTGGAAGGAAAGTAACCTCCGAGCATTGATCATTAAAACAGGTGTTAAATCATGCCAAAGACGAGGAAAAGTAACACTGCAATCATTGCTGATTGGAGAAAGAGAGACGAGACAACGGCCTCTGTGGGCTGATCTGAATTCGAAATCTCGATCATCATTTCAACCCACAGCTGATGAGGAAGGAAGTAACCAAAAGTTAGCAAATTTAAAAGATAGGTAGGTTTCAATACGCTGCTGATAGATGGTAAATAAGAGATGGGAAAGTTTTCATCTCTGTGCACTCATGCAAAAGACGTGCACTGTGTGCATCTTTGGCTATGCATAGCACAACATCCCCAGAGGTGAGGTGCGATAATAAGCACTACAAAAGGCTAATGCTGATTGTTATAGCCCCCTGTTCAGACTGCATGCTCAGGTAGAAGAGGACAGGACAACACAAGCTCCCACGTGTGGAACAGTTTCTGCCAGGTAAGTAGCCATCAACTTGGCTGCTGTGGCACCTTGCTGAGTTAGAGCCATTTGGCTTTGGTTTGAACAACAGACACGCTGCAACCAGGCAGTGTGTGCATACATTTTGGCTTGGCTCTGTGTGACTAAGTGGTGGCATGTTGTGTGTGTGTGTGTGTGGTTTCTGTTTTTGATTACTGCAGTAGGAGGAAGTATAGCCCTTCAAGTCAACAAGTTGTCTTTGAAATTGCACAGGTTGGCCGCTCTTCCTCTACGTAACAGCACAGGCCATGTTGGGTTCACAGTCTGAGTACACCAAAGTTCACCCGCTGGGTTCTGCTGAAAAGAGGCCCAAATAATCTTCCAATCACAAGTCAACCAATCTTTCCTTCAGGTGCTGAGTGTAACGTGTCTTGGTGGTACCTGTGAAAAGAGAGGCAGACTGGTGAGAATAATGCCGCAGGTTTAGGTTACTTAACAGTCAGGCTGCACCCTTTACAGGAATTTTCGTTCCCATTTCCTTGACAGAGAACTAAACGAATTAGGCAGCTGAGCAAATGCCTGATTAAAAAGACTATCAATATATCAACTGCATAATTATATTATTGGAACAGATCCACTTAGAACACGGCAACAGCCATCAGGGCTTTTGTGGAAAAAAAATGGATCTGAATTAAAAAAAATCTTAATCTCCATTTGTATCTATATAACTATTTATTCCATCTTTGTTAGAAAAAAAGAACGTCAGCCTTTGATTTTCTCGTAGTCCCTCATAAAAAACAACACTGTGTCTCAGGTGAATGCTAATGATTATCTGGAGCAGAAATAAGACACCGAGCTTACTGTAAACTGTGCAGCAGAGAACAAAGGAATGAAATGTGAGGACAAACATGTCTTACCCGCTCTGTAAAGTGAACTCAGGCAATGCACCAAGAGACGTCAGCTGTTCCTCCAGGGCCACGATACGCAGACCAATGTAGCCCGAAGACAGCAGCAGCAGCACAACCCTGCATTATAATAAGACAAAGACCAGTTACTGAATATCCAACAACAGAGCAGTTTTTTTTATAGAAATATCAAATAAAGAAATATATCATCAGAGATAATATATATTAAAATCTACAAGATAATCTAGTTTGTAAACACCCTGACAAATTCCTCCACCTTTCCTTTACAGATTGTGAGTTAAGAGGCAGATTTAGATTAGCTCACAGGAAGATAAGGCAGTGGATTAAACAGAAGATGGGACCAGAACTGACTAGAGAAGAGAAGGCCTGCTTACAAAATCAAGTAAATGAAGAGTAGAGTGTTGAGGGTGCTGGCCTCTCTCTGAACCAGCAGGGACCTGGCTTTTTCAGTCACATTCCAAACCCACGATCTGCCTAAATGGGCCGAGGAAATATAAACATATCATGAATATCATGGGTATTCATCTGTGTTATCATGCATATTTTCTGGACAAAGCAAACAGAATAACAAACATCAAAAATGATAAATGATTTGTGGCTATGACTCCTGTAACTATAAATAAGCTGTATCAGAGTATAACTCATTAAATGATACACATTCTACCATGAGTTGTCAGTCATGAGTTTAGCTGGTCAGTAACGGTTATGTTTGTATTTTACCTGACACAGACAGGTCCTCTGAAGATGAGGTATCACTCTGCTGCATGTGCAGACCCCTTAAAGCAGAGCCACTTTCATTAGCCACTGCCTCTGTAGAAGGAATAGGGAGAAATGAAAAACAACAACGTCAGACTTCCGCCAAACCTTGGACTTTCCACGTCCTCTGTCATGCACAGAAATGAAATCATAAGATAACAGCACCAAAACAGCTTTTGGTCAGCTGAGCAATACACATTACTTTGACGTTCCTCCACAAGAGGCAATAACATCTCTTGTACATACTGCTGTATTGATTAAGTCTGAAGTCTGTTGTTGAGTTCTCACCTCTGTGTGGTCTATGCAGAGGCTGCTCCGGCAAAGACTGACACTCGGAGCCAGCGAACTGGTCGAGGCTGTCATCCAGACTGGACTGGCTGGAGTTCTGTTGAAAGTAAATAAGTTGTTTGGTGATTTATGCATCTATGCGTGCACATGTAAGGACTCCAATGACACGTTGAACATAAATCCTTACCACAAGTTTGCTTCTATCAAAGCTGTTTTCAGCTGAAGAGAAGATGGGGCTACTGTTTCTGCTCGCCTCCTGTAACAAAATGCATCATGTAGTGAGTTCAGATGAACACAATTTATAGACTGCATACTTTTGAGTCCATTTATTTAGCTGCGCTACAAACAAACCTCAGGTTCATAAACAGCAGGAACATATTCTGCATTTGAGGTTCTGTGATGGCAAAAGCTACACAGTGTTGCAATGCTTTCACAGTATCAGCTAAGTATGATAAAGAGTCTTAGGACATGTGTGCACATATTACATATCTTCAGATTTTTTTTTATTTATTTGATCCGAGTCACTCACCTCAAGCTGAGGACAGACTGAACGTAGCAGCTGATAACAAGATTCTCTGTTCCGCAGCGACACAAAAAGGTACTGAGGGAGAAAAAAAATTAATGACTATTAGTTCTCTGCCTTGCTGGCAAACCAGTATTATAAAATGCACCCAGTCATTGATTAGATTATTTCTAACGTCAAGGTCATTATGCAAGGCTTACATTGGCTTTGAGCATGTGTGCTGCCTTTGATTAAATTTGTGTGAGGCTAAAGGTGAAAAACTGACCTTGTCTCCTACTGTGGTGCGAATGGACAAGGCGTTGGGTACCAGCAGAGCTGTATTCTGCTTCTTCACTATGTGGATGCAGGAAACTGGAATCACTACCTGCAAAAGCAAAGAAAGAAAGGTAAAAATCAGGAGACCAGCCAATACAAAGATAGAAAAAGAAAAAGATGGACACAGCCTGAGCTGACCGCCTACCTTTGTGTCTTTGAGCAGAACGGAGGAGTAGAAACAGGCATGGGTGTCGGTGATGTAAAGCCGGCCATGGTAGGGCACTTCCTTCTGCAGGGCACAGATGTATGCTGCAAGGAGAGGGAAACAAGCAATTTAAGCTTAGGACAAGTTTCTTTCTTCTTTATTTTAGTTTCTAATTCATTTGTGTTTACCTACCATGTATCAAGTCTTCACTATCAGGAATGTCTGGAAACAACTTGTGGAATGTCTTATTGTGCTTTATGAAACTCTGAAAAGAAGAGAAAAGGGGTTCTTGAATATTTAGGCACGTCAGGTTCATAAGAATAACCACTTCTTCATCTGTTTGTATTTCAAGATAAAATGACCTACACTTTGTATGCCAGTTGCCTCAGTCTTTTCAAAGCCTTTGCTGTCAACATCAAAGGTCTCAGACCTGCAAAGACACAGTGCACACAGCTGTCAGTTAAAAGGAAGTCTGGTATTAACAGGATGTGAAAAGACACAGACACAACATGACCAGACACAAAATGACCAGACACAAAATGGAGGGAGGGAAGTGTATTTTCATCAGTTTGTCATGTGCCTCCAAAACCCTTGACATTGGGTGCCATTAAGAAATTGATGGGTACAGTTTCAAGTGATATAGGAGAGTGGTCGTGTTCTATGCCCACACAAGTAGACAGCAGGAGAGATGAAGACTGCTCTTCATCTCTCCTGCCAACAGATATCACAAATCTATCTTAGACATCTGAATCATGTGAGAAAACAGTCAGCCTACAAAAGGGCTGTGCAGTCATGTGTGTGTCACGACTAAATACCAGCTGAGAGAGGGTCAGGTCTTGTGATGCATGTTCTGAATAGCTGTGAGTCTCCACTAAGTGAAATTTAAAGCATTTCACGACGGTGAAATATCATTTGTTACAGGGATTAAAAGAGTGGCTGCTTTATTCACCGAGTTCACTGAGTTTGTTTGTAGGTTGTAAAAACATCTTGTGATCGTTTATGCAACTCTTACCTGATGGCTACTTGTCTGGTGAGGGTTTTGCGCTGTTGCTGGATCTCAATCTGGGCTGCCTCTAAGCTCAAGGCTTTCCTGGCCTCCACCTTCTTGATGCTGCCATTGCTTAAGCTGCTCCTGCTTTTCTTCACTTTGGCTGGCAGCCCGCCACCACTGCTCTCTACTGGGTAGCTGCTGGACATGAGGGAAATGACAAATAGGCACAGATTTCAGGGACAGGCTAGATATTTTTTTAGATTTGCTTTTTATGTGCACAGTGAATAACCATGAAAAAAAGTCTCATAGGAAAGTTTTGCAAGAAAATGACATGTCCTAACATGATTGCATGCATTTTTACCAGTCTGGGACTGAGCACACCCACTGATAAAAAAAAAAAAAAAAATATCTCTGCGGCTGCATATATTTCAAATTAGCATTCACATTTACCACAGCCACTGTGAAACATTTGCCTGCAGATGATAAAGTAGTGTGGGGAATAAACTCTAATGACTATGAAAAAGCACCTACGTGTGAAGTGTGACTGAAAAACACTATTTAGCAGCCAAAAGTAGAAAAAGCACGTAACACCTGCACATATCTGGTTACACATCATCTTCAGGTTAGGCGAGTTAGCTACTTGATTATTTTTTAAGGACACCTTTATTCGAAAAGCTCTCCTGCTGTACTCAAATTAAATTCTTTGCAACGACTGGACTGATCTTGACTGACAACAGGCTTATCTTTACAATGTGTTTGGACGGTTTAACCATTTCCAAATGAAAAAGTTTTATTGATAGATGTTGCGTCACCACTTTACAACAATACCTCCTGGCTGCTTTACAAGACGATCGACGCATATTCAGGATCTAAAACTGGCAAGACTCTGCAAACACGCAATTTCAAGAAAAAGAAAAAGGAAATAAAAGTCCTATAAAAAGGTCAGGGACTAAATTCACTACACTCTGCTCTGCAAAGGTAATGGTCTGCTCTTGTAAAGGAGAAAAAAACAGCCACAAGTTCATTTTAAGTTTACCATGTCAGCTAATTGCTAACAACAATCTGACTCTAAATCTATTCAACAAGTTGACAATAATTATACAGTGCAAACAACAAGTTCATCTTACCTGGTAAATTTAAATCGCTTTGATGAGCGAAAACCTATATACCTACTGACAGTAGGCATTTCCTACTCTTGCAAATTAAAAAAAAAAAAACAAAGGATTACCAACGGCTCTCTAGAAGCTACGCTCTGTAGCCTCACACCTTCAAACAGCAGTTAAAAATGAGAGATAATGCCATGCTACAAAAAAGAGTTTTATATCCCTCCTTATGTTCTAAATAGATGGGATGTCCTAGTTAAGTCAGGCTTCAACACATCCTTCCTGAAAAAAACGGTGTTGCTGTATGAATGTGCTAGTAAAGAGGAAACCACTTTGTGTTGAGAATGGTGTGACACTTCGTAGTGGGTGACGTCAAACTCAACCACTCCCCCAGAGCCAAACAAGCATGAAAGAGACAGCATACACACACATGCACAATCCCTCTCCCCCTTTGCTTGCTATCTCTCTCACACAGAGAGACAGAGGGAGAGAGAGAGTCAGCAGAGCACAACACAGGCATAGGCATGTTTAAGAAAAACAAGACGCACTGCACAAATCTCCCACGGACAGACCTTGTCCAAAATCAAAATCCAAGTCACAATCCCTTCTAGTTGGGATTTCTTCTGGCAGGGTAGAACAAAGTAGGCTTACAGACTTTTAATAACAACAACAACACCACCACCACTGCTGTGTGAGCGAGAAGGTAAAGTTCCTGTGAGGTGCTCAGGCTAACCCATGTGCCCTAATACAGGAGTGGTGCATTATTCACATTTTCCTCCAGGCAAAGAATGGAAATAGCTTTGTTGAATTCAGCCCAACAGTTTAAACCTTTTGAAAAAAGTCAAATATTTAAGTACATTTTTCGCTCCAGCTGGGAGCACAGCACATACCTATTTATGTATTATTTTTATTATGTTGACAAACGAAACTGTAAAAATTGTAGTGGCACAATTCTTGATGGGGGTGTTTTACTTTCTCTTACTTTATGAGTTATATGTTAAGGTGATTGGTAGAACACAACAGGCAAACGTGAAATACAACTTCAGCTGGATGCCTACTTTGTAGTTAGTGACCGTGAAGCAGTGATCCGCCCTAAAAGCATTTCAACATGTTTCCTGTTTGTGTAATTGCATCTATTTATCATAAGTGAGAAGGCAGCTTCTGCCTATTTCCAATGTTGCGCTAACGTTCCAACAAAGCACCTAAACTTTAGGTAGGAAAAGCCACTGTGGATGGTGTTTAGACATGCTCACCTGACCCACTTTCACCAGGTGCAAGCAATAAGGCAATATAGGCAGTTATTCAAATACTATAAACAACCATTTGACCTTCTCGCCAACTTCCTCTCTTAACTCAGAATTAACCGTAACTATAAGTAAATATTATTTTAAAACACGTCTGCCAGGAAGCCATAGTGCTCTGAATTTACAAATGGAATATAACATTACTGTCACATATACTTGGATGATAGAATCTACTCTAGATGTATCTGTATCCTCACTTAACAATATGCAATATGAGTTTATGTCAATACATCCAAACAACCAGCCATTCAATTATTTTCTATAGGCTATAATGTTTATTGGTTCTGAGAAACAATGCATCTGTTATCATTCGGGCAGGTTTAACTATAAAGGCACATAAACCCATAAGAGTCTTCAAGGCCAAAGCCATTAGGGTAAGCACGTGTGTTTCAGTAACGAGAGTAAAAGTCAGTAAATGACAGCAGTGAGGAAAAAACCTTATGAAATGACCTACGTCACATACAACAGTGGAATTTCTTTTTTGCATTTACAAAGCAGGAGGCAGTCTGAATCAACTGTGTACATAGCCTGTGGGTGTGTGCTGGTCACACAGAGACCTTGACCTCTGACCTAATTCCCCTTTCGAGGCACTATTAAATCATACAGCCTGGCACAAAAAAATGGTTTTGCTACCACTGTAAAACATGCATAAGCATATTAAATTCTCTAAACCAGCAGATTAAAATGGACATGCCCAAGACTACTGAGGGACATTCATCAGGACTGTGAAGTACAATTTGTGTTGGTAAGAGGGGTGGCAGAGGACATAACTACAACACAACAGCAACCTGACATAATGTTCTGTGAAATTAATGACAGCTTGGTTTCTTTATCTGCTTTTCTTTTGGTGTTATCTTGTGACAGAAAATTACTTCATCACATTTGCTTGATGGTTGTTAAGCGAGAAGTCAGCACTGCTGCTGTTTAAATTATTTTCACATCAGTTTCCCTTTCTAGAAGAGCTATTGAGAAAATAATTCACTTCAACTATCTGGAGGGAAACCAACCAATTTACTTGATGTCGACAAAGTTGTGTTTAAGTTTAAGATACTGCTCGCGATCAGTAAGCAGATTTATTTGCTTGCCTTACCTTCCTAGATCCTCAGAGTAGGACTCAGCCACAGCATCCTGCTGGTTCAACAAGCCTTTCCCTCGCTCCATGACAAGTTAAAATTTTCCTTTTCACCTTCCACAATCCCTGAAAGCTTGTAGTCACCGCTGGTCAAGGGAGCCAAATGACAGGAATATGGCTTTTGCACTTAGACCCTGAGCTTCGGCAGCCAAATCAAATGGGAGTAAAGGTCTTTTTTTACTGCAACAGCTTAAAGCACACAATAGCACAACATGAAGATTGAGCCAGAGCCTGAAACACACAGCAGGAGAGGCAAAGAGAAGGAGCAGAGTGAAGGAACCATTCAGTTTTCAAACCCCAAACACCCTCCCAAGCTGTGTCCTTTCTGATGCAGTCTCAGGCTGTGTTGTTGTGGAAACGGTTAACAGTGGGAGGTAGGGGGTGGAATTGTGGGGGTTGAGAGACACGCTGCCAGGTTATTCTGAGTTTTGAAAAGCTAACAACACAGCATTCAACACTCTATTCTCAAACACAACAAGGAGAAAGCTTTAAAAGCAATCAGTACAATGTGCATGACAATAGTTAGCTCATGGTCTTTGTGGAGAATGTAAATGGGCCATTGACCACAAGAATATTTGTCTTTGGCTTAAAACACTAGGAAACCTGATGACAAAACAGTCAACAGGTTAACGAGCATACAGTACATGTGAGCCCTTCTGGTTTACATTCACATCTCAGCTAAGAGCTACCGCTCATCTATTTCTATACCCATGACATCACCATTCTTGAAACGTGGTAAGAGATCATATGCAACTGTGCTTGTGACATCATTCCTCATTTAGTCACCATAGAGCTCTCCTTATCTTTTCTCCTGTCATCCCACTAAATGCAGTGTTTTCTATGTAAACCTCAAGAGAATGAACTCCCCAGACAGCTGTTGCATATATTTTTAAGTAAACAAGCTTCAGTTCATCAAAAGAAACAATATACTGATAAGTGAATATTTTTATCCTTTTTACTCAACTTTTTAAACAAACATTTCACAATATACAGCTTACGCAACATTTTTAATCATGTAACCTAATAACTAACACCTTGAGTGAGAAGATTTCCCAGAAGTCTAATTAATGCGTTAACACACCAGTTTGTCCCCAGAAGAGGGTGTTTTTTTGGCCCGGATAGTTAGATAAGCACCGAATATAACAAGAACTAGAAGTCAATTCGTAACCTATTGCTATCATTTTTTAAGCAGTTCTTCCGCCACATTTTATCTACAAATCGGACTTACACAATACATCTAAGGAAGTCCAAGGTCTCTTATATTCACCTTTGCTCTCAAAAAAGCAGTTTGAAACACTTTCCCCAATCATAAAGTGGACAACTAGTTACTAACATGCATGTATAAAATACACATGGTGTGTTTAAATAATGAACATAATGCTGATCCTCTTTATTTAATAACCACACCTCCTATACATATTTACGAAGAGTTGTATGACATCTAACAAAGCAGGAAATGTCGTTTACAGAATAATCACACTTCAGTAATTAAAAAAAAAAGCTTTATGCAAACAACACTAACGGCTGTATTGGGTGGGAACATCTGTTTGAATGAACTAAAGTATAGACCAAAGTGGGGGCATATTTCTACACCACAGGGCATTCCAGTCAGCAGAAGAATTCCTCTGAGTATAGCAATATCACGCTTTTATTTTCTGTCCAGGGATGAGACAGATGATCCCACTGCTGCTGCTGCAGACGTCAGCCATTTGTCAGCTGGTCTGCAGTGCTAGCACCCTTAAGACAAAATTGCTTCAGACTGCTTTCCCACGACCAATGCCACTGCTGTAGCAACATGAGTTCCATGTTCACATGTTGGGCTCAGAGGAGTTTTATATCCATGAAATCTCTATGAGATCAGCAGATTAGAGCCACACAAAGCAAGCGTAGAGCACCACCCTCTGGACAGCTGCGAATAATCTTCTCTCATGTGACCTGCTGATTCTCCATCACCCAATAAAAAGACATGTTGTTGCAGCTGTGCTTTATAGAGCTAAATGGGTCAGTTAGGAGGTCAAAGTTCACTGACCATATCAAACAACCACAATAAGAAACAATACTAACTGGGAAATTTAAAAAAAAACATATGCAAAATATTATTCTAGCTCAGGCCGAAAAGCAAAATGTGTCTGCATGCATGTGTGTTTGAGCATCAATAGAGCAGTCAGGAAGGGCAGGGGAACAAGCCAGTGGTTATGGCAAAATAACACGCAGTCTGTGGCGCCCAGCCAGGGCTCAGGCACTGTGTGTATGTGTGTGTTTGTGAGAGCCAAGTGGAACAGAAAGTGTGTCTGTGTGCATGTGTAGCAGAAAAAGAGTGCGTTTGAGTGGGAAGTCATGTGGCCCTGAAGTGTGCACGCAGCATCTCCCTCCACTTCCGCTGTGCAAGCTAGGCACAGAAACAGAGGAGCTTTCTTCGAGGCGACAGTGTACTCTTAGTGGCTGGGCATGTGAGCAGGGGGAATGGTGTGATAGTGGGGGCTGGAAAACTCCACCTGACTTTAAAAAAAAAATCATTAAATGTGGCACAAAGTAGGCCACGCTACTGTATTCACATGATGGGAAAAGAAGCTTATTTCCTTTTTTTGTTGGCTATAGAACAGGAAGTTCCATTTAAGCCAGTAAATAGTACTTACAAACAAATCTAAAGGTCTCCACATAGACAAACAATGTCAGAAATAAAGTGGTAGAGAAACAAAAACTTTAGGTTGAAAACTAATACTTCACCGTAAAACAACAGCTACAACAAGTAGGAGTGGTCAGGTAGTGCAATACACAACATGTACTGTGTACAGTTATACTGGTTACATACAGCATAGACCCACGTGAAATGTCATCCTGCTGTTCAAAGCCGCACAGAACACAAGACAGGCTTCAACTATGGCTTTTAAAGCCTGCGTGAAGTCTCATGTCTGAAATTAGACTGACCTGTGGCAACTGCTGTAGGTGGAATTTTCCAAGCCACTGTGAGTTCCAAAAGGTGAAACTGCTAAGAAGAATACAGCCTTATTCTTGGCTCTGTGACAAGGACAGTGGAGCGGTCATTAGCACCAGCCTGACATAGGCACACTGGTTAGCCTGCAACCCTTCATTAAGCGATAAACAGCCCTGCAGATGTGGTTTCCCACTATGCCTGCAGCACAGCTCATAATTTAGACCTACAGAGTTTTCCCTGCCCACAACGGCAAGGAAGCTCTGTCCTGGGAGCATCTTCCTGGAGCCAACAGGACGCCTGCAAAGCTGCCACACCCAGACTATTCCAGGCTCCTTCAATATGACTATACCGTGTCCGACCCTGTTACTATGCAATTCAGATTTTCCCGAATGTTAGCCTTACAAACGTAAATGCAAAGAAAATTTACCTCACAAGCTAATGTTCAATGTCAAGACATGTAGTGATGCCAGTCACTACCTTCTATCTTTCTCAGCCAAACATTCATGTTCCCCATCCAGAAAACTTTGCATAAAGATGATATGAAATGGCTGTGTCTGTATGTTGCATGAATGTAGGTCTGACAGCCTGAGCTCAGTGAACCCTGACACTGCCACAACAAGTGTGTGTGTGTGTGCATATGTGTGTTGTGGAAACAGATTATCACCCCACATACCATACTACAGACACACCATAACTATACTGATAACTAGGAGGCCACTGCTGTTTGGCAGCACTCTAATACTGCAGCAAATGGCCATCTATGGGGAAGTAAGCAAGAGGCAAAGCTCAGAAGGACAGGGAGTACCAACAGTGAGATACTGGAAGCATTTATATAACACCATATACCACCTGTGGTCGACTCATGGGAGCTAAAAATAGGCTTTCCTGGGAAAACATAGAGGTACTTGCCCCATGTGTTATTAAGAGTTTGCTTCCCTGTGAGGAAGCAGGAAACACAATATGTATGCCTCTCCCAGGATGACCCTGTTCTAGGAACTGAAAAGGACCGATTTACCCATCAACATGATGTAAATCAAACCCACGCAGGCCAGTTGATGAAGTCATTATTTCTGAGCAGCAGGTAAAGCCCAGATTAAGAACTGACCAAATCTGGAATAGCTTTCCATTATGCCACCATCTTAATACTGTTTACTTACACACTGACTGGACACAAGTAAAAACACAACAAGGGTGAAATGGGTCAGTTATTGTGTTCCTGGATATTAGAAATAAATAGGAAGAAACCACAAATAGAGAAGTGTCCGATATGATGACACATCACAGAAAAGCCAGATAATCGCATACAATAAGTGGATTTTCACAACCATAAAAAATATTAGGAATATAAATTTCCTTCACTCAGGTAACAAGCACTGCCAATATGAACAAATCTCAACATCTTTTTAACCACTTGAAGTGAGTCACCAGCTTATCCACTAGGCTAACGGTATAACATACACCGTATGCTAAAGCACAGTGCACATTCTTAACACTTTTCTCTGTTACGTATCCTAATTTTGGAAGATATATAGCCCTTAAATCCACATTATACCGCTGCCTGGTGCATTTATTAATTTTGTTGAAATGTCAATGGATCGAAGCGACTGTCTGAACGAAAATGTTAGCCGATCAATTCAGATGTCAACACATCGACAACCAGGCAGTTGCTAGCATGCTAGCATTCTGAAGCCACTTAATGAACCACGTAGTTGCATTTGTACATTTCTTCTACTCAACACGTTTTATAGTTTCGTGTTAAACAGCATTTAAACATGATTCAACACAGTTAAAATCTTGTCGGACACATTATTGCCATAAAACGCCACACTTTAGCATCCACCCTGTTTGAAGATGCTCACCGGCAGATAGCGGTTCAGTTAGCCACATTCATTCCGCTTACCTCTCTTTCATGAAGTGCTTTATTTTGACAATAGCCTTCTCGTCGATCTTCCTGAGGAAGGTTTTTAACCTCTCTCTTTTGTTTTCGAGCATTCTTCCCTCGGGCAGTGGTGGTGGGTTTGTGTGGAAACGACTCTCCACGCCAGACTCCACCGTTCTTGGTTAGCTTCTGCTTTTTTTTTCCTTCTCACTTCATCTACGGCTGATTAAGATAATGACCTTAAATCGGACCAAGTCAGGCGACCAATCAGAGTCGAGAACGACTGTAGAAAAAAAAGTCATGTCAGCCTTATCAGCCAATCAGAATAAGGTAGTTGGTTTACACAGACGTCCCATTACCTTATATGGGTGGTTGGGTTGTCCCTCTTCTTGAGAACTATCAAAGGCAAGGCCTGCATTATTATTGTGCTTCAGGGGTCCATTTAATCAATAATTTACAGAGGACATAGCACATTTTACACGTGCTCACATTAGGAATAAACACTGTGGTTTTTAATGTGTCATTTTACATTAAAATTAATATGACTGAGAACATTACTATACTGATGCAACAGGGTGGGGCAGATGGGACACATCTACTTTACATCTACAAGAAGAAGTATTTACTTTGATTGCAGGAGCTTAAAATACAAAAAATACATTATAATTATTATTTATGGCATTTGCCACAAATAATTTCCAAAAAGTGAATTTACTTTAATCATAAACTTCAAATAAGCCAGAAAACCAGTGAGCATTGAAGCACAGCTTGAAACCCCTCATTTTCATGTATTAATTGAGCATGTAGCTAATGAAGACCTGTGTTTCTCACCTTCCCCCTTCTTACTGGGGAAAAAGGCAACAACTGCAGCAACAAATGTCACACACCTATTGTTCAATCAGACCAAGCAATAAGGCCAAAGTTTAGACCATCAGCTCAGTCACACTGTAATCACACGGGATGACAGTGCGTAACTTGTGACTTATATTTTATGCCTTAGAAAACTGAATCCGTTGTGAAGAAGGGAATATTTATATACTTATATTCTATACTAAAATCATGAGTTAAGCTACCTTATGAAGGAGTGTGAAGGAGTTGTGTGGCTGACCCTGAACCTTGATCTCTGTGTATTGTAAGGAGAGTCACTTTTATGATCCTGACAAATAAATAAGTAATCACAAGCTGTCACATCAAGATGATTTCATACTGCCTTGATCGACACACAGGATATACTAATGAAGAAGGAGAATTATCTGGTAGCGGTTTATAAAAATGCTAATCACTTGGAAGAAAGCCTTTTTTCTCTCCTCCTCAGCAGGCAGCTCAGGCACCGTCACGCCATCAGTAACAGAAGAGGCAGTGTACTGCCACATGACACAGCAAGCACGCCACCCTCACACAATCTGGCCCACACTAGCCAGCCCTCGGTCTTCCCTTCCACCTCCTCTGCCGGGAAACACAGCAGATAAAGAGGAGGAAATCAGGCTTTATAAGGAAGTATGTAATACAGTGAAAACAGACAGACTTTACAGATGAATAATAGGAGCCTATTGTTATTCATAATATGTATTTTTCCTAATTTTATAACAAAAGAAGAAAAACCTATAAATATTTGTTCTTCGTGAACCCTGCTTTATATCTTGTAAGGCCACACATTTTGCTAATATTGACTGTCTGATTCACATAGCCTGCACCGCTTACCCTTAATCTTGTCAATATTTGAAAATGAAAGTCTGAAAACACATCATATCTTATGAGCCAATGGGCTAAGAGTTCCCTACGAATGAAATATGCTAGCAAATAACTCTCCTATTAGCTTATTCTATTAGAGCCAGGAGGCTCTCTCATTGTTTGCAGTTTGTCCTAAAATGTTATAGTTTTAGCGCTGGAAGGTTAGACTGATGCACATGAAAGAAATTTCTGACACCCAATGTGACATATGAACATAAATCAACTATTTATGAATGGTCTCAGCCTGATGTTGCCAAACACACATATCTGTTTAGAGGTTATCATGGAAGTCTTTCTAAAGTGAGAGGTGTCATTTGCTTATATTATCTGTTGCAAAAGGAATGTTTAGCCATGGAGATTCTTATTATCAACTGCTAGAATAAACACTCTGCTGTCCTTGGGAGGCTCTGCAGCACCTTGGCCTGAAAAAAAAGGAGAGGTGGAGGGGCTGTGACGCACAGACAGCTGCGGCCATGCAGGTGTACAGAAGTGCTTATAAAGCACAATTTATTTATTTATTTTTAAATGCATTGCAAGCTGCATGAAGAGATGTGTTGTAGTTTTATAATCATTTTTGAAAAATGTCTACTTTGTATATCTTATGTTCCAAAGTAATAATGCATTTTAAAAAAAATACAGTATATGCAAATTGAACGCTGGTGATTAATAAGATTGTGACGATGGCAGCTGATTTACACAGCTCTTAGTTCTCAGCTATGACAGGTCATAAACAAGCAGTTCTGTGATAAAGCAGAACATGCTGTAAATAAATACATACATAGATAGATAGATACTTTATTAATCTCAAATAGGGGAATTTTACTGCTGCAGCAGCAATGCACAGACACTCAGCATAATAAGAATAATACATATAGAAAGAAAATGGTATAAAAGGCATTACAATAATAAAAATAGAAAAAAATATACAAAAGATATAAAAAATAAATTAGACTAATACACAATAATGTAGTATTTCTGTTCTGTGTAATTGAATATTGCATGTCAGCACTGTCTATCAGCAGTCTTCTGCTACCTACCTTCAGGAGGTGATTACGATTACAGGGTCATGGTGGCAGCACTATGGGAGGGTGACACTTCTCACAGGATGGTGAAGAAGTGGGCTGCTTAATTCAAACATAGCTGAAGGGAGACCACACACAAATCCAACATCAACAAATAAAACAATGGTATATTGACACATACATAGTGCTTAGGAATTGGCCCATGCGCTTATCCACAGAGAATTTTTCCAAAGAAGGGACTTGTATGCCACACAATGGCTGGACTATACGGTAATGTGGGAGAGGATTCTATTGGGCAACATACCGTTCAAACAGGTGACATTATAATCAGTTGGTATTTTAATCAATCAGTTATGTGAGGAATTCAACCCCCTTGTATTTTGTGTGAATATACATAGAAAACATCTTCATCTGGAAAGAACCATTGTCTGGGAAATCACAAGTGGTGGTGACAAATTCCCAGATGCCATTTCAAAATGTTTTTTTTTGTGTGTGTGGAAATTCCACTTCTGAACAGCTGTTTGTGTCCTGATGTGAAAAAATCCCCAGATATGCATGATATGGTTCAAAGTGGAACTAAATCTAAAAAAAGATTGCCACAGTGAAGACTGTTGATGCTTGTTTGATGAGGTTTGACCAAAAAAAAAAGAGTAAACATTTGTCACTTGTTCTATACATTTCAGTGAAATACGTACAAGAACTGATATATTTGTTTGCTCTGCTTTGCCAGTGCATCCTGCCTACGTGAATTAAACATCTGTTTATCTGCCCTAACTGCCATATTGTGTATGTGTCATCTGCCTGTGGGGTCAGAAAGGTCAGCGCATCACCAAGGCTTCACCTCAGCAACAACGTCTTTCATTCAACGAGGCCAGCGAGCGGGGGCACCTCACCGCCTACTCAATGATATCATCTTACCGGTAACACTGGGACATTGTCTGTGCCTGACTCCCAGCGGCCCACTTTGGAAGCTATGTTGCAGATATGCGTTTTCACACATTAGACGGATGCTCACACATTCAGGGTGGTGTGTGCGCAGCAGCTAGACTGATATGGGGGATTAGAGTCATGTGTGTGAAAAGACTGTTACCTGATGTGTTTTGTTTGTGTTCCTGGTGCGTGAGCTGCCAGAGCTTCTGGTGTAACACATACAATCCTCAAAAACTCAAAGGGTGTTAGGTTACAAGCTAGCAGGGCCTGTTTGGCTCCTTTCAGCTACTGTTACCAGGTTACTCTCATCACTAATTTATCCCTGTTCTTCACCCCAAAGCTCTGGGTGGCTGGTTGGTTGGATGCTCAGCTAAGCTAAGCAAGAGTATAGACAGTAATTTACTCTCTGTCAGAGCAGTGTAGCACCAAGGGTCCCCAGAGGAGGATCTAACCTGAGCTGGGGCCGATGCAGAACGGAGAGGCTACGATGAGCCCACAGGACTCCAAGCCAGCAGGGGCCGAGGCCATGGAGGACCAAAAGGCCCAGAGCCAGAGCCAGAACCCGAATCAGGCATGTGCGGAGCCTACGGCACCTCCACTCCCTCCTCCTTCGCCGCCACTATCTGGGCCACCAGAGTACCCGAGACCGAGGCTCATCTTCCACACCCAGCTGGCTCACGGAAGTCCCACAGGCCGCATCCACGGATTCACTAACGTCAAAGAGCTGTATGCCAAGATTGCAGAAGTGTTTAACATTTCTCCCTCAGAGGTACAAAATAACTTTATTTTATTTTATTTTATTTTATTTTATTTTATTTTATTTTATTTTATTTTATTTTATAGTTTATACACAGATGCAGTGGCATTTCTAGAAACACAGAAAAAAAACAACCTGGCTGTATTCCTGTCATGCTTTTCTGGTCTGTGAGGCTGGTTGTAAATAGGTGTTGGGTTTCCATTTCAGGTTTTTTTCCATGATGCACTATAGAAGATCATGTGCCTTTGCTGCTGTCTGCCACACTTTGTATTTGTTTGCACCTTGACCAGGATCAATGATCAATGAACAAATAATACCATGATATTTTTGAATCAGCAATGTGCTCACACTGAAGTATTTGACTCTTGAGCAAAGCCGAAAGAAATAATTATTCACAGAGTTGATGCAAAATATTGCGAAAAAGTGTAACTTTCTAAAGCAATTATTCTTTACACTTTTGGAATTAATATGAATGTATGTGCTACGATAGACAGATGACAAAGAATACATTAGGAGACAGTGTGAGTGAGACACTGTGCAAATATATAACCTGCTAATTTGAAATAACCTAAGGCATACTGTGACATTATCCTAAATATTTTTAAATATGTAGTATGTGTGTTGGTTCAAGTCTGGCTGGTGCCTTTCTGTGTAGAGTTTGCATGTTCTCCCCTTGGGTTTTCTTCAGGTACTCAAACTTCCTCCCACCTATCAAAGACGTGCATGTAAGGTGAATTGGAACTGGAATAGCCCCCCACCCACACTACCCTGTAGTATAGGACACAGTGGGGTTAGATGGATAGATAGATAGAAACTAAACTTTAGAAAAAATGCAGACTAATCATGACAGTCAACATGATTTCTGTTCAGCATTTTTTCTTCACACCATTATCATCAACATTATGGCCTTATCAAGTACTTATCAGCAGTACTGTGAAGGCCACACCATGAAGGCTTTTCCTATCAGCGTATTTGTTGGTCTATACAGATGAAGTGATACGGACAGATGCACTAAAAAAAATCTTAATGATCTTGTCAGACAACAGCCAACCTGGTTACAAGCAGATTCTTGCAAATCTTCTCCATGATACCTCAAAGAGGTATCATGGGAGGTATCATGGGAAAATATGGTTAAATTACCACCATATCAGCGTAATGTTAGCTGTCTTTCAGAAGAAGCAGGGCACTAGGTAGCTGCCAGTGTAGTGTGGATTCTGCTTAGAAATGTTGTTTGTGTGGCTCTATTAGAAGCTTTACATTTGTGTGAAAGTGTTTTTCTTGCCAGCCACGTGTCAGACATGTGATAGGTTTATGTGTGTTGGTGTACATAGTGTGAGCAATACATCTTAAGCATTGAGTTCTGACAAGATCAATCAGTTTTTCAAACTTCCCTTAATATCAAAAGTGAGGGTTAATTCCTGGACTTGAAAATGATTCAGTGGTAGTTTGTACAGAATCAAACATCAGAGTTACATAGGTTATTTAGACAATAAGCAGTATATCTATAAGACCTTGAGCTGCCTTGTATCTACTGCTGGCCTTTGGATACAAAAGAGTCTCCATGAGAAATATCAGTTAGTGATAATGAGAGGTGCAGCAGTTTCCTACCCTTGACCTCCAGTGGATTGAAGCATTCAGTAGAATTACTGCGGAGCCACATGACTGATAACTTGGTATGCAGATTGTTCCACCTGACCGGAAAATTCCTTTGAATAGGAACCACTCTAAAGATAACAGTTCAATATGATAGTGAAATAGACTGTGAAACTTTGACTTGAGGCCTCAGAATAACAGTGGTTGACCATTAGAAGCAGTAAGTGAAAATATGAAAATTTCCATACAACTTACTGCAGCAAGAGTCACAGGGTCACTCCCATAACATTAAATATGTTTAGTACACATACAGTCTTATCTAGGACCTATAGATTTTCTGATACACCACTGCACTGATATGGAATGGCGTGATCCTGAGATGTCTAATAAACTGCATTATATATATATATACACTGCCGTTCAACAGTTTGGGGTGACCAGGCCAGTTCTATAGCTTCTCTGATCAGCATAACAGTTCAGCTGTGCTAACATAATTTTACAAGAGTTTTCTAATCATCAAGTAGCCTTTTTAACACCATTAGCTAACACAATGTACCATTAGAACATAGAAATGATAGTTGCTGGAAAAGGGCCTCTGTATACCTTTGTATATATTCCATTAAAATCATTTTTTTTTCAATGTTAGTCATTTAACAATGTCTAGACTGTATGTCTGATTACTTTAATGCTATCTTCATTGGGAAAAAATAAATAAAATAAAGACATTTCCAAGTGACCCCAAACTTTTGAACGGTAGTGTATGTATATGTACTTATCAGGGGAAATTAAAGCATGCCTCATAACAAAATGGCCACAATGTCAGTTCCAATTTGTTTGGCTCTACCGCCCTCTGCTGTTTATTTTCTATAGTGCACAGCTAAAGATTTACAGATGGGCTTCATTGAGACAGGAGAAAACAGATGAAACTGCAGCAACTAGTCACTGATCTATGAATCCAAGCTAATGTGGCTTTAGTTTAGATCATACTGCTGTGGAGATGAGCATTGTTAAGTAAATTATTATATTCAGTCCAATGACAATGTGACGCTCAAAACACTATAACTCTAATTGTTGTGATACAGGCATCGGGTCAACTCATTGTTAGAACTCACAACTGTAATACTTAGCTGTACAGAAAGATTCATATAAGCTTTATTGCATGGGTGATTCTAGCTTTTCTTTTCAGCATGTTTTATCCATTTCCTCCCCACAGATCCTTTTTTGTACCCTTAACTCTCACAAAGTGGACATGCAGAAGCTACTGGGGGGACAGATTGGGCTTGAAGACTTCATCTTCGCTCATGTCAGAGGGGAGACCAAAGAGGTGGAGGTGACAAAGACAGAAGATGCCTTGGGCCTAACCATCACAGACAACGGAGCTGGATATGCTTTTATTAAGGTAAAAGATTCGGAACAGCAGAGGCTGCAGTGAAACAGTGCTACTTTTCAGTTGTCAGGCTAAACTAGGTGTTTAAAAATGTAACAACTTCTTGGAAGAGAGGCTAGGTTTCCACACTTTTGTTCCACTATTTCACAACTACTAGTTTGACCAGTTCATGTTCACTTTAGTGTGATTGGCATGAGTACAGTGAGTTATAGTTGCAGCTGTGTTATTTTTGGGACTCAGTTGATAGGAAGGAGGACTGAACCACTGACACGATCTCTAAAATGAGTTCTGCAGCCGTTATGGTTTTTTTTCCTTAGTGTAGACTGATAAACTTCATACCACAAATTTGCATCTGCTGTTGTTGATTTGTCTGTCATTTAGAGGATAAAAGAAGGCAGCACCATAGATCGGCTGAAGACAGTTTGTGTTGGCGACCACATCGAGGCTATCAATGACCAGAGCATTGTAGGGTGTCGACACTATGAGGTGGCTAAGATGCTGAAAGAACAACCAAGAGGGGTGCCCTTTACTCTTCGCCTAGTGGGTCCCAAGAAGGCCTTTGGTGAGTGGAAAGTTTTCCATATTGTCTAAAATGTATGTGTCACATGAGACCAGAAATCTTAAATATAGACTTTAACATCAGAATGGCTTAAAGCCAGAAAGTTAAAAAAGTGGAATAAAGAGGAAGACCAAACACTGGAACTTATAACTTGCATTTTTAATAGCCTTGGCACAGCAACCTTCACTCAGGGTTTAGTTTTAATGGTAGGACTGCTTATGCAAGTGTGTAACCAGCCACTAGCTACACCTACTTTGACATCCTTGCTCCAACTTGAGAAACAGAGGCACTTCAACACATTTTATTATTTTATGGTTTGTTTACAGCTTGCAATCCATCTGCATGCTGAAAACAAATATGAAGAAAATCTGTATAGACATCAAGTCTAACTAACTGAAGATTTCCAATCCTTAAAAAGACAACCAAAAAGTTCTCACAACTGCTGTAATGAGCACATTGTATGGCACTCTCAACTGTTAACATTCTTTGACTTTGACTCCTGATCCTGAAAATAAACAGTCTGAAAATAAAAGCTCTTTATAGCGGATGTACTGTTTTTCTGTAATGGGTTTACTCTACAATATAACAGCATGAAGACTTTTGGTCAATGCAATGAAACATTAGCATGCACACACACACACAGAAAGAACCAATCTGGGCATCATAGAGCTCAGAAACCACTTTCATGTATGTCAGACCAATGGCATAAATTTGCTTTTTTTTGGAGGGGGTCAAATTACTGGTGGGGACGTGTCACCTCCATTCATGCTAAAGCTATGCCCTTGTGTCAGACATCTATCCACCAGGACTTAAACTGGGTGAATGGGTTCAGTGAATTACAGCGACGTGCCCAGATTAAACCAGGACATTTATGTCATAAGGTGGTTAGTGGACCTCAGCTCTACTGCGTTGTGGCAAGTGTCATGTAGATCCGGGTCTTGAGCCTTTCACTTGGCAGTCTCTTTCATTGTGAGGTTATGCTTTTGGCTTCTCCTTTCCCAAGAAATTGTTCACCTGTCAAAAATTCAATACGTTCAATAAGTGTTAGCATCAAGTGGTTTCTTGATTGCGTCTGGAAAAAACCAACAACAAGGAAGTCCGTTTGTTCTGATTACATCTGAGTGGTTTGGAACCTTGCTGACAGCATTGCTTATCAGACAGGAAGCCAAATCCATGGTCCAATGGTTGACTTCCTCAGACCATCAGCATCTCATAAATCAGTATTTCCTCATTGTATTCTTAACAATCTGCAACATACACATGATACCGCCAGCAGAAAGTAAACAGGAGTAATTGTGACAGAGGTGAATGTTCGCAGCAGTTCACGTCCTACATCTGTTCCAATTCCCAATTCTCAACACAACTGAATGCCTCCAGAGCAGCAACCTGCCAAAATGTCTGCTTGGATAGAGGTCTGCACACCTGCTGATGAGCAGTTCATCAATGGGTGATGATTAGCAGCACCAGAATTGTACTTTCATACTTGCATTATGACTGAATGGAATCTAGGAATGTCAGGCCATCTTGGTGTAGGAGAGAAACTGATGAAACTGAATGATCACATCGCCTTTGTCATCTGTGTTTTTGGTCGAAGAAAATCCCCTTTGCAGCCTTGACTTACGTTTACTCCCAGTGCATTCACTTGTCACCATCATAACATTGTCATCTACATCAACATGTATGTCTGACTTCACCCTCTCCAGATTAGTTGTTTCAGACATTTAGTCATTTTCAAGTAAAACCACCTTCCTGTTTAGCTTCCAGCTGTGCAACAGTTGTTGTAGTATCTGGAACATGTCCACATGAATGGGATGACATCCATCTTTGCTCCAAACATCAATGACATTCTTGGCCTCAGAAAAACTGTTGAAAGTCTGGCCTTTCTTTATGCTGTCTGCTTCACCTGCCTTGTAAAGATGTGAATACAGTAAAGAAGAGTAACATCTCGCCTGCATATACTAGTAAAAAAACTAGCTTGCTACTTTACATGTTAAATAGAATATTCATGAAGAAGGTAATAAAAGATATATGCGCTTACCTCTGTTTGTCTTTGAAGTATTGTTTTCTTCATTTTTTTTTATTTAAAGACATAAAAACACATCCTGATCATGCTGTGCCTTCTGTTGCTTCCCTGTTCCTCACTTGAAGCTTTGTGTCTCCTGGGCTTCTCTGTCTATATTTGTGTATCAGCCACTCCCACCTGCCCAGCTGCTCCGCCCTGCTTGTTTGGTGTAATTCTTGTAAGGCAGATGCTATTAGCACCCAGGTGTTTGGAGCCAGCCATGCAGGCTAGAATAGCCTACATGGGCTGTTTACAGGTGTTCTAAATGGAAGTGGAAAAAGCATCCAGCTGTCTGAATTCCACAAAGCTATTTGCACCTGGCAGAAGACCATGATACATTAAGGAATGTATTTTAAACCCTTTCCCAAACCTGACCAATTAGTTATGTAGCTAAGAATAGTAAAATGTATTACACAGCTATCTTATATACAACTTTTTTTGTTTTTGTTTTGTTTTTTTGCTTTGCCCTTCTGCCAGTTGGGGCATGGGAGAAGAGGCCACTTTGTAGCTCTGGGTATAAACAGTATAAGACTTTTCATCGAGGTGCAAAATAGACACTCTGTTTTTAGCCTCTGTTTGAGCCAGACTCACAACAGCTGGCTGCTTATCTGTCATATACTCATCATCATATACAGAGATGAAAACACGGCAGTAGATCCACTCTATATTTGGAGAGTTTGTAGAAAGCTTGTTTAAAAGTTCAGAATGAGGTGTGTACTACAATTAATAGAACAATAAGGAACAATTTTATAGTAGCTTGCAGAAGGCCTGTAGTTGTAGTTACTGCTTTCTGAGAGTCAATCACACGCACACACACACAATGTGAACATAGCTGATGCTGACCTTTGACCTGTCCCGTGCATCTTCACATACACTGAATGGTGTGTGTGTGTGTATATAACATAGCTGTGAGAAACTGCAGGCATGCTACTGGATATCTGAAAATTTTGAGGCACATTTTTAACATCTTGTTAATATGCTAATATGTCCTACATTTGCACCGTCCTAGTTGAGCATGTTAGCATGAAAAGATATTCTGGGGATACACACTCATATACACATTAACGTATAACACTAGGGAAAGGATCCATGTGTTTAGTATACTCCATGGGTCTCTGCAAGACAAAATTATTCATTCACTTGAATCCTCCAACAACATTTTTTTGTGTGTGTGTTTTGGACACAGAATCACAATTAACTACACACTGAAATCAAAATTTCTACCTTACAGGCAGCATAACTATTTTAAACGACTCCGTTTCATCACGCACCAAAGCATCACTTATTAAAACTGTGTTTCAGGTTTTAAAAACCAGCAGGGTGGCCTCAGGTAAATTGATGATTCACAGCCAACACTTGAAAATATATAAATGTTTTATAAAAAAAGAAGTGCAGATCCAAAAGAAGGGTAAGGGCTTTGCTTTCCTATCTGCTAAATGTGTTATACCAAAAAAAGTAAATAAACTATAGGAAGGAGTTTTGAGGCAGTACATCACTTTCTAAAGAGATAGCAGAAAAAAACATGATTAATGATTTTCATCCTGTGTTAGACATGATTGGAATGAGGACTAAAGCGCCAAAATCTACTGAGGGAAAGATGGTTAACGGGAAAGAGACACTACGCCTTCGCTCCAAGGGTGCTGCTACAGTCCAGGAAGTGGTGAGTTTCACATGCTCTGACGGACAATGACTCTTTCAACTCCCCTTCTCAAATAGAACCCTTTATACATACTTCTATATACACAGATTACAGATCATTTTAAATGTCTTCTTATCAACATCAAACTGTTTCCTTTTGCAGCTGATTAGATCTTATCTCAAGCAGCCTTTGATTTGAGGGTCTTCTCCCTGTACCAAGTCAAGCTAAAGCTCACATGGAATGACACAAACTTGAACTGTCCTGAAATGACCCTAACAACTGAGTCGACTAACACAAACAAACTGTACCATTTTGCAGGAAGTGACCTCTGTAAACAGTGATTCTAGAGCTGCCAATGCAGAATGTTTCACATCTCACTGATCTATAATGATAATTCACAGATGATATAACACTTTGTTATATTGTTAGTTAAAGAACACTCAGCTGAATGCAACATAATAGCTGTGATATTATGTCAGAGATTAGTGTGACACTGAAGTGACACTGTATATAAAGATAGACAACACAACAGCTCCCTAAAAGGGAAGCCAAAATATCTTGATCGCCCCCTGGTGGCTGGCTTCAGTATAGATTTTAAACCCTGCCTCCTCTATGTTAGTGGATGGGACACAAATACAACAAAAGAACTAAAAAAGTAGTTATTGTTGGTTAAAAAGGTGGAAGTAATGTTTTGGGTAGGATACTTTGGCCTCGTTTTTGTACAAAGAACAGAGGAAGAGCCAAATCATCCATCGTTTTATGCAGTCTATGGTCCTAGACCCCCAGGCTATGGGAGACCACAAGAGGGAACAGTAAATTAGCTTTTAGACTGCCCTCAGCCCACATGAGAGACTAATCAATGAAAAAGAAAAAAAAGACATCTTTTCACAAACTGTGGTTTCTGCAGCATAAGTAGAGACATTGATTTCTTTAAGATGGGACACATTTTATAGTCAAGCATACTGAGGACTACAATCATCTATAAACTTTGGATATATTTATATAAACATGAAGATAAGTGTTAAACAATCATGCATGGTATCTTTGGCTCCTGCACAGTTTGGCATAAGAATAAATTCTCACAGAGTGTCACCATATTTAGACCGTGAACACCTCCATGTGTTTCTGTGTGCTCTGCCAGCAGAACGAGTTTGAAGAACAGGCCACAAAGAAAGTGGACGACCTGCTGGAGAGCTACATGGGCATCAGAGACGTGGAGCTAGGTAAGGCCGGACCACCCACCCAAACATGTCTTTAAAATAAACTTTTCCTTTATCTTTGGATGTGAGGAAGTCATCCAGGCCTGAACAGATGTTCACATGCATACAAACTAAGAGTCTTTTTGGCATAAAGGATTAATTTCCTCAGGGCTTACAAACATCATTTTTGACATTGTCGTTTGTCCTTAGACAGCAGTAGGCTATGTGTGTCCTATGCACAATATTTTCATTTTTCTAATTTCACGTTATTCGAGGTAAGCTCATTATGCGAGTTAACCGCATTTCATGTTCATTCTCAGCTGAGGAACTTTGCTCAGTTCAAGTAGATGTAAAGGAGCTGGGACATCATTTATGCATGACCGTATATTATCTCTACTGAGTATCACAACAATTTTAGAAGTTGTAAAATGAAAGGCGGAGATTTTTGAGGCAATGACCTGATTTCCACATGGACATTTTGCTGTTTGAATCTCATCTGAGATGTTTTAATAAACTCTTCCTTTGTCCTTCACCCTGCTGTCTGCTTGGATTGGCTCAGAATATGCTTGGTTGCATATTTTGAAGATGCTGCTCTTTATTATTTTTATAAAAACAATATATAAACCCATGTGACAAACTGTAAAAATAACAGTTTTCCCAAGAAGGAACCGTGGCTTCTGTGTGTCTACTTTTTTAGGAATAGATGAGTGTGGGTCTGAAAGGTTGAACTGCATGTTTTCCCAGTTTAGTGTTCAAGAGAAAGGCAACATTAAAAAAAACAACCTTAAAAGGAAATTTATGAATAATTTCCAAATAAGTGCAGCCTTTGGATTCACTGTTACTATCAAACTTGTTGTGTTGGTGTTTCTCTGCAGCAACCACCATTGTGGAAGCAGGCAAAGACAAGAAGAACCCCGATGACTTTGCCGAGGCGTTGGATTCAGTTCTGGGAGATTTTGCTTTCCCTGATGTGTTTTTGTTTGATGTATGGGGAGCTATCGGAGATGTCAAAAATGGAAGAATTTAAAGATTTACTGCATGAACCTAAGAGAATTAAGAGTTCTCTGATACATGCAGGTGTAAAAAGTAACATGTAGAAGTGTTATATGTGTTTTATATATATATATATATATATATATATATATATATATATATATATATATATATATATATATATAATCCTTAAAGTATGAAGATAAAAGCTTAAGGACATTCCACGTTAAACCACTGTGTAAATGAGGTGTTCTAAAACACGTAGTGGCCATCAGGGAGCCATCAAGGAATCCAGGAAGTTTGAAAGTTTGATAAGCACCAGTAAATCATTTCCCTCTGATGAAAACCTGCCTACAGAAACGGGACAGGAACATGTTTTGCTAACTTCAAATCCAAATAAGACATCTTTGTATGTAAGGATTGCAATTTAAATACTCCCACTTTTCCATTAGCCTATGTTATTCATCTGTCCAAGGAAAGGTAAGGCACAAATCATCTGAAAATAGAACACCAGTAGGTCAATCTATGGATTGATGACAGTACTGCTACATTAAAACTCATCCATAACTTTCCACAATAAGTGTACATGCATGGTTTTTGCATGCATGTACCGAAGTTGCGTTTTGCCAGCAAAATGAAGGTCTTTATTCTTATGAACTACAAAATCCCCACTGTCAGTTTCATTCTGTTGTGTTTCTGTATATTTACTATAATTTGTTTCTGTTTAATCAAACACTAACAGACAGTGTGGATCAGGTTTACTGTCATTGTTTTGAATATACACCAAATGCAGTTGTAGAGCTACCGTAACTTATCAAAATGTGGTTTCACGTCAGTATTCAGCATCAAATAGTTTTGTTTATGTGGTTATACCTCTTTATGAAGACCTGAAAATGTACGGCACTATTTACATGTTTAAACTGTAAGTAAAATGGTTCAAATCATATCTCAAGTCTTTGTGTGTTTAACAGAAACAAAGAAACTGTGTGTTTTATACATACCAGGTCATGTAAACATGATGCTCCTCTCGATCCCCACTCAAAAAGTTATCTAACAAGGTTTGTGGCAGCTCTTAACCAGAATATTTATTTAAGAAAACAAGGCTGCATTGCTTTCCAAATTAAGGCAAATTTTAGTTTAGCACTGGCTGAAAGGTCTAGAAAAAAAAAAAAACACAAGCTACGCAGAGAACACATGGATTCAAACAATTGTGGAGAGTAGGGTGAGGTGGAGAGGAGGAGGTGCTGCTGCAGAATGGACCAATTGCTGGGTACCACCTGTTCCTCGTTCCTCTTTCTCTCTCTCTCTCTCACACACACACACACACACACGCACGCACACACACACACACACGCACACACACACACACACACTAGAAAGGGGAGGAAGAGCTGCCAGCAAGCAAACACAATAACACTATATACTGTATATATATAAACCCATATGCACAACAACATATAACCAATGGCCATAACACAGTCCTTTATTTATATATAACATGTCATTTCTGCACATTCAGCATTTGTATGTCATTTCATTTTCATTCTAACATTCAAACATCTAACAATAAGATCATTTACATGCAGGATCAGTGTGAATATTGCACAAGGTGGAATATTTAGTGTGAGAAAATCTAGCCTATAGTTTAAATGAGGCACATTATTATCAGGCAGGGTGCAAAAATGAAGGATCCTGATGCAATCTGCTATATTGACAACAGAAACATCTTCTTGATATAAATTTTACTTTTGATGCTCTGTAGGGCTTTTTTTTGGCTACAATAAAAAAAACTTTTATTAACATCTCATCATTTCATCACAAAACAAAACAGAGCAATCAGAACAGTAGCCATTTTAAAGGGTAAGTCCACCCAGTTCTTCACATTTACTTATTGTTAACCACACTTCATTACTCCATGAAGTGTGGTTAACTCCAAACATCACAAGCAGCACGCATATACTTAACATCCAATGTAAAACCATCAGAAACAAATAGATTGTTTAAATTGTATCACTGCTTTTAAAGTAAGTCACATAATCATGAATCATCATATTACATCATGCAATAATAAAAATAATAAAAATTCTAACTACATGACAGAACCACAACCTTTAACAGCAGTTTGAGATTTTAGACTCTTCATTATCACCTTTTATGCAACTTCTAAAAGAAATACTGTTATTCCATTTATGAGCTAATTTCTTAAGAGAAGGGAAAACATTAGAACCATTATAGAAAATATAATCACCATTTTACCAATCAAGCAAGTGATACTGTCTGTAATACTGGATTCTTAATTTGTGCATTAATCATGTTTCTTCTGGCAGATTTGCATTAAAATAAGAAAGATCCAACTGAGAAAAAAAGGTAAAATATCAGGAATGTGTCTCTTGCTTAAGTTGTAAAGTTCAGAAAAAAACAGCATAAAATATGTTCAGTATCTCCAAGGTCCTAAAACACTGAAAACAAGGAATATCAAAACATGAACATGAACACATCATTTTCTCGTCAAACAGAAGTGGAAACAGATTGAAGGTGCCTCTACAGCTGATGTCAGTGACAGGTTTTCTAGGTCCATGGGCTGATTGATTGATCCATGTATTCAATCAGCTGCTTCTCTGTTTTTAGCAAAACTGATCCTTCTTCAATACTGATCCAGGTACTTAACAGTACTTTTAGATAATTGGTGCAATCCTGGTTACTGAGCTCAGTAGAAGGTGGAAACACACAACAATCCTAACCAGCTCTGAGCTGCCTAAATCCAACTAATCACAGAGAAGCAGGTGGTGGCTTTGAGGCAGGTTCGGGTCTCACATTTGAGTCTTCCTTCTCTTCCGTTTGATCCGAGCCCAGATTGCTTCCGAGTGAGGAGCGTGTGAACCTGCGGACGGTATCCCGGAAGGATGGGTACAAGGTCATGATGGAGCCCCGGGATGAACCGAAACGGGGGTAGACTCTCTGGAAAACTGCCCTGCGAAACAGGATGTATACCCATGGGTCCAGGACCTGGTTACAGGTTGCAAAACGTAGCCATAGTAGTAGATATTTGACCTGGAGACTCTTTCCGGACAGCACAGTTTGGGCAATAAAGATCTGGAGGCACAGGGAATGAGAAAGAGGTGATGTAGAGGCAAAGATACAGTTATGAGTGAAGGATTTTGAATGTGGAAAGTCAGAAAAGTAAACGAATGAAACAGAAAATGATAAGAGAGAAGAAAGAGAGAGATGATGACAATGGTTAGTATTATAAATGCACATGGACATTCTCTGTTAAGTCCATTAAGGGAATGGCAAGACCATGATCCTCCTGAGCCAGGCTGCTGTAACACAATTACCCACCATGCTTTAGGTAAACTGCAGAATTTTATGTGATGTATTCTCTTGTTAGCATTACGCTAGCAGTTTCTTGTTGGGGTGGTGACAACGTTGTTGTGTTGCTGTTGTTCTCCTGTGGTTTACATCCAAGCAGTGCAATAAAAACAGATTGTCTACCTACAGTCATGTTCAAAAGTTAGCAACCTTTCTTTCAATTCTCTGTTTTTGTTGCGAGTAAAAACATAATCAAAGCTCTCCATACTGCTCACCACCATGTCTGGTGCAAACCAAATATAGCATTTTAGCACAGACACATCATATTAACTGTTAAGCCAGGTAGTGGAGGGGTGATAATTAGGGCTTTCGTTGGATTGTTGTCAATGTTGTGAAGAGGAATGAACCAAAATGCCTCCCCAGTGATGTAAAATTTTACTTTTTGTCCTTACTTTTGCTAATGGCACAGTGGAAAAAACGTGATATTTTGTTGTTGTTGCCTGTTACTAAGACTCAATATGATCCGATGATTGTGTATTATAGGTTTTCTTTTTGTGTGTGTACTAACTTTTGAACATGATTGGAAACCCCTAACATAGGGCTAAAATTCTGCATGCAAGCTTTTTGAAACCACAAATTCATCAGCATCAGAGGGAAAAATGATTTAAAACAAACAAACAACAAAACAGTGGCAGCCATGCTGGTGCTTCACATTGGCTCGTCTGTAGATAACGTGCTGACATTGATCAACTTTCTTGAACTTGAACTCCAAAGAGATGTTTGAGCAACTGTTGATGTCTGATGAAGAATGATCTGTGTTTGATGAAAGAAAGTGCATGGGCAATAAACAACCATGACATGGGCTGGAACTGTTTCAGCGAAATGTTTATTAACTGACTAAGAAGGGAACTAAGTGTACACAGCAACAGCAATACTACAATAGTACATGGACTGCAGGATGAGCCATGCTCCCAAGTTGTACTGTGAAATGTAAACTGTAATCTACAAATAAGTTCACTAATGAGTTACATTAGTAGGTGTTAAGGACATGCTGATTCAGCCAAATATGATTGGAAGGGCTGGTGAGCAGTGATTGTAGGTAAGCTGTGCTTTCGTTTTACTTTTTACTCGCCTTAATCGGGACAGCTGAAATATGATGTATATCCAAGGGTCAAATATCTGATTCCAGGTAGCCATTCGTATGCAGAACAAAAGGTTTTCACTCCAGACAGAAGTAGCAGTCACCACGCTCATCAGAACATATATCTGTACAAAATGTCACAATGTTAGACATGAAATTTTTTTAATGGCTAACCTTAACCAGTGGTATTTAATCTGTAACTCCAACCACAAGTCAAAATGAAACGAAACTATGAAAACCAAACAGCTCACAGTGTCAGAGGAAGCGAACCCCAGACTCCTAAGTGACTGTCCCAACCCTGCCTGCCTCTCAGCAAGGACTTTTGCGGCTGTATGGGTCCCATTATCGGATTACGTCAGGTAAAACGATCAAATATTAGCATTCATATTTAACCATGTCTCGTATCTAAGGCAATATGTCCATATGTTCTGTTAGCATAAATGAAACTGCATTCCTACCACATCTAGTGTATCCTAAAAGCAAAGCAACTTGTTGCACCGTCACAGCAATCTACATGGATTCAAGAGGTAAAGAGAGGCAAACAAGCTGCTGCTTACGTGCTCACAATCTGCAGCTGGAATATATCAGAAACAGGCCATTTCATTTAAATAATAGGCACTAAATATGTCACATAAATTGTTACATCATCTTTTCTCTTGAACATTTACAGTCTGAGATGAGGTAACACAGACACAACTGGGAAGTGCTGGAAGCAGTTATCTTGCCAAGAGCTTTGGAGTGTAGAAGTGCTTGATGCCCTATCAGACCTCTTATAGTAATGTTTAGTGTAATTCTCCTTTAAAGGCAATATTTCAATATTATGTCATTTCAAGTAGGGCGTAAAGGGGCTCTTTGATCCGGGGTAAACATCAAGGGCTTTCAGATCAGGAAGCCGCATGAAAAGACTAAATGAAGCATATATAGGGAAGCAAAGAAAAGAAGCTTAGGACCTAGTGAAGCCTCATTAAGGTTGAAGATCAGCACTGATAACAAAATAAACCAGACATGGTGGGGCCTTCATATGAATGTATGAGAAACATCTTTAACAGCAACTGTTGAAGAATATTTTAACCGTTTATTTACTCTGAAGCATTTCATACTATAACTCGGGGCGATTCTAAGATCATAGCTTTAGGGGTACTGAGCACTCAATGAGCCCAACAAAGGGTGTAGATTTGCTTTTGACATGGGTGGGGTCCTTAGATTCCAATGGAATCTAAGGAGAATCTGTTTTTTTTTAGGAGGGCATCAAATTATTGGTGGGAATGCACCCCCTCTGTCCATGCTACACCCTTGGAGCCCTACCACCACCACTGACTGGTCCACTCAGCCTTTTATGATTCAAAAACAACAAAAGAAAAGGTTAATTGTTAAATAATTTTGAATGAGCATTCTGACAGCTCTACTCTAGCTTAACACTGTTGGGACTGTAGCTAGGGACTGACCCTAGTCTCTCACCTAAATCTGCTCCTCCTGGCTCTTAACTAATGTCCATCTTACACTCACACACAGACTAACACAAATAATTATCATTATCACCTACTCTCTGGCCTCTAGCTAGTAAACTTAGATGTAATGATACCCGGGCATTTATATTTTGCATAGGCTAAAAACACAACAGCCACTTTCTCTCCAATTCAAACAGTGCACACTTGATTGACACTACGTGGTTTTTTATTAATACAGCATTTTTTGATGTGTGGTGCTGAGTTTTATTTTAGGGGGGAAGCACTCCTAAAATAATATAAATGATCAAAAACGAACTTACTGCTACTATAAAGATTGTAATGATTTGAGAATAATAAAAAACAAAGAAGTGAGTGCACAGTTCTGTCTACAACAGAGTGCACATTCTTCCACTGGTCTTATCATTCCACAACACACACTGTCACAGACCACAGACTAAAGTTGCAGAGGCCCACACACACATTTACACAGGATGAATTGGAGCCAGAGACCTTCCTGTGGTGGCTCATAATGTAACAAGATCATAGTGAACTATATATTCTTTCTATTTGTTAGTAAAATGGATTACTATGAACATTGTTTGGATTACTTATTTGGATTACATATTTTCATGATGGAAATAAACTAAATAATTAGATGAAATAACTACTTGACTTTCCAGGAATGGCCCAAAAATGCAGGAAAACCATAGTTTAAATTCAATAAGGTGAAACTTTTGAAAAGCAAAGTAGATTAAAAGTTATTCTAATCTTTCTAATCATTGTCCATGCTTGGTAATTGCATGCATGCTTGGATGCTCCAATTATAGGATGAAAACTCTACATACTGACTGAAACCTATTACAACCTGCAACTTGTTTTTGGGATGCACTACTGCTAAAGGCCGATTCCTAATGCATGTTGAATTTAAATAACTCACCAGTAGGGGGCACCAGCAGATAGATGCGATGAGCATGATCAAGATCAGCTGCACCATCATTTCCACTTCGTGATCCCGCCGTCGCTGCGATCTGTCCTGCCCACAGCACACCCTGATCAGGGTGATCACACTCACTGTGTTCAGCAAAAAAGAAACTGCAATGCTTATCAATCCAACCAGAGAGAAGATCAGGGAGAAGGCCATGTCGTATCCCTCAGAACTGATGTTGAAAAAACACCAGGAGCCAGGCATCTGTAAGTGGTAGCTTCCCAAGCCTACCAGGGGCAGCAAAGCTATGCAGCCAGCAATCAACCACACCATCAGCACCATGGAGACTGTCCGGCTCTTAGGCATGCTGGTGGAGCGTGCAAATGGTCGGTTGATGCCAATGAAGCGCTCTATGGCCATGGTGGCCCCAAGCAGCAGGGGGCTCAGTCCATAAAAAACCATGGACATACCCATGAAGTTGCAAAAGTGGCAGTAGGGGTCTATGTCAGGCCAACTGAATTGTGTAATATAGAAGGAGATCACAATAGAGCCTGTGACCAGAAGCCCCATGAAGTCCGTGACTACAAGACCGCCCAGGAAGATTAGGAAGAAAGAACGTGAACGGCTTTGTACCCGCTGGAAGGATTTGAGGAGGACAATAAAGGCGATGAGGTTGGAAGTGAGACCCAAAGCAGCGAAGGTTGACGAGTATTGGACTGCAGCGATGGAGCTCTTCAGAAACGGAGGTTTGTTGATGGAAAAACAGCTGTAGTTAGAAGCTGGATGGACTGTGGTGTTCATGGTGGTTAGCTGGTGTGGAGTGGCTTTCAGAGGAATGAGAGATGAGATCCTTTGACCTGAGAGAGAAAACCATTTTAGGACATGGTAACAAAGGTACAAAGGTAACACACAAACACTGTCAGGTGTAGTTTGTTGTACCTCAGACATGGCAACCACTATATGTTATGTTACTACAACTACTATACGTTATACACAAATCATTTTATTCTGCATGCACACATTGACAACATGGGGCAGAGATGGAATAAAGGCCACAGATACTCAAATATACAGTGAGTAGATTTTCTGGCAGGAAATGCCATTGTGTGAAGGACAGAAGCACTAACAGGAAACACATTTTGTCATAATCAGTATGAGATGTTGTCCCCAATGGGTCCTCCCCAATATACTGGCACAGTCAGATTGCGTGAGACTGGTAAAGTAGGAAATTAAAAAAACATCCCGAGGTTATCTCTTGAAAACAAACTATTCAAATAAACCTAAATGTAGGAAAAATGTAGAACAAGGCTGTAAAATGATGTTGTTGCCTGTTAAATAGACATCAAGGTTCATCCTATAAAATTCTGTGTTATCCGCAAAAAGGTCAGAACTGGGCAGTGATAGATCATCAACTGCGGGCGTAACTTCCTGTGAACATCCTTCCATTCATTTTTAATCAGTGTTAAGTGGGTGTAAGCATACTATAAGTGTGTGGAAGTGTCTTCAGCGAATGCAGCAAAGATGATGGAGGGTATGTTTACCAAGGTGAAAAAAAAAATCTCAGACGTTCAAACAAGTATGATGAGCGGAACACAAAGGCTTAGAAACTAAAAGGCCTTTAATAATAACAAAGAACAACAGTGTGTCTGTCAGTGAAGTCAATGTGCAGCAGAGTGAAAGTTAAAGCCGTATTGTGAATTGTCACTGTGCCATGAAGCTGTTCATGCAGGATGTTCTGGCTCTTGTCCATGTCATTTCCCACAAGCAATTTGTCTAGTTTGAACCCACTTGACTGTGGGGAACAATTTAAGTGTGACACTTAGAGGAGACTTTTGGTGCTGTGATAACATTTTCCATTATTTGTCCTATGTAGTGCGTGCACCGTGATGGTGCATACAGATGTAATTGTGCATGGACATAACACACAACTTTAACAGCACATTTAGCTGAATTACTGCACCACATGAAACAGCAAACAAGTGTTTTTTTTTTAGCCATTTGGACCCAAATTCTTCATATGTGTTTGGTTTCAGTTTGGTCTGGAATGAATTAACAGAAAGTCATAAAATTCATTTCAGTAAATCCTTCTATGTATTTTTCCACCTCCCACAAAGACAAAAATTCACATAAGATCTGAGTCCTTTAGGACAAGATGGGGTTCCTATTATCTACACTTCAGATGGTGTAACAACATGTTTTTGAGAAAACCTCTGCATCGTTTGCTAAAAGCTAAGTACCCTTATTATCAGGTCCTTCCGCCCCTTAGGGAGCCCTATGATGACACACGTGATGCCTGACGCTAACCCCCTGAAAACCTTTTGAAAGTGCCATTAGCCAAAAGTGCCCATTAACGTCCACAATCAATATTTTTTAACATTGAATATAGCTCCAGCAAAGCACTAATATGGTGTAAACTATACCACAGACACCACAGAAGCCCAGGAGATGGGAATTTGGCTTACAAAAAAGAGTGTGGAGTGTGTACAAAATTACACCAGGATGAGAGTTACTTCATCAAAAATACTATAAATATCTAAAAAAGAATGGTGAACTATTTAATTGATCAGAAAATTGAGAGAAATTTAAGGAGCTGCTGTGAAGTTGGTTGTTTTTTTTTAAGACAAATTGATTGTCACTGCAAATAGTGTACTGGAATAGATGACACACACATTAAATTAAACCCAGACCTGCCATCATAACTCACAGCTGCATGCTTGCCGTTACCCGCCTGTTTTCATTTGTCTCTCTTGATGTTATGATTATCTTCCTTCTGGCATGTTGCCACACATTTGACTGTTTAATATGTTTTTATGATACGTGTTACTTTACATGCTGCTTGCTTCATTTTTACTTTTGCCTGCTGCCTGCTGTAAGTTTAAAATGATAATTTACGGCTAATTTATGGCATGGCAGTTGCACAGTTACACTGTTTATAAAGTAAATAAAATGTATCTTACCACCAACAGAAGACCTTTCCACGACCAAGTTTAGTTGGAAAGTTTGCACTACTGCACCCAAATCATCTGTCTGCTTTTGTAAGATTAATGATAATACAAACAATAAAGACAGGAAGAGGTGGGAAAGATGGCATGTGCGACAAATCCCGTCTGATGGAGAAAATAAAAAACTCCTGCTGTTAACAGTAACAACCCTGGATCATGACTGCTCCCTTCCCTTTGTGCTCTCTCTCTCTCTCTCTCTCTCTCTCTCTCCTGCAGCAGCTCAGATATTCATCTGTACCCCTCCAGTCATGCTTCCTTTTGCCTAGTTTTTCCCTCCCCGGAACATAAAGTGGGAGGGCTCTGGGAAGTGCTTAAAAAAAAGAAAAGAAAAGTTGTCAGCTTACCGGCATACGATTTTAAGGCTACATTTAGAACACAGTTGGAAAAAAATTTTGATGGATATTTTGAAACTTTATTTGATCACAAACTGGCGTGTACACAGTTTATATATTCAGATGCCTCTCTCTTCAGACACACAGATGTAACGCAGATGTGGCTGCCACATGCTTTTCAGCCTGTGAGAAGGAGAATGACTCCAATACTCCAATACTGCTAAATGTTAAACCAATTATTGGGCCATGAATTTGATAAGATGTGAGACATTGTTCTGGGAAACAAAATACATGGTTGTTGGACAAGAATAATATTTTGTCATTCACTGTAATTTGAAAAAAAAAAAACCTGAATGTTTTTATTTGTTATCCATGGTGAAGGAAGTAAGTACTTGACTGGCATCATGATCCATCATCATGGATTAGAGCATGGGAACAGAGCAGACTGCTAAACAATGCTGACGAAAAAAAAAATCACAAACACAAATCTGGATATAACCCAACATCAACATTCCATCCACCAAAAAATGCAAACAAGTGATGAATTATGGTACCAACAGCAGACATCTTTGTAAATTCCTTGCCTGTTGGTGGCACTAGACAGGCTTTTGCAGTCGTTTTGTAATCGCAGAGTTGTCAGCTGACCCACAGGTAGCCAAGCAGCCACCTGAGAATTAAACCTATGCTGTTGTTTCCCAGCAACCTCTGGGGGATAATTTCAAAATGAATCTGTCCTCATAGACTCCCATGACACCACAGGTGTCAAACTTAAGATCTGCGCATCACATCCGTCTCCCTGAGGAGGAAGAGACTAGAGAAGTGTAAGTTTATAATTATACATTATAAATTATAATTATTCTCGGAAACCCTGACAACTCTAACAGGATCTAATGGCAAATGACAATACTGACGATACTTTTCACCTCAGGCAGACACCTAAGTCTAAGTCTGGGCCAACATCCATACATTTTTTAATGTCTGTCTGTTGGGTGTTTCCAGGAATTTATTTCTTGTATACTTTTTTAAAAATTAAAAATAACTTTTCAAATGCAAAGCGCAGCCAAAAAGAGAATAACAGATGGTGCAGCAGACAATCTGAAGCACAAACTGTACTATGCATTACAGGCCTGACATCTATTCATCTATGTCCTGTGTGGTAGATGAAATGCTTGGAGATAAGAAATGAAATGGTGGGTGTCCATGTAACTGCAGTTTATCAGCCTGTAGTAATCCCTTGGACTTTGTACACTGTGGGTAAAAAAAAGAAAGATAGACAGTGAATAAGCAGTCATAGTCACTCCATGTGTTCTTGCAAATTCCACAAAAAACAAACTACACCCGCCTTATGTTTCAGTTTGTGCATTAAGACTATTATATGTGACAACCTGGTCCATTGTTTGCATGACTGGATTGCAAACACACAGCAGTACATTTATTTCTGCTGTGTCTCGATCACACAGGCTCATTATTTCCACACTGTTTGATACAGGACAAAAACATAAACAAGACCTGGAAAAATTACATCAGCAGCAGCATCTGCAAAGCGTCGCTCTTTGTAGTGGTCGTTCTGACTGTTGAAGATGCAATTTGCCATTTGTTTGATCTCATAGGCTCACTTCTTCTTTTTTCTTTTTTAAGTATAAACCTCTGTAGAAGAAGAGAAGTGCAATGTTTATATATAAAAATCCTCTATGGGAGTGTGCTTAATCAACCATTTAATCATTCAGGTGATTTCAGCTGGATCAAATCAACACACAAGGGCTTTTATGTACAACACAAAGAACAAAAATAATTTTGTAAACAAATTGCAAGTATATGATTGAAGCACAAAGAGAAGAAAAGAGAGGCCTATGGATTGCACTTCTGTTACAGTTCTAGTGGTTTGTAAGAGAAAACTGTGTAAAAATGGAGGATGACCACCAAAACTAATTGGTCAGGTTTTCCTCAGACTCACACTCGCTTTAAATGTAATATTTACAGGTGCACCTTGTCAATGATCCAGTAATAGACCGGACACACATAAGGTCAATTTGCAGGTAATCAGCTCAATTGACTACAGTGACTACCGTGCCTAAATTCACACTAAGGAAAGGAAAGGTCCAACATGCACTGACATCATCTATCGCTACAGCTCCTGTTTGTCTCCCTTTGAATGCTATTTCATCCTGTATGATTTCAGGGTGATCATACTCTAATTGCTGTGGCTTTACAATAAGTTATACGGTAAATCACCACCTTTAGTTTTATTTTTACCTTTTTACATCTTTGACATTGATTGAATGTGAACAGAAATATGATTTTCTTGTTATTAAACAGCCATCTACATGTAGATAGAGCCAACTTGCTGAACTTTCTCGGAGACCTTTTCACACAGAAAAAGACGAGATCAGACTAACCCCAGACCCCAACAGACTACACACAGGCGCCAGACACAATGCCTGTAATTCTTAAATGAGACGGATTCTATTCTGAAACAGTGCCCAAATAAAATCCTTCCTTAGCCTTGAAACTTTCCGCTCTTCATGCCAAAATTACATTCTATTAAAGTCTTAACACAAGCTCACAAAAGAGCAGAGAGAGAGAGTTCTTCACCATTCTGGAGATGCTCCTTGTTGTCGAGTGATAAAAGCTGCTCAGCGACGCTACTGGTTAAGTAAATGGCTTTATCACTTGAGAGAGAAAAATGGGAACGTTAATACAAACTCAGTGGGCCAAATAATAAACGTTCCTGCTAGACTATGAAGAGATGCACAAAGCTGTTAAGTATAGGGAGCATTTACATGGAGGAAGAAAGTATTAAACACTGGCTGTGAGTAAACTGTTTGTAGACCACCTGTTCTTTTATGAAAGCTTTAATCACCTATTAGGTCAACACATTTATTCACTGCACATAGTGTCTGCTGGGTTTTATTTTGTTTTGGATACATCTTTTCTCTCTTCATGCAATGTCAGCTCCACATAGTAGGAATTCTATTAAAATGTACATATCCATATATTTCTTACAGACAAACCTGCATAAACCTTGATATTCATCACAAACACATTGTAGGAATGTCACTCTCCATCCATCCATCCGTGGATGTGGGCAAGAAGAAGAAGGACACATTAGTGGTGACTCATCACAGACACATTTAAATACCCCCCCACCTCCCGATCTCATCGCACTGCCTTCATCAGACTCTCTCATTGTGTGCTGAATATTGGATCCATTGTTCAACCGCAGACCTGTCTGAAACTCCCATTAACCTTACAATTTAGTTTGTCCCCATAATATCCCCATAATAGTCCCTATAATATTTAAAAATTACATACATTAGCAGATCTGGTCTCATTGCATCTTACTTTTCCTCAGTCTCTGTGTCTCTGAGAGCTCACAGTATCCTGGTAAATTATGTTATACTCCACTCTAACACCTTAAAAGGAGTGATTTCCTCAACATTATGCGTAATCAGGCCTGACCATAGTAGGACAATTGAGACCCAGTCTTTCATCTTCATTTTTTTTTTTAACTTTCACACAAATACCAACAATCATCCTCTCCCTCTCTAATGCATCTAATGCTGCTCGCCGTCCCACATGTATACATACACTATAACTTCACCGTATTCCCTTTCTAGTGCAGACTTATTTTACAAGATAGAAACACACACTGTGCGTATTGTTTACTGGATTGTTTCTAAGTTTTATTTTTTGCTCACTGTAACGAAATATCTGTTTTGTCAGGGCACAAGGTGTCAGGCAAAAACAAAGGTACCAAAGGAGCGAGCAAAAGCAGGTCGAAACAGTCCAAGGTCAAACAAGAGAGCTATCAAAAACACACAAGGTTTAGCAAAAGAGAAATCCAAAAAGACAAGAACTATGGTCCTTCAGGTAGGTCAACACTTGGCTTGAGAAAGCTGGTAAGGCTTGGCATAACACACAAGGATTCTGACAAAACAACCAGACAAGAACAAAGTGGAGAACAGGACTTAAGTAGACACAGACAACAAGACACAGCTGAACACAATCAGGGCGGAGCAGGTAATCAAAACTGCCGGGAAACACAGAGGAAGTAAAACACAAGGGAAGACGGGATTTTCAAAGTAAAACAGGAAGCAAAAGACACAACTACAACACAGCATGAACGAACCTCTCAACGGACAAACAAGAGCCACTAAGAACTAAACAAAAACCCAGAGTAACAAAACACCAAGCCTACAAAGAAAATAATAACTGAACACAGAATTAAACAGAAAACCAAACCAAGGAGAACCAATAGGATCATGACAGATTCATGTTTCATCATCAGACAAATACATTTATGATATATATTGATAACCATATATTAAATATAAGTGTCTGTGCTGTATTTACCTCTGTTGATTTCCCAGAAACTGACAAATCTGTGGTGTCACTTCATTACTTAATTGTGAATTTTGACAAAACATCAACAATAAAAACAAGTTTAGGTCTTAGTGCTATTTGGACAGTCAAATTCAGTCGACCAGAGAATGTGATTGGACAATTATCTGCTGATAATTGACTGCATCATACAGATGATTTATTATCAGAAACTTCAGACCTTTACAATTATAAAACACGCTCCTGTCATCTGCACCAAGCAAAAATCAAAAAATCAAACAACAATGTCATGTTTTATTTTTTCTAAACATCGTCAGTGTGCCACATACTTATGGGCTTTCCTGTAAATAAAACCAGCCAGATATATTTGCATGTCAACAGGTAGTGTTACTGGAAATAATGCTCTGTAATCACATGGCAAATAATCAAAAAACTAATATTTATCAAGTGGTGCTGTTTGCCTCTGAAGTATGTGTCTGTTGTCTCTGCCAATAATCACTAACACTCTGAGATAGGACCACCTATTGCTCTGAATGTATAGAGCTTTAACTAAGATTGCCCCGGTGCAGCTGCACAGTGGGAAACAAAGAGTGTTTTTCTGCTGTTGGATTTTAATGCAAGGCATCAGTGGGAAGTGATTATTGTTCAGTTATATTTGGATAAGCTTAATAAAAAGTAAACACATACACACAGAAATCTCATGGTGCACGCATCCATTATCCATTTTTGAACTGACATGCAACCATCTAAGAAGAACCAGCCCAGAGCATGCTGTTTTGTTTTTTTTTTACTCTAATGAGCTGTGTAATGGGAACGATAGAGACAGAGTGCCAAAGCTGACAAAGAAAACAACCAACTGAACTTTAGCTGAACTCCACCGGAGGATCGTACCTGTAGCAGATGTCTCCATGGACACTACAGACACACACAACAAAAGGAAAGAAAGAAAGAAAGAAAGAAAGAAAGAAAGAAAGAAAGAAAGAAAGAAAGAAAGAAAGAAAGAAAGAAAGAAAGAAAGAAAGAAAGAAAGAAAGAAAGAAAGAAGATAATTGAAGCAATACGTTTGACAATAAATTCCCCTGAAAATGCCTGGCAGAAAGAGCTGCAAGTGATTTCTTTTGGACTCTCCTTGCAGACATGAAGAAGGTATTTTCTCTCACTTCATTCTCTTCCATCTGTGCAGGCGTGTTGGAACAGAAGTGGCCAAATTACTCAAGGTGAAAGGTGTGACTCATCCCACAAGTGCACAGTGATCAGGCCTTGGCCCAGTAAAGTGTCATGTTTTGACTGCTAACTGGAACGAATGTTACATTTTAACGATCATGCTGATGAGACGGACGCGCTGAACTGACAGGTCACACAGGGCGTTTAATGGGAATGAAACAAATTTGTCTTTCTAAATGCAGTTTTGATTTCCACACCCCACAATTCCACAAACATGCTATATATAACCTTAAAATGAACAATATTTGACCCTTGTTCCACAGCCAGTTGATAAGTATTTACCTTTAGGAATAAAACAAAGATCACACCAGGCTTTCGTGACAACACCTCAGATTAATTTTGTCTCATATCCTTAAGCAAAACAGCTTCCCAGCAAAAACTGTTTGGTTCAAACATTCTTTTGAGTCATTACTGCCTTCAATCTAACATTTGAACCTCTCATCTCAGCTTATCTTGTTTTTTATTCACCAAATATTGCTTCTGTTACTTAAAAATAACTCTTTGGACCCACAGGATAGAGGCTCATTATGCTCTCTGGCCCCTAACCCATGCGCTCTCTTAGTTCCAACAGAAACACACAGGCCATAATTAAGCAGGGGATGTGTCAAATGACAAAAAGCACACAGCTCGGAGCCCAGGCATTTTACATGGCCTTGTTGGCTGAACTCATTGTTACAATTGTGCTCTTTATTATGTGTTTCACACTATTTACATCATTTACAATTAGTGTGACTTGTTTGATTTAGTTTGTGATTTTTGCAGAGGATTTGTGAGAGCATACAAGTTGAAAAATGGAAGAATCGACCTGGAACAAAGCAAGACCTCCCATCACACTCACACCCACGGGCCCCCAGGTCCCCTATAACATGCACATCTTTGGTATAGCTGATGGTAGGAACCCAGAGAACACATCTATGTAGGAACAGGGAGAACAATATAGGATCAGGATGCTATGTTTAGCAAATGCCCTCTTTTTTATTAGTGCTCATATTTGCGAGTTTAGACTGCAACAGCTAAGTGATGCAGATTTAGAGTGTGGATTCACTTGGATGAGAGCTTCATGTCTGTGTTCATCTAAGTATCGTTTTTCAGGCTAAACTTAGTTTCTCTGCTTCTCAAACTGTTGGAATGTGATTTCATTGTGTTCAAAAAAACATGTTTATGAGGAGGCTTTAATGGTTTTCCAGTGCAAATGGTTTCATGTATCCTTAATCATTACTGTAAAATTCACTTGAGAGCGACTGCAGAACAGATGCTGTTGTAGGGTTACGTTCTCTGGTATCAGTCTTGTATGCCTTTTCCCATTAGAGCACCATTATCCTCACAGTACTCAGCCCTATTTTGTGAAGAACTGCTTCAGCTGACATTTGAGACCCTGGTTCGAAGAAGCTTTAAGAATTTGCTGTAGACACGATGTCTTGTTTTCTTGACTGATGAAGTTCGATGGCTTTCCTGTCCCGTTTTTGGAGTTTGTAAATCATGGAGTGAATGATGATGTTTTCAGTCCGAGCCAAGCCATTACCTAACAGAAGGCATTCCTTGTCCTTGTATGGGCATATGAAGAAAAAAAAAACAACACATGGCTGTCTTCTCATCTACTGCGCCAAAGTTACTTCCCACTGTGTAAACTGGATCAGACACCTCATCCTTGAACGCTCTGGGGAGCAAACATCCACAAAGGAAATGCTGCCAAGTGTGGAAGATATTCCCACGTATATTAAGTCATTGTGAATGGGTTAGTAGACTGTTCAGCAATGGTCAAGGAAGGAGAACCTCTTTCCACAGGAAGTGAAGACAGCAGATTAGTATAGTATATTGTGTATAGTATAATAATGGCCCACACACAATAAGACCAGACAAACTGATGAAGACACTGCAGCACATGGACTAAATCCAGCAGGTGACGGTAACAAGACACAGGTGGGACCAATGAGGGAGGGGCAGCTAATCAGTGAGAACAGGAAGTAAAACAAAGTGAGACCAACAAGGAAAGCTGGCTACCAAGGAAACAAAATCCACTGTAAATAGGAAATTAAACTGACAATAATTCATGACAACTATTAAAACAACAATTTAACTAATTTAAGCTTTCAAACAGAACTAAAATTTTAGTAAAACAGGAAACAATTGCCCACAAATACTGCAAACTGTTACCGATTAAGAGCATATTTTCATTTCTTTACCATTTGTTATTATCCTCTTCTACTTTGGCTTCTTCTGTGTTGGTTTTGTCTTGTTTTTGTTGTCATCCTGCTCTCTTCTCTTCTTCTTCTTCTTCTTCTTCTGTCTTCTCTTCCATCTTTCTCCCTCTCCTACTCCCTCTTTGGTGCCCTCTTCTTCATTTCTAATCAGGTTAGTGAGACACTCATATGTGATGTGTCTTTCAGGCCCAGACATGAACAGAGCCTATATTTAAAGACTTGGACCAGCCATCCAAACAAGGCCACTGCTACAATGGAGAGTAAAAATGTAAACAGGAGACGAGTGGACAAACAACAGTGGAGACAGGAAGACATAGAAATGATGGATGACAGAGGGAGATGAGAGAAAAGAGAACGAGAGGGGGTTGGGGGGACTGGGAGAGAAGTCCCTCTCTCCTCTGTCTAACAGGAACCTAGTTTAATAGCAGCGATCAGTCAGTGGTGGAGCTTTGGCTGCACACTGAGAGTCTGAAAGTAACCAGGGAACACATAAGACAGATTATAGGAAATAACAGCACGAGGTCATAAACACAGAGGAGTCATGTCACAGCACAGCTTTGAAATGCCACCGTTTACTGCTGACGGATGCTCCAACATGCCGTTCGCTGCACTCAAAACTTTGTCTGTTTAAGATCTGAAATTGAATTTGAAGCTGTGTTTGTCTAAATGCACAGTTTCCACATGTTGGTGCATCACAGCTAAGTGTGTCACTGTCTGCTAAACAGCATCTGTAAGAGTATCTCATAATGGTCTAATTAGCATAGAGAAAGCCGAAGCCTCTGGAGAAGACACTGCATTTAAATACATCATTTATGTTAATGTCTATTTTAATTGAATGGAAAATGCTAGTGTTGGTGAGTGTGCTGAAATACCACCAACCATCCTGCAGATGGCAGCAGAGTCTTTTGACAGAAGCTCCTTCTGATTTTTTTTTCCTCAGGAGGGTTTTGACGTTTGAAGAGTAATGTTTTTACATCTTTTCACAGTTCAGGTGTTTATCATCTATCCGCTCGTCTTTGTCCATCAATGTCACATCAGAGCTTCTTTATCTTGTTCTCCAGTTATGATAGTGACTTAATGATTTGACAGGTTGATGGAGCGGATCCATCACGTGTACTTCCAGTACAAGTGAGGTAAGAAACTGCTCATTTACATTGTCGGGATCTCAAGGTGTAGCTGCCTTCTCCTTTGGGTGAATCAGTAGGCATGTGGCATGGTACCCCTCCGACACCTTCAGTATTCTGGCTGAAGTTCAAATGTCGGTAAATCTCTTCTTATAAAAGGCGGTCGTAAACATCTAATGGTATGTCATGAATATTTTAGAGCTCTGAATATCATACAGAGACAGCCTCTGGAAAACTACAGCCTTAACAAGACACACACACTCACACACACACTGTCTCTCTCTCTCTCTCTCTCTCTCTCTCTCTCTCTCTCAGACAGATAACCTCCACAGCTGGTGCAGCATGAGGCCCTTTTTCTGGTACTTTGGCTTTTTTTTTCTTTTTTTTTTTTTTAGTGGCATGATTGGATTGATTTGTCATTTGCAACAGAAAGAGCTTGGCCACGGGGCTGTGGATAATCCAATTTATCGCTTTGCCATTTATTACAAATTTCTGTGGCTTTTGGGTCCACTGTCACATCGATTCGTTGATTGCTTGCTTAGCTGGGTCCTAATGAGCTGCTGTCTGAATCACTGCATAATCGCCGCCCTAATTCACTTCCTTGCCTACCCTCACACTCGGTCTGCTGGCTCACCACTGTTGGAGGAGAATGGACTGAAAGTGCTCTCTGAGTAGACAATTAGTAACATCTTCTTTGAAATGTGTCATCCTGTGTGTATTACCCTTTAATAAATGACAGGCCTTTTGCAGCTTAGCAGAATGTTTTCACAGGTTGCTGTATGAGGTGACAATTTCATTCTAAGGGGCACTTTCATCATCTGATCTACATGTGGACGCGAAGAGTGACGAGTACTTCCAGTCTGTTTGTCAAAATGAGCCACAGTTTAAGCTCCACAACCCTCAAATTACTGTAGTATTTATGCTAGATAGACAAGAAATACACACAAATGAGTCAGACTATAAATACCTTTCTAATTTCATCCACATGACTACCAAAACTGTTGTTTTTCCACAAACTAAATAGCTAAAAAAAATGTCCACATTTTTCTGATGCAAAAAAGTCAAATTCTGAAAACTGAGTTCACAAGCTGTCTGTGCTTCAGCAACAGGTTCTAATGAGATCAGCTGACAAACTAATTTTATTCATAACATATAAATATAGCTGTTAACTGTGTAATTATTATCATGCAATGCTACTCAAAGACAGATATGAATGCAATATTCAAATATAACCTACAATCAAATGCACAGCCCAGTTATACATCTACATGACCTTTGACCAGCACACAGACACATGTATATAGGTTCTTTCCCGAAAAGCAAGGTCTGCTCTGATTGGTCAGCTCCAAATGTCTGATCTGAGATTGTTGTCTATCCAGGTAGGAGGGACCTGAAAATATGTCAGCTGAGAATTTCAGATGGAATTCTCAGCCCTCCTCCATCCCAATGAGATGGAATTCTCAGCCCTCCTCCATCCCAATGCTCCACCTGTCAGAAGCCCAGGCCAGGTCAGATTCTGATCCTCCCCTTCAACACCACCAGGTCTACACCCCGGGGGGAAATCTCTTTTGTCGGCTTCACCTCCCTTTCCCTCCCCTTCTCATGAAAATGGTGGACACAGAATACGAGGCACTGTTTGTTTTGACCAAATTTAAAACAAGCGAAGTGCAGCTCTGACTGAAAAGCTAAGGAGCAGACACTGCTGTGTAGAAGAAGGATTGTAACATCACCAGCAGTGGATGTTGGTAATGATGTTACATTTTATAATCTCTGCAGTGCCAGTACATAACTGATTATATTGTGGGTGTTTAATCCAGTCTTCACAGCAGTGAAGAGGTCTGTGATTTGTGTTATGGTGCATCATCTTCTCTGATTTAACATCCTCTCCTCTCCTCTCCTCTCCTCTCCTCTCCTCTCCTCTACTTTTTTTGCACAAATTTTACCAACTGATATTTCCTAGTAACATATAGTTATAATAGTAACATCCTAGTTATAATATAATATAGTAGTTAAACCTCCTACATAGTGACACACCTGAAACACATACTGGGCTCAACATGCTGCAGGAAACACATGCTATAAGACTAATAACAAATAATGAATCAATAACAACAGTCGTGCATCTCCAGTGAAGCTGTGTTTGAGGCTTCTTCAAACAGCCTGATCTGTCAGTTACACTAACCACACCCCTTGGCGTAATTCAACCATTGTAATTTTAGTTAGCTCACAAGAGGGCAGTTTGACCAGAACAGGGTTTAGTTGAAGTACAACTGAGAGAATAAATAATGCAACATTAAAGAAAATTATCCCCTTTGCCTAATACCGACAAAACCTGTAACTGTAGCTCAATACCATTTTATTTAAGCCAAGCACAAGCTCATCCTTTTACTTCACAGACATTTTACTATGAGGTTAGCCGATATCTCAAAATCCTCACAAGAGAGCAAATACCACCAGGTGAGGGTTTACCTCTGCACCAATATCAGGCTGTCTGGGTGGCATTTATCAAGCTTGAAGAGGGGGGCTTAAGGACACATCGGGGATATGTTTGTGAAATAGATAAATATAGGAGGGAGCTAATCAAGCCTTCTATCAACAAAAGAAGTGCACCATCTGTTTGCTTCATCGCTCGTCCTGTAGCAGCGATTTTTAATGCAGGCTTCTCTACTGACTGATGTAAGTGCTGATGCAAGCGAAGTAGCTCGAACTCTTGTCGTCAATTAGCATATTACCAGATGGGGGATATAGGTAGAGGAGAGCTATAAATAAACCCACATGCAAAATGGTTTTCAGACAACATTTCTTTAATACAAAGTCAACATATCTACATACACAGTGGCTTTAAACCAATTATTGTTTCAGTTAGAAGTAACAGTTTGAAAGTGATAGCACTTGGCCCTCATACAAAGGAAAAACTATTTTGCTGAGTTTGGGTTCTTTTTGTCGGTATGTACTGTATACTTCTTATTCTTTTTGATGTCATTTTTTTATTTTTTTGTTAGTGTTGTTCTTTTGTTAGTCCTCCCTGCCCCTCCCCGAGTCCCTCTCAACATATTCAGAGACATATTCCAGTAAAATTTGGTGGCTGTATTCAAAGAAAAGGTCTAGCATCTTTACATGAAGTCAAAGGAGTAACACATCGCACAAGCTTTGAAAGACTTTAACGGTTTCAGTTTTGGCATGGGCCCCTTTTTTGTTTTTCCCCTCAAACCAGTCTGTTGTGAATCCCACCCCCACCCCTATAACATTTTCGGGTTTGAAATTATTATGAAACATCTTTAAGGTTCCCACTGGTCAGAAAATGACGTGCTGGAAATCAGAATTCTCAGCAAGTTTTTGGTTGTCTTTCCTTGGTTGCATCGCACTGCTGTGTTTCACAGAGTCCTGATTTCTTTCTGCATCCCATAATGAAACATGGTCAAACAAACAAAGACAAAAAAATAAAATAAAATAAGCGTATGTTTTTATACAAGGCTTTAAAATATGCACTGTAGGGAGAAAAAAATAAAACGGCATGACGTGTTGCAACAGTTGTGGATTAACAACTTGGCATTTTAATAGTTTGGAACACCCGGAGATCCTCAGGGGGTTAAACTGGTCAGGTGTGAAGAACACCTTTGGGTTCTTTGAGATTATTGCCAATTCGCACCTTACATTACTTTTAAAGGTCTAATTAATTGAATAGAATGTAACACGTACTTGAATTGCTTCAGCTACAATACACCAGCACCCTCACTGATGCTGATTCAGTGCCCTCATTGGACCTAAAGGTGTGAGAAAAAAGGCTGGCATGTTTTTCAGCAGGGGAACTTAAAGGCAAGGGGGGGGGCTGTTAAATGAAGACCAGGGAGCAGGGTGGGAGAAAGGAGGTTTTACAAAACAAAATTTGAAATTGGGATATGAGCAGAATCTTCATCTGTGTATTTCTGTCCCCACTTAAAAGTATGAGAACTTGAGGGTCAAATGATACAAATACATATAATCTATATATTTGTTTATTTACAGGTATACTCTAGGTCATAGTGGATATCTAACAAAAATGAATGGCCACATCATAATGTCCGAAAATAATAAAAAAAAGAAAAAGAAAATCGTTAAACAGCTGTGAGTCAGTCAGTACATGATCATACAGAGTACAGTATGTCAAGTTGGTCTGATATTAGATAACAAAAAAAGGGTCATTTATGAAATTTTTGATTGATATTTTGTAGATCAGTTCATTAACAGTATTTAAAAATAAAAAAAAAATACTAATGCTTACAAGTTAATGATAATCTCAACGAGGTTTAAAAAAAACTGGCATCTCCTCATCGGCACAGGTTCTCTACTCGACTGTAGAAGTTCGACATTGGTTAAAGTGGAGGCAGCGGATTCAAGCATCCCTGCAGCTTTCCTCATGAAACACACAAGGTCTCTAAGATTATATATTTAAAAAAAAGAAACACACACACAAACAAAAAGAAAACAATAAAATTCTGTCAATTTTAAACTGACAAGTGTAAAAAAAAAAATAAGATGAGGAGAATTTTTTAATTCATACTAAGTGTTTGGATATATTTTCATATTCTGCATTTAAATATATATGCATGTGTGAGTGTGCAGTATATATACATATATGCACACATACACACAGACATGTTATACTTAACATTTTCTACAGTGAAAAAATAGAATGTCTTTAAACATAATATGAACAGATAAGCATTTCTCTTTTCCTGCTAATTTTCTTTTTTAAAAAAATGCGATACGTCTCTGTTAAAAAACTAAACCAACCAAAAAAAGAAAAAAAAAGGAAATTAAAAAGTCAACTATGTCATGTAAAATAAGTCGTTCATAATACAACATTAATGTTTTTCCCATAATGTTACAATAACAATAAGGCTTTTTTGGAAATAAGAAAAGATTACACACAGTTCTGTCCATCGCTCTGGTTTTTTTTGTGCACACACACTCCCACCGTAGAATCCGAAAGCTCTGATCTTGAAATGAAAACCCGCCGATTTCAAAAAGATTGTTTTTTTTCTCAGACACATATACATTAGTGCGTCCACCTGGTGTTTGTTTTTATGAGTTTTTTTCAGGGGGGGGGGGGGGGGGGTAGGGGGTAGTATTTGTTTCAAGTTTATTCTCCGGATGTGCAATTATCTTGTACCAGAAGAATTTCATTAGCACATCATGGCATCGGGATCCAACATGGCTGCTCGGTCTGGCTGTGTCGTCCACAGAGACATCATCTATAAAAAAAATGGAGGGCAAATCAGCAAAGCATCTGCTTTGTTATCTGCCTGTTACCGAAACACACATACAGTGGAACTGAAGGCCAATTTTTTCCCCAACCACACTAATGTACAGATTTTATAATTGCAACAGGCCTTTTACCACTTTTGAGTGTCTTATACAATGATATAGATGATTATAGAGGAAGCTGAAAAGAAAAAAAAAAGGGAGCAGTGGACGATGAAGTCACGTGGATGCGCTTTCAGTCATGCCCACCTGGGCGTGAGGAGTTAGCAGAGCTGGCATCTTTTATTCATCAGTTTTTCTCCCTCGAGTCACACATACAGCATACAACGAGATAAGCAGCATGTTTGGTTTTGACAGAAAATAAAACAAAACAAACAAAAAAAAAAGAAGAGAGATTTCCTCATAAGACGAAAATGTTCGTAACAATGACGATGAGCGTTGGTCACTGTACACAAAGAACGCCCAAAACAGTTGCGGCAATCCTTGGTTTGGTTGTTCCATTTGTTCCAAAGCTTCTTCGCCCAAAGTGGCGGATGTTAACACCACAGCCCCATGATGCAATGGTTCCAAAGAGAGGAGTGATTGTATAAAAATCATGGAACAGGGTTGCCGTTAGTCTTGACCCACCCGAAGCAAGGACCCCCCCTCCCCCAATTTATCCGCTGACTTGAGCCTCCTTTTCACGAGCCTTCTTTGAACTGTAAATACATTGTGGTACTTTTGTGGTTACCTGGCTTAGGATACTGATTTTTTCACAACTTCACAATTCATGAAACTTCAAAAAGATTTTAAGATGTTGGTGTTGCTGCTTTCTTCCGAGCAAACCACTGATAGTGCCGTCTCTAAGCTCCTAGTGCTTGAGAATAGGCAGTTATGTTAGGTATACTTTAATAGCAGTGTTTTTTTTACACAAATAATGCATATTATTGTAACAGTGTAAAAACAATTTTAATGCCAAATGTGATTATTCTCGTGCTATTCTGTGTTTTTATTTTATTTTTTGTCTTGATTGAATAACCAGTGTTTTTGGGAAAAGCATTTACACAGGCAATCCCAATTTGGTCATTCCTCTGGATATCGCTCACAAAACTGATAGAAATACTTGAACCCCATTAACACCCAGGTATGTAAAAAAAAAACCACTCAGTCTCAGATACATCCATCTGCTTCTCTCAGTTGACTTTTGTTTTCCTTTGATAACTGTTACTGTTGAATCACAAAGATATTTTGAAGAAAATGTCCACGAATCTTTACAATGTCCTCCACAGTTAAAACACTTGAGGTGAGGTAAGCAGTCTGATGCTTTGATCGATACTCGCCCCCCCCACAGCACGAGCCTAAGCGTCTAGGTTCTTCCCTTGTCAAGGACTTCTTTCTCTTGAAAAAACAGCAATTTTCTTTGATTCCTCGTTGGGGTGTCTCAAAAGCTGAATTGGATTTTTTTTGTTTTTTTTTGGGCGTTGCCTTCAAAAGAAATCTACAAGATCCTGTTTGGTGCATCTGGATTAGCAGTGGTGATATCGTTTGTCTGCTGTCGTCGTGTCAAATTTCAAAGTTTCTATGGCTCAGGAGACCGTTGAGGTGGGAGGAGGAGGAGGCGGTTGGGGGGTGGTGGTGGTTTGGTGGGATGGGCAACAGGATTCTGGGGGGTGGGGGGGGGGGGCAGATGGCTTTTTACGTTGCATAGTGATCAAAGCTTCCTAAGTACTCCAGGGCTGCGTGATAGCAGAATTGGTACTCATCCTGTAATGAAAGAAACACAGGAACAAATCAGCAGCAGCTTAAAGCTACAGCTCCCCCTACTGGCAGAGAGAGCAACTACACACTATTACAATCATGTGAAATCATAATTATTGTGTGTCTTCTCACCTCAGTCTGAACCATGGCTGGCCTCTGTGTCCTGAGCATCTTCACTGTCTGGAAGATGTCAACCACACCTTCATAACGCATTCTTTCCAGCACAATGCTGAGGGTGATAAAGACTCCAGTCCTGCCCACGCCAGCACTAGGATGACATAAACACAAAGAGAATTAATAAAGATAAAATTAAAAAACTCTTCTTATTAAAGAAAAAATAAATATATATATATATATATATATATATATATATATATATATATATATATATATATATATATATATATATATATATATATATATATATATATATATATATATATATATATATATATATATATATATATATATATATATATATATATATATATGTTGAGCACACACATGGTTATTAAATGACACTTCACTTCAAAATGTTCTCTGTTGTAAAGAATTTGCACCCTGGGAGCTCCGTTTGCTCAAAAGAAGCAAACTTCAGCAGCCAGGAATTTGCATGTGAGAACCTTGTGAATCCACTTACACGTGTGCCCGCATTCTCATCTAACACAAAAATGAGCCCTAAAGGACACGCAGAACCCCACCGTATCACACACACACACAAACAACCAAGCAAACAGTTTGTCTCGCTAAGCCCCTCCTCCCATGTGTCGAGAAAAACTCAGCTGCTGCTGCTGCTTCTGCTCTCCAGAAATACAGTCTGAGACTTAACTCAGATCCTGAAATACTTGAGAGCTGCCTCTCTAAGCTGCTTTGCTGTGAAATGACTTCCACTTCACCAATGGAACAATAATTGATATGACAACAGATTTATTTGGGCTCCTTCCAGCCTCTGATGCTATTTTGTTGAATGAAGAGTGAAAGTGATGGCTGCGAGCAGACACTTTTTGGTTTGTGTGCGATTACGCTCACCAGTGCGTCTGTGTGTTGGAAGGCAAAGGTAGTGTTGGGACAAGATGACTTGGGTAATTTGATTAAATGAAATGATAAACACAGGAGTCTGCAGAACACACATAAACACCCCTCCTTCACCCACCCTCCCCCTCACTGCAGTATCTCTTAGCCCACCCAAAGCCTCTCTTCTTGGGAGTCAGTCACAGCTTGTCACATGGTCTCTTAAACTCACTCAGAGCTCCTCTCTCTCTCTCTCTCTCTCTCTCCAGGAAGATCGACTTTTCAAATCTGAAAGCTCGCAGAGCCACTGCAGACTGAGAGGATTTGGTGTCCCCATTCACAGGAAGTAATCAGGCAATTAATGACAAAAAAGCATGTGGGTCTATTAGATAGAGGCCGAAGGAGGGGGGAAAGAAGAAAAGAGGGTGGGAGTGGATGAAAAGAGGTCCAGGAGAATAAATGGATGGATGGAGGGGAGTGTGAGGATTAAGAAATAGACAGGCATATGACAGATGGGGAAGGCTGGTGACAGAAGACGAAAGAGTAAAAGAAAAGGAAGGCATAAGCTCTCATCTCAGAGACTGTAAAGCCTGTAGAAGGATGGATGAATAGGAGGAGGAGGAGGTTGCTATGGTACTGACAGATAATGCGACTAAGTACAGAAATGTCTTTCAAAAAACACCTGTAACTTAATTATCAAATTAAATATACTATAAATATATGGGATAGTATTAAAAGAAGACCAAACATGGAAATGTGACCATTACTAGTCCTCCAATAACAGAGCGCTTCACTTTAAGACACCCTCTCCCCCCTTTCAGGGGAGGGTAGAATAACTCAGTCTTATTACAGCTTCCATGACACATATTACAACTCTCAAAGGGCCATTTGATGTCTGGTGACATCACTGCTTTTTAACACAGGCCATGTAATGTTTAATGATGTCATGGCGCCTAGAAAAGTGGAGCAAATGTAACAGGCAGCGAAAGTAAAATATTTTTATGAGAGGGGAAAGAAATTATTCAGCGTGTTGACACTTGTGTTCACACTATGTCATCCAAAGGGACAACTGTATCTTTTCCAGATCATAACAAAGGGGGTCACATACAAAACCTAAACAACCAGAACAATAAGTAGCTCAAGGTCTATTGTGACCACTGGTGGTGACCATACCACTTTCTACCTGCATCTGTCATGTCAGGTTAATGATCAAAGTTACCTTGGAAAGTTTACCTGAGGTGATAAAGATGCATCATAAAGCGATCATAAACCCCCTGAATCATTTCACAAATGCCAAGCCCCATCTGAGGATTATCAATTATGGAAGAGAAGGGCCAGTAGAAGCGCAGTGTAGTGTACTGCAGTAGCAAAAAGCAGAAAGGAGGAAGAAGAGGAGGAGGAGGGATCATATCTGATGATGATGCTGTTAAAGCTGCACCTCAGGAGGAGCTGTGCTGCAAAACAATAAGCACCTAAAGAAGTGATTTAATCTTGTCCTGACACTTAAAGCCTTTTATCTCTTTTAAGAAGCAGAGAGAGTCTTCGGAGTCCAGTTTGAGGCATAAAAGCTGCAGGGGCCTCTTTCTAAGTCTTTTCAAGGTAAAAAACAAAAATACATATTTTGACATTAACATTTAAACAGCTTACCTGCAGTGGACAGAGATAGGTCCATCCTGCCCAAACTGCTCCTTGGTTTTATGCACTTGGCCAATAAAGTCAATGAATCCCTCCCCAGATTTGGGCACGCCTTGCTCCGGCCAATCCGTAAACTGGAACTGCCTTACTGTCCTGGACTGGCCATCCTGCAAACACAGAGGAAGCAGAAAGTGAGGATGGAGTTTTACAGATGATGTAAAGAAGAAAGGAAAGACAACACCAGCCTTCAACAGGATCCACTTCTTACTAAGTGTTTTAAACAACACTCATATAAACGCTACGCACTCACAAGAGCGGGACAGCTTGTCCTCTGCTCCTTCACTTCAATCCCCTACCTCCAACCAAACTGTTTCCATTTTCTCCTCTATTGTGTGTGTGTGTCTCACAAGCAGGTCCTAGTTAAAGCTAATCAATAGTGTATCAGCCATGACAAGCGTCTTCTCCCAGACACCATGTTGAATAGGATAATCCTGCGATACGATCAATAAAGTGACCTGATGGATGAGCCAGAGAGCGAGGGAGGCATAAGAAGCAAAAAAAAACGAAGGACTAGCAGTGAAGGAGGTGTGATTGAAGAGTGAAAATTGGAAACGAAAACCCTAACACACTGACATGCATGCTAGAAAAAAAAAAACAAACTCTACAACTTAATCTCATATTGATTCTTGTAATCTTGTTTTAATAGTGAGACAACTGAAATTGCCTCCAACGCAAACAAAAACATTTAAATACATTTTTAAAATGAGGTGACATCGCCGCAGAAGAAGAGGTGAAGGCTTTATTTATTTATTTATTTATTTTTTTGAGAGAGCTGATTATCCAGTCCGAGAATGCACAGTCAATACTTGTGTCCTTGAAAAGAAAGTTCTTTTTTAAGTTGTCTCGGAGAGAATTAAATTTCTCATGGAAGTCAGCAGAGACGAGCAGTTCTGCAGACAGGCTCTCTGCTTGATACAGCAGTAATTAAGACAGCCAGGTGTTCATTTCTCCAGTTGTTTCTCACTTCTCTGTGCAACAGATTCCACTTTAAATGTGATGTGTCATTTTCACACATTCTACTTCCTCCCAGTTGTTCGTGCGCACACATACATACACACACACACACGCTAAGCAAAGGCAGAATTCACTGAATATTCAATTGGCAAATAAATATATTGTATACTATGACATTATTTATTACTTATTATTGTTTTATTAATGAACAAATGATCAGATTAGAAGATATTCTAAATTACGAGTCTTCTATGAAAGTTTTGGCCAAACATTGATTACACATTTTTTTTGGTATTTTTTTAGAGTATGTTTTTAGATTTATTTCCTGGAAGCCTTAAGTTGTCGATCAGAGATAACAATTATCACAGCATTTATAGGTTTATAAACTGTCTTTGTCAATCCAGGCATTCTGTGCAGGTTTACATTAAAGAGGGTGTTTGACTCATTTGATGCTTTTTGTGTTTTCTGTGTCTGGACTTTATCCAGGAGGAACAGGTGGTTATTATGCAGAGATATTATTGTGATTAAAGAGAAGAAAATAAAAGATATAATATTGATCATTAATTATTTTTCACGATTTAACATGCAATTATGCAACTATTTCATTCCACAGATGGGGACAGATGTGAAATAAAAATATTATTGTTATTATTGCAGCTTTTGGTGGTGTTACCAACATATAGAATGTCTACAGAAGGTGTTCACAAAAAACGTGTGCCTCATAAAAAACAAGTGCAACACCCTTTAAGCCTTGTGGATTGGCTGTCAATTGCAATGAAGCATTAATCAGGTGATCAGCTGTTACCATGGTGATGTAGCCAGGTTAAAAAAGAGAGCCACCTATGTGGTCCTGCTAATTCTGACTTTAGGCTTAACAGATCCTGCTAACCTGCTAATCACTTTGCCGCACACCCACTGGATTCTTTAAACATGCACAAATGTCAGAATTAAACATGTGCCTGAAGTTCTATAGCTATCATGAACAATGCTTGTGGTTGGATGCTAGCTGCTCTATATTGAGGTACTATCTATCCCGCCTTTTCAGCTAGCAGGCTAAAAGCAGATTTGCTACATGCACAGGATGCAGCTACCGTATGTCAAAAGATATACATAATCTGTCTATTGAATCCCTATGCCCGTTGTCCCATGTGACATGCTCCGTTGCTGTGTTAGCTGCTGATATGTTTCCGCACCGCCGCTGCCAAGATGTATTTGTGTACATTTATCGTACATGACATGCAGTGATTTGGATTCTAATAAGTTAAGCTCCACATACCGACTTTTCTTTATACAACATCTCATGTCTCTTTGCCTGTGTTATGATGCATCGCATGTTTTCTTTCTCTCATTGCCTTTGTTTTTCAAAAACATTTAGCCACAGCAGGGGGATTAAAAACGAAAGAGGGGCAAAGACAACAAGACAATAAACCAAGCACGCCAAAGAAAGAGGGGAGGAGGGGGGGAAGAGGGAGGAAAATTTAACACACAACCTGAGGGCCCACGTGGCGTGTCAAATTGTGTGATTAAATACGTGACTGGCTCGCTAGATGCGAGTGTTGAGGCGTGGAGTCAATGCTATTACTGTGCAGAGGCATGCGACGTACACACTGACACACACACACACACTTTACACGCATCATACACATAGAAACACCTATAAACATGTATGTCTAATCTATACAGTCTGTGGGGTTAAATCCAGTTTACCTGCACGCACACGCTCATACGACCCCACCGACACACTCTATTATCATCTTCTCCATCACTTTGCTTTGTTGTCAGAAATGTTATGATCAGCTTTGACTGCCATTGTGTGCTTTTAATGAGTCAGAAAAGAAACCAACAGCGACCAGCCCTCAGGACAATGAGTTTGCAATCACACGCAAGCATAGATATATGTGTAATCTATGTGTCAGTGTGTCTGGATGATTATGTGTCCTTGTGTATTTTTTATTTTTTTGGACACAAATATACACAAGTGTGTGTGTGTGAAAAATCAGCATGAAAATGTGTGGCAGCAAATAAGTGTGTGTGAGGTAGAGGTATTTTTCATACTGTACAGTGTTTATGCATCTTAAAAAAAGTGTGTGTGTGGTATTGCCGAGCATGAGTGAAGACGCTGCATGTCGGCTTAGGCAGAACTTATGCTTGATTTTCTCACTCACTCACTTCACTGAGGATGGTGTTCTTGCTTGTGTGGAGATATAATGTCTTAATTTGTTTTAGGGATGACTGCTAACTAGCTGCCACACACACCGTCTGGGAAATCACTGGATATGTCAGCCTGCTTGGCACAGAGAGGGAGCAATTTCATTTCTCTGCTACATTTTCTGCTGCTTGAAACTGTCCAACATAATTAGACCAGAAAAAAAAATAAATCCTGGGGTAAAAAGAGATAACCGCAGCAGTGAAGGGTAGGCTTTAGGGTGAAAGGAGAAAGATGGGTCATGAACCTGTGTGGAAATACTCCCTAATATGTCTTACCCTGGCATCTGTAACCTTGAACTCTCGGAGGATGTACTGAGGCATGTTATACTCTGCCATGGGATCCACCACGAAGTACTGATACCTGGCAGAGCGCTCTGCCGGCCAGTACTGGTGACATTTTTCCTGTTTGAGCACAAAAAATGGTGGTTATTAAATCATTTGTTAACTTCTCTTTTGGTGTTTTTGTGGTGTATTTTATTCTATACCTACCCGTCCCATTTCTCTAAGTTTGGTCAACATGACTACAATAGTTGAGTTGTTCTCCCAGAGCATTCTCCAGAAGTCTTCTGTAGTCTCTGCCAGAGGGCCCTGTGTGGCGATGTAGGCTTTCTGTTGCCTGCTTAGACAGTGAAACCAATTAAAGCCATACAATAGGTTGTAAAATGATAAACACAATTCTCAATACAATAACTTCTACAGTAAAATGTAGACATTTTACATCAGATGTTATTGTATAATATCGTGTGCCAGTATGTGACTCAACAATAAGACAAAACACATACTTCCATTGTCTTGCTTCACCCACCTGTATCCATCAATAAAGCTTGCATTAATGTAGTCAGATCCTTCCAGGCCTCTGATTGGCTGCAGGCAGACGCGCGTGGTCTCATAGGGCATGATGTTGACCAGCCGATTCTTGAACTTGTTGCAGGGAAGGTTGGCGCTGATGAAGCGCGATGTGTGGGCTTTGGAGTTGGCCAAACGCTAGACGAGAAGGAAAGATGGAGGGATTAGTTCAATACGCAGGAAAAAAAAGAAGACACATTCAGAATGATTTGGATTTTTATTTATATAGAAGAGAAGAAAGTGGTGGAGGGGAGCAGGAGACGGTGATAAAAGGGGAGAAAGAGGGGGGGAGACAGGTTCGAGACAGATAAAAAGCAGAGAATATCAATGACAGTAAAGTAATAAAGCACACCAAGTCTAATCTGATCTTCACCCATGCTTTACCGATGATGGCACAGCTTCAAAGAGACATTTGTTTATCAAGAATATATTCATCAGAAAGCAATTCAAAAAACTTTATCCTTGTTGTTTGCAACTTGTGAGGTCCCGCAGGGTCAGACGCGACGACGAAAAACACACCACACGGCGCTCAGCAGAGTAACGAGCCTCTGGATCCATGTGTGTACCAAACAGAAAAAAGTCCCTTAAAAGTGGGTCACTAGAGCCTTTGATAATAACAGTGTGGTATGTGTGCATAAAACATAGACACACGCAGGGCTGTTCAGAAAGACAAACACACAAACACTGCATAATGATCAAAATGAAAAAAAGCTCCACTGCTACATCATCGTCATCGTAAAGACCTCAGTGAGAGTTTGTAGGTCAGCAAGTCCTGTAATTGTGTGTGTGTGTGTTTCCTTGTTAGCCTACAAACAGAAGACACCCTGGTCAGATTGTTTAGGGCCCCTTTTTCAGATAGAGAAAAGCATGGATGAAGGGAAGAGAGAGGAAGATGGGCTGCAACTGACCCCACTGAAGAAAGAGGAGGAGGAGGAGGGGATGTAAATTTATTTCCCGGACTTCTCATCTCTCAAAATATGGAGTAAAAAAGAAGTTTCTCTTTGAACGTGTGAATTTGCACTTTCCAATTTCTCTTTAGAGCATTCTCTTCTCTTTCTTCCCAATCCCCCTAGCACAAGTACCTCTGTGTCAGTGGCTACTTGGAGTCCATCCAGTGTTTTCATCCCCATCCTCCTTCTCCTCTCCTGCCTTTTATCCCTTGCTACTGTCTCCCTTTTGATCTGTGTTCCACAAAGGCACCTGGAAAGGCTTTAAGGTGGCCTGGCATTAAACCGCCGAACACCTCAGAGGGGATGAGGGGAACTGAGCCAAACCTGGCAACATGTCATCCAACAAGGCAGAGATGTACCTCGGGTATACCTCTAAAAAAGTCCAGCTGGCTGCCAGCTCCTTCCCCTTTTACGGTACAGTATATCTAGATGATGCATTACATACTGTACATTAGGGGTATTCATATTTGGTAATATGCAAATCAAAATCATAGCAACACCACAGCACAGTTCCCCTCAGACTTCCTGACATTTTTGTGTTCTTGTTTGCATTCCGATCCTAATTAAAACTCTGCTCATGAATTCTGAATAATTTCATAAAATCGACTCATTGCAAAGTGGGTTAAGCGCATTAATATTTCACTGAACGTGCTACTTATTATTTGTGGACATAAGTATGCAAGCTAGAAGGCGCTCGTATGACGATGTCAAGGCAGGTACTTCTTCTTCACGTATCCCACCAGTGACTGCTTAACTCTGTTTGACGCCTGTATCCCACCTGAGACTTACAACACCCCCCCACCCGTCCCTATAGCGCAAATCACTTCCTTACTGCCAAGTTAGCATACAGTCGTCCCTTTGTTCATTAGCCAAACGTTCCCTCCCTCCGCTTGCCCTGCCATCCACCTCCATTTGTCATCATCAAGTATTAATTACTTAGCTCCCCCACCCCTCTTCTCTCTTACACACACATACACCTTCACAATAGTGTAGTGTGGCCGTTATTAATCCCAGTTCGACTCCTGATGCCAGCTCAGCATTATCCCCGTTACTGATGGCAATGGAGATTCCATCGCTGTTGTGTACCAATGGGTTAAAAAAAAAAGAAAAAGAAAAGAAAATGTTGAAGCACACCAGCACTATTATTGTTTCCTGGCAGGGGGCGCCGTGTTGATGAATGGCGATGGGAAGATGACGGATGATTCGAGAGTGAGAGCACGTTGCAATTCAAGGTCAGCAGATACTGTTCATAAGCTGGTGATTGTTAAGATCTTTACTTGAGATCCATGTAAACACTGTTCCCGGCCGTCTGTCCTCACCTACTGCTTTGTCATGAATTTCTCTATGCAAACTTGTTTCTTTTTCTTTCTCAAACTTAAACTCAAACCCATCCTGTTTTCAGCCAAAAAATCCTTTGTCTTGTGACTGCTAGATTAAACGCAATTTCTTTGCTTAAGCATATTATTCCAAATCCTCAAATATGAACACTGTAGCCAAACAACAAGGCTTCAACATTTCCCTTTTCTAGCTTTTGGGGAAAAAAACCCAACAATAATTATTCACATACTGTGTATCCAAGTGATTAAATTATTGAAGTGAAGCTCTAGAAAGTAAAAGAGATTTGCTCTCTAGTCCGTCTGGTATCCAATTATTTGGACAGCATCTATAAAATGACAAATAGCTGCCATCTAAATAAGGCAGGTTTAATTTATATTCTATTTACCTGGGGTTGAAAGGTATTACATCTTCTAGAGGAGCGTCCTTATGCTGAAATCTTTAAGCTTACACTGCATTCACTCAGTGTTGCCATTAAGTCTTTATGAGCGACAAGCTGGAAAAGACATCCAACCTGCCTTTTGCCTGACTCCCCGTATAAATGTTTTCAGTAAAACGCCACTTCAGCGGCGATAACCAGCCATTTTGTATTTTCCTAAGCCTCTCAATATCGGAATGCAAACAAATGCATGATCAGAAAACAAAGAGCTTTGATTGTAACTAATATTTACGCACACTACGTAATTCAGAAGAGGCGAAAAAAAGGCAGAAAAATTGGATTTGCATCCAAAATAAGAAGAATTTAAAGAGTTAAAGCTGGCAGCGAGACTCATTCAAAAGGCTTACAGTGGCTTAAAACAAGGTGACAGAAAAACAAAGTAGTGCTGTCTTCATTATTCAGTAATGATGAAGACCTACAAAGTAGTGCATACATTTGATTTAACAGGCCTGAAGCTGTTTATTTCTTCTGTTTAATGTGTAAAGCCCTGCAACATCCTGTTTTTTTTATATGTCAATATGAATTTTTCCTTTATTGAAGCACCTTGTAATTATTTCTTAAGTAATGTTTAAAATCTGTGGATCAAACTGGTATATAAGGTAATTAACCAACTTGTGTTTGTAGAGAAATTCATGATCAATTATTATGCCTGCTATAATGCCAAATATAAAGTTTTTATTGTCTTAATTATACTAATTAAAGATCGAAATGTACAAACTCTAATTAAAGAATGATGGCTTTAATCAGTTTGTATTGTATTTTTGTTTATTCACGTGATTCATGTTAAATTAATGTATAATTTATATGTGATTTTTGAGCAATGGCTAACTTGCTAATACAGATAAAAGGCAGTAACCTCTCACATTTACTGCGTGAAAGATCCAGACAGAAATGTTCTTTGTTGCTGATTTAAGGACAAAATACAGGGGTTGTAAAAAGGTTGCTGTGTGGGGAAATAAGGCAAACCAAAGGAAATGCTTCAGGTGTTCAAATGTGGTGACTAATTTGTCCGTTAAAACAACTAATTTGTTCCAAATAGATGCTTAAATTTTGCCTCATTTTCATATGGGTCACAAGGGTAAGATAATCGATTGTACCTTGAACTCAAGCTCCATGCCAGTTACGTGCTCGCCGCTCTCCACCTGGGCTAACTTCTGGATGTAGGAATACAGGCTCCGGGCTGCCACCTCAGTGTTACCGCAGGCCACTGCCTCCAGGAGTGCATCGTGAATGAAGCTGTACTGGTCCTCTGTCTGCACCATGTAGTTCCGCTGTGAGCGCATCAGCGTCACGTGACCATAAATGTCGACCGTCTTCTCGTGCTTAATGCGCTCAAGCATGGCGTCGATGACGATGAAGCAGCCTGTCCGACCAACACCCGCACTGGATCAGGAGAGGAAGGAAAAAAGAAGCAGCTTTGTTAAAGTATCCCTTATTGCCTTTACCTTCACAGTGTGTTTTGGCACTGAATATTTACTTATTACTATGAATAACATTTGTGCTGGGGTAATGTAACTGTAATTTATTGCAGGTCTTGCTGCTAAAATATTAAAATCACATTCGATTGTAGTATTCCATTAATGTTCGTTGCGTTACGGTTTAAATAATTGAGTAGGGGAGGAAAACAAGAGATGTTGTGGTAGCTATAGCGAGGTAATAAAGAAACTGAGAAAAATAACAAATAGAACAACAAGACGACAGCGATGGAACCTCAGTGAAGCAAGCCGTCAAATTTCAGTTTTATTGTGTAGTGCTTTGGACTCACTGAAGTCTTCTTATCTTGACAAAAAGGACGGTTTCAATTTGAATAAGCCATTTGAGAAATATCGCTTGTAAAAAAAAAAAAGAAGAGCTGAAAAGAGTGAAAGAGTGAAAAGGGAGAAGCATGGAAAGATGGGGAGGGATTACTGTGATGCTTTTGACAGAAAGAGGGAGGAAAAAAAGGAAGGTGATGAGAATGGATCAGGGATAAAGGACAAAAAGGGTGCCTTAAAAGAAGGATGATGTGACCAATGTAAGAAAAGAAAAGACAGACGTCATGTAATAAAAGAGCGCGTGTGTTTGTATACTGTGTGTTATGTAATAACAAGGAGAAGCCATGCCTTTCTATTTGTTCATGGGTACATAATAAGAGAAATAAGACTAACCATGTCTAAGGGTCAATGTTAAGGGTTTATTTTTAAGCCTTAAGCCACTCATAAGTTTCCCTTAAAGCATGAAACTGTCTAATTGGGACATAATTCAAGGTCTCTGTGTTTTATTGATCAACCAACAGTTTTAATTTAAGTACTGTTCTGCTTGCATAGCTCATGGTGACACCACAACAAAGAAAGAGAGCAGAAATAAAAGTTTAACAATCACAGAAGAATCCTATCCACAGCTATGTAATTGTCCATGAGGGTAAGTGGTGTGCCTCCTCTTAAGAGGACGACTGAAAAAGTCCAGACGGCACAGCACACCAGGGGTAAGGAACGACAAAAACGCAAATTCCAAAACTGTTTTCTCTGTTAAAAATGCAGCTAACCTTCACACATGGAGAAGGGAAGACCACTCACTGCCACAGCAGGACACCCAGGACAAATGGGTAAAGAACCTTTCAGACAGACAACTGAGCCAGCCGGAAAAAGACGTGTTGGCCAAAGGACTCAACTTTGCCATCTCGCCAGAGCAGATTCCAGTGGTGGACCTTATCACAGCCACAGAGTCAGCCATCAAGAACAACAACCTGACAGACACAGAAGCTGAGCAACTCCGCTTGAAGGTCACAGCCACACTCTCCACTGCTAAAGCACCGCCATCCAACCTCTCCAGTGATGAAAGGAAGGCCCTGATTGCACTACAAAAGGACCGGGACATCACCATCTTATCAGCATACAAAGGAAGATGCACAGTGGTGCTCAACACACAGGACTACCACGCCAAAGTGACAGAACTCCTCAGTGATGCAGCCACATATGAGACACTGAAGAGGGACCCCACCGGAAACTACAAGAAGAAACTAGTCAGCTACCTACAAAAACTGGAGAAGGACCAAATCATCAACCGCAAGCTCTATTTTCGACTGTATCCTGGGGAAGCCACTCCACGCCTGTATGGACTCCCCAAGATACACAAGGAAGGAGTCCCCCTCAGACCCATCGTCAGCAGCACAAACTCAGTCACATACAACGTGGCTAAGCACTTGGCTGAACTCCTGACACCACTGGTAGGTGACACATCACATCACATTCACAACTCGCAGGACTTTGTGAACAAGGTGGAGAAGATCCAAATGGACCCAGATGACACCATGGTCTCATTTGATGTCACCTCCTTGTTCACCTGCATCCCTACATCAGAAGCCACAGAGATGGTAAGGACTTGCCTCACACAAGACAGCACACTCAAGGAGAGAACCAACCTAACGCCAGACCACATCTGTGACCTACTGGACCTCTGCCTGACCACCACTTATTTCCAGTACAATGGGAACTTTTACAGACAGAAGCACGGCTGTGCGATGGGATCACCTGTGTCTCCTATTGTGGCCAACCTCTACATGGAAGAAGTGGAGAGAAGAGCCCTGAGTTCCTATCCTGGAACCACCCCCACCCACTGGTTTAGATATGTGGATGACACCTGGGTCAAAATCAAGACCAACGAAGTGGACCGGTTCACAGAACACATCAACGCAGTGGATAACAACATCAAGTTCACTCGCGAGGACACCAAGGACAACAATCTGGCCTTCTTGGACTGCACAGTACATATTGAGGAGGACAGGAGCCTCAATGTGGAAGTGTACAGGAAACCCACACACACGGACCAGTACCTGTTGTTTGATTCACACCACCCACTGGAACACAAACTGGGAGTCATCAGGACCCTGCAGCACAGAGCACAAACTGTACCCACCAGCTCAGAGGGGAAGAAGAAGGAGCAACACCACATCAGGAAGGCCCTGCAAACATGTGGCTACCCGAAGTGGGCACTCATCAAAGCCACAAAAACAAGACCCCCCAACAACAAGAAGAAGGACAACACCAGGCGGAGAAAGAACATCTCCATTCCATATGTGTCAGGAGTATCAGAGAAACTCCGCAGGATCTTCAACAACCATGACATCCCGGTCCATTTCAAACCTATGACAACACTGAGACAGAGACTGGTTCACCCGAAGGATAAGATTCCCAGGGAGAAACACAGCAATGTGATATACGCAGTCCAGTGCAGTGAGGAATGCTCTGATCTGTACATTGGAGAAACTAAACAACCACTCCACAGAAGAATGGCTCAGCACAGGAGAGCCACCTCCTCAGGACAAGACTCAGCTGTTCACCTCCACCTCAAAGACAAAGGACACTCCTTTGAGGACAACAACGTTCACATTTTAGACAGGGAGGAAAGGTGGTATGAAAGAGGAGTCAAGGAAGCCATCTATGTTAAGCTGGAAAAACCTTCCCTTAACAGAGGTGGTGGCCTCAGACATCATCTTTCTACCACATACAATGCAGTGATTCCATCCATTCCCAGGAAGTTTGCACATACTCACAGTAAGAACAAAGGGCTGTCAACCAGTCCCCCTCCGGCAGTTTCATAGTCGTTAGCCAGTCGTTAGACACACCTGGCCCAGTCAGCCAGAACATCACAGGTAAGTATGGAAACATTTAGTGCTATTGTTTGTAAGTTTTTTTTAAAGTTTTACCCAGACCCACCCACATAGGTCTGTAACCACATATAAACCATGTTTCCCCACCAAACAGTTAGAACTGATGAAGCTGCTTGGATGAGCAGCGAAACGTCTTCTAGAAAACTCTACAAGTCCAGACGCCTTGCTTCAATCTTCTCTACGTATGATGACCTGGATGACTGAGAATCTTCATCAACATCTTAAGAGGACGAAGCTTTCCATTTACATTCATTTAGAAATTGTATAGTATCTGACAATAGTCTGTTTTTTTATCCTACTGGTGGAATGGTAATCTGAAAAAAATCTTGCATCCCAATTTTTGTTTTCTTCTTATCAAAAAAATTACCGTAAATCAACTTAGTCGGTTGAAAACGAACCTGCAGTGAGCGATGATGGGTCCGGCGTCAGGCGGGTTGCAAGTCTTCACCCTGCGGAGGAAGGCCAGGAACGGGGTGGGGTACTCTGGTACACCATGGTCTGGCCATGCCGTGAACTGGAACTGACGAACCTCCCGCTTCTCACTAGAACCATTCTGGAAAGAGCAGAGAGAACAGTAATGATCTCCCCCACTGTGAAAACAAAGTGACAGCTGGGAAATTAATGGCTAACTTTGGGTGGCGATATTTCTTATATGGTTGTCTTTCAAACTAATAGTAATTCTGACCAGAAGTAACAATAGATCATCACTGCCTGTATCACATGTTCTCATGTTGCTGCCTTGAACACCTGACACGTCTACAGATACATGCTGCAAACACCCACATTACACATCCGTCTGTCAGCTTCCGCCTTAAACTCAGCTCTTGAAGCATCAAAACTACAAGCTGGCATCTGGAGTAAGATGTTTGAGAAGGATAAGAGGAAGGAGAAGGAGAGCGAGAGGGGGGAAAAAAACTCCCTGCTTCCTCCCATCCTCCTCTCTTTCCTCTCAGAAGATAAACTAATGGAGGTACTGTTTGCATTTCAGTGCAGAGCTTCTACTTCCCTGACAAGATTGCTTTTTTTCCTGGTTGAATAAATGAATAAATGAGTGTGGTAATTAAAGGCAAACTGACCTACTTCTTACCCCCCTTTTTTTGGACATTCCCCATTTCTGCAGTTGAGGCAAATTACATGGCTACTTATTAAGCTTCATGTTTTTATAAGAACTTATCAGCAGCTATACATATAGAAGGGCTGCACACAGAAGCTTCTTCTATAGATGCCTGCGAGTACACACATACTGGTCTCTGCTTCCTTATACTTCACACAAATCCAACAAGGTGAAGGTATCAGCTCAGTGACAAATCACAGAAATACCTCTGGTTATATGGAAGAAGAAGGAGGAAGAGGAGGAGAAGAAGGAGGAGGAGTAGATAGTAGGATAGAGTGGCAGAATTTAAATGGCCCTGAATGTCAACCAGCCAGCTTTAAAGCACCATGGCTGCTGATATCTTGCCGTCTGTCTGTGCTGTCACTGGTTTTCCTTTGCATCCCACTGACAATCCAGCTAAAAAGTCAACAGTGATTTCATTGTGGTGCTATCTGGCTAAGGCTTTACATTACCATGAGGCATGTGAGTGAGATCAGCCTTACATACACTGTGTATGTGCTAGCGTATTTTTGTTCTTTCTGTGTTTAAGAACATGTCTGTGTGCCATCTGTATGCATGCAAAATAAAGTGATTTTCTACACGCTTTATCTGCACAATGTGCTCAGAAATACTATGTATGTGCTGTGTTTGAATGCGGTTTGTGTGTGTGCACCAGAAGCATGTGAGCAGTCTGCCAATTATATGTATATTGGGTTTCTCTTCTGCTCACTTTACCTAAGTGCTTCAATTTGGCAGATGCACATAAACAGATGATCTATTGAGGAGAGAGAGACAGAGCAAGAGAGAGAGGGAGAGAGAGCTGAACAAGGTAAAAGGAGTCGACTGCAAGGACAACAGAGATGAAGGGTGACACTTGTATGCACCTATGAATGGAAAATACAGCACGTGGTTTGTGCCATTACTTTTGCTGCTTGTGTAAACTTTGTTCTTTTTTCAGGGTTTGCCAATGTCCAGTCTGTTTATTATGCATCATTATTTCACTTGATAACTAAAATGGCTTATTTTATTTTAAGCATTGTCCACTTCATAAACCTCTGTTATGCCGTTGCTGGTTTGTTGTAGTGCTGCTGTGCGTTCTGTTGTGTCTTAAGAGGTGAAAGCGGAATACCTTGTGCAAGGAGAACGTGCGGACACAGAAAGTGGCCAGTTCTATGGTGTCCAGCAGGGTCACTTGTGTCATGCCGTAGGTTTCTGTGCCACGGCTGGGCCAGTACTGGTCACACTTAATCTAGAATAGAGACACAGAGATTAGATGATAAAACAAAAGTAGTAGCTGTGACATTGTCTCCAAGCCCTCCTGTTGACAGATGTGACTTCACTTCTCTGGCTCTGCACTCATCCTGAACGTGTCCTTCCCACCTTTGTTAGGAATAAATCCCGGATGGATTTCTTGTTGTGACAAGTGGATGTATAGGAAACACAACACCTGCTTCACCAACACCCCCCCACCACTTCTCCCCTTCCCTTTCCCCGTCAAACCCACCTAATAAAGATTCAATATAGGAGGGGAGATGTGCCGGCGGACATCTGATCAAATGTGACAGCTAAGTGAGGGAGATGAGCCGCTCTCCAGCTTTCTCTCCCATTTCCTGCTCCAACTGACACTCAAGTACTACCGCCCGCTAATCCTGATCACGTTTGACAGGAGTGGAATGCGCATGTCAGGATGGGGGATAGGTAAACAATTGGATAGGGACAGAGGGAGGGGAAAATGAGTGGAGACACCTGGGGTGAGTGAGCCTGATGTTGACACAGGTTTGACTTGACAGGAAGAAACATCGCAGTTGGCTTTTTGACATTTAGACAAGTCTGGTCCTCCACAGAACAGAATATTATCACAGTGGATTCATATGTCATGCGGTGATGGAAGAATTCAGACTTTTAAAAAGAGTTGTTAAATAAATATAATAGAATAAAAGTGAAGTAGAGTATCAGCCTTTTTCTGTTTCTATCTAGAATTTATTGGCTAACAAGAAAGTAAGAGCAACTCCAAAAAGTTCTTTTCTGTCCCAAGGGCACAAAAGCCCCTTGAAATAACTTTGCTTCCTTATACCCTCTTGAATTAAATGTATAAAAGGATATTGCGCCATCACACCCTGACATCTGATTCCTCCCCTTGCTGAATCCAAGCCGCTGCACCCTCCTGTGTATTTTTTTTCCTTGAAATTTTCCACTATCAACAGATGGCTGTGGGAGGTTGCGGTCATAGGTAGCGCAAAAGACGTTGTTTCTCAGAATTTAATTTTAGCTTCCTGCACAGCGCAGTCTTAAGTGCAACAACTTGCTATGCTCACTGACGACTGTGGGGAACACGTAAACAGCTTGTCATCTCCACTGCAAATAAGGAGAGAAAACAGAGTCAAGTCCGTGGAGAGGCTCCCCAGTGGTCGCGCAGACTAACTTATCAGATGTGCACAGGTAGACCGTCTTGGAGTTAACTCTGCTTTATCAGCCCCCATTCAAATTTCTTCTGCACTACCCTGAAAGCAATTCATCTCAGGAAAATAAAGCCTGATTACAAACCAATGGAGTTCACATATACAATTGGGAAATCAGTGTAAAGCTGTGCCATGGTTTTTTTTTTACCTGAATTTGTGGTAATTGGAGGTGAAAAAAACATCATATCTAAAGTGGCTTGTGGGGGTCACTACCCACCCAATGCAATGCTTAGTCCAAAAAAAAAAAAAAAAAAAAAAAAAAAAAAAAATTTGAGCTGACTCACCCGTGACTTCTCCTCCAGCCTGGTCATCATTACAACAGTGGCGGCTCTCTGTTCCCACACCATCCTCCAGAAGTCTCCGAACGTCTCCGGTAAGGGACCCTGGGTGGCGATGTAGGCATTCTGTTTTCTGTAGCCGTCAATGTAGTTGGCGTTGATGTAGTCGCTACCTGTTATACCTAGATACAATTTGAAGACAAAGACAATAAAACTTCATTGATCAGGCTGTTTACAGCCTTTTGTTGTAGTGCCTTAGTACTTTTCTGTCTTCCAATTCCCAGCCAAAGAGGGTGTGCATGTGAATGTGAAAAATCTATAAATAGGAACAAAATGTATTCAGCTAATTTTTGGAACAATCAGATGCAGAAATGTAAGATTCAATTTAATGACAATATTTTAATGAAGTCCAAGAGCTTTATTCAGAAGTATTGTTTCAATGTTAATATATCATTGTATTAGTAAAGTCCTAATGGCTTATATGTGCGGTAGCAGCCAATGAATATGTGCAAAGATGATAACAAGGACTTGGAGAAAGACTTATTATTAATCATTTGTTTGCGATCGTAGGTGTGAATAGCTTCAATGCGGCAGATTTAATCAAACATTTTTAGTCAAGAACATCAACCATCATAGAATAATAATGGTGCTACAACAAAAAAGGCGGCTGCTTGCAGTGTAAGCAAAGCAAATGGTCGGAATTGGGTTCTGCTGAGCAAAGCCCAGGAACTGATCTTCAAAAAAAATTCTCCAATCTGAACATAGCTTTAGTTCTAAACAAACAACTGACAGGAGATAATATCAGTCTCACAGCCATTTTGCCTCTGCAGCTACTGTACAGCTGAAGGGAAACTGCAGATGTTTTTCCATTTGAATGCATTCAAATGTAGCCCTACTGTCACAGCTTAGTATACTGCTGTTATATCACTTTCTCTTTTTCTACGTCTGTGATTCTGCTTAGGTTTTTTGTAGATATGGTGTAGCTGCCTTATATCATATTTACCACCACCACAGATGGAGTCTGCTTGAAGATTGAGGATAGTGAGTAAATCAGCCACTCAGGCAGAGCAACTGTGAGGTAGATCTCGCTACCTGCCACCTTCCTCTGTTACACACTGCTAAATCCAAGTGTGTGTGTGTGTGTGTGTAAGTTTCAATGTCAAACTGGAAAATAGCAGATAAAGAAATTTTGTTCCTCTCTTGATCCATGTACTGTATGTCTGCCATCGGCCATCTTCATTTAAACATCTTCTAAAATGACTCCAGTGTGTGTGTGTGTGCGCGTGACGGCATCTGGGCTGGAGAGTCACGTCTCTTTGACTGACGTCTCCTCACTCAAGCGACAAACAATGAAACACTCGACTGGGCTAATTTAGAAGAGGAGACTCAGTGAGGACAACAACACAGAGAGAGGGAGAGTCAGAGAGAGAGAGAGAGAGAGTCGGAGAGTACGGGGGAGGTTTAAAAGAAGAAAAGAGAAGAATGGAAGAAAGAAAGACAAATTTCATTAAAAGGGATACCACGTTGCACAATTTGACTGTGGTGCCTTGGCTTTAGTCATAGCTAAGTGAACAGAGAATGGTGGAGTGCATGAATTGTTCTTCTGCTGCGACTAATAGCAAAATCACTGCAGTGTAAAATAGAAATTTCAGACTTGATTAATTTATGTATTTATGGACGTGGCAGTTTTTTTCCCCCCAAGGATAATTTCGTTATGCATGTTGTCGCAGCATCAAATTGCCTTGACTATTGTGCGATGTTGAAATGTAGTCCGAGCAGTTAGCTCACACAAAAGGAGAGTACACTGGAGTAGGGAGTTTGGCATTGCTGTGAGGAGTCGGGAGCTCTTTTGGTGATGCAAAGCCAGAACAATGTCAGCGGTGAAGGGTGACTACGTTTGACAATGTCCCTTGAGATTTAGAAGTCGGAGGCAGAGTTTTTTTTTTTTTTTTTTTCTCTGGCTCCGTGACTCTCAGTGCTGTCTATGGCCAGTTAGAGGGAAGTCAAGAGAGAAAGGGGAGATCTGATGAGACAAATGGGACGTAGGAAACCCTGGTTTAAGTCCATGTGTGAATGTGAGAGCTGAGTGCCGGGGTCCCTGAGATGAGCTGAAACAAGTCCTGGCCTCAACCCCCAAAATAATTCAGTTGCATAAATTGTTTAGCTGCTCAGAATCAAGTCCTCAGTTTAACACTTTTGTTCTACAAATTCACTGGCTGCTGCTGAACCTAAATTAAACTTCTCTACAATGTATATATGACTGTAGTGTATATAATGAGCACAAAGTCTTACCCTCAATAGGAGCCAGGATGACACGGGAGTGGTCGTAGGCGATGACGTTGGCGTAACGATTTTTGGGCTTGTTCACCTCTAGGTTGGAGTGTTCCCAGGTGAACTGCTGGCCTGGATCAATAGACTGATGGTGTAGTAGGGGGGGTGCAGAGACAAGCAGAACATGCACACATAAAGAAAGCAATCAGTGGAGCCGTGAGAGAAGCTGAGCAATAACAATACAACCCCAACAATGCTATCATGGAAAGGGAGGGGGGTGATTTCCCCACAAGAACAAAAGAACATGGTATCATTACAATCTGCTCGCTGCCTGCTTTAAATACAGAATCACATGGTAATTTATCATTTATGCAGCGGGTGCATGATGACAAATAACTTTAATGAAGAAGGCTTTTTTTGACAGGAGAGGCATGGAAAGAGGCCCGACATTTGAAATTTAAAAGACAAATTCAGCCGCCTCTTACAATACAGAGCTACTAGATGACTCTTCTGTTCACCTGTCAGAATAACAGCATTCAAATACCACTTTGCTGTTTTCATTGTTGTACGCTTTAAGTTGGAACTGGAGACCGAAGCTAAAGCTATGTCCAATTGGAAATCCGATCCAACACGCAGTCTGCAAGCGACCATTACAGCAGCGAAAGGTTCCCCTGTTTTTTCTTTCTTTCTCACTTTCTGCCCTCTGTTCTCACTACTTCTTCTTTGTCCCCATTTTCCTTATCAGCATCTTTCCGTCTTCAAAGTCTTTTTTTTTCGTCTTTATCTTCTTTATCTACCGTCCCCTCTCTCATGTCTACATCCCCTTCATATTTAAGAGTTCCGCACCTAACTCACCCGCTATTTTACCCTTTTTTTGCAAAAATAATCTGCCTATATGTGTGTGTGTGTCTGTGCATAAGATTGAGGTCACTTCCGTGAAACATCCCTCAATTGAAAGATCCACATATTTCAAACTTACATTTTTTTCATAAATTACATTCAGAAAATGGACAAGTCCACTGCTACTTTTAGAAATGATTAGCCTGGGTAAAAACTAGAATTTCCATCCTCTTCCTCCTCCTTGTGACTCATAATGAGGTGTTTGAAGATGAATGACAGAACATATTGTTGCTCCTGAGTCCGATAGATAAACTCTTCAGATTCACAAGATTGAGGAAAAACTGCGGCTTTTGTCTTTTTCATTGCCATTTGTATATCAGATTATCTCCTCTCCAGCTGCGATGCCCCGCTCCCCTTCTCTCCCGGCGCTGAATCCTCATCATTAACCAAGTTTCTCCACCTCATCTCTCTCTCTCTCCCCATTCCCTCCTCTCTCCCCTCCATCATTCCTTCCCCCTCTCTCTCTCTCTCTTTCTTACTCTCACACATCCCGCCTGGCTAAAAACCAATCACTCAAAGCCCCGTAGAGCTGCGCTTGGCAAGCCAGGGCGCCGGGACGAGCAGCCATTCATCAAGAAAATAACAAAATTAAAATTACACTTCTCTATTTAATTTGGTCATTTATTTTTCCTGGGGGGTGGCTGTGCAGAGGGGCAGGCAGACAGAGAGAGAGAGAGAGAGAAGGCAGAGATGAGCGCGTGGTTTAAGGCTCTCTCAAAGCCAAATAATTAGAAGTTGTAGTTGTAGCGAAGTGTCAACTCTGGCATCACGTCTCTCCGTCCGCCACACAATGGAACAAGCTTGTCCATTTGGTATACAGCCCGGATGTGGATTTATGAATAATAGATACCCAAGAAATACTGGATTGCTATGAGAAGTCATTATCCGCCAACATCCACCAGCAGGCATGATGACGGCAATCTGTGCTGGTGTACCCGCTCCCCCCTCTACCTTTAGAGCCTGGCGAGCAGCAAGGCGACAGGCACGGTGATTTAGGGATGGCGAGGAGGGGATATTGCTTGTATGCAAACGAGAGCTGATTCAGCGCTCCTGATTTCTAATCAACTCTGGTGTCATTTATAACCGCTGCAGTCTCAGAGCTCAGACAGCTCAGTTACCCCCTCTACACATGCTACGATAAAGCCTGCAAGCTGGCGTGCATTCTATTAGAGTTTGCTGTTAAGAAAACTAGATTTCCATTGTAGTGGCACATGGAGAGAATTTTAAACCACTTATTTATTACTGAGGTGTTTATTGCATTTTAAATAATAATGCAACAATAATGCTATCACCATGTAAAGGTGGGAAAAAAACTTTTGTGCTTACTTTCCCCTATTGTTAATTACCCAAGTAGAGCTCACTTAAGGATACATATCTTGTCAGCCATGTTTTATCATGTATTACATTAGAATGATTATTTTATTTGGCAAAGAATTGGAGGAAATTACATCTGGGAGTCAAGAAGCTGCAACAACCCACAAAGGGAATTTTTTTGTGTAATTGAAAATGACAACTGTCTCTCTTCGCCATGTCGAGAGAGGGAATATATTATTTCGTAGTTGCACACTGCTGAAGCACTGCCAACAAGCAGTGGTAAAAGAAGAAGAACACACAATTTTTCCACCAATAAAAAACACAATCAGACACAAATAAATAATCTGAAGTAACTTGGACCATTGACCTTTGGCCCACTCACCTCATATTCCTGCGATAGTTTGAGATTGTCGTTGGCCTTGAGAAGTTCTGTGTGTTCTGCCAGCTCCGAGATAGGGATTGGAGGATGATTCATCATACCTGCTTGCCAAAAAAAAAAAAAATCCACAGAAGGGAAAAATTAGTACAGTAGATGTGGCATGGGTTCAAAACTTTCAAAATCACACACAACACATATTTTATGGGTGAGAATTTGCTGCTTACATAACAATGGAGGTTTGAGGGGTTTTTTTAGTGATGAGGCAGCTTGAGCAGAAGATGTCACACAAAAACAACAGCAACAAAAAAAAAGGGAGTGACTGGTGATGTTATTGGCGCTTGATTGGCCCAGGCCAGAGCTCAAAGATAGTGTTGATGATGTTTGTTTGTTGTATGGATGTTGACGGATTGTTGGAAATAAAGATTGTTCTGTTTAGCTGATTGACTTTCAGAGGCATTTAATTATTAAAATAGCTCAAGAAATTAGGATAAAATGACACAAGATGAAAAATCTTTTGAAGGGGAAATCAGTAACACAAGAAGAAACAGACTCTTTTTCTGTTCTTTTAATCAATGGGATGCTCATGTTGACAAAAATCCCTTTTATTTCTCATTGAAGACAATTAAAAGTCGGTTTTGCTTTCAGCGATTATAGCAAAAAAAGAGAATTTGATACAAGGACATTAAAAAACACAAATTTGTGTCTTAGATACTTATATTACATTATTTTATTATATCTACAAACTAGAAAGATGCTATTGAACAGCACTGTACTCAGACCTAAGATATCCAACATGCCTGTTTCTGTAATACTGTGTTTTTTTTACATGGTGACCAGTTTTTTATTTATTTATTTTTATTGTTGCCTCCTTAAAAAGCCACTTACTCCAGAGTCGAGCCCTGACCTGGGGGCTTATGGGAAGGGGGGGGGTGGATAAGGAGGTTTTAGGAGTGTGAGTGATGCAGAGTGACACAGTGAGCTGCTCCATTCCAGCCAGCTAGCACAAAGCAAGCAAGATAGCCCTTTCCTTCATCTGCTGGGTCCCGCAGCTCAGTGAGCTCTATGATAAACATCCCTTACCTTCTCATTTCACAAATAAGCATGTACTCCTCCCAAATACTTATGGCATTTATAAAATGGAATTCACTGAATTCACTGAAAGAATGAGTTTTTTCCCACTAGGGTGGGGAAATAGCAAGATTCCTTTTTTTTGGCCTGCTCCAATATCCACTGAATATTGTGTTGCTGTTGCTATAATATTATCAGTACTGCTGTGCACTCCACTCGCTAATCCATTTAGCAGCAAAATGCTGAAGCCATGTAATGGAATATGGAGCAGCCATAGATTGTGGCTCTGTCCCTGCATGTGGTCTGGCAATACTTAACACTTTCATATTTTTAGTAAGAGGCCTCTTTTCTTGCTGAGTTATTGAGGTCAAAAGTCAACAAAATGTTGACATCTCTTCACGTCACATCAGCGTAATCACATTAACCATCCTTAATATCCTCCTGTGACAAAGCTTAATATGCTTCCAATGTCAAAGGATAAGGGGGTCATCCATGTTTTGGTTGCTTTTGTTGCGCTTAAGAGGGGGAGTCTAACTCCTCTGTGCTGACATTCTTCATTAGTAATGGTAATTTATTTAACAATGAGCGAACAATGAGGCGGTCTCAATTACATAAGGGTTACGATGCATAGATGAGACAAATGGAGATGATACTGGATGCTGTGACATCAGCTGGACATGAATGGACATTAGCAGTCTCAGTTAAACAGCCATGCCCTTCTTAATAGATCATTTCAATCATCTTCCATGTCGAATATTTGTTTCACTTCAATATCTTAACACAAATAAAAAAACCTTGCTGGATGTAATGAGAGAACTCAGAGGAGAAAATTGCTTCTATTTGTTCATGCTTGAGGTTCTCAGTGAGCTAAAACACAGCCTTTAGTTTGCAGTGGCGCCACTTGAGAGCAAGCCAGAGTTATTAATCACTTCTGGTGTAAGAATTCATTATGATGGGGCACGAAGAAAAAAGAGGAAAAACTGAATACTAAATTTGGTTGTCAATTTATTAGCCTGAAATTCAAAGAGAAAAAGGTATCAGAAACTATGAGTGAAAATGAGAGGCCCTTATTTCCCTTTGAGAGAACAAAAGCAGGAGATCAAATAATGTTTGTGTGCCTTTACTCTGTGTGTTGTGCATGTGTGTGTTGGAGTTACAATCATCAATTTCTTTCAGTTGCTGCCCACATTACTGTCTGCAAGTATAAGTGCATCCTGTGGTTAGCGAAATAAATCAGACAAAAGTGTTTATATATGCATTCAAATAAAACATGATCTGCTGCCTGCTATAATGATATGATGATTATTCCTCTACCTTTGGCAGAGAAGGAAAACACTTACTGAAAGGTGACATAATAAACTCATACACTGTTTAACATGTGAACGTAAGTCACCACGTCGTCTCTTCCCTCAAAGATTTAATTGCAAATTAAGGCTGGTATCATTGAAAACCTGCAAAAACTGTATGCCGAGTTTATCTGCACACAATTTAACACCTCGGGGGGCATGGCTTCTCCCCTTATGATGTCACAAAGGGCTTCATATTTCAATGGCTCGGTCAGACACAAAGGGCTTCAAATCTCAATGGCTCAGTCAGACTTTTGATAAATGCACCAAAATATCCCCTTAAAAATGATATTTTACCTCATCACATGTTTATATGAGCCTCACAACTAAACCAATATTTCCCTCTGTGTACTTTTTTGTGTGCAAATCCTTTGTTTTGATGTTAAATAAACTCAGTAAATTGCAGTGGAATTATTCCTGTTGTGATTTATACACTAAAGGCACGTAGCAGTGTTTATTTGAGAAAAAAAAAGATTTAGGTTCTAAAACTCGGCTTTGCCGTGACCCTCAACTGAGCAAAGTCAATCAAGGACGAATTGTTGTTATTCCTGACTCTAAATAACGTAACTCCTTACACACACATTTTTCTGTAACGTCTTTTTTTTACTGCAATCAGCAGCATGATCAGTGAACACACACACACAAAAACTAGGGCCTAATTACACATTTCCAATCTCCTGATTCGCAGTTGATGCGCCAGAGAAATATAATGACTTTCTTTCTGATAAGCCAAACCAGCCTTTCCAAAAGCCTATTTATGATGTGTATTTCCATATAAAAGGGAAGATGTCTGTCTGCGGGTAAGCAAAAAACTAAAGGGGGGGAAAGGGGAAAAAATGGAAACCAGCTTTTCTCTTGGATGGTTCTTTTGCGGGGAGAAGGGGGTGATCAAATGTCAAGCCATTGTTTGTGACCGCTTTAATTAATTCTGCTTGTTATCTCCGTGCACAGAAAAGACCCCGTTGGTTCAGAATGGAAATGGAGCAGTGATGGTGGTAAAAGAAGAGGAGGAGGAGGAGGAGGAGGAGGAAAGAGAACAACAACAAGGAGGTGAGGAAGAGGAGAAAGTGAAAAGAGGAATAATACAGATTGTACTCTTGTAATAAAAAATGCCTCTCAACCATCTATACATGAGCAGAAGTGATCGCACAGGTTATTTATGCTTGGTGGATTAATGCACAGCCAACAGCCCACGTGAATATTGTGACTGACATCCAATTATAGAAGAAAATAAAACAGCCCAGTGTACCAACATAAAATTAATTAGTGCTTAAATTTTGCTGCATCATGTGAAAAAAAAACAAAAAAACAAAACAAATGCAAATTATGTGTTTGTCAATTGAGGCAAGCAGCGCTCAAATAAAAGAAAACAAAAAACATATAAAATAATATGTCTATATAAAAGAAAGCTGGTACGCAAAGCCTAAAAGCATTGAGACTAACTTTCATAGTCAAAATCTGCTTCACTCTGAGGACTGCTCAGACCAGAATCTGCAAAAGGACAGTAAACATAAGGGAAATGGTTTCAAAAGACTGCAATGCAACACAAAAGCAAACAGAAAACACAGAATGTGCAAACCAATAAAAGGCTATGAAGTAAAACACAAAGGCAACATTACATTTTTTTTAACCCTTTCAGTGTGTTTGGCCTGAATGATGCAATGAAAAAGTGTCTAACCAATCCTTCACTTTCTGCCAACAAACACCAATTTAGTGCCACAGTCTGCTCCCTGACTGGTTGGCCATGGGTGTCAACCCCTGCTTCCACTGTTGAGAAACCTCTCCTACCAAATCCCATATCAACGATTACAGAGATCAGGGATAAGAAAAAAAAATGTATTCGCTATCTCCAAGCTTTCATAAACACCAGTTAGAAGGGCCCATTGAAAGGTCTGAGAAGGGAAAACCAGCTTAGGTTTGCTGGTGAAAACCAACTCTGAAAGGTTCCTTTGTCTGTGGCTCGGTGCTGAGGCATTCGGAGTGAAAGGTGTGGAAAAGCGTCTGCATTCCTGGCTGACAGCTGTGGAGCCGGAGATGATGGGAAGTCGGAGCTTTGAGGAGTGTGGTGATGGCTCAAAATCTTATCTGCTCCAAAAAAGAAAATCCTCTGAGGCCGCAGCCAGCCAATGTTATGTCCGGGTGTAGGCTCAGGTGTCCCCAGCTGTTCAAGCAGAAAGGAGCCATCTGCGACATTAACTGGACATGTGGATAAGAGATGCAGTTTTTTTGTGGGATGTGGCCAGCCCATTAGATGAAGGGAAATAGATTTTGCAAAAGATGAAATCAGATCAGCAGAGCCAGTGGTTGATCAGAAGGGATTATACTATCCAAAAAAATAGCAAGTTTGATCCACTGAAATCAGTCAGAATCCAAAAAAGTAAACAAATTTTTTTTTCATCTACTCCACAAACTAATTTGTGAGTTAACCATTCACCATTCATCTTTGTGAGAGGACGCTGCCTCAGTGGCACCAAATGAGTGGAGAGAGATGAAGACAATGAGCACCCCCCCTCCCTAATTGATTTGTGACAATGGCTAATTAAACCTTGCGGGTGGTGCTCTGATCCACTGTCTCCACATGTCATTCATCACAGCAGGAAGGAGGTACAGGCATGTCTGATTATGTTTATGTGTAAGTCTGTTTATGTATTTTTATCAGAACTGTGAGGCAGAGGAGGAGGAAGAGTTACAGTTATTACTGTTACAGTTGTTGCTGTAATCTGGACAAACAAGCAGGCATGTGACTGGCTGCTGTTTTGAGTGTGATGAGTGTCTACAAAACACAGTCTGCATGCTGAAGTCTGACTTCTTCTGACGGAGTTATGGAGGTGTAAGGTGCTGTATGTGATGCTGCATTGGGGGATATGATATAAAAAGATATAGAGAATACATATTCAGTGCAGTTTTTGTTCTACTTCTGTCTGAATGTGAAATGCTGTAAATTCAAATTACATATATTTCGTGCTGGTTCTCCTCATGACAATCACTGCTACCAGCTTTTTAACTGCAGTAAAAGTCTGAGAATAAAAATTAGAGAGGAGAGTGGGGGAAAAATTGCATACAAAGGGGATAGCTTGGTTGAGAGATATCCACTGAGTTTTGCTGCTTCATTACTTTGGCCCCATTTGCCAATTAAACCTTAGGCACCAATGGAGATAATGACAAAACGAGGCACTCTGTACCCCAAGGAGTTATGGGATGTCATTGTGAGACTGTCACTTCACCTTCAGGCTTTAAAGCAAGAACGCAATGGAAGTCTCATCAAAAACATATTTTATGTTCCTCAGCACTAGGGGTCAGTGAGCACACATTGCCGATGCGGCATATGCTCTGCTGGATTGGCGAAGCCTTAGATAACTGCACGGGGAGTATGCTCATTTGAACAATGGTCGCTATTAGCTGATGGGGATGTTCACAAATGCTCACCGGCCCACTTAATTGGGCTAAAATGTCCATTCAAATTAAATTCCCCGGGTGTGGAGATAACGACAGCACCCAATTCGGCGGAACAACGGCAGGGCTGTTGAAAGAGAATGCTTGTTATATATAAAGAGAAGGCTCAGCATGTATTGGTGAATGTTATGTAAAAGAGAGAAAGAGATTGTAACAAGAGTTTCTATTATTTAAAGAAGGGGGAAGGACAGCTGAGGGCACCATGAGTAAAAGAGACAATAAGAATGGCCATTATAACATTGCCAATACAGAAACACTGATATGACTCTGAATACCAAGTAAGATAAAGATGAAGACAGGGAAATGAAGTTCGCCATTCCTGTGTATCAGTGGGTTTTGCGCATCTCCCTTTTCATCCTCGCCCTTTTTCTTCTCTGACATAAAGATGCCTTTATTTTTCTTTTATTCTAAAGATACAAACTCAAGGCAGCACGCCTGAGCTCCCAAGGAAGCTGAGGAGAAATGCTCTATTTTGAAATTCAAGCCTTTTGATGGAACAGAGACTGGCCGTGGATGACAGATGGATGGCTGCGAGACAACTAAGCTGGGAGACAGGTAGGCGGGAGGCAAAAAAAAAGCCACAAAAATGAGTGAAAACAAGGCAGGGTGTGTTTATTCCACCTCTGGAGACTTCTGTTTTTTTATTTGTACAGTTTGCTCAGGCATGTAAGACCAATGCCATTTGAACTACAGATCACGGTCTTAAAATGCAGGTCTTTGACTCTTGTTAAGATTAAATGCAGCTGGGAAAGAAAACACAACTAGAGCAATGTACAGGTAAACTGAAAACACAATACACCTTTTAAAGTGTAGGGAGTTTCCCTTTCTTCTTGATCTAATGCTACACTATAAAAAATGAACAATAGAACACTACTGCAGTCACATCATGATTACTACTTTCAAATCTATCGGGTTTTCTTTACAAACCCTGTAATTGGGAACAAAAATGCTGACTAGATTCACTTCAGTTTAAACTGTACTCGCTGTAGATGCCACTGCAGGCAAATAACAGCTTGTAGGTTTGATAACGGAAAGACAGGCTGACAGAAGACAGGCCTGACAGGGAGGCAGGAGAAAGATGTCAGGCAAGACCTTAATGATTACAGGATTGAATGTGCTCTGTTGCTAACATAAGACAAGAGCTCGTCTCAGAACGAAAGAAATACAAAGTTGGAAGCAGGAAGGCCAAAAAAAAGATTTGCCCCACAATAGATATAATTTCTTACTAGTTGTTATGGTTAATTGTTACATGAAGACATGGCAAACGCATAAATATGGCCTTCGGGGAGTTAGGATGGCAGATACTGTCAAAAAAGAGTGATATGGAAGCACTGGAGGTAAGTTTAAATTGCATCATTTCTAATCGTTTTGCATATTTGTGAGGGAAATTAACAACATAACTACTGGGTGCTGCTGCAGTTAAGGAAAACTTTCAGTGATGGTTGGTATAAAAGGCCAGGATGACATAAATAAAGACTTTTTAAAACTAGGTGAGTCCCCAAATTAAAATATTACGTTGGACTTGAGCAGCATAGGTCCCCTTTGAAACACATCACTGCAGATTTAAGCTATGTGTTCTATAAAAAGATGGTGTGCTGGTGTGTGTCTGTTTTACCTCAGTATTACAGCCATGTTTTTGCTAAAGGGCAACAGTTAATTGCTTCCCATTAGTAAGTTCCAAAAAAAGTTCCTGCAGAGCCTCGTTCTGTGTGAAAACATTCTAACAGAGGTGTGTTTAGGCTGCTGTAGTAGTTAGTAGTATGCTCTCTTGTCCAATATAACCTGCATCTTTAGTATAGTTGTTTTTTAGTTTTACATTGAAATTCTTCACTGTAATTTTTTTTTTTCTCCTACCTGGAGTTTGGAAGTTGATGCGTCTCATCTCCACGGGATCTGTGGGGTGGTGGGGTGTAATGTCTGCATTGTTCAGCAGGCATTTTGTGCGCGGCTCGGACTCTTTTCTTTTGCGACTGGAGTGTAAGACAAAGAGGGGAAGACATACAAACACAAACAAGAAAAATAACTTTTAGTGAGCACTTTATGCAACTGAAAAAAGTGACCAGTCACTAAGAACTCAAGAGCCTCAACCGACTGGCTGTTTAGCAGGTCGAGGAACCAAATCACGTGAACTGGGAAAAGGAGAATCAAGTATGCAGAGATTCTCCTTTACCCTGTCTAATTAAAAGGCATTGTTTTTGCTGAGGCAGGCTGTTTTGTCTTCTCTTGTAAAATACATTTTATCTGAGTAAGACTAAGCCTTACCTGTCAGGTTTGCTGTTTCCAGAGAAAGCAATAGGAGTCAAATAAATATATAAAGATGGTGAAAACACAACACACACAAGGAAAAAAGGGAAAGGGGGAGGCAAGAAGAAAGATAAATCAATAGAGAGCAGTTTAAAATTCACAGGGGTCGCTGCTGGGCTCGCAAAATAGCGAGATAAAGCTCATCAGCATTTGGAGGAGGTGTGTGTGTGTGTGTGTGTGTGTGCTCACATGTGTCAGTGTATGAGAATAAGTGACTATTGGATGTGCAAGTAAGCGCATGCATTGGTGTGAGTGTGTGCATGTGTGTTTGTTATGTGAGTGCACTAAGGTGCAGATACAGATGGGAGAGGGGAATGTCAGGGCCAAGGGCACACCCGGGAAACACTGTTCACCAGGGAGAGATGCAGGGGGGGAGAGATGGGAGAGTGAGGTGGAGAGGAAGAGAAGAGAAGAGAGAAAAAGAGAGATCCAAGGAGAGATGTTACTCTCCCTAACCATCAAGACGGAGGTAAGGCAAGGTCAGACAGTCAGGGATCATCTGACACTAGGCAAGCTGTACTTGTGTTGCTCACACCAACCCTGGCCCCCTTTTTATATAGTACAGGGTCTTCCCTTGTATGTAGGGTGATGTTTTACACTACTCTTCAGACTGGACCTGAAGGCTAATAGCTACAGCTAACAAGTAAAATAATAACTGTTTAAGCATGTAGCAATAATTTAAGGGGAAACAGGTATTAATAGCTGATAAATAAATACTTATGACATTTCTTGATTGGTAGATTGCGTGACTAGTGTAGTCACTGAGCACCATCTCAAAGAATCTCCTCCTCTCTTCTTTCTCCAACCAACTCACTTCCCACAACCATCTTTTTTTTTCATTGTTTCATTTCCCACAAGAAACCCTTTCTCAAATTAACATGCAACAATATTTCGTGGTTCTCCAAATTTCATGCAGCTATGGATACAAAAATTCAACATGCGTTCTTACATGCAATAATATATTTTCCAATAACTTGAGTTTAAATTTCAATAATAATAAAAAAATAACTTGTTCAACATTAATTGATAAGTAAAATTGCATACTACTGAAGATTTAAAAAAGTATTTTAATGACACAGTAATATGGATGGGGTTCAATAAAGTTCTAATAATTGATGAATTTCAAATGATTGACAAGCTATTGATGAATATATAAAGCATGCTATATTCATTAATATCTTGTCAATCATTTGATGTTGACCAGTGTTTTTAACATTGTAAAGTCTAAATCACATTCACCACAACAGCTACTAATCCCAAGCCAACTCACTTTTTTAACAGGAGAATGGCGATGACGATGCATATGATGAAGACCACAGCCAGGACAGGCCCCACCACCCATATGAGTCCATCGCCAGTTTCTACTGGCAAAGGGTCCACCACCAGCTCCGGAGTCACCACTGTGTCTGTGTATGGGCTGGTCGCGAACATTTTCTGGAGAGAGAAAAGGGAAGAAGTGGGTAGGTTAGGTCTGTATGGACAAAACTGACAAGAGTTAAATGCAGTTTGACGAAGTGTTGAACTGGACAGAACTTATGACTCACCCCAGCAGTGCTATTGAGTTCAGCCAGCAGGAAGAAGACGTACTCCTGGCCAGGATCAAGAGGCTTGTTCTCACAGCTGCTCAGGCGGTGGTCAGATCCCACTGTGAAGCTGGGGGGCAGCTGCCTAAAGCAGGCTGTGATGTAGGGGTTCCTCTGGTCCAGCTGAGCCAGCTGACGACGTGTGCGACGCTTTAGGGTCACCTCGCGAAACAGCTGATTGACGTAAAAGAATATTTGAACTTTCTGTCTAGTCCCAAATAAACAGATCTTTTAGCAAGGACACACACAGGTGAGTGTGACCTCCAAATGTTTGCTTTCTTATGCAAATGTTTTTCTTATAAAGCAAAGCTTAAAAAAAGTGACTGTTTTCGGTCCTCAACTCTTAAAACCTGAAGTCAAAGAAAATATACTGTATAAAAAAAAGCTGCTAACTGTGGAGATGCACCATGTAGCCAAGCTCTAACACCTCCCTCTAACATTCAACCCTTCTCATGCGGTTCAAACTGCAGACAGAGGCGGACACTAAGCAGAGGGAATGTGTGTGTAATCCTGAATCCAATAGGGATGGCTGCTGTTGATCTGGTGCTCAAGGTGACCCCGAGCTATGAGAAGAGTGGGTGAAGACTGTGTAATTCTCTCTTCTGCATGCTTGGAGGGATAAATTAGCATAGCTAAGATGTACTTATGTCTGTGTTCTGTGTGTGTGCCTATTTCTGCTATGTAGTGTGCACATACAACCACTAGTAACACAAACATGTGTCTTTGGAATCCCTCCCTAAAGCCACAGAAGTTTCCTCTTGTTATTGGTTTATACTGCTTTCTTCATCCAATCTCTGTACTCCCAGTACACCTCACTGTCATCTCTATGAGCACACCTCTTGCTTGCTTTCAAATGATCATACCTCTTCCACGTCCATCTCGTCAGGGTTCTTCAGGTTTTTAACAGAGGCTGCAGTCCTTTTAAGAGGCACAACTACGACATAGAAGTTCCTGGAAACACATCACCAAAGTAAATACAATGAATGACAATGTCTCCTGCAACCTTTGTCTCCCCCTTCTGGCATTGAGAGTCATTACACAAACATCAAATCCAACTCTATACTCACTTGAATTCCCTGCTGTCAACTGGCAAGAAGGACATGGTGAGGATGTTGTCGGACTCAGCGTAGATGTCCAGCTTCGGTTTCTTGACCAGGATGAGCGGCGCTGTTCTGGCTATAACACGGTGTCTTGGCCCACCGTCCATGCTTTCTTGACAAGTTACCCTGAACTCATAGGTGGTGTTGTGTCTCAGCCCGGTGATGAACACCTTCAGCTGCCTGGCATCTATATCCATCTTCTGACGGTTATACTCGATCTAGAGTTCAATATGTGAGAAAATTAAATCATGCTAAAGAGAAGAGTTGACCAGCACAGATGGCAGAAGAGATAAGAATAAATGTGAATTAAAGGTGAGCTAATTCACTAAAATATGCAAATGATGAATACATTATGAATGCTTCTGGACTTTAAACTCACCGTGCATTTGTATGGAGACCTGCTTTCAGAAAACTTCCATGCTAAGACCACTGTGGTCTTGGTGGCCCACTTGACAGTGAAATTCTTTGGAACATCTGTTGAGTGAACAAATGCAAAACAAAAAGAAACAAAGCCTGTTGTCAGTCGATGAAACAAGTAAACAGAATCCAATGGAGAACCTTTGGTTAAAAAAAGAAAAGAAATCTGCTCTTCCCCTGCAACGTTCCTCTGAATTGGAGAGTGAGTGTAACAGTGAGCTGTGATTGGCTGTGAGAAGGGCAACGCCATTGGTTAAGACACACAGCACGTAAGACTCATGGACGACAAACCCATGGAGCACAAGGGTGTGCATTACTGGCTACCATGTTGAGAGTGCCAACCCACCTCATCTTTGTTTTTGAACCACAACCACTTGATGATTAACAACTGACCCATGTGGTCACAAATGCTGACTGTTCCTATGTCTCTACTGAGTCTGGGTTGGCACTGCCAATGTGCTGCCACGCGGACATAGAGACAGACCCAAAACACAGCATGCCAACAGTCCTCAGCAGTGCATCTGTGGGATGCCATGCCACAAGCTGTCCTGTTACGGGACAGGGAAAGAGGGAAGGAGGCATTGGGAGAGGGAGGGAGTTAGGAAAGGGAGGGATATCTCGAAACAAATCCAAAACCAAAATTAAAATAAAGAACCAAAATTTGACTTTTGTATTCTTAGAATAGTCCAAACATATTCTTGGAGCGACTGGATTTGACTAAGGTCCTACCTTGCGGTAAAAACTGGGGTTGTGAGATGGCATTAGCTGCGTGAGTGTGCTTGTCAGAGGGCTGCAAGAATGACTGACAGTGTCTGACCAAATAGCACTTACCTTGAAAGTCTAGGCTTCTCTCCTCTTTCTCAAAATGACTGACTATAACTTACTGACTTGCATTTTACCTGATTTGGGTTAGTGAAGTGAGTATCCCACGGCAAGCAATTAAATTATCAATATGTCCTCTGTCTTGAGGAGAGGTGTAGGTGGTTGAAGGAGGGGGTGGGGCAGTTTTCAATTTTTGTGATGTTGCAGATTGTTTTTAGCCAATTTCCAACCCCCTGTTGGGAAAGAAACAGGCAAACCCTACCTGCTGGGTCAAAGGCCATCGTCCGATACTGGATAGGCGGGCTGTAGGGCCCAGGACCTACACTGGTGTGTGCACGTATTTTCACATCATATGCAGAGTTCGGTTTGAGGCTGTTGAGCACATAGCTGTATAGGCCGGGGGGTAGGTGAAGTTCACGTGGTGCTTCTCCGGTGCCAGTTTCCTTGTAGGCCAAAGTGTACTCTGTGATTACCCCATTCCTCTCTGCCAGCACTGGTGGAGACCAGGACAGCTGCACAGAGCAGCAGGTCACATTGGAGCCCTCGTTAATTTGAGGGTATCCCCCTGGCGTTTTTTCAGGCACATTAAGTTCCGTTACAGCCTCTTCCCCAAAGCCCCCCCTGCTCTTGGCTGCGATCTTAAAGAGATAAGTGGCACCCCGGTGAATGTTGCCCACAGTGTAGTGGCGCTCATGGGGAGAAAATTCCAGTGTGGCCAAAGGAGGGACGTCGTTTCTGCCGAACTGGAGCCTGTAACCCTGCAGGTCCATGCCATTGGTGAGGTCTGGGGGATCCCAGCGGACCACAGCTGTTGCCTCTGAGTCCTGAGCCACTGACAGATAGGGCGGACCAGGCACTGTGCAGGTAAAGAAAAAATAATAAATATTAATATCTGTGTCACAGAATTTAACAGACAAAAAGCTTACGGTAATTTAAACCATACACCAGTTAACACCCTTGCGAACTGAGCCAGAGTGTGTTGCATTGAGATGTGGAGGATCCTCCAGCTTTTAAATTCTTGAGTGACTGCTGTACCCATTACCATTTCATGATACATGTAAGCTCTAGCCAACATCATTTCAGCTCTGCAAAGCATCACTAAAACTTTAAGCAAAGAACAGTGCCTCTGTCGGCTGTAGTCATCTCTTGTTGTAAAATAGATGATCTACTCCTGGGGTCTAGACACCATTCTTCAGAGCGGCCCAGTTTTGCTGCTCTTATGGATGACACATGTCTCATCCTAACCCTCCTTTTAAAGGCCCCATCACCGAGATAGAGGCAGCAGCAGTTATGGGAAGCCTTCACTTCTCAAACTGCATTCAAAAGCTTTGTGAGAGATGAGTGTGCCTGATTCGCACTTGAGCTCCATCTTCCTGTAAATAGAGTCCATCTCCAGTCACTCATCTTCATCCGTTCTTTGTCAGAAATACAAGACTGTGGTGGCTAACAAATGTCAGTGAGGTAAGCAGGTAGTTTTTACATATCTACCGCATGCAAGTTTGGCAGGAAGACAGACAATCGCTCTATATTTGTGAAGCTTTTCAAATGGGTCGACAAACTGGGTCTCAGCGAGAGCTTTCTCAGCATAAATTAAAAAAGCTGAATAAGCTGAATATAAACGATTTAACTCTACTACATTTAATTATTATCTTAAACAACCACAATTACAGATACATTTCCCTTTTTCATCACAAGAGGCAACCTCTGAGGCTGGAACATGAAGCCGATGTGAAGAACTGTCAAAAACCGCAGTTGCTGAAGACGCCAGTCGAGGCCCAGTTAATCCTGGTAGACCTTAGGGTTAATTGCGTGGTAGATAATATCTCCATTCTAAACAACTGTAGGTAGGCTAAACATTTCTGTACATCATTACTTTATAGTGTGACCAGTCTGCATTGCTCATGCTCCAACTCTGTTGCCACATTTGGGTAACAGTTCACCAAGCTTCAAAACCGCATGTACATCTGTTACATCTATGTGCATAACAGACACTTATGTATGTGACACACATGTATGTGTGTATGTAAGTATATAGCGGCTCTGGTTTGCAGCCAGTTTCAACTCCTATATCACCATTCCAGCTGCACACAGAGCTATTTGGCTTGTTGCCCGGTATGGACTTCAAGTTATTTGGAGAAGCTAACATTAGTCTGAAGCAAGTCTTATAATGTGCATGTAGCAAAAACCCACAGCACCCAGCCTTCCACTCTACACAGTCCCATTCCTCTGCTCTTATTATTCATTTCTGTTTGCTAATGGATTCTTTCTGAAGACTACTGCTGGTGGAAGATCAGGGAAGGGTGGGTGGGTGGGTAGATGGTAGTCAGCTAAGCTCTTGCTGGTAATGGAAAGACGGGGGTGCAGAGTGTTGGGTGAGACGAATGCTCCTAATACTCACATCCTTTAGCTCTGTTTGGTGTTATTTAGAAGCTTATTTATTCTGCCCTCACACTCACTCCTAATCAAGGAAATAGAATCTGAGATAATGATCGTGTACGTGTTTTTTCTTTTCAACATGTCTGTGTTTCTCCTCTAAATTCAACAGGCTGCCATGGGTAGCTCCAAAACACTTTTAATATTTGTGAATGCACATTGGGGAGAAGTATTGCAGGTACTGAGCCTGCAGATTTGTGCTGGGAGGGAAGGGGATGCAGGAGAGTGTTCATGTGTGGAGTGTGCTTGTGTGTGTGTTGCTAGAGGGTGATGATAAAGAGAATAAGGGCTTGGTGAGGAGGTAAAAAATGAGTGAATGAGGGATGATGAAGGTGACTGGGGACAAGGAGCAATCAGCTGCAAAGAGGACCCAACAGGGATATGAGGAGGCACAAGTGTGTGTGTGTGTGTGTGTGTGTACATGAGTGATTCTAGGTTTCTGGACACCTTGATTGTCCCTCTCCTCCTCTCCTCTGTATCAGCACCTCCCCACCTCAACACACCCTCCTCCCTGTACTTTCCCCATTTCTTTACTTCTCCCTGTGCCTGCTGCCCGATCCCCCTTTTTTCATTTCCTAACCTCTTCCCCATTCCCTCCTCGCTATACGTCCACTTCAGGGTTGACCTCGTTTCAATCCCTACTTGTGGTCCTACCGGCACGTTTCCCATCAGGCCACAGTATTAACAGCCTGCTGTTGACACTCACTCAGCCTCACTGGGAAGGGGGCGATCAGGTTTCTTTCTCATTTCCTCCCTCTATTGTGCACCACACTCATGCACCCTAATACCAACATATACATACAAATACATATCTGTGCTTGTTTAAAGGATAAGATTTTTTAACCTTGCCACATTCTGGATAAAAGTTCCTCTGCTTTGAACTCAAACCTCCACCGCAGATTAGTCTCTGATTACAGCCTGCTGATGGAGACATTCAAGGACATACTGTATGTGAGGGGCAAGGGAAAGTCTACTGTATGTGAAAGGGTTCACGGTGGGTAGCAATCGGTTGGGTGGTGGCGTCATGGACAAATCTGCAATGAATTTCTCATGGCCCATTCAGACAGCAAGAGAGATAGAGAGACACAAAACAGCAAGAGAGAGAGAGAGTGAGAGAGAGAGAGAGAGAGAGAGAGAAAGAGAGAGGTCCACAGTAATGTTATCTCACTCTATGTGTGTAAATAATAAATAATAAAAAATTAAATCAAATCAAAAGTTGGCCACCTAAACATCATTTTTATAGGTTCTGATACATTTAATTCTTCAAAAATATGTCAGTATGAACGCATGTATATATATGTTTTTTTATGCCCTAAAATCAATACTGAGTGTACTTAGAGACAAGACTAGAAACTAAAAATAATCGAATTCTCGGATTCTCAGATGCCATCTACTGTTGCCATTTGCCGTTATTTTATTGTTTGAAACTTGTTGACTGTTGTTTAGTTCTACTTATTTTTCTTACTCTTACAATAGAGCACATGGCAATGAATCTGAGCAAGAAAGATTAAAATGATGGGATTGCAGAACACACATTCAGACAGAAACATTTTAAACTTTGTCAATAAAGTCAATGAAAAAAAAAAAACTCCAATTGGCTACCTCAGATTTTTTTTTTTTTTTTTTTTTTTAAATGTTGGCCAAAGTAAAGTTTATTCCTCAAGAGTTTGGAAAGTATGAATTATGAAGAGCCACTTTTCAATCCCTGCTTTCATTCAGCACACAAAGACAGTTCCAACAGTAGAATAAATGTTGTTTGCGACTCACAAAATAGGTGTGCAGTTCTAGTTGTTTGTATATGATTGAAAATCTTTTGGATACTTTTTGATACACCAAACTACCAGAGAGGATTGTTGGAATGTCTGGAAGATGAAAAGACTTGGCCGTTGATGTGAATCGACTTTTAAGTGGCACGAAAAAACACACTCCGTTTGTCGTGATGTTGTGGTATTGACGTAGCTTTCCAGCCCTTTATGTTTCCTCAAAAGAGCAAGACGATGACGTCATTGTATCTGGAGGCCATTGTTCTCCTTAAGTGCATGTCTGGCTGCTTAAAAAAAGTATTTTAAGAGTTATTGCATAAGTTATGTGTGTGTGTGTCATAAAAGGGCATGCAGGCAAAATCCCTTGTGCCACAGTATTTCATTTTTTTACATCATAAATTGAACGTGTTCCAGATTATAGGTGCATTAACAGAAGAGAAGAGAGAAAATATGAACTTGGTTTGATATATTATGAGATCTATTTATACGAGTTGTTCTATTGGCTGATGCTAATATGAGTCTGATCTTTGTATGTAAGTATACAGCTGTAATTTAATCATTTGACGTTGTTTATTTATATACCTCAGAAATGTACTAAAATCTGTTCAGTTTGCTTTAGAGACAAACAAACAAGCACCTAAACACACATTGTTTTAAACTCATTGGCCACGCTCAGTCCTCTGAGATGTAAAAAAAAAATCTCTTTTTTGTTCTTTGCTTGTAACAGACCTCAGAAACCTCCATGTTATTTTTGATATTTCATAATCACTTGGCTATCCTTACATCCCTCAGAACAAGAAAAGCTTCTTTACCTACTCTTCTTCCCGTTTTTCACTCTTCCTCTCCTCAACACCCATCCTGCTTTCTCCCTTGGCATAAACAGTTTTTTTTAACACTTCAATAGCAATAATAATAAAGAAAGAGGCTTCCCCTCTGCGGTACAAACAGAACACTGTGGACTGGCATATCAGTGAGCCTATCCTGACAGGAGGATGGAGAGTGACAGCACTCAAACACCTTTGGTTGTGTTGTGCTCACAGACACCTGTAACATGCACACACATACAGGATCTAGGTAGCTGTGTATGGATTTAGGGTTTGTGAGATATGTTGTGTATTGTGTGGGTCTGCGTATACTGTACTTTATGCTTCATGGTGGAGACTGCCTCTGTGCACATGTGAATGTAAAAGTTTGTGTGTGTGTGTGTGTGCCGTTGCGTATGCACTGCCTCCCCGAGGCCAACTGGCACAGATGCTCCCACAAAAGGGTGCTCCTGTACCTTGGCTTGATGCCATTGGCATGCATTGGACTTCAATATTTTATACTTACAGCTAAAAACCAAAGATCCAAAAGGGGTTTTCATGCCGTCATAATCTGTCTGAAAAATCTCCAAGTAACTCAAACCATTCCCTTGATCTTTAAATATCTGTGGAGAGCCTTCTGAACATGACTCAAATAATAAACACAGAAGCAAACAGCACTGTACTCAGGAGCTGAATGTCAATTTTTGTGAAGTAGAAGTTTTAACATGAGACAAACTTTTAATTTGAACTCCTAACCCAGCTAATAATTTTCTTCATGTCCTTTCAAATAGATGTTAATCATGTGCAGGCATCGGACCCTAGCAGTTATTACGTCAAACAATGAGTTGCTACCCTGAACCATGAACCATGAACCAAATACTTAATATGTCCTCGTACTGACCTGCCCCTTTGGTCACCACCAGTTTGGGTTTGCTCCGTGCTCCATCCCCCTTGGTGGTGTATGCTGCCACCGTTATGGAGTAAGTGGTGTCTGGCTTGAGTCCTCCAATGACCATTTCCTGTGGGGGACATGGAAGAGAAAAATGTCAAAACGTGTGTTGAATTTTTCATGATCTGATCCCACTTTGTGCAGCTCAAACTGCCTTATGCAGAATGTTAATCTAAGTGAAGTGTCTCCTGGTCCTCGTTATTAATTTTCACGAGCCATGCATTAAATGTAATGTCCCTCCTCCCCTTTCTCCTGCATCTTCCTTCTCCTGCGTAATGGGAGACCATTCCCTTACGTCAATCCTTAGAGCTGCCAAGGTGGAGGAGGGACATTAGGTATGTAAATGGAAAGTAGCCTCTCTTATTCCTTTAGCAATATTCCAATCAACAGCTTAAATTTGATAAATGCATGCTGAATACATCCCGGGCATTCGCTGGCAGTTTTTTACCTCAGCCATTAAGTTTCCTTGAGTCCTCTTCAAAGAGAGGCTTCCGATCAATTCTAATGAATCTTTCAAGGGAGCAGGTTTGAACGAATGTAGAATGAGGTTTTTAACAGGCCGGTTGGCAGAAGGATGGGAGAAGTCAATAAAGGTAAATGAGCTATAAGTACTGTCTTGCATTTGACGTGGAATCCGGGCAAGGCTGATGGACTGGTGGTTGAAATCTAGGTTTACAACCAGGGTAAAAATTTAAGCAAGAATGAGAGGCGATGGGCAATTGCAAGGCAGACATTCTGAAAACTACAACTTGTAATGCTAACACTGAAAATTAAAATACACAAATTAAAAATCACACACAATTAAAAAAAATAAAAAACACCAAACCAAAAACACCACCAGAGCACAAGACAAAACACACTGCATCACTGTAGCACAAGCAGCATTAGCATTCCAGGCACAGAGGCTAGAGGATATTGCATCAGCCGTCGTCTTCTTTTTTTTTCCCAGGCTAACTGGCAAGAGAAGTTTGTCCTTTTATTCCTAGAGATAGCGTAGAGGTTGTGGCTGACCAGACGGCTGAGGTGAAGCCTCTGAGCCACTTTGTTATTCAAAGTTGATGAATAAAGATCATGTAAACTGTAAATCCGAACAGGTTGATGCAATACCCGCTGTTTATACCCCTTTCAGATACACAAAGGCACTCAGGCGAAACTTCGTACTTACATATTCAGCTGTATCATCCGTTTCCCACTAACCAACCCCCCCACCAGCCAAAGAGGAGAGTGCAGGAGAAGGAGAAGAGAGAGAGCAATAATTTTTTTTAAGAAAAAAGAAAAAAAAAGGAAAGGGAAGAAATAGTCATTGTGTGAGGCGGAGGGGGGGAATTAGAGGCTTGTGAGCAGAGGGTAGGAATCAGAAATAGGTCACTAGTTCTGGGAGGTCAGGAGAGAGCAAAGCTGTTTGAAGCTTATGCGGTGAGGAGCAACTGAACAAGGCTCTGAATTGTACAGACCTGCTGGTGGAGGCAACCAGGTTACAGTACAGCTAACAATAGTTTTGAATCATTGACAGCTAGTATATAAGACTCAGCCTTAAAGGGTTCAAGGATAAGGTTGTATTGCAATTTACCAATAAAAAGACACAATTAAAAAGATATGATTTGCTTTAGAGCTTCTGCTTTATCTTATTTCAGCTCATTATATTCTTGGGTTAATTGAACGTGATATGGGTGGTATTGACCTGAATGGACCCTTCATTTATGTGCAATAAATAGCTGTTGATTAATTTATTCCTTAATATACAGCTATATCTACAAACATCTATTATTTCTGTTTTCCTTCAAGGCTTCAAATGCCTTTTCATTTGGATGATTCCAACTGTGCAGAAGACTCTCACTATAGCAGGAGTCCTCCAGAACTGTGTTTACAGAGGTTTTGTAAAAAGAAAGGGGGTAAAGCGGCAGGGGGGTGTCACTCATTACAATTCTGTCAGTAAAATGTTTTCATGTCAATTTTACCCCCACCTCCAGGCATAGTATACTGCAATCTTTCTCGAGTCTTTGTGTTTGACACAAGCAACACTATCAAATATTTTTGTGGCAGATGTTGCCATTCACCAGGGGGGCTAGACATTCCCAATAACAGCCATGGAAGTAGAAGAGGGAGGACAAGATGAAGCTTTGATTATAGTTCTTGTTGTGGGCTGAGGGGAAAAAAACATTACAGCAATGTGAAGTGGAATCCTGGAGGGAACAGGACCCATATCATTTCCTGTTCTCCAGAAATGTTTGCACAACCACAAAAGTGTGGTTTCTCTAAAACAACATTTGCATGTGAGCATGCTATGTGGTGCAAAAATATATGACTTGTGCCGGAGAAACTAGAAGACGGTCATACCTGGGCATCGGCAAGCATGACATCCTTGATGAGGGGCAGGCCCCGTGACTCGCCGTTTTCCACGCGTACATAGTGAACCTGGTAGCCGCGGATCTGACCGTGCTGCTTGCCAGGCATCACGGAACGCCACATCACTTTAAGTGCTGTGGAGTTAAGGACCTCCACCTCCACTCGCCTCGGAGGAGCCCCAGGAACTATAGGAAACAAAATAAATACTCAAATCAGAACACAGCGGGATTGTGATTGTGATCACTAAAATTATATTTTATAGACTCAACAAGCTTTTAAAGGACAATTCTGCACTGTTTGAGTGTCCTCAGTTGATTACTGAGCTGTTAGGACTCTGTTTTGAAAACCAAAGAAGGATTTTTTTGCTTCCGTCTGACATCATTGTGCAAAGAGAGCAGTGAAGAGAGATCCAATCAAAAATTATGTCTCCAGAGACATCGGAATGCCAGGTGTGAACCGATCTGCTACCTAGACCTATCTGTGTGATCGAATTGCCTGAGATGCATGTTAACATGGGGTGTAAATGGTGCTGGTTTTGTCTCTGCAAAATTACACCATATCCTTCACACTATAAGAGCAATAGAGGCTGAGTGATGCACATAACACATGACATTAATAACCCCCCTGATTAATGCACATGTGCACCCAATAACCATCAAACATACTGACAGCCTGCATAAATGATTGACAGAGACAATAAAAAAAGAACAAACGCATTCCAGTGTCAGTCTTCTCACAATATCATACAGCATTCCCCCATCGCACGGGTACTTTCCCCCCTCGTCTACTCCATCTTTTCAGCATGTGTCTGTCTGCGGTAAGCCTCGTCTCTCAGTCATAATGACAGACCTTTATGACGGGCCTTGCTTCCAGGCCTCTCAGTTCACCATGGACTGTCCTTTCCTGAGATGGATGTGCCATTAATAAAACTCCTTCCTTTCAAAACTGCTTCCATTTGCTCCTCCGCAAACACTTCGAGTCCCCTTCTTCAACCCCCTAAATCACAACCATACCCCCCCCCCTCACCCCCCTGCTTCTTCACCCTTACCTAGGATCATGCACCAATCTTGTTTATTACCAGAATGTTTTCTACCTTTTAGCCTCAGCTCTTATTTCTCTACCTGGCACTTCTCTGTCACACATTATTATCGTAATGACACCAGAAAATTTGTTATCGCGATTGTCAGTGAGTTGCAGCTTTCACCCCTTGCAACTGAAGACCAAGTGCAAGTGTTCTGAAACGGGTATGGTGAGAATTTACGCTGGTCTCTCTTGTTGTGGTCGTTGAACATCAGTCAGAAAAATGCTTAAAACTCTGCAGTAATGGATGGGAACAGAAGATAATGTCAGCCATCTGTCAATGATTCAGATCTTCTGTCACATGCTCAACATCTTTACATCTTAGTTTTATGTGTTTTAGTGTTTGACTTCTTTTCTACTTTGTCATTTTGTTGCTGCTGTCAAACTGAGCTGTATGATGTTTACTGTTTTTAAGGTGGAAATGTTTTTGCAAGCACTCTAGCTGTTGTTTGAAATGAATCAAAAATCTATATTCAAGTGTAACCTGACCATTTTTCAGTCTGCAGTAGCCTCAAATTTACACACACACACACCATTGACCTTCGGTAACCACTATAAATGCACAGACATATATGGCCTGGTGGTGTCTATCACTCATAAATGCTTATGCCTCTCAGCAGAGCAATGAGATACTGTTAAAAGCCAACAGATAGAGACAGGATATTGAATGCTGTGGCTACTGTTGATTACATTCAGTTACTTAGTTTTTAATAGTAAAATGCTTTGGTTTTCTCCATGCTATCTGCTAAAAGAGTATATACTGTGTTTAATATAGGCAAATTCCAAATAAAGCAGATCTCATTTAAATATTTTCTCTTGTCAGAAAATAGGTAAAACTGTGTAAAAGGAAAAACCTCTTGCAAAGTAAAGTCGGAGAAGGCTGTCCGCCTCTGACTAAAGAAACCTGGCAAGCTTTGTGATCATTTTTAAAGATGGTGAGTTGAGTCATTATAAACCCTTGAAATGACTGTAGTTGAGTTTCATGTACCGTCTTCATCAGTCCGACAGATCAGGGGCTCACTCTCAGGGCCTGGCCCAATCACAGTGGAGGCAGACACAGTGATGCGGTACTGGGTCCACTTCTCCAATCGCTGCATCAACGCCTGCTCTTCACTGGCAGACACAGAAGCCTCCTCCACAGGTTCCCTTTCTTCCCCGGCACCCTCAGACGGGCCGACCACCTGGTAGCGCACCCTATACCCCGCCAGGACACCATTCTGACTCTTCAAAGGCGGGGGGCGCCAACTTACCAAGAGGGTGGTGGAGCTGGTGCTGCTGCACTTAATGTCTTGAGGGGGGGCTGAGGGCTCTGGTGAGGTGGAAAGGAAAGCAAGGAAGGAAGGAAGGGTTGGGTCGAGGACGAGGGGAAGGGAGGATGGGGAAAGGGGAAGGGAAGGAGGGTGAAAAACAAAAAAATAAAAAGATGGGAGAGATAAAGAAAATGAAAAAAGGAAAATTCAAAACTCAAATAATAAAACAAGACGAATAATTCAAAGGAATTTGCAACACAAAGACAAAGGCAAAATGCGTAAAATAAAAAAATAAAATAAAATCATGTCAACAGAAGAAGCATACGAATGGACAACGGCCCAAGCTTGTGAAATAATGAGTCAAGATGGCTTCCTTAGGGGCATCGGGTTCTGATTTGGTCATGCCTCGTTGTGCTGTGTATTACTGAGGCACTTTAGTCCTTTCAAACTGAACATGGCAGTCATAAGAGCTAATTTTCCAATTACTGGTACCACTAAGCCATTTGGCTGTCAGTTACACCCATCAAACTGGCAGAAAAAAAGATGAATACATACTTTAAGTCTAGTCTGTATTTTTGAATTTGTAAGAGTATTAAAACATTGGCTGTTATTTGTGTGTGTCTTGAAAAAAACATGCTGAAACCTACACATCTGTGAACTTTCTAAATCAAACTGGGTGCCTCTCATTTCTAATCTGTGCCAAGCTCTTAGCCAGCATGTGCTTGTCCAGCGAGTGTGCTGCGCGGGATGCGATAAAATGTTTCACTTCTCATCCAGAATTTGGTATTATACGGATAAGAGGACATGTATGAAAATATGTTTTTTACCACCCCTCTTCATATAAGAGTATATTACTTCCATCTTGCTCTGACAAACACAGTCATTATTGCAATTGTGTCTGTCATGGCAGTCAATATTGCACGATAATAAAAAACTAAATTAAATATCTTCAGGAGAAAATAGAAATTCCACACATGATAAATTAGGAAAAGAACAAAGGAAAAGAAAACCATGAAAAAAAGAGCAGCATGTTCTCATTCCAAAACAAAAAGGCTGAACAAATAAATTATGAACTTAAGGAGGGTACTGGGAAATGAATTTCTCTGTAACCCATTTGACTCGAAAGAAAGAACCACAACAACAGTTAAGGTTAAAAAAAATGACAACTCATGAGAAAACATGAAGAAACAGGATACTCAGCATAAACAGAAAACAAGAACATTTAACTCAAAAATAAAAAGATCACAAACATCGTCTGCATCATACGTACCTGACTCCCAAAAATACACAATTTTATAGACTTTCTTACCACCAGCACCTGACTACAGAGCATCTACAGTCACCAAGCTCAACACTTTCCCTCTCAATTTTAATTTTATTTTTCAATTTCTGTGTCTGAATCAGTAAATACCTTTCATTTTTATCCACTGAGAGCTTGTTTTGGAAATACTCGGGAGGGAAAGAATTGGCTCTGTGCTGTAGCCAGGGCTGTTAAATACTGTATTGTTGGGCCGGAGGGTCCACAAGACTGTGAGAGGGGAAGCCATCGAGGGGGAAAAGCTCACTCCCAAGACATTCTGTGCTTGTGCTCTTGGCCGAGCCAAATAAACAGATGTACAAATAAATCCCATTTCATAGCTCTGTGCCTATGTATCTTTGTAAAGCTTACTGCCATTTCCAGAATGCCAAGACACAAGAATAGAAGAAGCAACATTGGAAAGCTTATATTGTGGAATTCATAAAAGTTTAATGATAGTGTTCTGACTGTAATGTCACGTTGGGCGGAACAGCTTTAAAAAAACAAACTGAGAATAAAAAAAAAAACAAGAGTTCTGAATATAAGACAGACCTCCTCCCAGTTAAAACTGAATGTTCCAGCACACAACAAATAAGACAGGACCTCAGCCACAGTTCCCAAACCCTTCTGTGTCCAATGGGCTTATTTACTTAAGGTCTTACTGGATTCTGAGCTTCTTTCAGCTTCTTTCCTTCTACCATATTGTATTTGCAAACTCTCTAGTCCAGAATGATTGCTCAGTTCTCAATCTTTGTGGTGAGGAGAGAGGCTATGAATCTGACAGGGGCCGGGCCTATCACAGTGCACAGGCATCCTCATGCCTGATAACAGTTTAAGACTGGCTAGGGCACAGCTTTAATAAAGTGCATATCCCATGAAGGCCAGCAGCGGGATTATGGATACTAGAACTATACCATCACAAAAGAAGAAACTCCAGCTAATGCTGCACTTGAGGTTCTTTTGAAGCTTTTTTTCCTGAAAGAGTTTCCTAAATGCTTTTTGACAAATAATTAGTCATGTCTGCATTCATATCCTTCTCTTTGACTTTTAAGTCCGTTGTGATGTGCCCGGGTATAAAGCCAACAATGTCAAGTAGCGGCGGCATACCTAATCATTATGACTACCTTCAGATTAAAAGTGCTTTTAGTGCAACATCTTCACTGGATATAAATTACATTTGAGGAACACGGGCCATTACTCCATACCAGATTGCCTATACGGCTTTGCTATCAGGGTTTTAGCACATGTCTGCATTTGAACTGTATTTTCATCAGAAGCCTCGAATGACAGGATGCTGGTATTTGTAGATCATTATGGAATTAATCCCCCCGATGTCACATGGCCGTGGTGTGGCTCACACAAACATTTCAATATATCTAAAAACCTACTGCAATTACAGTAAGTGGGGAGGCTAAACTGCTTGTTTGGTTAAATACAGAGGATTTAGAATCTGCCACTTTAATTTGAGAGATAGCACTTGACTGGCTACTGGCAGGTTCTAGGTATAATCTAAATGTGTAACAAAGCCTGACAATCCAGGGGCTTGGCTCATAGCTCATCGGAAGGCATGAAATTAATTCTGACGCTATGAAATGGGATTCTTATCTGCCGCTCTGGGGCCCTGCAGTCCCCTAACACCCACTCCCAGGGTCTCTCTCAGGTCCTGTTACCGTGCCTTGCAAATGGGTAACAGCTAGAGGAATGCTGGGAGCCCTCCCAGCTCTCGGGTTGTGGAACCCCTCCGGCCACGTCTGAACGGTCTCAACCTGGTCTGACTTTGGCAGCATACTCCCTGAGGCCTTGCTTCTGAATGGGGGCCACTGTTGACTGCAACAACTTGTGCATTTATATCAGTGAATGTAATACTAGCCACGAGAAGCCAATGAGATTGGTGCATCAAACACAATTTTACAACTCGTTCTATAGTGTGCGTGTGTGTTTGTGTGTGTGGTCCCCATGGCAATAGCCTCTGGTAATGCTACTTGGACTGAGCACAAAGTTTAACAATCAGTAAACATTTTACCACAGAAAATAGATGACAAAGTATACTGAAAAAAATCATGTTGTCTGTCTTTCTTTTCACTCTGTGGCAAAGGGTTTCAGTCTGCCAGACACCACTGAAGTTCAAGCATAAAGCTTTCTGCAGGGTAAGAAGATGAACTTAAACTGGTAGACAGCCATTGCTTAGATTGTACTTATGGGACTTGCAAACAAGCAACTAATGAATCAGTTTTTTTTATTGCAGTCTAAATTGGGGCATGACATATTTGCAGTGTTTGTTGTACCACACCTATAGTTCTTGGGAGTCTGGCACTAATGGTGTATTTTGAGTGGGTGAATCTACACACAGCAACGCACAACAATCTAACAACAGTGCCAGGTTACTGCCCTTAAACTAGTAGCTACCGTGCTTCTACTTTGTTATGATTTAACATGGTTTAGCAATATATGTCAGTGCTTTCCACTGACTTGTACTAATAACGATGCTGCTATGTTTTGACCTGTATGGGCAGCCAAACAGCAAATGTGTCAGTTAAATGCTTAAAGATATATCATTAATAAAAATACATAATCTGTCCTTCCAGTTGGTGTGTTGGTGTTTTGGGATGGAAAAAAAGGTGGATGACCCTGACAGGTCTGTGAGAAATGTCATGGCAGACTGAATTCCTAAACCACATAATCACTTACCTCAAAGCATCCAACAGATCAAGTTATTTCATGTTAAAAAACTTTTTTTTAGCTTTGTCTGATTTGTGTGATGGTAGATGTGTCTCACAACTGCTTAAGCAAGGACTCTGTAATACATTAAAACACAGCCTTCATTGAGGAAGGTCATTTAAGGCCTAAGAATGGCTAATAAATGCAGACATTGTATGTGCAATCTGAACACATTTGATAAATCATATCGATTTTCTATGGTGAAATTAATCGGGAAAAGCGCCTTGTCTAGCAGAGTTAGACTTAAACTTCATATTTGCTCCAAAGACTGTAAATCATGTCATCCTGCTGCTGCTGAGTAGTAGCTGTTTATGTCTGTGGTGGATTTGGGTTTATGCAAAAAACCCAACAGAAAGCACAAAGATTCGCAGAAAGCTACAGTTTAGTGTGATTTTAAACCAATACTCTTTCAGGTAACCAAGAAATGAAGAGAAATTGGTAAATAAATAAAAGACCTTACTCAAAAGGTTTATCAAAAAAGAGTCAACATAAAAGGAAGAGGAGACAAAGTGAGCAAAGTGATGTCAAGCCATTCCAATGAGAGCTTTTGTTCCAATGTATAAAGGGGAATAAACGACAAAGAAAGAAACAGAGCTGGAATAGGTTGATGACAGAGGAAAAAAGGGGAGGTGTATCCAATTCAATCAGCTTGTGGTTTTGCCGGTCAAGGAACAAATGCAAGAAAACAATAAGGCAGAAAACCCAAAGCACACACTGACAGGTGATGTGCACACACACACACACACACACACACAGTCAAGAGACGCCAAGACAGAGATGGGGCTTGGATGAACATCAAGTACTAGTCATGCCTGATCAAAGATCAACGGTGCAGAGATCGGCACCCCAACAGGTCAGGAGTGAGTGTCACATGCAACTGGAGCTCTCCTCAGTGACTCTGCACTGTCTGTGTAGCTCTGCTGCCTAGCGGTAACAAAAAGAAAGTGTGAAGTGGTTGATCCAAAGCCTGCCCACCACGCCCAGGTGTGAGTGGGGAGGAGTAGGAGGAGGGGGGTTGCGGCCAACAAGTTGCACTAGTAGAAACAGAAAATGTGTTAAAAGAGGTCTACTCGCACCGCCATGGCTCTCCTATGTCTATGTGAAAGACATTTGAACCTCATTAAAGCTAAAAAACAAACCAAAACAAAACACCCCTCCAGCATGTGTCTCTAATTTTCTATAGTATGCATCAATATGATGTGTCGCTTAGATCCACTCATAATCCCACAAATCCTGCTATGTTCTTTACCAGTAATGTATTAAATGTCGATACTCAACATCATTGTTAATCTTTATGTGTCGTGTAAGCCCAACAGACATGAATATAATACTCTGTCATCCCAACAGTACTTGCACCTACTATTGGAAATTCAATTGGATGAGCTGGGTATATCTTTTTTTTCCTACTAGGATATCACCGCTGCTATTTTTAGCAGGCTCGTTTAAATAATTGCTTATGTTTTTTTTTGTTGACTCAGCTCAGTTCTAAATTTAACGTCCCACGACATGCATGCAGTTCATACGAGAGCCTTGGCGGTTTTAGAGGAGAGCTGACATTTTTTGTGTCTGTGTCACGTTGGAAGTGCACTTGCTGTTGACAAAGGAAAGAAAAGCAAATATGAACAAAAGAGAAAGGAAAATAAAGAAACTGCCAAAATTGTTGGTCCACATAGAGTTGATTTGTTTGACAGTGTGGAGTACCTTCATATTTTGGCACTAAAGCAAAGTTAAAGAAAAAAAAAGTAATACACTCAGTCTATAAGAGTGCTTTTAGCCCTTTGTGGCTTCAATTCAACCTCCACAAAACAAACTCTTTCTAGAGTTAACACCTGCTTACATAGGAAAGAATACACCACATTCATATTGTCGCATTAAGGTTACCAAAATAAAAGTCTAACAGAAAAATATTAAAGCACAGCTAACATTCCACAAAAGAGCAGAGGCTGATGAAGATGCTGCTGACATCAAAGAGAAGTTTAGAAGCTCCAGGCAAAAAGGAAAAGACACATAAACTTATTAGAATTCACTTGAGAGGGAATTAAGTCATTATATTTAAACCGCTTAAAAAACATCTATGTTAGCCTGCTCACAAAGAAAAGAGGAGAGAAGACACAATAAAAGGTTACATACTGGCTTGTAGGGTCTTCTCCACAATGTCATTTGTGAAGGCTCCGATGCCTTTGTTAGAGATGGCTGCCAGGGAGAAGCGGTACTCTGTGTTGGGGCGGAGACCTTCCACAACATGTGAATTTCTGGGTTCAAATGTTTTCTTTAGCTGTTGATTGAAAATCAAGTTATTGTAAAAGAAACTGGAAGTTGGATCACTTAGTGTTACAATTTGTATACCTTACGACATAATAAAATCTTACCTGAGTGCCAAAACTGCCCTCCATGTACCGAAGTTCATAACTTATAATGCCTTCTTTCTCGTACGCAGGTTCCCACATCAGCTCAATGCTAGTGTCAGACACAGCACCGACCTGGAATTTGGATGGCTGACCTGGAACTAAAAGGGAACAGCAGAGGACATTGTAGCAGGATGCATTCTTTCTATGTTTTAGCAACAACTTTGTACATACACAGTAAAAGGTTGCATCAAATTACCCCTTAATATGCTATGAGGCTATTTTTCCTGGTCAGTGATTTCACAATAAAAGAGCACAGTTATTATTGTACTGACATGTACAGCATAATGGGATAAAAAAATGAGGTATGGATGAAGTTAATGGGAGTTTATGCTTCAGTGATGTGTGACCTGAACCTAGCATGGAAGATGGGAGATTGGAAATTCAAAATAACTTATTAAAAAATCTACCAAACACGTGGCCTACAGCCTTTAAACAGATACCAACTGTATACAGTTATATATCATTTTTTTTGGTTCTTACCTCCCTGAAGTACTTTGACATGGATGGGTTCTGAGAAAGGTCCGTCACCTACTGAGGTGAAAGCTAGAACTTTTATTGTGTAGGTCTCTTGGGGAACTAGGCTCTGGATAGTGGTGATGAGGCTGTCCTGGACATTATGGATCTGCCAGTGGCTCATATGCTGAGAGTCGTCCATGGTGTAATACACACGGTAGCCCTTGATCTGCCCATTGGGCTCCTCCGGCTCTTCCCATTGGACCATCATGGTGTTCTGGGGAAGGATCTGTGCTTTAATGTTTCTCGGTGGGCTGGCGGGTGCTTGTTCACCAGTCCGAGTTTCTACTGGTTCACTGGGAGGACCCTGGCCAATTGTATTGACGGCTGAGACACGGATTTCATACTCTGTGTTGGGGTAGAGGCCGCCAATGCTGTAACGTGTGGTGGTGATGTCAGCCACTGTCTCGTACTTGCTGTCTGGGGACTTGGCCCTGTACTGGATGATGTAATAGGTCACAGGATCTGGGTTTCCTGAGTCCCAGGTGATGGTCACACTGGTGGCAGTGGTTTCAGTAACCACAGGAGTACCTGGAGGCTTTGGAAGAGCTGTTTTGGTGACAAAACAGGAAGGAAAAGAGTCATTTATCATAACAGCGATTGAATGAGGAGGGCTGCAGCAAAAACAGGGCTGCAAATGCCTTCACAATCACTCAAGGTCAGTATAACAAGACAGAGCGCACTTTACATTTCAAATGTAATGTTCTTCTGAAGAACCCTCCACCACAAGCACAGTTATCTCTTACATTTGACAGTGATCTGCGCCACAGCTTCAATGATGCCAAGGGAGCTCATGGCCACGCAGGTGTAGTTGGCCGATTCACGGACGCTGCTCAGTTCGAGCACATTCCTGCCCACTGGCATCTCATCCTCCGGTGTCAAGTCCTCTGAGTTCAGCATCCACTTGACATAAGGCATGGGCGACCCCACTGCCACGCATGTTATGTTCACACTGCCACCGGGCATTATTTCCTGACTCGTTGGTGGAATGGAGAACCGTGGAGGCACCCGCCGGACTGGGAGAAGGCATGAGGAAGGGGAGAGGATGACAAAAGAGGGCAAGGGAGTCAAAAAAAGAGAAAGAGAGAGGTAACAAGAGAGGCCGATGAAAATGGACCCTTCTCAAGGACTACTTCACACAAAAGGTTCAACATAGTAAATGTGAACTCAAACACAAAATCAAACTAGACTTTTCAAAAACATAAAAATATACAAATAATGAGAAGGAACTAAACTAACAGAACTGCTTCAACAACAATATAGATTAACAATTAAGCAACGATTCATAGCAACAAGGTTCCATTGACCAATATTTGACCCATCACAGCACAATTAAAGTCACAAAAATCTATTACGAGTTTCTCATCTTTGTGACTGAACTGCTGACACATATACAACTACATCATAACCTAATCACTAAGTATGAAAGTGTGTCGTAAAAGGCCATGTGATACTGGTATCACATAAGGCCAAGATGGCAACCTGGAACTTCCTGCCCTCTCAGGCACTCATGCCAAACGGGAAGTAGGCCATTGCAGGCTTCTCCCACAGCACAGGAAGTGTAGGGTTACTGAACTATTGACCATCTCTATGAGGTCGCTAAGCACATTCTAGCATACATTTGACACCTGTTGCTACCTCCTAGTAATCTTAAAGATGAGAAACTTTAATCAGATTTTTGTGGTTTAGGGTAGATCCACTGGACAAAGCCTTATTAAGATCTGACACGGTTCCATTGATAGATGCAGCTATCAGTTTCACAGACAGCATGCATAAATAGATCGAAGTAAATTAAGGAGTAAATGATAACAAAATCAGATATAAAAATTGAGATAAAATGCATAGAGGAATATAACTGAAGGGTCGCTAGCATGCCCAGACAAAAGACGATTGGAGAGGAAAGTAGAAATACAAGATAGAGGATATAACATCCGAGGAAAGGATAGAAAGAAGGGGAACAGAGTAGAAAAGAGTGACAGAAAGAGAGGGGGGAGGTTGGAGGAGGGAAAAAAGGGGGGGTAACCCGCTTCAGTGCTGTGTAAACTTTGTTTTTCTTCAGCTAATGTGACAAAATGTGACGGTGGCACATTGTCACATCGCAGTCCCAGTTAACACAAACTACAAAAGTATTGAGGAACAAGGTGTGTGCCTAGAAATACACAGAAAAAAAAAGAATTATAGAAATTGTAACTATAGAGTTTACTATCACAGAGTGTTGGAGTAAAGAAACAGAACTGGATCAACAGGGAGTGAAAATCCAGAGAGCAGGAGAGACTGAGGAATAGGAGGAAAGACAGAGGCAGCTGAATAAGGGGAATGACAGCTGAGAGAGGGAGACAGGGAGAACCTTAAAACTCATATGGATAGGACTGGAAGGAGGTTGATAATGAGCCTTAGACGCAGAGGAAAGGCGTGAAAGATCTACCATCTACCATCTGCATTCAGATGTGTATGTTGTTTTGCATTGGTATAGGCATGAGTGTGCGTGTCTACAGTATGCAAGAGAGTGTATGATTTTTGCAAAAAACACTGTGTTCATGAGAGGCATCCCAGCAAGCACTTGACAGGTAATGACATGCAAGAGGTGACCGCCTTCCATGCTAATCCAGGGGGTTTAGCAGATAATATATAACGTAAAATGGGAAGTGAAAATCCACTTACATTAATTAAAAAGGTAAAATATCAAACACTAACGAAAAATACAAAAATAAATCGAAGATCTTGAATTCACAAAACAAGAGCGACTGTATGTCACATTAAACTTCTATCCATCAAAATGTTTGTTGGGATGCAAAGATTAAAAAGAGAGAATGAAAATAGTAAAGATGAAGAATTAAAAAATGAACTAAATGGAAGAGATGACTCTAGAGACAGACATGACAGGAAAGACAGGGACAAGAGACAAGGCAGAACAAAACAGACTCAAGCAGCAAGACAGCAGACAAGACAGACAGAGGGAGACGGGCAGACAGACAGACACGATGGTCACGTAGACGCACTTTTACAGTACGCAAAGGGGGAAGGGGGAGGGTTTTGGGATTGTCGGAGAAAGGAGGGGGAGGGGGGAGGGGAGGAGCAGGAGGAGGAGGAGGATATAAGTTGGGGATAGAATAAGGAAACTGATTCTAAAGAAAGCAAATAAAAAGATCATGGCTCAAAGTGGGTTTGGAGGTCTCACACACTGGGGCTTAAAATCAAGAAGATCGACTACATGTCCCCTTCCTCCACATCTGAAACATTGCACTTCAATGTGGTGGGAGGATGAGAGGATAAGTTTGTGTGTCTGTGTGTGTGTTTGAAGGGACGGAGGGGGAGACACTGAAAAGGGCATCAAGGATAGGTAGCATTCCAAAATACACCGTGTCGATCCAAATGGGATTCATATGATCGTTGCATAGGACAGTTGAACTTTTTTCACCAAACTAAGGCACAAATATCACCTACACACACTCTGAGGGGATTTTTACCTGAGAGCTCACAAGTTTTGACATGATTGCAAGCATGTAAATACTAACTTGTAAGTTATAGAATGGAGAATTTCAGCTAATTAATTCAAGCTGATATCTCAAATACATCTTGGCTTTTAACAGCCATTTCAGATTCAACTATAGAAAACATGATTTTATGCTTTAGATGTAAAAAAAAAAAAAAATCTGATAATATTTTTTTGGTTATACATAGAATAAATTACAGCCCTTGTGCACCTTTGGGCTTTTGATCTACTCTCTGAGCACTTCACTGTTAATGTCTATTACTCTTTTCATGGGTAAGACATGACCTGACCTTGAGGGCAAAATGTTCTTTAAAGCTGACCTTTGAAGAAATGCTTCTCTGTGGTACACAAAATTATACACTGCGGAAATATACCGAGAAAAATAGTACGGTAAATGGCGAATTGGAAGAGCCTTCTGTTGTTAAAAAATGTCATTTGCTCTTTGAAATAAAAGCGGTCATGTCAAAGAATAATAAACTGTACTAGCCTGACCTGACGGGGAAAAAAATCAAATAGCTGTTGGGACAGGACTGTGGGACATATTCTGAGAAATGTTGAATTGTGAAAAAAAAGCAAAGGATCCCATTGTATTGGGCCAGAAAATAGTTCTCTGTATTCCAATTAGTTAAAAAAATACCTAACTTAACAACAAAGGTGAAAGGGCAGCCCATTCCTTACACGGACATGCATGGGTGTGGCTATGGCATGAGTGACATATACAGGTGCACCCCCATCCACCTGGGCAGACACCAAAGAACCATAACAATCCAAAAAAAATGTCACCCAAGCCCATCCAAGCATGCCATTCATTCCCGAATATAGCATTGTTCCAGACACACACACGCACAAAATCAAAAGGAAAGGAAACAAATGAAACTGAACAAATCCACAAAAAGAACTACGTCCGAACAGCATAGACAGTACCAGAGTGCAGCTGTGTTCAACAAAGAGGTATGCATCAGTACTATTAGATGTTTTTCAACTATTATTTGTCTCTTGATTTTTGCCTCCTCTAATCAAAAAGAATGGCAAAAAAACAATCGTTTTTTTTAGGGGATATGTCCAATCAAAGTGTGTCTGAGGGTGATATTCTCTCCCTGGGGCTCAGTTCAGCCAATGGACCGGGAGCTGTAGTGGCTGAGTGAATGAGGTTTCCCCACAGGAAGATGGTTCTGTTTACATTTGACTCCCTACCCCAAAGTTTTAGGGTAACACCAGTCACCTGCCAAATGATGGTAGCTTTTGGCTGTGGCTGGCTTACTGAGCCAAAACACACAAGCTTCCTCACTGGGGTTACTATTAATGAATGATATGAAGCAAACTGTAGCTTCAAAAACTGCACAAAAGTACTTGTCAACAGCAATCACCTTGTGTGTGTGTCTCACAGGTAAGTGAATTTGGTCTTTGGTTGCAACAGAAGCAGGACACAATTTCAAAATACTAAAAACCCAGAAGACACTTTGGGGAGCGACATTAACTCTGCATCTAAATGTCACATGCAAATGAGTCACTGCACTCAATGCAATCATTGACTGGACACAGGCCTGTATGATATGACTAAATAGGGTCTGGTAAGCCTGGATATATGTGTGTATGTGTGTGTGCATGTCATCCTTTCCTATCCTTCCTTTAAGATGTAACAACAATGAATCAAAGAAAATAAAGAATCCCAATTGCATGGACAGGCTCCTCATTCACAGAGACCAGGAGCCCAGCCGGCCCATTTGGAATTGAGAGAAAATAAAAACAAAAGTATACCTTTCGTTTGGACTACTAACAACACGTTATCTTGTTTCAAGCCCCAATGTGGAGAGAAAGACAAGAAGCCTTACACTGGACGAGGTGAGAAGCAGTCGAGAGAGAATGCCAGAGTACTGCGCTAACTCTAGTATAGTGGGCAGTGTTGTGGAGGGATTTGTGCCAAAAAAAAAAAACAGAGGTCAGAAGGTGGACATTATCGGCCATTTTGGTGAGGCAAGTTTTTTTGCTGCCCCAAAATGAAGGGGGGGGGGGAAGCCAAAATAATGTGCAGCCTTTAGTGTCACCTTGAAGCTGAGATTACACCCTCTTGCTGCCTGAGGACACAGGCGCAGTATGGAGATCCTTTAGTCACACTTGCCGGGTGAGGCCTACGGCATTTACATATAAGCCGCAGGGGTCGGCCTGTATTAACATACCTTGGCTGCGCCAATGCTAAACAGTCTCAATGGGTGGCTCATCAAAATGGAAATTATTACCTAAAGGAAACTGACAGGAATCATGGCAGGGGTGTCTAATAATAGCAAGCAGTACATTGATGGGATTGCAGAGTGTATCACTGTATTATTTGTATTGTCTTAGAGGTAGATGACAAGCTGCCGAATGATGATGTCCCCTCGCTGTGTTGATATGATTAGTCGGATTGAGGGAGGGGCATTTTTATTGTTTTTTTCTTATCATTATTAGAATGAGATTGTAAATAAAGTACTTTAATTTATGTATTCATTTAGTTTTTGAAGGGTGACTACTGTCTTCAGGACTCCTTGAGACAAACATCTAATAGAGATGGCAGGGTTTTTGCTTTGGCCAGTGAGAACATAAGGTGTAATCTAGCTTTCTTTCCCAACATTACACACAAAATGCAGAGCAGGACATGCAAGCACATTCAAAAACAAGCAGATACCACCGTAAAGGAGGGTAAGCATGCACATGCGTACGTAACAGCACAGTCTTCCTGCATCACTGTTGCTTAGAATGATATACCAATGTGGACGTTGGACAGGTTTTTCTTTTTTCATTTCCTTCTGAGGAATTGGTGTCATACTTTGTGGATACAGCTATATAAAGGGGCGGCATGGACAGACACTTGACATGCAGAGTCAAAAGTATTTGGATGGCAACTTCTCCTCTGATGGAATAGAACTAAAACATAACTGTCAACTGCATAATCAGCAGGGATGATTACGAATATTTGTCTAGTGACATCCCTTACTTAATACGGGTGATGCAATGCAAAGAAATGGCATGGATGCAGTAGCCTGATGCTAAATCAGCATCCCGTGGATGAAACAGATTTGCCTTGCCTATATTTTGTAGCATTACGTAAAATCTCACCAAGCAAAAAAGCCGCAGCAGTGACCAAATCTTACACTTAAGTGTTTTTCTGAGAAAAATATAAGGCATGTCTTCCAAAGTTTGGCTTCCACACATCTGTTTAATCCCTTGGAGATCAGTACACTTTGACAGGCACACATACAAGTACTGGCACTCTCAGAGAAGACTGATAGGGAGGAAGTGTGTTATCTCTTCTACCTGAAAGGCAGACATGCCTGTCTTACCCTGATGTATAATCTACTCATAAGAATAGTGAGGCCTAAACTTACAGGCAAGCTCACCAACAGCAGCTAACATGGAATTCAATAAAGATTTGATTATGCCAGCTGAAATGTAAACACTGTTTGCTTCAATTTATTAAGCATTTTCTCCTTGTTATTTTTATAGGACGACAACATGAATGCTTAAAAACTACTGCAGGCTTTTCTATACTTTGATAATCTTCATTACTTTAGTCACATTATCCTGAAAATCAATTATTTTCCAGTGTGAGTATGTGTGTGTGTGAGAGAGAGGGAAAGAGGGGCTTTTGAATAATAGATCATAATTTGATTGAGTGTCATGACTGCGAGGGAACACAAACAGCAGTCATTCAACGAAACCAATCACATCTAGCTGCCGCCATTTGAAAATAAAAAGTATCTTCGAGTACCCGCTAAGCAACGGCAAATGTGATGTCGAAGTCATTATATTCCTATTGATCCACATGACACCGTAAATGGCATCCCTTAATGGCTGCCTGAAATCACCATGGTACCCAATCAGGCCCAATCAGGTCTAATTTTTTCAGTAACGGATGGCTATAAACAAGATGACAGGAACACCGGCTGTATACACACTTATTTCATTCGGCATTTGCATTTTTTTTGCACTCCGAGACTCAAGAAGCAGAACAGCATCCATTTGAAAAAAAAGAAACACAAATCTCACAAACAAATGAACCCACAAAGGACAAGTAAGAAACAGAAAGGAACAGAAAGGAAACAAAAGGAGAAAAAAAAACACACAAACACAACACCATAACCACAACACAAAAAATAAAGGTTAGGCCAAAAGAAGGATGTATTAGGGAAAACTGTTTTTTGTAGAAAACCAAAGAAAGAGCAGGAAACAACTCAACAAAAACACAGGAATGTAGAAAGAAAATAAATAAATAAATAAAAAGACCATCACGGCCCAAAGGGATTTTTTTGTACAGGCATGCAAGCACAGTTACATTCTCCCATCATGCAAACAGTTCCTGTTATTTCCACGTGCTGGGTTTCCATGACAACACGTGCAAGAAAAGCCTTTAAAGGTGCAGAAGCAATACCAAAGGATGCAAAACGAGAAAAGGCCCCACAATGCAAACATAAAAGTAAATTAACAAGACCCGAGCTAATCGGGTTTGCTTTCATCATTTCTTCCTTGGAAATAAATAAAAAAAAATCTTTCATAATCATTTAACAGTTTGGATTAACTGATTAGTATTTTCTTCAAATTAGTAAAGTAATTAATCGAGCGCTGACATAGGTAAATACAGCTAGATTTCTTTTTTTTTCAACATGTTGAATTTTTTTTTTTTTTTATAATTCAAATGTGGGTTAAAAAAAGTAAAAAAGAAAAAACACACCAACCTTCTCGAAGCTCTGAGGGATGTAAAGGGGTTGATGCAGAACACAATGACATGAGGAGAAGAGAAAAATAGGGGAAACACAGAGAGAGTAAAAAAAGCCACCTCAAGGTGTTTAGCTGCAGCTACATTTCCCTTTTCTGTAATCTTGTAATTTTTCTTCCTCTTTTTTTTTGTCCCTGCTATCACTGACACCGTCTTAAAAAAGTACACTTGCCTGCCCACAACCACCCTCCCACCTCCCAACCCTTAAATAAACTTTGAACCAAAAAACAATCAAGATTCACCCCAGTGGCCGCACTGTCGCCTGGTAAAGAAAAAAATAAAAAATAAAAAAAATAGTGAGGCGCCACTGGAGTCAAATCAAGCGTACCATACTCATAATTCAAAATTTCACAAGCTCCTTATAGCCACAAGGAGAGGCTCCTGTGGTGGCTGTGTTTGCTTTTTTGTTAAGAGAAGGAAACCAAATAAAGAGAAAATAAAATAAAAAAACTAATGAGAGATAGAAAAGTAAAAAAAAAAAAAAAAAGACACAGTTTGGGATGAAATTAGCAGCTGCAGTTCAAGACTGTTATAGTAAAAACAATGTTTTTAGAAGCCAATCAGCATGCAACTGTCATTATGGTTCATGTTTTGGTAGCAGACTAATTTGCCCCGAGTAGAATGATGTTTGTTTTTCTTCCTTAAAATGGATCCCCACCACAGCTGCTAATCTCAAGTGCATATTTTTGCTTTGTGAACAAAACATAGTCAACATCAAGTATCAGAATTGATCGACAAAAGTTAACTGAAAACAGACAAAGGTTGACACCATCAAAGCATAACAAGTGTGTTACATATTGTGGAAAGTAGTTTAAGTAATCATGACTCCTTTGTGTACTCTTTTAAGAAAAGGCATGCTGATGGAGCCAGTGTTCATGGAGATTGCATGAATTGTTGAAAATGATATCAGGATAGAGCTGTGTGTGCATTTGTGTATGTCTCTGTGTGTGTTTTTTTTTTATTAAACCAAATATCCCAGTGCTGTGTCAACAAAGTGTTCCCATCATTGTTATTTAATGATTCCTGTAAAGCTCTTGACTATAATTTCCAACGAACCTTTTAACATCTAACCCCTGTGTATAAGAGCAAGGTGGATAGCTACTTGACATTGTCACTGCATCTCGGCGGAGACGGCATCAGCCTCTGGGATGAATGCTCGGTGAAAAAAAAGAGACACTAATCTTGATGAACCCCCTGTTTTTTTCTTCTTTTTTTTTACCTTCATCTTCTCACGGTTGAAATTTTTCTTCCCTTACGCTGCTACTTCACAGGGTATGATAATAGCAATAATAATGAAAAAGCAGCTCCCTGACCCATTTTATAATGTCAGAGTAGTGAATTATTTATTGGGAACAAAGTTATTTGGTACACAGCAGAGGGAACAAACTGAGTAGATACCGAGGCATATTTATTTAATATGCACAATATAAATAATGCATGTCCAAAATGCATCTGCTTCAATTTATTAAAGCTCCTTCAACAGGGATTTATTGTCATTTAGCATTAGTGGTGGAAGCTATGCTTTTGTCTTCATTGTCTGTTTCCTATGAAACTCTATGTTCTCTTTTTTTTTTAAATATATTTTCCCTTTGCTGGAACATGCCAGCAAAATTACTACTGACTATAAAAGGCTTTAAAGAGAATACACCGAAGCAGAAACAGGGGAATACTATGGATTTATGCTCCAGAGCAGCATGAAGAAGAAGTAGAGGAAGAGTACTATTTATAATCTATGCGGCAAAGTAATTTTTGTGTGTATGTGTGTGTATGTGTGTGTAATACAGAGTATCCGTCTGTCTCTTTCTATTATTTGTCCTCCCCCTCAAATCTGGAGAAGGCTAAGAGACATGGTGTTGAGTTGAGTTGGGGGAGGGGGGTTGAGATTTTGATTGTTGGGCAATAATACCTCGCCACTCAATCGAAATCAAGACTTACCGTTTTGGCTCCTTTGACCTGTAAAAACCTAATCAAAAAGAAGTCCTTCCAGACTCTTTTTGGAGTTCCAACTTTTGACGTAAGGTATGTAAGGGGGGGGGAGGGCACACAGTTACAGGTTAAAGGTGTCTGACAACCCATAAAGTAAACACATACGGCTTGGTTGTGCTACACATTTCCTTCCGAGTGAGTAAGGGAAGGCATTGAAAGACAAAATGGAGCATAACATCATAACAGAGAAGAACATTAGTTGGTCAATTATAGTTTTACATTTGGAAGTTTCAGTGCATATGAAATTACATTTATGGGCAGGCAAAGCTATCAATGCTAAAAGATTTAATATTACTTGGGTAATGCTATTTTGCTAAATACAGCTAGTCTAGAATGGAAGCCATTATCATTTGTTAAGCTCAACAGTAATGCCACTTAAAGCTGAGCTGCACTGTGAAGACATTTTAGTTAGAATGGGTTTTTATTTATTTATTTTCCTTCCTTTTTTTTTTTTTTTTTTTTTTGGCCTGACTCTGTGGCCGGGTTGCTCCCTACCTCGCACATAAAGGTTAGCAGGGGACGAGTAACGCACGCCTTCCACGTTAGACGCCACGCACTCATACTTCCCCTGGTCCGTCTCCTCGCTGTTCTCGATCTGCAAGGCACCTGGGAAATGACAACATTCAAGACAAGAAAAAACAAGGGAAGGGGAAGAGAGAGAGAAAGAGAGAGAGAGAAAGCAGGGAGAAAATGATTAGTCAATCTGTCTGTGGCAGTGCATGAAGGAGTCACACAATCTTCTAAATGGTGGGTATCTTGAATTCTTCAGGACTCATTTCGTTAAGAACTGTTTCAGCACGCGGTGCTTATGCAGATTGGCATGACAAAAAACGGGGTTTCCGCTCCAGAGTCAGCCATCCGCAGATAAAAAAGAGAGGCAAAATAAATAAATAAAAATGTGGACTAAATCAGTCACACTAAATTTGTAGCTGTGTTGGTGAATGCAACTCTTGTAAGAGCCAGTCCAAAAAAAGAGAAAGAAACAAAAACACTGTGACAAATGATGACAATGATGCAAGTCTGATGCAAGCTAACAGAGAGGGGGTCTGGTAAACTCACTGAAATTAACGAATCACCCTTTGCCTAGCACTCACCAAGTGAGGAGGATCATGGGAAAATATGCACACATACAGCTCATGTCCAACCAAACACACTGGCATGGTGCTTCATGCAGCAACTATGTGATAACTACTCATGAGAATAATGACACGTTTAATTATATGTCCCTTTGTGTTGAGTATTAAAATGACATTTTTCACAAAAATCCACGCACATCTCTCTTTGCCCTTTGCTTCATTTTGTCATTGTTACGCTCATAAAAACACCTTCAGGCTATCGTGTTTGAAAGAGAATTTAACTCTCACTTTTTTAGATTTTTATCTCCTCTATGTATAAATAATTGAAACTCAAATGCTTGTAACGCTGGTTTGGAAAGCGTGCGTGCAAAAGGAGGGAGGTGAAACAACGGGCGTCAGATCATTCCTCGTTAGAGAGCTGTTGACGGCACTTCCTGATGATATCATTAGGGCTTCTGGCTGGCTCAGCAGACAGATTGCAGCCTGGGTCTCTCTGACAAAAACATCACCAATCGCTCGTTAATGTTTAGCCAGGAAGCATCAATATGCCAGGAGCTGCCCTGGATGCTTTGTAATATACCATAACCTACTCCATCACATCAGTGAGTAGAGCGAACACAGTGTTGTACAAGGCTACTACTCTGGAACATTGGTCTAATAACGTGTTTCAGCCGTGCCACAAATGAGACCATCGATCCTGCCTAATTATAAAGAGTTAGTCGCGCGTCCGCCTTGTCCTCCATGGCTATGAGTGTTTTACACCTTGGGGTCAGTACAGATATGTCTACTCTTTAAAATATATTAAAAAAATAAAACAGACCTCCAGCTACACCAATCTATCGTGCTCTATTTATACCTTCCTCTTTATTTCCCTCTATGGCTCAGATCATCCTCTTTCCTCAGAGAGAATGTTTCCTGGCACCGAGCTCATGAACCAAATGAAAATGTCTACCTGCGGAGTGCAGGTGGTACAGTCTTCGCTGTGGGTTTATGCGAGCATCTGATTTGGATCTGTTTGATGTGTGCTCGGAACAGCAAATGCCAGCCCGGTGGCAGGTGGGTTGGAATGTGCTCTGAAGCCTAGCGCTTCAACACCAGGGAGAGGCACAAAGTAAGGATTGTGTGTGAAGTTCATCTCCAGGTGGACGTTCCAAGAAATTTCTGCCAGCAGCTTGTCAACCTCACCTCGCTGTCCTGAATTCTAACAGAAAACATGGGAAGCCCACCTTTTTTTTTTGTTACCAAACGTTCCGAACGTTCAACGTTCCATATAATATGATGTTGTTCCATGTCTGCCGGCTATTGCAGGTATAACGACTTCCAACACATGCAATTGTAAATAAATCAGATTTCATAAATATCACCTGCAGAGCAACACTATCAACATGCTAATGGGCGACACATAACAAACTAAACACAACTCATTTACAGCCAGTTAATACTAACAAACACCGCTGTGATTCGTATCTGTCTGCGAATGAGAGAAAAAAAAACAGAGGAATCTTTGAAGGGACACACAGGAGGAGTTCCATCTGTCCCCTCCCCATTGCTGGTGCATGCTCCTCGGTAGGTGGTTTTATCTATTGTTTCCTTGCCCCTACTGGCTTTATTATTACATATTCTGGGTATTATTTCAAGGTGGAGCTGTGAAGAACACACAGAGTCCTTTCACTTGCAGAACACGGTGAGAGAGAAAAAAAAACAAGCTGGAAAGGTAGACAACAAAACAGAGGGAAGAGAGGAGGAAGCAGCAAAGACAGCAATAAAAAAAATGTAGAGAAGAGATGGAGATTCTTAGTCGCATACAATAAACAAAATCCTGCCTGGTATATGTAAACTACCCTTGTGAAAATCTGTAAGAATTAGTTCAATTTGTTCAGCTTCGACTTTAGTCCTGCAAATCCTGTGTAATGTAATAAATGTTTAGAGCGACCATACGAACCATTAGATTCAAATCCTTCTTTGATGTCCTATCACCAGCTGCAGCATGCACGTGCCTGTGTGCACACAAACCACTCTCCACCCATGTGTCTCTTCTCTCCTACCATTTTCCTACCATTTTCCTTTTTTTAAATGACTGCACTCTTTGTGTTTTGCATAATTATGCTCGGTCTCTGTCAGCCGGCGGCTCACTAGAGCGCAAGTGGCCAGTGGAGTTTTTTTTATTTATTTTTTTTATCTTTGTCTTTTTATCAAAAGAAAGGAAGAAACACAAGGCATGAAATACATGCTGATAATTATCTTTCACTAACACAATAAAGAGACATGCGCCCCAGTCTGTTCACACACACACACACACACACTAGGTGTTTACCGATAAAGACGTGCCAAGTGACAAACAGCAATTTGCTGTGTCGCTCACAAAATGGCCGTACTGCGCTTATTAAGTGAGTCCTATGGGGCCCTAATGGCATGTCTTCCTTGTCTCTAGCTATTAAGTCTCATCACAAACAACAATTGAAATAACTATCACAGACAGGTTGTTTTTGCTTGAGTTCATTAGCAAAGAGGATGATGGTGAATATCAACCATAGATATTTTAACCGTTTGTCAGATAAAACTGAAAAAAAACACAAATTCTTTTGAATGATTTAAAATCACAGCTTTCAAAAACATGTTTGGCAGGTGATTGGATCAGTCTGATTGCTTATTGCCATTATCACTGGATTGGCAGCTGAGAAAATGGCAGAATGTCTTGTAACGTGATCCGTTTTAATATCTGTAAGATATCGTCATCAGACGATGTCACCCTTATAATGACATGTCAGCCAATAAGATGGAGATCTCGGCACATGAGCTGACAGTGGCTAATACTCACTGTGACCCCAATAAAAAAAAAATGACGTCAGTGAGCATATGAACGAGTGCGACTGCAGCAAGGAGGTTTTTTAGAGCTAACACAGGCTCTGTGTGTTAGCATAACTTTGCTCTTTCAACATTGCACTAGATTTCAGATAGGCAGGACTTAATATTCTTTGCAATCATCAAAATATTATTATTATTAAAATACCCTATCCTATCCTATCTATCCCTTATATCAGCCAGAAGTATGACTTTTAAGGACACTTGAAAAAGGACATGTGAATGTTAAAAGGATACTGAAATGTATAGTGGTGTAGTGGGAATTGATCTGAAAGTGTCCTGGAATACAACAGACTCTCAATCCACATCGACCATCAGTAAACTGCAGGAAGACTGCCCCCTGTTCGGTTATAATTCATTGTTTATTAGGTCAGATGAGAAAAGATTGGAACTTTTATTATTATTATTGTTATTCTGTGACATACAGAGGTGCACTGCTAGATCTGGCAACAATCCTGGCACATTAAGTCCCTGATAATAACGACATCACGTCCATCTCAGTCATAGTAGGCGCAACACTCTTCACCTCCAACCTCCTCTGTTACCCACTCCCAGCTGCCATGCAGTATGTCCACTGCCTTCATCCATTTGATACAGAGCGCTGTAATGGGCAGTGGGTCTGGAACATTTGTTCCAGTCTTGACAGCTGCCCTGGTTAACAGTGCCGCATGCCGGAGGCTAATCTGATGAGGAGAGTTGAGGTGCCAAGGTGTGATAAAAAAAAAAAAAAAAAAAACGAAGAAGACTGCCAGGGAAGAGTGCAACAAATACATGTTGTTGACTCAAGGATGGAAATTCTTTCACTGAAACTGTTATGTGTGCATTTGAATATTTCCCTAGCAAAACATTTGCAGTGCTTTAGAACTATCCTAAAGTCAAGACAACTTAAGAGGAGAGTAACAACACAAACCTTTTCTTTGCAAGTTTTGATATAATTTCTGAGACGAGCGAGAAATGTCATACAAGACATGGGGATCAAACGAAAGGAGAGGGTGAGGATTGTGGAAACTGAGGTGTGAAGAAAAATAAAGAAAAGAAAAAAGGAGTGAAAATAGAGGTTCATTTAGGAGGGTCCAAAAGAGAGACACACAAGAGAGAGAGAGAATAAAAACAATCAGATGGCGGCAGGAGGAAGAGTTGAAGAGACAGACAAGCACAGAAACACAGAAGGACAGATGAGAGGATAAAAGAAAAGCGAGGAGGGGCCAGCATGGATGATTAATTTCAGAAAGTGCCTGAAGCCGAGGTCTGCCCACCCCGGTCGCTGCTTTGTGGCAGCTTTGCCATGTATACCCCCCACCACCAACACCGCCACCACCTCCACCACGTCTCCTCCCTCCTCCTTCCCCAGTCCCATTTGTGTAATTCAATTAGTGTGCTCCAGCGGGCCTTGATTGATTTGTTTAGGCGATCAACAAAATGGCTGGCCAAGTCTCACTCTTTCTTTCCCTCCCTCTTGTTCCTTCTTGCATCCTGCTCAGGCCTGCCGGTGGCACATTGCTCTTTTCATCGTTTTATCTCTCTTTTTCAGTTCATGGCTCTCATTAGACCCTCATTTCTCATCTACTCTCCCGTTGTTTCCCTCTAAGCCTGACACTGCTCACTAAAGCTCTGCAACAGCGCAATTATAGCCCCACATCCTCACCTTACTGCACAAGTGAATACACAATGACTTTTCTAGGACATGAGTGAAACTCACTAAAGTCCATAGAAAAGTACAAGATACAATACTTACACACCATAGACTGCATATAATGATGGACAATTTAGTTCAGCCTCTGCACATTGCATGAAAGTTAAACTGGTTACATACTCCACGAGAACAAAGAACTTTCTTCTCGCTCTCCAGGTGGCAATAAGACGAAAAAAGTTTGCTTCGGCACATAGTAATCACACTCAGTCAGTTCCTTTTCTTTAGCCAAACAATTTATTAACAATTAAATACAAACATCCATCCATCATCTGAACCCGCTTTGTCCTACACTACAGGGTCATGGGGAGCTGGACTATATCCCAGCTATCTATGTGTGAGAGGCAGGGTACACCTTGGACAGGTCACCAATTCATCACAGGGCAACATACACAGAAAAAACTAACAAGCCATAGATCATCTCTGAAAAGTGAGTAGTTTTAGTTAAGTCCCATTCACTGGGGTTTATGACTTATACTGCAGCCAAGTGAAATACTTTTGCTTCACTTTGGGAAGTTCTGGGGAGCTGTTATATCATCCATCTTTATATACAGTCTATGTAACATCATCAAAAGTATTGAGTCAGTCCACGTCTGTCTTTTAGTTAGAAACTCATGCATCACATATCAACTTCAACTTCACCTGGCTGGACAAAGCTTTTTATCAAATACTTCTTTGTATTATGACACACAAATGACAGCCACTGTCACTAACATGTACGTGGCAGCCAGGTCTGGACCTGCCATTCTCTCTCTGTCTCTCCCCTCTTAACTGTGTCCTGGCTGTCACTCGGGCGCTCCTTGCCACCACCCCAAGGTCATTATACTGTGATAGCACCAGCATGGGGCTCCACGTGTGATGCCATTGTTGTCAGAGCCCATCTGGTGGCTTGTAACGCTCCTATGAAATCAGTAATGAAGCAGGTGGGGAGTCAAGCTACCTTTATACCTATCGCTTACCTCAAGGCCAGCACCTGCTACAAGGCTTTGTAGGGAAGTGAAATTAATTCCAGTTTTACATCTTTTGGGTGTAGGATGGTGGAGGGGTGGGGTTCTAGTCAAAAATGACTCAGCAGTTAAAAAACAATGTCTAACTGAAAACCTCCAATTTCTGCGAGGGGAGGAGTCAGCTTTAAGGTAAGTTTAATCACTTTTACATTTGCATCCAACTACTGTGCAGTTTGTTTACTCCTCATATGTATGGTATGCACTCCAGACAGCAAGTCGGTGTGGGCGAGGGGTAACACCGCTTATCTCATTATGCAAATGCAGAGTTCATAAGTCACACTTGCTTTTGTTAACCACAATATGATTTATGAGCCACTCTTAATCAAACAAAGGAGATGACAGTGAGGACTGGGCTCAGCTATGTTGGTCATGAGTAAAGGGCTTTATTTAGTCCCATGAATATGTCAGGCAATGTGCTACAGTTCAGAGATTTGTGGTATGTACTGCTTTTGTATGGAATGTTCTTAACCTTACTGTTGAAGCTGAAAACGACTTTTGCTATACCAATCGTAAAAAATAAATAAACATTTATACAATCCCCTTGAATACACAGACAAACTGTGACAAACTGATATACTCACTTACCTGCTCAGCCTGTGGAACAGAAACATTTTACGACAAACACACTCAATCACACTGGGAGTGAAAGTTTCAGCAATAAATCCTGATGAATAATAAGGAGTGAAAGTTAAACTGTCTGGGGAAAAGAAAAAAAAAATGAAAAAAAAGGGGAAAGGAAGAATTGTTTGAACAAAGCTATTGTATAATTCACAAGAGTCACACTGCTTTACATCTGTGTCATTCAATTCTTGCCTTGATATCCTTCTGTTCATCCTCTGTCATTATTAAAAGCTGTTTTTTGTGTGTGGTAAAAGGATGTATATGTATATAGCTTCTGGAGAAGCAGCAGTTGCACCCAGCGGTCTCGCTAGCTTTGCCTTTATAAGCTGCTGTGCAGCAGAGTAACGGAGAGGGAATTAAATCAAAATGTAATTTATGCCGGCTTTTCCCCTGACATACCATGAGTATCTCTGGCTACGAGGGAGGTGCATTAACATACGTAATGTTGCTAGTGCCCTGGTGGTGAACGAGGAAGATGAGGAGGATATCAAAGCACAGAAGGAAGGAGAGAAGGAAAAAATAATAAAAAAAAAAGTTTACAGATTCAATAGCCCAGTCCTATCAATATTTAAGGCCACTATTGCTATAGCCAGCTATTTCCCTCCACCCTCAATCTCTCGCTTATTTATGCCCAAAAAGGCACAAAATAACCACGTCGCCTTCCTCCCTTCCTCTGCTTTTAATCATCCTAATCCTGAATCACAACCTGCTGGCAGCACAATTTCAAAGTAGTTTCCTGACACAGACAATGTAGAGAAGATAACAGGAAGGCACAAATACACAGGTGGAAGACCAGCACATGATGACACACAGAATACACACAGAACACAAACACAGATGAGATATTGTTAGTGGAAAAAGGAGTCTTCTTGCTCTATTTTTTTGTTGTTTTTTTTTCTTTAAACAGGAAAGCAATATTTGTTATTTTGGTGGAATTGGAGTTGGTTATGTTTGGTTATGTGTTCAGTTAAAGTATTTTCTTCCCCTGTTTTTATCTTACCTCGAATCGGGGTACCCTCTGGAGGAGACACAAGAATGAAGACACAACATCAGTTTAGTTCAAGGTTAATGCTAGAAATAGTTAGAGGAGGTGTTTGGGTTGGAAGGTTGGTTATCAAACCATTGTTCTTTTCAGAGGTAGGGACTTTTTCATAGAAACAAAAAACAAACATCATTGCTGGTATCACAAAAGGATGGGGAGGTTGTGTTTGGCACACTCCATTAGCTTATCACATGTTTCCCCCTTCTTTGCTTTAGATGTATTATGAGAAAAAGTACAATGCTTCATCAAGGGAGCTCAAGATCCTTGAGGTCTTGGCACGCTTTTTTATCATGGCTGCAATTCAGGTTGATAAGGCAGAGCGCGGGAGGTTTTTGGTTGATATGGAATTACTGCAGTGGTATAAGCCTTTTCCAAGCCAACTGACCTTGTGTAAGAGGCGAGTGAATCCATTAAAAGGTGCCACTATTCTGCCCTGGGTATATATCTACGTTAGTATTGAACAAACTTGTTGAGAAAAGAATGGAATCTCCACTCAAGTAGAATTTCAGACTGTACCTCCAGGCAACTGCAAGTTAAACAGATTGAAGTTCTTATTTATCCTACAAGTCATAAACCTGTTTAACTGTGACAGAGACTCTTTACCTCAAGCTTCCTCCCCAGTCATTCAATCTTCAGTTTTTTTCCATTGTTTCTTACAGTTGTAAATTTCCTTATTCTTGTTTATTGTAAAATTGTATGTTACGTGCCTGACTGCGAGCCAAATGTCCCATTAGGGACAATAAAATATAGAGCTAATCCAGTAAACGCCGTTGGGCTTTTTAGAAGTAGTCCAAACTGTAACAATGTAAAATGCATCTCTTATAGGCAGAGCTTTGGGCGTGTGTAGAGAAGCCAGCTTAACACCAAACCCTTCAAATTCAAATTCATGTTTGTCCAACATTTTTTTCTCCTGTTTCCCTGTGTTCCTTGGTTTTGTTTTTATCAGTATTTCCCACAGTTTCTCTCTCCCTGCCTTTTGTCTCAGTCTCCATTTGTAAGTCGAAGGATGACTCAAGGCAACAATGTGCCCCCGAGGGTCCCAGCAGTCCTGCGCCCACCCAGGAGAGATGGTCTACTTGGCACAGAAAGCCTGCAGGGTACAGTGCTGAGGGTCACGGGGTGAGCTCTGTACGCTGAGCCTACAACTATACATTATAATGGAAAAATTTGCAGTTGAGTGTGTGCAAACCATGCATACATGAACAAAACTATATAAAACAGACTGATTGTCTGATTGTCATTGTACGCATTCTTTTGTTAGGGATGTGAAGTGTGTTCTATAGGTCCTACAACGGGCACTACCTTCCTTGGGGATGCATTTTGGCATATGGAGTCATCCTTTGTGATACCAGCAATCAAGATTCAGTCACTGAGCTTGAAATTCTGCCTGGTTTGCAATGGTGCTTTGACAAAAATCTTTCAGGAAGTCTGTTTACATGTTTAACATGTGTGTTTATTGACATCACTGCTATGATACAAGTCTGATCTGAAATGTGTATTTTGAACAAATGAGAGAGAGTATCTAAAATCTTACTTTCGGGAATTGAGGACACTGTAACCCACCCTAAAGTCACAAACATTAGGACACATAAATGGTGTACATATTTGGAAAAGACATAGCCTAGAGAGTCATTGAAAATCCAGGCAGAACCAAAGTGACATTTTAATAATTTCTGTAATGATTCTAGAGACCACATAATTGTAGGTAATCACAAGACAAAGGACAACAGGGCTCTGGGAAGGTTACATTGTTACGGAGTTAGAGTTTGATTAGAGGCTGCAGGAAGCTGGTTTACTTTGCTTTAGCTGAGATGGATTTTAGTTGGGAGTTAAAAGGTTACTAGTTAAAGGTTGGAGGTTAAGGTCAGAGTTAGGTTAAGGTTAGAGTAAGGTTAAGGTTAATAAAGCAGGTTTGTTAGGGGGAAAGCTCTCACATTGACTTTGTAAAAAGGCACAGAGACAGACCAAAAATAGGAGGAGTGTAAGGAGGGTTAATAGAGGTGTAGGTTGAACACACAACGAAGAAGAAAAGAAGAAGAACAAAAAGGCTGTAGAAACTTCTAGTTTTTATGATGAAGAAGCAGAGAAGATAAAAATAAAATTTGACTAAGGATGACCGGGCACGCTGGGGTCTGCTGAGGCTAGCCAGTATTCAATTACAAAAGCAAATCCACCTGTATTACCGGCATAGAACCTAATGGCCATAAGCTGGCCTTCTAATCTTTGGTCAGCCAGAGATTTATCAGATTAGGGTGACAATGACCTAAATATATTTCAACATGCTGCTGTCCTTCCATTATCAAATGTGGCATTATTTTTCCACAGACCATCCCAGCTGTTTTGTTAAACAACCCTATGAATATATTAAAAAATATTATTGAAGGCTACAGTCTTGGCCAGAGGCAATCTGGCCAGGGATGTTGCCCATCTGCGTGTGGGCCGAATTTGGGTTGCGTGATTGGCCGTGTGTCAAAGTCTGACCACCCTCCAGAGGGCGCATGGCTGACCTTCTCATTACCACAGACACCCGTCTGGGATCCTGGTGGATGTCACAGCAGCAGATCTCATGGAAAAACCTGGCTGTTGTTAACCACATCTGCAGTGTCTTCATGCAGATTAAGAGCGAATCCCAACGTGAGTCACACATGTATAATCTAAGTGTGTGTAAGAGAGCCGTCTAATGTCAGGTCATAATTTTTACGGGCTTTATATTACATTATGAATATTCTTCCACTATCCTCTCACTGTCATTGTAGCCTATGGTTAATATGTTCTGGCTGACAAGGCCAGAGAGGGCCCAGGGTCTGCAGCCATGGGAACTTGGGGGAGAAATGTCAGGCTCCCCGCACACCTCTAGAGGAGCTCCTCAGGGGACCTTCATGCAAATATCACTGCCCCAGCAGCAACAGCATGCTCTGAAACATAAGGCCCCAGTCTGCCAGCTAGTCAGCTATCTTGCAAACAAAAGCAAATTTACCCACGCTTTTATTGTGATGTTATTTCTTTTGTTTTAGATAAATTAGAACTAAAAATCTGGAAGGTGGAGTAGTTTTGTAAGGTCTCCTGTCTCTTCCCATGTCTCATCCTTCTCTATTTCACCATCATTTATGGCAGAGGACCCTCCAGTCTCAGAGCTACCTCCCTCTGAGGTTTGAGAGTGTGCCCGATCTAAAAGAGCAAACAGGTAGGCCCCAGAATCTGTCAACAACAATCACATCAACAGCTGCATCTGAAAAAGAAAAAAAAACTGTTCTATGGTTGTCACAGGAGCTTTTAACCCACTTTTTGTCATCAAAAAAGAGCATGTATTAAATACTAAAACCTGGAGACCCAAGATGGCTACTATAAGTGCTGAGGAGATCGGAAGATGGCAGCCTAGGGGGGGTTTGAGAGCGCAGGCCTTTTTCTCATCAGCATAAATCCTGCCTGGCTGCTGAGCTTTCCAGCAAGAGTGAAAGAAAAGAAAAAAAGGCAAGCCCCCAAAGCTAACATTACCTTACGAGAGCCAGGGTATTGAAACAAGGGAAAGTAATTTCCTTTCCTGCCCTCCTACATACACATATAGTTTGAAATGTAAGCAAAATGTATCCAGCTTAAAGTGGCTGGGTATATTTTTGCAAGTAGTTCAAAAAGTCAGGAGAAGTACAAAATGTGGCAACATGTAACTATCAGTTGAGCCCACACCCTCCGGCATAGGCAATAATAAGCCTTAGTGAGACTTTCTAAGTAGTGTGGGTGTTGGGCCAATCTGGCGAGAGGCAAAAATGCTCTCCTGAGAAAATATTTTGGCCACGGCCAGAGGGCTGACCCAGTCGGAGTGTGGGATTGGACGGTTCGCCCATACAGTGGTCCTGCAGTGGCCTTCACCTGGAAAGAATTCAAAACTCTTTCAGCTCCTATCAGTACTTTCCAGGGGTATTTTTGGACAGCAGAACTATGAAAAGGTCCAACCGTTTGCATTTGAGCATTTAAAAAAAATACACCATTGTGTGTATTGCAGGAGATATCTCCCCAAGAAGCCTACAAATACTGAAGGCCAAGAGATAATTGTCTTGGATTCAAACAGAGTCCAATTATTTCCTCAAAGCCCGCTGTCTTGCAGCACAGTGGAGGGGGAAAAAAAGACATGATGGGGGCATCAGTGGATAAAAATCTGGATAATATGGGCCGGATAAAGTAAGTACGTCAGTTTCAAAGATGTAAATCTGCTACCATATTCTTTAAAATGTTTCACTAAACACTAAAGACGCATGTCAGCATGAATAATAGGGTTTTGCCTCAGTCATCCCATACAGTACAAATATGTGCCTCACCAACTGTCGTGTGAAGGGGTAAAAGTTGAAAAGTTGACATTGACAAAAAAAAGAACAAGGACAAAAAGAGGTAAATAGACAAAAAGAGGACCAAGGTGGGAAAAAGCAGGGGACACATGCATTTTGGAAGATAGATAAATATGCCATCTGCTTCAAGGAGAGTGGGTTGGCTTGCTGAGCTTTGCAAGACACTTACCAAAGGTTTCTGGAAATGACAAAGCAAAAAAAACCAACAAACAAAAAAAGTAAAAACAGAAAAAAAGAGGAAGAACATCGTTCATTTTAGCTTGTCATTAGTAAGATTTAAAGGAACTACAGTGCAGTTGTGTTAGTCCTCATTGTCTTTTTTTTTTTTACACACATTTACTGATGAAGAAATAAATGCATGTTTTTTGTTTATAATTAAAAGAATTTTATGTTTTTTTATTGTTATTTTGTTTATTTTTAATTCCCATTTTGGTTTAAAGTTTGGTTTAAATAAAACGTGTTGAAGTCTCTTAGATGTGCACTGAGGCACATCTGAGTTTCAGACACACAATACAGACAAAACACATTCAGAAAGGGAGAGAGAGAGAGAGAGAGAGAGAAAGAGACAGCTGAACAACAACAGTGTGCTTCAGTTAAACAGGACACACCAAGACAATTAGAGAAATCAAGACACAGATAAAGACAGATGATACAGAGGTTAGACAACAGACAGGAAACTAGATTTAATTTTCCATTACCGACCAGCTAATCAGTGAAGCTGACATTAGCATGTTGTGCACAAATGCTGAAATATAACATTAACCACAGACTGTACAAAAATAATAAGAAATACTTGAAACATCTATAAGATCCAGGGCCAAAACTGTTTAGGTCAAGGTCACCTATGCAAAAGGATGAATGTGATTTAAACTTTACTATAGGTCTGTCTTCCTAAGAATATAACCCTGCACTGGCTGCTAGAATGGCCAGCAGCCCTTTCAAATCATCCCATAGGGCAACCTGAATTTACAACACTGTCCAAAAGAGAAAAAATAAAACTACAGTTAAATGGTGTTGATCTGACCGTTTACCTTAAAACCGAGCGTGCCAGTAAGTTAAAAATGAGCCGTAGCTAAAAAAAATAAAAAAAAATAATAAAAAGCATAAAACAGAGCTCAGACCTGCTGTATTCGGTGACGCATTATAAATAATGAGATGACAAATTGATTCTTTTGAGTGTACAGCTCTTGAGGGCCACAACTGGGGCAGGAACTCAATGGCGACAGACTCTTTATTTAGTGGTGTCTACCCTGATTTACGTTCACAGCAACAAATCAAATGGGAGTCATTGGATTTTTTTCCAAATGGTGACAAATCATCGACCTAAAATATCTACCCCTTATTGCCCAGAGCCACTTCAGGGCCTGCACTTAATTAGCTATATAATTAGACTTTGCTTTACTGGGCCTCTCAGTGGGGTTAAATCAATGGGAACAAGACAACATATCCACCACCGAGTCAGTAGAATTTGGACCTTGCTCTCATTGTCTACTATGACACACTTGTGGGATGTTGTGAATCATTTGACCTCGTTCTATATTGTCATAACTAGTTTTTTATCACCAGACTTTACACTTTATTAAATCCTGCAGTGCAGGTGTTGACTATGAATCTTAAGAAAAGACATAATGGGCATTACAGCCACAATAGCTACAAAAATAAGCAGATTTTAAGAAAAGTAGGGGAGAACATTAACAGCAGCAGCAAAAAAAAAATTGTGTGAGCTTTCCTTACCTGATCGTAGCTGTTTTATTCGCCCATTACTTGCACTGGGATCAATGGGCAGGAAGTCTTTGTACCAGGTGATTTCTGGGTCAGGGTTACCACTGGCGGCACAGAGCATGGTAGCTGTTCGAGTGCGCTCCACCACTTTGAGCTGAGGACCCATGTCAATGTTAGGGAAGCCCAGCGGGAGCAGGTCCTCTGTAAAGAACAGGAAAAGAGGCCATGTAAGTTCCCCGAGTTTTGCAGCAATATGACTTCCTACAGAGTTCTTGGGGCTTATTCTTGCAGTATGGAAACCTGTAATCTTGGTGTGATACAAAAAAAAAAAAAACATACACAAAAACTACAGCTGTTATTCATGTTCAGACTTCCATAGAATTTCAGAATTGTATCTATTTTGTGATTTTTTTTTTCTCAGAATCATTGTTACAATTTTTGAGGTAGGAGACAGGGTAAGTGTATGATTGTACAAAGTTGAAAAAAATCCCTCAAGGTTTTCCTGAAATAATGTGTTCATTAGAATGGAACAGACAGATGAGCTGAAAACAAAATCCCTTTCAGCCACAGCTGTTGCCGAGTCTGTTAAAATAGATGTGGTCATTGTTGTATTGTTTATTTACCATTAACTTCTCACTGCTTGTATTCTTGTTAAAATCAAAGGTAAATTTGAGCACAAGAAAAAAGGTCAGCAGGAGAAGAAAAGGTGCAGAAAGCAAAGCCTTCTGACAATCCTAACAAATGTTCTCAAAATTCTAATCTAAATCTAAATTCCTCTAGTTCAGTGAGACAAATGACACTTAAGTCAATTTGAGCTCTGCACCACCACCATGTGACCCCCGACATGCTGTCACTGAATACAAATTGAGAGATGTAGCTGATCAGACAGGACTTATTTGCATTAAAGGAAGTGTTGTGTAGTCAGACTTAGGCATATTTGATGTTATTAGCATCATTGGAATACCACTGCAGCTAATAATCACGCACGATTGAGCCATTATTTCACTTTAAAAGAGACGACGGCGTCAAGCACTCAGTGGTCATTGTTCTCCTTGTTGAAGAGTCCCTGCTCTCTTGGGGCAATTAGTCCCATGGGTCAAACCGCCTGACCTCTACCCCGGCTGGAACCAGAGAAGTGACTCATTTTTTAGATGACGAGAGCTGAGGGAAAAGTGGGGGGAGTACCCCGAGCTGTAATGCATCAGAAGTCCAGGGCCACATCACAAATGGGCAAAGATTGTGTGACTGACCCCGTGGCACGGCAGAGCTCACTTTTCATTCGGTGATCCGATGACCTCATGTCCCCTCCGCAGACATCACAGTGTTCTCATCGACACCACAGGAGCACTAAATTAAAGGAAATTGGTACAGTATGCTGAACTACAGTTTAAGCTCCAGACACAAAAGGAGCGAGTCGGTTTACATGCCTTTAACTTTTTAAAAAATTTAAAAATCTATTGTAGCCAAAATTAGCTATTATTGGCATTTTAAATAACCCCTGTGCTGTCCTCACACAACGTACCTATATGAAGCTTGACAGCCAATGAACAAACTAAACAAAGACAAGGTTAGCTTTTCTTATAAATAAATAGTAAATAGTATAGTATTTTATAGTAAATATATAGAAAGGAATAGAAAAGTACTAGCTAATACAAAATGCTACACTTAGTAATTAGCCTGGCTTACGCACATTTGCATCACGTTGCATTCTAACAACCAAAATACTTGTTACTCATGTTACAAGTGCTTTCTGAACACATTAGTACTCACAAAGACAAATGTTTCCCAAGGCACATGCGCTTTAAGCCACATTCAACATATACATGAGCCGTTTTCTCCCTTATTTTAGTGAAGCACTTATTCACAACATTGCTGGAGAAAGTACGTCAAAGATATGTTCAAGGTAAGAGCGCTCACTCGTTCATGTCTGACATCACCCAAAAACAACAAAAGATTGTTTGTGCTAGAGATATCACACTCTGATCAAACGTCAAACATACATACAGATTTTAAACATTTTTAACATGAATTTATTCTATCTATTAACGTATTTATGTAACTTAATTCCATTATAAACTGCCTTTGACCAAAAGGCATCACAATCCCAGTTAATCATTTCAAATTAAATTGTCAGCAAACAGGCAGCAAGATCTTCAAGACAATGAACATTATTGATTTATGTAGCTTACATTACATTAAAAATCAATAAATGAATAACTGAAGTATAATAAAATAAAATACAGTAATGCCTGTTTTACACATCGAGAAGAGCAGTGATGATTTAATGTGTGTTCAAATTTTGAAACATTGAGGTCCACACAGGTAACCTTTAACTGAGGCTGACATCAGCAGAGCATGATGAATATTTCAATGCTAGGTTCAAAAAAGTACAGGCATTTACAGTGTTTTAGGTTTCCAGCTGTATCCTCTCCATCAATTATTGAGGATCACCCCTGTATAATCTCTTTATACCCGGTTACCCTGAAGAAAAGCAATGGCAAGCCTACTCTTTACTTAAGAAACTTGAGGACAAGACAGAGCAATATGTTTTCACAAAGTCTCTCTTCTGAGTGTCATGAATCATCTATGTATGAGATACCATAAAAAGGTGCTTCACTCTCATACCCCCTCTAGCCACTTCTGTCTGTTGGTGGAGGATATCTGCAAAAGATTAGATCTGGCTTTCTCTCTGAGTGTCTGTACTTCACATCACGTTAACTCTGGCTTCACAGTATGAAAACTGTAAACTGCGGCCTACATGGACTACATTAATGAAGCCAAAAAACATACGCAGAGTAAGTGGATTTGAGACTAATGAAATTAGGCAAGTGACAGAATGAATCTGCATGAAGGAGCAAGGGAGGGCAGAAAAGGTGGGTGAACACAAACAAAGCGACCAAAGCAGCAGTAAACAAGAAGCAGGGCTGGTGGATTCATGGAGAGATGATGCTATCGTTACAGCTGCTCTGACCTGATACAGCGCTGGCAGCTTTTCTTGAATAAATAGCATGTATGCTGGTTACTTGCTTCCTCGGGAATAGAGTCTGATACCATCTCTCCTCCTGAAGCTTTACAGGCTCTGTCGATAAAAGCGGCCATGCAAAAATAAATAGATCATTCATCGGGGGAGTGTTACTTTAGGGTTAGTCAGCCTGACTGCGAAGGGGAGAAGGCAACCAATGACATGGGATGATAGTATCCTACAATCCCCAAAGGGGCCAGTCCCTTAGTAATGGCATAGCAGTTGCATTTCTATGATGTGTACGCTCCGTGATGACAGATCTCCACAAGCCAAATATAATTAAAGCATGTGCACTGTTGGTCAAAGACAATGTTGGTGTTTCTTTAGCTGGGAGCAGTTTTTTGTCACTGAAGCTTAACAATCATCATATTAGAGCACTCGGAGACACATGCTGCAGTTGTGCCCTTAAAGCGCTTTTTAAAAACATAATTTCACTACACACACATACACACACAAAGGTAAAGTGTACATAAAATCCTACCTGTGTCATTTAGTCATCTACCTGATTTGAGTAATATCAAAACAACCCTCACCCATTAGGAAAATAAATCTGTTACTCCTCCACAGGTGTGTTTGTTTCAACAAGCAAAGGAGGCGGCACTAACAGAGAATCTTAATCTTCCCAGCATGAAACCTGTCTCCTTTGTTGGACCACCTTGTTTTTTAAAGTGCTACAAAAAGCCTTTCTAATGCATCCCATTGATTCAGAAATTAGTCAGAGCAGTGTGTACTTGTTGGCAACACAGCTTCTACACCACTTCAGACTCCACTGAACCCATTCTGTGCCTATTCTTTACCGAAAACCAGAGAGGGGATGTATGTTTTCTTCCCAACACTGCCAGACTTTGGAAGGTATTCAAAAAGATTTGGATGCATTCCTAAGATCACAACTTGCTCAATGCATATGTTAATTAGAGCAGGCTTTCGTGCAAGGGGGGGAAAAAAAATCAACCCAGGGCTACTGTAATGGCAAGCACTGCATCTCTATACCGCACATCTGCTGGCTGCAAAGGCCCACACACACAGTGTAGCGCTCCTTTTTTTAATATGTCATTCTTTTTAGCTTTTTTGTGTCGGTCTGAGTGTCATCATTACCCATAATTGTCTTTAATTTTCACTTCACCATTTAATATCATTACACAAGTGACAGGTGCAAAGCCTTTAATCAGCCTCCGGTTAGCTTAGCCACTGCCCGACTGTTAATCTGCAGACTCATGCCTGCTGTTGTGCTCTGCTTTCTATCGTGCTAACTGTGGCCCTCTTAAAAGGTCGGTCCTTTAGACTCATTTAACTCTCCTGACTAATCCTATTTCCTATCCTATCCTAATTCACTGCTACTAAACTATCTCTTTCAAAGAAAAAGAAAATTCTGATAACTGTGGCAGAATCCTGTGACTCTAACAGAGCTTTGTGAGTATATACAAATATAACCTTGGAACTACAGCTGTTATACTATACCCAGTATATAGTTACCTATAGTATACTCCATCTGTTGCACATAATGCAATACTGCAATATCAAATGCACTTTACAACATTGTGAATAGTTTGCCTGTCATCCTCGGTGAGCACTGCACGCTGCCACCTGGCAGTTCCATAACCCTTCTTTGTGCCCATTGACCTGCACATGCAATTAGCCACTATATTGTAGTATTACACATGACACTCCATTGCAGGATGTTACAGTGCTCTGTTCTGCAAAATGAGCTGGCAAATGGACCACTAACCCTGGCAGGTTATTACTCAGCATTGGTCAGGATGTTATGGGTATTTTACATCTGATGGTATCAAACTTGTTCTGAGCCATCAGCTGTCTCTTGGTGACAGAGCGTGAGAGAGGGGAGAGATGAGCAGATCCAGACTGCAGCAAATGCCATGGGGTGCTCCACCATACCCCGCACCTATTACTCATATTATTATTTTCACTTACTGCAATGATTTAATTTCATCAGCAGCATAATCAGGTTAACTGATTACCCAGCACCACAGCAGAGAGACACAGGCTTTAAGCGGGCCTGTGCATTAATACAACAGAGGGAGAAGAGAAAGAAGCAGAGAGAGAGAGAGAGAGAGAGAGAGAGAGAGAGAGGCAAAGATGGGATGAGAAAAAGAGGATAATAGTAGAAATGGATGAAGAAAACCTCTCTTTCAGTCACATAAAAAAAAAAGAGATGTTTAACTAATGGGCAGATCCGGCTGCTCAGACTCCAGACAATGCAGCTCCATTAGCTCCGTACCTACACCCAAGCCAGAAATGTTCACATCAAACAAGCAGCCCATGGAGAAGAGAAAAGTGCCCGTGTACAGTGGGGAGGTTACACATACACACACACAGGGTACAACTGGAATATATTGAAAAGTCAATTTGCTACAATGCATGTGCATAGTTATCAATCAATGTTTGATTTATTTATTGGATTTGCAATGTCTAGGTCAAAGCCTGTATTCAATGTATTAGCTACACAAAGCTTAACTATTAAAACCAAGTAAAGCTTTTCTTGTACATATAACAGCATCAACTTCGATTCTTGCTATTGTGGAAGAAGTTTATTGGTTTTTCTGCGGCACTTGGCTGAAGCAGCTAAAAGCCACCAGGTATTGAAAAGAAAGTGCAAAGCCAGTTTGCGGTCTGTTTCACTTACAGTAGCAGCTTTCTTGTCGAGAACTGACACCTTATAATTTGCGATGATGACTCTCTGTACAGCCGGAAAGCACGTCATTCAACCGAACCAAATGGAAGTCGAAGAAAACTCCATACTACCTTCTCTTCTGCACATCTTTCTGTGACATTCCTTGAATTCTATGACCAGTTTGAATTGCTTGAATAATATACAAAGGGAGACAGGGAAACGGTGGCAGAGAGAGAGAGAGAGAGAGAGAGAGAGAGATCCAGGGACAGAGAAGAATAGCAACACTGGGGAAATCTAATCACAGTGTCTCTGGCCCCAGCACCGATAGCCCTCTCTGGATAGCCATCTCAGCTGAATAATGGTCATTATACAGCCAGCACTCAACCTCTACCCCCCTGCTCCGTTTGCAGAAAGATGTCTGATGTCCTATTGGTATTCTCCACACCTAGCGCATCTCGCCACCAAGGGCAACATTAACATCCACATCTCCAAAAATACAACCCAAGAGGAGGAAGAGGGAGGAAGAGCGATAGAAGATGAGAGAATGAGAATGATTGAAAAGGCCATTGACATTGAAACTAGGTGAGGAAAGTTTGTTTGTTGGGCTAGGTTGCCAAAGATATAGAATCCAGAGGATAAACAGTCTATTCTTTTACTCTTCTTATTGGGTTTATATATACATTTTATTTCTATGCAGGCCATGCAGAGTCTTTTATTTTTTTGTATGCATGCTGTGAATGAGAGCCATACTGCACCATAAGTCACATGTTTGAATTCTACTGTAGCTGTCCTTTCATATTGCCCTTGAGTCTTGCAATTTGCCCCTACATAATAAGTGGCTGAATGGGTAAAATATGAATATGTGAGAGTGATGAGAAATTTTGCATATAGACTGACTTTTCTGGTGCACTTGCAAAACATGTTCCAATTCTGTTCATAAAAACTACCACCAGCACTCAGCCAAAGAAGCAAGTAGACAGCTTAGTGGTCAATAAAAAGGAGAGTTAAAGCAGCCAAGAGGGGAGCAACTGGCAGCAACATCCACAGGTAGCAGCCGTGACCACAGTTCTGTCAAATATGAATGGCAAAAGTAGGAAGATTTGATTGTAAACCAAGAAAAGCCTGTTAGATAACACTAAGCATACTGCCGGAGTTACCCATTTTCTGGAGCAGTAATGAACCAGTGTTCATACATTTATTTATGCATTGCATACATTTAGCCAATTTAAATAAAGCTACTGGCCTAAGGTGCTGCACCAATGTCAGCACAAGTTCAAAACTTACAGTACAAACAAACGGAGGCAAAGAATCATACAGAATACTTAATGTGTGCAGTTGTGCGTCCTTTTTTGTGCTTCTTTGATCAAAGCAAACTCTACTCATAATACATTGGTTTAACTTACTCCAAAGATTAGCTTTATTTTAATATGTGACTTCTCTTTCATACCTACGGACCTGCAGGGTTTTTTTCCCAGCAGGATTCAATGTGTGTGTTGATATGAGCAGCGGGAAATATTTATTATTATTTGTGTAAAATGTGTTTAATGTTATGAATGCCTAACCCAGGGGGTTTTGTACCTAACCACACCAGGTTAGTGCCACCAACCAGCCCTCCATTCCCCAAACCTTTGGTTGTGTCATACTTTCCAGCAATAACTTAACTTGGTCATAACCATGTTGTCATTCCTGGGTTATGTAATTACTCAAGAATGACAACATGGTTATGACCAAATGTGGCATTTATTTGTGAGGATGTGTTAAGAATAACATACAGCAAAGTCTGTTTCCTTGATGTGCTGAGCCACCATGATAGACACATGAAGGAGAAGTAATTGTCTAGGACAGCTCCAACAATCCCTTCCCTGTGAAGTAAGAGATGGAGTGGGGAAGAAAAACATAAAACAAGGGAAAAAAAATCTGTTTACCTGTCTCAGCAAGTGGCATTTTATCGAACACCCCACTAGACACCACACACACACCTCTCTCTCTCTTTGTTTCCCGCTTCCTCAGTCCTGTCAGGCTCCTGAGGCGTCTGGGTTAAGACAGACGAACTCCAGGGGAGACAGGAGATGAGGCCGCGGCCATTAAAGGAAGTGCCTCAGTAGAGAAACGTCAACCAGTCAGGTCTGGTTTAGTGGTGGGTGGCTCTGAGTGTGTCTGTGTGCATATGTGGGGGAGTTGCAGTGGGCACTGCAAAATGACGTCAGTTTACCACATAGCGTGGGTGGCACTGCTGCTTTACAAGGCTTTTCTAATGCAAACTTCCTTGGCTGCTTAATTGGTGAGAAGGTTGCACGGAATCTACTGACTACCATCTCTTTCAATCTCAGCTTTATTCTCTGAAAATACAGCCTAAAGTGTCTGCTTCAATAAAAGACATAGCAAAACTTTAAAGAAATATTTTCTAAAGGGGTTTTTCCCCATGGTGTGTGGGGGAAAAATAAGAGCTAAAAGTTATGGTTTTGCAACTTTTCTTAAATAACTAAAGTAGCTAAGATCCTGTCAGAGGATGCAGTGAGGCAGTATAATTTTATGTCATACCTAATTAATGATGACACTGATGAGGAAGTGCACGAGGGGGTTGCTTTGACAGTTTATTGGAGCACGGAATACTCTGTAAGTTTGGAGAACCATGCTGGAGTCATAAACACACTTAACGGCAAAAATAAGCTGATAACTGAGGTCAGTTTCCCCGGCAGTTCAGTACATACAAAATAAATGGGGTAAAGTGGAATACAGTCCATTGCCTTACATGGATATTTGCAGCGTTCCAAGTCTCATGTCTGAACACAGCATAACAGCATGTGCATGTGAGAAACAATCAAGACTTGGTACACCAAATATGTGAAGCAAAGACCTCTCTAAACAGGCCAAGCGACTTCGAGCCAAAACAACAACAACAACGGATTCAGAAGGCTGAGCTGCTGCACTGAGCCATTCCTGCCAAAGCAACTAGTCTGAACCCAAACAAACAGCGAAAACTTCAAAGCAAAGGACTGACAGCAAGTGCACGAGCATTCGAAAAGGGAGGCGGACGGGTGGTGCTGGAGCGTGAGGTTATTGTCTCGACGGGCCATTAGCTTAGTGCAATCAAGCCACTAATGACAGGTTTGAAGGCACCTTTGGTGAGCAGAACAACAATTATGAATATGCAGCGGCTCGAAATGAGCAGAGGACCGGTCAAATGAGTGCCTGGTAATTGCCTAATGTCACTTTGAGGAGTAGAGAGAGGAAGAAAAAAAAATACAAAAAATAAATAATAAAAAACAAGACGATGTGGCAAAAGGGTCAAAGAGGATGTGAGCCTTCACCGAGGAGAGAACAGTTGGAGTGTTAGATAAATAAGTCACTTAAAAAGATGACAAAACTGAGAGGTTGTGGGTAGAATGCTGATAAGCTTGGGTAACAAGCAGAAAGGGAAAGAAGTGGATTGAAAATTTTAGCTGCAATTTTACCACCATTTCCTGTTGTACAGCAGAGAAAGTGAAGAAACCCAAAAAATAAACACAGAGCACGATGTATCCCTGAAGACATAACATCCAATCCTTTCAGACTCTAATGTAATGCTTATGGATTTGTGGACAGACGGAATAGACAGAGGTTAGACCAGCACATGCTGGATACAGTATTAACCTTTATGGGCCAAGGATCACAATGTTCTTTAAATATGAACAGCTGCTATTAAATCCAGCAGGACCCGGGCTGCACTCCAGCACACATGCTTTGTAATCATGAAGGCTCTCTGGATACAGTATTCTATCTAACACTGAGATTTCCTTTGCACTTTTTGTTCTCTTCTTGTCCCTCTGATAAGAACGCCTCACATGTAAATTGAACTGCAATGCTCTGACAACAGTCATATAGAATGAGGTGTCAGGTTTTGTTTCTCTAGCTTCCTTATAGTGAATATTTAGACCTAAAAGTTTCCTCTTTCCTCAACTCAACTCAAGATTTATCCAATATTTACAAGTGGTACAGGTATGGTGCTTGTGTTATTAACCGTGCCTGTCCTGCAGAGCTCATAGCATGACCTCTGTGTTGTACGACTTCAGTCACCTGGGCCGGTGACTGATGTATATGCATGAAGCTGGTGGTCCAGGCCATATCCCGATGCTCCTCTTTATGCATGAGCTGGGCCACTACAAAAGTTGTCACTCATATGCTTTCCAACCTGTTCCTTCCAACTTCCTGCTTGCATCTTTTTCCAACCATGATTTGAATCATTGATTTGAACTCTTTACATTGTGTGGATTCTACTTGTGTACCTCCATGCCGGCTTGTTCTTTTCACTAAGGTGTCCCACTGTTTTGACCAAAAGGCTCGGTGAAACAGGCTGCTCTTCTACTAAAAAGGTGCATCAATGCGTTTCTGAAAAGAACAGTAGGATGGCTTGGTATTCAAACTCACCACAGACATCTTCCCTGGTCATACTAGGGATACAAGCTGTTTGCTTACCACACTCTCTACACCGGCCACACCATTGTAAGTGCAGTCCTCAAAATCGCAGCATTTTAACACTACTGTAATTTTTTTAATGGTACTTCTGTCCTTGTGTACTCATTATTGGTATTAGCATTATTTTATTTGGTAAAATAACTTATCCTTTTATTTTTTTAAGAGGATGTATAGGCAATATACTGTGGTAGGAAAGACTACCTACTGTTGCAGAAGTGTCTCTCAGACACTGATGTTTCAATTTAGCCTACTTGCCGCCTTGTTGCTGCGACAAGCGACCCATTTATCTGAAGTTTGGAGGTAGTAATAAACCAATCAACCAGACAAAAACCACCCAGTGTGCTCGGCCCTCTTCCTTCTGCTCTTCTACTCTGCCTTTTTCTTTTTTAACTTCTCACAGTGTGTGACCTTGGCTGCGGCCAGATAACTAGGATTGCAAGGGTCTTTTTACAGGAGCAGGAATTATATGAAATGGATGGCAAAAGTTCAGGAACTAGCCACCCCTGACTAGACGCAAGCTCCTTCCACTTATCCCACTCTATCACTGCTGGCTTTTTTTTCCTCCTCCTTTATCTTTGCCTCCACCACTTAGCTTGTATCCTGTTTCTTCATCCTTCAATCACACCTGATTACTGCATTACAGGTTCAGAGATCAAAGGATTCAGCTGCCATAAACTCACTCATCTGAGTGAAGTTCTTCTAGAGATAACTTTTTCCCTCTTACAAGACAGGAAAATAGAGAGACAAAGCTGGTAATAGTCTGGCAGGCATAGAAATGCCAATATGGAGGTTTAAAGTGGGGCATAGAGAGGAAAAGGTGACAGGTAGATAGAGGGATATCTTCCAAGTGGAAAGAAAAGGGCTGGAGTCACTGAAGGACACCAAAGGGAATATTTCTGAGGAAATAACACAAAACTTCTTAAGCCCCCAATAAGACATCAGGGGCATGAGGGCCATCCATGTGGTCAACATCCAACTATTGATTTGTTGTTTGTGCCAAGCCTGCCTTCTGCTATATACCAATAACATCTAAGGATCCCAGCACAGCAAGGAGTATCACCTCATAAGCGCCATCACAGAACAAAAACAAGAGCTTTGCTGTGCATGCAGTTCTTGTTGAAGAAAAAGCAACCACAAAAAACATGAAAAAATAATAGTCTAGAAGAGCAGGTGGTTTAGCATTGTAAAAAAAACAAAAAACATGTGTGGACTTACTGATAATCATGAAGCCTCATGAAAAAATGAGCTGACTGTGAGCAGGTAGCCTTCGCCGATGGGCGTAGATGTTAACAGTATGCATTATTTACTGGTGGAGGCGGTGAAAGCTGCTTGGGAATTGACTTGTTTGTCAGGGACAAGCTGCAGATAACGCAGTTGGCAAATAACTTAGAGAGAAGCTAAGACTAAACATACAAAATAGTTCAAGGTTTTGTTAATCAACTTTTTTTGACTTTTTCAGTTATTTTCAAGCATCTTTGCATGTGTACTTCACGTCTATGCTTTTGCACACATTTACATACAAATGGTGCAACCACAGGGAGAAACTTCAGGTTTAGTTGTCGAGGCATGAACTGTACCGAGAAAGGGGAGTATTTTGTGACAAAGCATGATTTGTTGATCTGTTGAAATGACACAACACAGTAGTATAAAACATATTCACCATATATTTATATACCTACTGGAATTTAAAGCTATTTAAAAAGCACAGGACACATTCCACAGAGTTGTGTAGGATGTCTGTGCATAGCTGCCTCATGCGTGAGCACCTGATGGAGTCACAGCCTTCAGCAGCCGGTTAATTTTGGATCATTTTGTGTGGGAAAATATCACTTTAACTTGCAAAAACATAATTACGCTGTAAAGAATTTAACTCATATCTTGTGTGCTTCAAATGTTGGCTGCTTTAAATATATCAATATATATTCATGTCACAATTAAAAAGCCATTACTCTGAAACAATTAACCATGTAGCTATTACACATCCTGCTGTGGGTCACTTCTTTCAGTGTTCAATGTGCTTTACTGCATTTTTTCCTTCACTGCTCACCTCACTTATTTTTTTTTCCTGTCATTTCTGCTCTTTCTATAGGTGTTGGAGACCAGTGGAGGAGGTCAAAGGTCAATTCAGAGGCAGGCAGAAAGGAAGAGAAGGAGCAGACAGATCTGTTGCTGATACTGCCAAGCGTATTCTTCACTGTCTCATTACCGGGCGGCCACTGCCCGCCTGCTGGCTCTCTCTCTCCCCCACCACCACCACAACCACCCCCGGACACCCCCCCCCCCCCACCTCTCTCTTTTCTTTGTCTCTATTTCTCTCTTTCCACACATACACACAAGAGACTTAAACACACCACAAACCAAACACCCTTGTCACACACGGACTATCGACCATGCATTCTTGCACACACTAGAGAACCGTAGCTCCCTACCTCTTTCTATATCTCTCACAGACACACGCACATACACACGGTCTTGTTTCACTATGTGTTTTTATTAATTTTTTATCAAGCCTGCCCTGTGCCTTGGACTCACCTCCTTCTTCTCTAAAATAAACACAATGAAATAAGCATTCAGCCTGTCAACATCTACACAGGGCTTCATTTGCACTACAAAGAGAAAAAGACTGACCAGGAGTAAATCAATGCAAAAAAAAAAAAAAAGTAAATGCAACAACTGAATGAAAAACAAGCATCTGCAAAAACAGGTTTTATGGGAAAGAACAGTTCTGACTTCATTTAATGCTATATGTTTGTAGGAAAATGCAAAATGTAGTTCCAGGAGAATAAAAATCTACAGGGCCCTAAAATAAAGCCAAAGGGAATATTTCACCAACCTAAATGTGTGTTTATGCTGGCTGCTGGTATGATGCTTGTTAGATACACACAGGGAATACTGATGAAATGAATAGCAAGGAGGAGAAATGTTCTCTGTTTGGTCTCTCGTCATGTCCCTTTTCTCAGACTGTCTCTGCTTCTCTTGTTGTTGTCTGTGCCTAGACTATTAAAATCTAACATCACAGTACATGTGGATTATCAGGAGAAATTTACCACGTTTGATACTTAACAACACAGGCTGTACTCTCACTGTCACAGTAAGGAAGAGGGTGTGCAGCATAAGGTTAAAGTCATTATTTGAGGAAGAGCCAGTGTAATAGAGCGTCTTATTGCTTTGTCAGGAGTTAGTGTTGGTTAAGAGGTGGCTTCTGTCTCTACACACACTTCCGACCTCTAGTTTCTCTGGCCTTGATTGGTGTGTGCCGATCAGGGTACAGAATCCATCCACAATCCGCCTGCTCTTCCATGAGAGTGGACAATTTTACAGACACTTTAGTGAAACACAGTTCACCCTAATCCTCTCTCTGGGTAATAGCAGGTACCATAGTGCTGGTCTGTGGCAGCTGGATGGAGTTTTCTGTCCATTTACAGGCCGCTGTTGCGCTAAAATCTTGTGCAACCACTTAGCAACTAACTTGTGTTTTGTGAGTTAGAGTTTGTGTTTAGCATGCCAGACACTGGTATTTGTAAAGGGCAGGGCAGGGCACTGGCGTGAGGTTAGGAAAGGGTAAGAGGTGAAATAAAAAAAAGACCTTAAAATACATTTCAAAAAAGTCAGTGCTGTGGATGAAAACCAGACTTTGCAACTTGGCACACCAAATAGGAATGCAAGATGATTGGAGAGGTTTTTTGAGAGAATAAGAGAGCGGTGAAAGACAAGAGGGATAAGTTTGATTGGTTCCACCTGGCTGGGAGTGGCTAAAAAGTATGAAAAGGATGTGAGTGTGCATTTGTGTGCACCAAGGTGCAAGGCTGCAAATAAAGGTCATGGTTAGGTCTCGTATGTTGCACTTCATGCATTTGTAGAGAAGGTTGAAGCAAGGCGTCTGGACTTGTAGCGTTTCGCTTCATGCATTTCCATAAGCAGTAAACTGCCATCGGAGGTGAGGTACTGGTTTAAAAGAAGCAGAGCACTTGACTGGCTTCATCCCTGAGATTTAACTTAATAAACATGATTATGTCTGCCTGGAGAGCAGCTCAGCCTTCCTGGGATCTCTTAAAGGGGGGCTCTAAACACAGCGGTAGGCGCATCGCATTCACAACTTTCTCCCCCCCATGAAAAAAAATGAACATCAGACGAAATTTCATCAATCACTGTTTTTGCTCCTTGGGATGCCTCAGGGGAGATTCCATTTGCAACAGTAATCGCAGGGCTAAAAGACCGCTGCAGACGAAAAGACAAGCACACAAAGAAGGATAACTCCCCATGATCTCCTCACAACAACAGCATGAGCTGACAGAATCCCAGTGGCAACTTTGACTTCCTTTCTGACGCTCTAAAACACAAATCTCTAAAACCCGAAAAAAAAGAAATGTTCCACAACAACAACAACAAAACTCCTCACAGCACACCGTTGTGTCACATCTCAAGAGTGTGCTTCATATGCTTGTCGGTCCCTCTCCAAGGACTCCCAGAGGACTGTGTGCAAGTCTTAGTGGAGCCAGATGGCCCCCATCTTAGGTATTCAGCTGCAGCAGTGGAGCAACAGCCAAGGAGGTGTCACAGTCAAAACTAAACGCAGCCTGCCACCAACACACGCAAACACACCACAGATGAGAAAGTGGGGTTCTGTCATTGACACACTAGAGAACACAAAGGCACAAACACAGGTAGTGACTTTTTGTATGGATAAATGTTTGTGGATAAAATGTTGCATGTTTTAAAATATCTATGTGGGTATATTTTTGTAGATGTAAGAAGAGTATGTGCTGGGTGTGGTTATGTGCAAGTACATTCTCTGGTATGTGATTGTGTATCTTTGCAGTATGCATGCATATATCTTTACCAGTGCAGACAAGCTAAGATGTGTGTGTGCGTGTGAGGCGAACACATATGCTGCTGTTAATTTCCTTTCAGACTGCAAACGGATCCCACATGCTGTCAGGGTAGATGAGTTCTCAGTAAGACAGAAACAGCTATACGCCACTCTTCCCTCAGTGTGCATGCGTGTGTGTGTGTGTGTGTGTGTGTATACCATCCATACACTTTAATAACTATATGCACTGTTGCCTACTGTCAGTCTGAATGAATGTTTTGTGCTTTGTTAGTATAATCAACTGTGTCCAGTTCTAGAGTGTGTATCTACATAAGCATTAAACTGAGGCCTAAAGCCAGTCATGGTTGTGTGTTCAGCATGTTGTTGTGTTCATATCTGTTGGTGCAAAGTGTGGGTGCCTCTGTGCATGCAGCTATGTATTCTGGTAATGTGTGTGACGGCTTTCCAGCCAAGTCACCCATCGTGGCGACCCATTTTCAGCCTCTCTGCATCCCACAACACACCCCCTCTGTTTACAGCAAATGTGTCCCTTGTGCCTCGTCCCACATCCCATAATCCTTTGCCCCTGTTCCAAGAACCCATGTTCGGCCATTGTCCTCCTCACCTGTTCTACGTTGCCAAAAGTCTGCAGCACCTCCTGTGGTCTTCCTTCATCTTTGGCCAAACTTTTCTCCATTTTTTTTGTTTGTTCCACTTCCAGTTGTACTTAAATTCACCCTCACTTTCTTCACATTTACACTCCACACCAGTTTCAACTCTTTCTTCGATATTCTCCATTTTTCTCAATTTTTCTCCATAGATGCATTGGCCCCTGATCTCATTAAAGATGGAAAACAGAGAGAAAGCACTGCTCTCCTCCTCTGACGCTTAGTGCATGTTGCACATTCGCCTCCATCATCATGCGCCCGTCACTCCTTTAATGCTGGACCTTGCCTGGGCAGGAGAGCCGTTATCTTCCTCTGGGCTCTAGAGAAAACCTTGTCTAGCTCATTCCAATAACATTCTCCCTCTGCTTTCTGTGGGCTGCAGTGGGTTCGCCTCACACCTTTTTACACCACCACATGCACACCATTGATGGCACACACTGACACGTCTGGACCTGCAAGGTTCGAAACTGATACTCAGTTTCTTGAGTTTAGTGTGTCTGCGTGTCCATTCTTTCTTTGTAAAGGACTTGATTTTCACAGCAGTTCATAAATAGTGGTTTCTAATAACATACAGACCATAGCTCTCCAGGCTCTGTGATTCAGCTTATTCAATTTGACATAAAATAATGAATACAACATTTTAAGTGCCGAGCTTAAGCTTTTATAGGCTCTACATCATTATAGAAAGACCTGTGTGGGAGATCAGGTCTAGAGTTCAAGGGTTGAAACATAAAAGAACAAATATGTATTAAGTCAAACGTGTACATTTGGAATTTGAAAACGATGACTGTGCCTGAAGGCTTTGACCTATAGATATCGTCACACAGGCTTTTAGCGCAGTCCCCCTAGCTTGTAGTTGGTTTTTCTAATCTTTCAGTGCCGTCTAATCTTTCAGCCTTGTCTTTACTAAGTGGTAGAAACTCATGACATTACTATTACTATTGGGTTTTGTAATGTTATATACAGTATTACATAGGTCTTATAAGGTGTTTCAGATTCAAGAGTCCAGGAAATGGCAGATGCTATCTTGTAAATGGGGTGCTGCAGCTGAGATTGAGTGTCCATCAGCAAATGTCATGATAGACCCAAACTGTAACCTGTGGTGGATCCACATCACACTTTCTCTTCATCGTACACACAAGTACAATGAAGCGAACTATTGTGCATATACATATTCTGGATGTTTTACTTGAGAATTACCTAAGCCATTGAACATTTAGCAACACAGTTGCACATTAAACTCCTGTAACACCAAGCAATTAATTGAACAGTCTCTGCAGCTCTACACCTGCGGCCCTCACACCCCCATAGCACCCAATCAACTGCTTCAGGGGGTTGTTTCTAACAATAACCAACCCAGGATACTGGGCCAGACTTTCAATCTCTGGTCCAACAACAACCCCCACCAACACCAAACACACACACACACACTCCCCACCACACTGCCTGTGGATCTGACAGCCAGGAAGGCCTTGCTTGTATGCTGCCAGCCAGGCAGCCAGCAATAGCTCAGCTTCATCCAGCCCTGGAAACATGGCAGATGGCAGCAGGAGAGAACACAGGAGAAGAGAAAAGACACTGTGCATGTGTGTGTGCGCGTGTTAATGTACTGTACGTGAGGCAGACAGAGACAGAGAAGAAAGTGGAGTGTGTGTCTGACCACATGCTTGTTTGCCTATGATGCTGTCCTCCATGACCTCTAAACCAGAACTGAACAAATGGTGTAATATCTGTTGAAACTAAAACAGCACCTTTAGGTAATAAGACATTTTTGTTTATTCATAGACATGAATTTTTAGAGGGTCTGCTCTGACGTAAATGACATTTGATTGTTGGCATCAAATTGATTGATCTGTAATAAACAACCTTTACAAAGCAGACTAAGTATTAGTCGACTATATAAAAATGACCTGCACAGTCACATTAAGCAATAAGCATCAAGATTTTTTAAGTCTTTTCTGCTGATGATTCATTCAAACCACTGTTTTTTTTATTTTGGTGGGAAGAAGCAAACACATATTCGTAATAGTCTGACTAACCAGTCAAATGTCAAAACGGCTTTAAAAAGAAAAGAAAAGAAAAAGTCGGGCACTACCTACAGAGTATTTCAAGTAAAAATGGCTTCAAAGTACAACCAGCCCTCACTGGCAAGCACAGAGAAGGCAAGATGTCATCATGAAAAAAAAGTAACCTGTGGAGCTCATAGATGTCCACTTTAATGATTTATTTTGTAGCTACTCCCTCTGCAGACTCTTTCATAATGTAAGACTCACCTCGGATGATGGACAGCTTGGCATTGACGGTAATCTCGCCCTCGCTGTTCTCCGCCACGCATTCGTAGATGTTCTCATCACGTGGTGCTCGGAGCGGCTGGATTCTGAGTACAGCGCCGGCGCCTTCGTCGAACTCAATGGTCTGTGGGGTGAAACACAAGGAAGAGAAGTTAGGCCAGACACACGGGGTGATTTTGAGTGACTTGTGATTTTTGAAGCAGCCTTCTGTAGCTAAGAATAGAGAGCTCAACATTTCAGTGGATATATATATATATATATATAGGTGTGCCTCTGTTCTTCGGTTTGGATTAGTGGCATACGCACTGCATTTGTGGGTGTATGTGTGTGTGTTTCCAATCTCATGTTTTTATCTGTAATTATGCCCTTTGTTCTTGGTAAAGCCTTTTGTTTTGAACTTTGCAGAAAGACTTCTTAAAAACAGAATGCAACATGATGCAAATACTGAGTAGAAGAAAGCTGCAGTTATAATAAAACCCACAAATATTATTACATTCCAACAGCTACACCCTTTATGTTTAAATTAGTGGGTGTGACCGACAGAAAAATAGGCATTTTGCCTACTTCTTGTTGTTTCTTTTTTTCATATAACCCTTTTATGCAGCTGTAGTATTTATTTTCATTTAACATGTTTGTTTGGAGAGTCTTTGTCTGCTTTTTTACGGTGTAATTGCTCTTTTTGCTCTGCCACAGGATTGTCAAACAGGGACGCTGTCTACATCCTGCCTTTTGTGATGGATTGTGGTCTATCTAACTGGTAGACCACAGTATGTGCGTCTGCAGCAGTGTTTGTCAGACACAGTGGTCAGCAGCCCACACAAGGGACAGCCCTCTCTCCCTTTCTCTTCACCCTCAACACCACTGACTTGAGCTACCAGACAGAGTCATGCCACCTTCAGAAGTTTTCTGATGACTCTGCTATAGTTAGATGTATCAGCAAGGGTGATGAGTCTGAGTACAGGACTGTGATGGACAGCTTTGTCACGTGGTGTAAGCGCAAATCTTTTGCTGCTTAATGTGGCAAAGACAAAGGAGCTGGTTGTAGAACTTAGGAGGACCAAGACACATGTGGCTCCTGTTTCTATCCGTGGACATTGTGAAAGATTATAAATACTTGGGAGTGTTTTTGGACACTTGACTGGACTAAGAACACTGAAGCCCTCTACAAGAAGGGCCAGAGCCCTGTCTTAGGAGGCTCTGGTCCTTTAACATCTGTCAAACCATGCTGAAGATGTTTTATGTGTCTGTGGTTGTCAGTGCTATTTAGTTTGCTGTTGTGTGCTGGGGCAGCAGACTGAAAGCAGTGGACACAAACAGACTCAATAAACTGAGAAGGGCCAGTGATGTTGTGGGGGTGGAGCAGTGTCAGACAGAAGGATGCTGTCTAAGCTGCAGGGGAACCTGGAGAACAGCTTCCATCCTCTCCACAACATGCTGCTGAGGTGCAGGAGGACTTTCAGTGCTACACTGATTCCTCCAAAATACACCAGCGAGCACCACAGGAGGTCATTCCTTCCTGTGGCCATCAAACTGTACAACTCCTCCCTCTGATCTAACACACTGTCGTATTAATTATAATGACATATTAGATGTTATTATAAACTTGCTTGCAGTATTCCAGTTATATTATATATGACTACATGCATGCATGGAGCACCTGGAATGTAAGCAATTCCCCCTGGGATTAATAAAACATTATGTATTGAGTCTTATTTCCTTTTCTTTGACTTTGGATGGATGGAATGTTGCCTGTCAGCCCATCAGAATCTTTACGCTTTCAGTATCTGCCCCTCCTGGGAGAAGCTTACACCATCTCAAGGAAGAGCTCACTGCTGAGCTCTCTGAGCAAAGCATGACTTTGAGACACAAGTACAAGTTTTCAGCAGCCCCGCTGCTCCACTGCTGCACATCTCAGGGTTGAGCTGCTAATTAGGCTAAAAACACTGCAGAGCACGCCATCGTGATCGATATCAAAGCAGCTGTCTAGAGGGTAGAGCAGGGAAAAAAAAGCATAACTACTTCAAACCCCCTTTTAACAAATTTTTTTTATTTCATGCTAAACGGAGGAAGCGAAGAGTCCGTTCTGGCGGGTTCCTTCACGCCCTTGGCTTTGTTTTCCACTTAACATGCAGAAGAAGGGAACGTACAAACACAACTCCTCTTTTTATTTTGTCCTCCGTGGAGATGTTGATCTTCCCCTGTTGATGTTGTCATTTAAAAAAAAAATAAAAAATATTTTTAGCCCCCTCCCCCACTGTTGTCTTTCTGCTATAGTGTGTGTGTTTGTGTGTAAGCGTGTGTGCGTGTCTCTGTCACTGCCGTCATCGTTAACGAAACCAACTTTTTAATTAAGAGACACTGAGCATCAATCAAGACTTTTAGAGATGCCATCTGGGATGCCTGCCGAGAAGTGAACAACAAACATCATGAATAACGCACAGGCGCATTCACACAGACAGCGCAGTGTGCAGAAGAAGAAGAAAAAAAAAACACACACAGCAGTGAAAGAATGTGACAACAGCAGAGTCAGTCAAGTGCAAAAAGGACAGAGTTTGGAGGAGTGGAAACACTCTGCATTCATTACTGTGCTGCTGAAACTAATGGTGAACTCGCTCATAGGTTAAAGATGTGAGGTAATGGTGTTTGTAGTCAATCAGTAGCTAATAAAAACAGCATTGATAAGGCTATTGTGATGTTCTTAATAGAGGTCTTGAAAGGCCATAAGTGGAAAAATAAGGGTTAAAATTCATCATCCGTCATGAAAACGTCTAAATATTAGTGAAAAATACTCACTGACGTGTGTTAGGAGCCACTTCACACAAAAACTTTTGAAAATCCAGCCTTTTCAGTCATCTACACAGCGGCGTAATTAAACTTGCTCCCTGCACCTGCAGAGCGCAGCAATGAGCAGCAGGTTTCACTGACTCACCTCTATACGCTGGGAGTTCACTTTCTTCCCCTTCTTGTTCCAACTAACCCTCGGTTTGGGGTCGCCCGTTGCCTGGCAGACAAAAGAGACCACGCCCCCTGAGACGCCAATCTGGTCGACAGGAACTTTAGTGAACCGTGGTGGTGCTGAGGAGGACAGAAGAAGGGAAAAAAAAACATTAGCAAAAGGTGAAAAAAAAAGTGGCACCACTGGAGCTTACTCAATCCTTTAAATTACATTTCATACATCTACACATCATGTGCCTGGCGTCATACATCTCCCTCTGTATTGCTGCACATAGGTCATTGTGCTACAGATTTATAATGTTAATGTTTTGCCAAGGTGTCGATGATTAGTAGCTTAAAAGATATCACTCCATGGGGATATAGATGACATTCTAGATACTGCAACATACAGTGGCAAACAACACAGAGAAGGTCATTATCAAGATGAGTGAACAAGTGTTTTGATGTCCTTAAAAGTGTGATATAGCAGACAAAGCTGTGAACAGTAGGGCTATTTCCACGTGGACAACATTTTGCAATGTTAACAGGGACTCATCGGTTAAACTGTCAGTCAAAGGTTGACGATTTTAGTGCTGGAATTGTACACTAAAGCCTGGGTTTGAGTAGGTTTTAAACAACACGCCCGACAGAAAAAGAGAGAAAACAGAGTCTCCTGGGGAACTCGTTAAATCTGAATCATACAGATATGTGAGGATGATCAAACGGCCAGCGCATAACGTCAAATTAATAATTAAGGGACCACGGGCCGTCACCAGTCTCCAGGCACTGCTAAACACACATGAAGGAGAGTTCCTGCATTCATTATCAGGCAAAGAGAGATAGGGAGCTGAGAGAACGGAGGCGAGGAGAAGTAGCGCAAGACAAGGAGAAAGGATAAAGAAAGGAGGGTGAGTGTACCGCCTCAGGACAGCACAAGCACGGCATGCAAAGTTCATCCTAACTGCCCCCACAAATAACAGCTTCTGATGCAAATATTACAAAGAATACAGAAAACTAACTTTTTTTAGTCACTGTACTAATCTCTACAACAATTTTCACAATTTCTCCATCCAGCTAATGTTTTTTTTCCTCCAGTCTCCAAAGGATGAGCAGTTACATAACAGACACTAAAATATCTCATCCATACAACAGGATGCCAATGCAAGACACACTTAACCTTGATTTTACAAGCTTAGTGAATGTATGTCACCCACTCTTAAAGGGTGACATAGTTGCTTTCGTTTCAACTGCTGTCTGTTAATTTAGTGTGCTGCTCCATACACATGTTGAAGTGATTTCTTTTTCTTTTTCTGGTGTATGTGAGTAACATTGCGATCATCCCGGCAAGCAGTGAGAGCTGGATATTGACAGAAACCACACTGAGCTAAATAAATCAGCCAGAGGAGAAATGAAACTTCCACTTTTATGACAGGTGTTAAAAGGGCTGAGGTGCTGCCTTGACAATCTTTTTTTAATGCTGGAAATATTGATTCTTAGTCTTCTGATGGTGAAATGAAAGTGCAAATGATTGTTGCTTCTCCTTCAAAATGTTTGTTTTGGTCAGCTTTAATGCTTCCTGCTAGAAATATCCCCCAGACAAAGGCAAATTTTCCAACATAATGGAAGCATATCTGAGAACATACAAGCTTAATATGCACCAAATGCTCTTACTTACTTTGACAAATACAGAATGCTCGTCTCATGTTTTTGTCTGAATATTTCAATTACGACCAAGCAATCCTTCTGTTCGTGGGCATGGTGGCTGCCACCTGCTAGTGTGGTGTCATTTTCTCTCATACAAGCATTAAACATATAGTAGTTTTATGCATGCAACCTTTTAGCCCTAAAAATGCAACACGGAGCCACACTACAGTCGACCTTTAGATCCATGTCAATCAGTCAATGTAACGTTATTTAAAAAGCACTTTTTGTGTACTACAATTCATAGTGCTTCAAAGTTGCTTAATAATCCAATAATGAAATAGATCAAGTAAGAAAAATTATTTAGAGGTAAAATTTTAATTTAAAAAAAATGAATCACAATCATATCATATCATAAGTAAAAAAAACAAGTCAAGTCAGTGATTCAAAATCTGGATCAAAATATGAGTGAACAAATTAACAGTAATGTAGTTTACTATAGACAGCGTAGCTTTCCTTCAATCAGTAGGCCAGCTTTATTTGTCTGCTGCATACAATGATCCCTTTTGACATTTTACACTTTCAATTTCCATTCTGCGACTGCACAACACAGCTCCTCTGCATTTGACCTCCCCTTACAATGTGCCCTCTGTTGAGACAGAAGAGGGATTTACACAGATCAGGCCTGTGGCGGTGGTTTTGCTGAAGGCCAGCATTCTTTGATTAGTTTTCCCCTGGACCATTTGACATTTCCACCCAGTCGTCCGTGCTTTTCGCTTTCTCTGTTGCTTCACAGGATGAGAGCGATGAACAATAAGTGTTCCCGCCTGCATGTCAGTATGAATTTAACTCCTTGACAGATTCAGGATGCTCTCATAATGTACTGTATATAGTTTTCAATATTACCTCAGGAAGGTTTAAATAAAGAGAGGCAGCTAGGGAGCGGTGAGGGAAAGGGAATGACATGAGGATGGAGCGCGAGAGGAGGTGGAGAGGTCAATGATGTAGAGAAGGTGACACAAGGTGTACAAGAGAAGGACAGAGAGTGATGAAAACCAGTTTTCATAACTTTTTTTTTCTTTTGTGGTTTCAAACACTCTTTCAAAACACAAATGAAAACACGGGATTCACTTCTACTGTTGTGCTTCCAATCAATAGATCTCGTTGGAAGAGTCACTGTTATGCCAATTCCCATTTCTTTTCTTCACATCTGCCTTATAACAACAGTCTCACCCTCAGCTGCAGGCCCACATTCACGCTACCTGAATTCCTATTGACAATGCTGACTGCTGCGTGTCATGCATTGTTCTCTTTGAACTAGTTTTAATCTGTTGATGTATTATTTCTGAACAACAGTTGGAGTAAACGTGTCTCACGCAACATTTGTATCAGGAACAGCAAGCAAGTTCTGATAGAGTTTCTTATGGACAAGTCAGATCCTTAAAAGAAAATGTTGGTTCAATTCAAAGGATTCAGCTTCTTAACAAAAGCAGCAAGGACAATACTGGAAAATGGGAAGAACTCATTCAGATGTGATGGCTTTTATAGTGTAACCTCTGTGTCTATAGAGAACCAAAAGTTCTCTGTATAGACATACCATACAATAAAAAGTCAGTGAAAGCGTACTAATATTTTTCTATATGTGCCCCATGTCTGTGTTTATACTTTTATGAACACGCCACCCTCTGCCACTGGCCATAGACCCATGAAGGCCTATTATAGTACAATTACTACAGGTATGTAGTGTGTGATTGTCTGAACTGTTAAGAGGGTAATTAACCTTTTTTTTTCCTCAGCCATGTGCCTCTGGGCTCCTCCTGCAAGTTACCACCGACTTTAAGACTTTCTTTTTTTTTTTGTCTTTAGAATTTGAACCTTGCCACAACACTAGTAATTGCAGGGTAGAAAAGGTTGAAGGGTGTCTAGATTTAAAGTGCTTAAAATTTCCCTATAAGGAGTACTGGGACATACTGCCAGTGTAACATTCACAATGTGGCCTGCATTGACTGGGTTCTGTCCCATAGATACAGAGAGCCATCACTATTTTTGGATGAACGATACAAGATTATTGCAGATATCTGATGTGCCAATGTTGCTTTGACTCCTTTTGGCCTATGGCCAAATCAACACACGCACAGATTCTTTAAATACACAGAACATTAAGTCTCTCCTACAGCATAATTAACTTTTTAAACTGAGTGATTAAAGTGATTAAAGTGTGGAAGGAATGCCTCTGCAGAGATATCATTGCAAGCAGTGACTATGCTAGCGGGTTCTGACACTTTGAAACTTGTCCCTTTCATATGCTCTCTAGCCATACTAACGTCATTTTTTGGGGGACATAAATCCACCAGGTATGACATATGGTAACTTTTATTTTTAACAGAACAAATGAACGTATTGCCCAATGTCATTCAATCCAGATCAGGAATGGTGGTGGTACATGCAACGCTGCAGACTACACCTTAGGATTTCAACGTTCAAGTCCCCCTGACACAACGGGTTTTTTTTTTTTGTTCCTTTGTTTTTTTCAACCTGGCTGAAATTGGCATTAAAAAAACTACTGGCAAAGGTTAGCCATTAAAAAATATGGTATCAGGTTAAGTAAAGAACATCTTAAAACACAAGTCACCATGAGCACATAAGAGATTCAGCCAGAGAAATCCGCACATGTTCTGTTTTCATGGACTGTAATATCAACCTCATGTTGGGCCTTGCTGGTGAAGACAGGCTGGCACTAGTCTACAATTTATCTACATATATCACCATCTTATTGGCTGACTTTTGTTATTTTAGCACATTTTCATTTGCAAAGTTGCCAGATCAATTTTACATGGAGACTACCTGTGGGTAAAAGCATCATTCAATTCATTTTTTATGAAAAGATTTGGAAGGTCTTCTATTTTTTTCTATCAGAATGATAGTTTAATTCCCCACTTGTGCCACCTTTTCTAAAAATGTATACACTTCTACTGCTGTAAGGTAGGTTAGGTATAAAAGTCTGGTATGCAGTATGTTACCAGAGATGACATTGAAAGGACACAGCACCCGCAGCGGCCATTTGTCCCCTCCACCAAAGTCTCCCTCTATTCCCTAAGCTTCCCTCAGACAGACTGAGGTACGGCACTGCCCAGATAAGCGCACAAGACCAGTCTTTATCTGCCTAGCAGGGGGGGACATGGCCTGAGCTAAAATAGCCAGCAATGGGGGCCCAGCTATCTTCACAAGGCCCCGAGAATAGAACAGATCGGCGCAAACAAGACTGGATAGAAGGAGGAGGAAAAACTCACACTGAGCACACAGACGCTTGTTTAGCTAATACAGCAACCACCTGCTACTGGCCAGTACCTCTGTTAAACCCGATAACGCAGAATACACCAGCACTGTGATTATAATGTGGGGGAGAGTGGGAGGTGGGAGTGTGAATATGAGACGGGTTCCATTTACGGTACTTTGCTGTTGTCGTTTGGTCAGGGAGGAGGATAAGAGGAGGGAGGGGACTGGCTTTATGACTAATACCATAATTGATGGAAAAAAGCTTCTCGGGTCATAAATAGATGCTATTATCTGCTGAATTAGCAAAGTGGGGAAGACAAAATGATGCACAGCCATTCAGTGATTTGTAGAGAGAAAGGCAGAGAATTGCTAAAGGGCACTTGTTATCCATCTTGCTACAAATAGGTATAGTTCACAGCACATGGCACATGTACCAGTGACGTCTGAAAAGAACATTTGGTGCTATTAGAGGCACAACTAGCAAACTAATCCCACTTTCTTGCAATCCGCCTGGGGGGAAAATGGTATATTCAGGGTAAGAATTTAGAGTGTAAAGTTTTTTGTTTGCTTTAACAGTTGCAATTGCAGTAATGAGGCAAAAGTGTATAATTTATTCAACATATTTTTATCCCACCAGTGCCATTTTATCTGAACAGATACTCTCTACTGCCTGTGTGCAACGGCAGGTATAAAATCTTTTTGGTTTGTTTACGAAGAGGATGGCAGCAATATGAAGCACCGTGTGTTACCAATTTAAAAGAAGTGGATTTAGTGAAGCTAAATAGAGATTAAACTTAATTTTGATATTAACAAATCAGCAGACACATGACACACACACACGGGCACTATCAGGACTGACTTGCCTAGGATAAACAACCAATGAACTGAGTGGTGCGATTAGGCAACTTGTTTTTTTCACACTTTTAATTTCAGAATTCACTTCACAGTTTTGCACCATTTGTAATGACACTGTGGAGATTTATTAGCTTGACTAGTGTCCAACTAACAGTTGTCCAAAAAGATCCACCATGCCTGCTAAAGACCTGGATATGACTAAAAACTCCATCAGCAGACACACTGGCCTATAGACAAGTCAGACAGACGAACAGACAGACACATTGATTTAGCTAAATGTGCATTCAAGTAAACGCATGAACAGATACACATATGCAATCACACGCACACAGACACACACACACACCCTGCAGGCCAAAACAACCAAGCCCCATCAATCAGGACCAATTCTCACAGGCTGCCTGGGCAAGCACCATCGCTATGGAAACCAAGCCTTTACTCTAAACCCGTCTTGCTTTGTCTTGTCTGGAGGTTTTCACACACAATCACTGCCAGCAGCAGAGGGAGAGAGAGACTTGTAAAGACCAGCAGACCAAGGCAAAAACTTGAACCAGGCCAAACAGACAACAAGGGGGGAAAAAAAGTCTGTTTGATGATTTCTGAAGAGAAAAATGTTTTGTAAGAACATACACCACCTTCAAAAACGAAGGTGAAGACTTACAGGTAACCGTTTAAACACTCTCAAAGTTCAGACCATAGAAAAATAAGTCCAGTAATATACAATGAAACCAAAGATCAAACTGCAAAACTGAGAGGCTGCAAAATAAGGAACTGCGTTATACAGTGGGATCACTGTATTACAATTTTACCAGTGTAGTTTAAGGATATAAGCTCTGTCAGTAAAAAAAACTGTCAGGTGCAGACGTTGTCCACAGGGCACATTTGGGTCAACTTTCATTCCAGTGTACCCTTACCTTGACTGTGCAAGCTTTAGGGTTAATGAAGCCGTTGCCTTTGCAATTAGGACATAAGGAAGAGAGGCTAATTGGGATTTGCTCATAGGGCAGCCTGGGTGCTACGTGTGTTTTTGTAGTCTTAATTGTGCACCCTGGTTTCAATGATGAAAAAGTGTCTAAGCTATAACTACAAATAGAGTTCCAAATTCGTATTTCCAATAAAACATATGACATGTTGAGAATAAGCTAAGGAAAGTTGGAAATATATGGCTTACTTAAATCTTATTATCATATATAATACTAAAAATTTCAAGGCCAGCAGTACGCAAAATGGAATGCTTACTTGCAAACCCTTTGCAATTGCATCACAGCTCCATGTTGAATACACTCCAAACAAACTTGCAGGGCACAGGCTTTGCCGTCCATGTGGGACTTGTGGCAGGATGTGGGAAGTTGGGAAGTTCTAGAGTGTTGGTACCCAGAGGTGAAAAAAACTTTGCCCGACCACACTGCTGTCACAGCAAAGCTGCACTTCTAAAACAGAGTGGCACACTCGTAATATGCACAAATTGGTCCCACTGAAACCATTGTTGAAGGCTAAGGAAAGAAAAAAAAGCAAAAGACACTAAGTATCCTTCAGCCTATTGGAAATAAATAGGCTCGATTCCTCAGAGAGAGGACGGAAATTAAGCTTAAGTGTGTGTGTCTGATTTCAAAACGGCCGCGGAGCACACAAGACGAGGTGAATCGAGAACAATTTTGTGTCATTTAGAGACTCACTTGAGGCAATTGACACTTGTTGGCTCAATGAAGAGGACACCTCAAATTGCCAAAGGTGTTATAGGTTCGATGAAAACAAAAGGACAAGAGAAAATGGAGAGAAAACAAGATGCAATCTCTACGCTGAAAAACCACACGTCAACTGTATATTGCTCACTATAGTTAAATCTAAGTTAGATAGCAGGAAAAGCCTCCCCCTGTGCAGTCTGAGAGGTTTAAAAAAATTACCAAACCATCAAGGCATCAAGGAAAATCTCTCTCTCTTTTTTTTGGCAGGATTGGAAAACCTTTGAAGATCTAAAGTTGCTCATCAAAGCACTGAAGACATTATGATTTTAAAAACCACCTTGCTGATGTGTTGAAGTCCTTACTGCTGGAAGAAAAGCACCTTTCACATACTTCAATCTCATGTATTGTTCTGTCAAATTCAGTTCATAGAACATCGCTCAAACCGCTGGAGCATGTCAGAGGAAAGAGGCTAAAAAAAGAGAAAGAGATAATAACAAAAATAGAAAAAATATATAAGCGTCATTATAAAGGCTGAAAGCTTTTTGATCCACTGTGCTGACCGAAACAGGTACAAACTTTGACTGGACAAAACCAATTAGGCCCCGTTCACACTGGGGGAAAAAATGTGGCTTAAGCAGGATTTGGCCGCATCCAGATCAATCCAGATGTGTTTTTTTCCGAGTGTGAACACCTCCAATCCAGCTGAATCCAGTTTGATTGCTGGCTAGCGAATCCGGCTTGCCACATTATTAGCCATATTACGAGGTGCCACCTAGTGGTTTGGAGAACAGCAAACACGCTGGATGAAGCCGGATTGAGTGCGGACACAACTGTGTGCTAGCCAGATTTGAAAATAGGTCTGAACACATCCAGCTTAAAGGCTGTCTGGGCTCAATCCTACTCTAGCTGGAATGACTTTCTCCAGTGTGAACGGGGCCTTAGTGTCACGCTGTATGTTATGACAGTGGAACAAGGCTATGCTGAGTAAAAAGGAGATTAGTAATATTACACATTCTCTGAGCTGCCTTCGAGGATGCTGATAATATGTTACATGTACAAATATTTCTGACTTTAAGGGAGCAGCTAAAATCCACTTATTACAAAGGACAGATGACTCCTTTCATACAAAATTCAACCGAACCTCAGTCAGCACCAACAGGCTACTGGAGGCAGGGATTCATGCCTGTAACTCAATTAAAAATTAACTTGTTTTCCTCTTGTTCCAGAGAAAAACAGTGTGTATAGAGTAAAACACGGGAGCCCGGCATGTAGCAGCAGGGTGCATATGAAATTGAATTTGACAGAATTAACACAACAGCGTCGAGCTCAAATATAATTTGACTAGAAAAGATAAGGAGTGAGTGAAGCAGAAGGAAAGACAAAGAGCAACACACAGAGAGAGAGAAACAAGGAGCGAGAAAACACTGGGGTGAAGATGTAGGGAACAAGAAAAAGAAACACAGCTCCACTAAAGGGCTTCTTTTTTTCTCTCCAATTGGCAGTTTCAAAGGAATATAAATAATTGAACACCCTCACCCCATCACTGTGAGTTCTGGCCAATTACTATTAGGAGTGCTTTGCCAAGAGTGGTATTGTTGAGAACTAAACTAAAAGGGCCAAAAAATAAAAGATGGAGAAGAGGTGAGAAGGAGGTAAAATGACATAAAAATGATGAAATGACAAACCCAGCCTACCTACCTGTCAACAAATCAGCATACAATCAAATATCGCAAGATAATGCCTATTATTACAATTTCCATGTATGTATTTACCTGCTGTGTTAAAATGATCCATTCCCTTTAATCATGGGTAAGAGCACCCTGGTTTTTAGCTTTACATAGAGTTCTATAAATAGTTGAATAGCTCATCAATCATTAATTATGATTGTATCGTCAACCTGGTGTACTGGTTGTGTTGTCAGTGTGAGTGTAATTGGCTTGATTAAATATTTATTTTGATATTTATCCTTATCTGTGCTCAACTTTCTCCTGAAAGAGGGGCTTTAAAAAAAAAGGCTCAGACAATACAAAGTTCTATAAATTGATTAATATTTTAGAGACACCTATGACACAGCACAGGTGACACACATCAGTATGATTCAGCCACCGTACACACATGCCCACATGTATGCACAAATGTATGCAAACAAATACAGACGTGCACGCAAGCAGAGTATTATTATGGTTGCAGCGGCAGGATTTATTGAGCCATATTTCTTTCTCTTTTGATTAAAAATGTCTCCTTCCCACTGTGATTTATGAGCATAAATAAAAGGAATGGAGGGCAGAGAGAGAGAGAGAGAGAGAGAGAAGAACAAGAGGGAGGGACGGGAGAGAAAAGGATGACATCATGCTTTCAGCTGGGCTTTTCTGCTAAACGGTGGCATCCTTTCAGTCCACCAAAGTGGGAGCGGAAATAATTGGACACACTACTGTGTGTGTGTGTGTGTGTGGTTGAGCATAAGACAGTAGTGTGTATGTGTGTGCATATATTTTCCAAATATAATGGTGAAGCAACACTGCGTGCCCTCCAAAAAAAGGAGGAAGAGCGGGGCAGTGTACTTGAAAGTTCTGTGTGTGTTGCCAACAGGGGGGGAGGAACATGAAAAAAAACAAGTGTGAACATGAGAAAGAGACAATAAGACAGAGTGAGAGAGCCTGACGAAAACAGCAATCATATCTACAGGCTGGAGTAGACAAAGACTGGCAGATACTGACAGATGGGGAAAGAGGCCTACTGTTGTGTGTGACAGAGAGAGGGGAAGCTAATCTCCATCAAATATGAAGCAGACTGCACTGAATGTTATTTAAACCAGGCTGAGCAAACAGAGGCGATGAAGGAAGGGAAACGGAGCTCTGGCATACTGCGGGCGAGTAAGAGAACATGCTAATATGCAACATGTTAAAGAGACTTTCACTCTGCTGGAGTTTGTGGCCTTGTCGCTGAGGCAGAGGAGGCATAAAGGAAAAAAGAACAAAGACATCTGTCTGACATCTGAAATTTCAAATATTTTTTTTTTTTTGGCACCAGAGCCGAAAGACACTCCAATTATGCGACCAGACACTCCAACCTCCATGCAATCAAAAGGTAGACAGCTCTGCAGCAACATGAGAAAAATCAAGTGCTCCTCATATTATCATGAACCTCTGAGAAAAATCACAATGTCAACACTGAGATGGAGGCAGTGACAGACAGCATGGAAAAAAATCCTGCAAATTACATAAGATTGACAGAAATTTCGGACTCTAAGTTCCAGTTGTAGAACCTGCACCTGTGAAACAACAGTAAAGGCCACATCGGAATCAGCTTTGAAGAATCCTATCACTCACTTTATTGTACATCCACTCAAAATGAGACATTGCCATCACCCTGCATTTCCCCGTATACATGCAGTATAATAATACAAACAGGCACAATCTTGTCATCGACGCAGTCCAAAGCTAACACGCACCAGGATGTATGCACGTTTCAAACATATAAGATAAGTCTGTTTTTTTTGTTTTTGTTTTTTTGTTTTTTTACATACGCACCAACACACTTTACCCACACACTCACACAGGATTTACAAACAATGAAAACCCAAGGGGGAGCTTCCCCACCTCGCCATCACTCTTGTTTTATTTCTCTGCAGAGCCTCCTCTTTGTTTTGTCTCCTTAATGCTGCTCTAAGCCCATCTTAACGGGGAAATGGTGCAGAACAAATCCTAAGCAGGAGTTGACAGGGTAGGATAAGAGACTACTGACGTTTCACGGGAAGTTATGGAGGACAAAGATACACAGGCAGACATCGTGTCCTCAATAATAACTAGTTTAGCCTGGGATAAGCTGATTGATCGCCAATCAATTTAAGAAAGCCAAATTCTATATGTCTATATAACAGATCATCACATCTGTTAAGAGGGGTATGACACTGGACTATAATGGAAGCACAACATAGTCACCTTATTTCTGCTTAAGAAATGTACACGTTAAGGCTAAAAACAGACCTATTAGGAACAGTATTAAAAGCAGCCCATACATCTCTATGAGGGGATGAAGACAGGTTTCTTTACATTACATCCTTTGTACTTATTCAATAATCCTAACCACTGTATCAGATGTGAAAAAGGAAAGCTGAGAGGTTATTAGTAGTAGCACAGCTTCTCAACGTCATGTTACTTACATAAGGCGTGGGAGCCGGTGAGCAGCAGTGATAGCAGCAGAGTGGTCACAGGCATTAGGAGTGGCAAGGAGAGACAAGGGGTGCCACTGGTGGCCATCTTGGCTCCGATAGGGAAGGGGGGGCAGGGAGGGGCAGGGTGGGACTGGTCTTTGACCTGGCCGGAGAGCCGAGGCCCAGGTTGCACAGGGGACGTTTGGGGTCTTTCACACAGTTATGGTTCGGCACTCTGGAAAAGAACAGAGACACAGAAAACAATGTTATACACCTAATCCACAAATGGCAAATGACTACATAGCATTTTTATCACGCAGCGATGATTTAGGTCCGACTGCAATACTTCCAGTCAGACGGGTGAAAAATACTTAAATGAAATGGTGCCAACCTATATCTGACAGGACACTCTTAGCCCTACACCTACAGTTACAAGTAGTAGTTTTTCACACATCAGCAAGGACATGTGAGTTTTGATAAACACACAGAGTGCAACACTCTGCTGCACTTTATTTACAACCCCTCATTACTGCTGACATGTAAATGCAAGTAAGGAAACAAGGTTGGCACTAACAGTATTGGAAAAAAAAAAAAAACACATCCCCTAAACCTGTGAACCTTCCCGTCTCACAACCAGCGTCTCCATGAATTGACAGGGCAGTCACTGTTTTCTTTCTTTTCTTTCTAATCATCCAATCTTCTCATTATTTGCTTATCTCATTGCCTTGTAATTACACAGGCACCCAATGATATTCCAGGCGTCGTCTCTTTGTTTTAGTCAAATTGCCATTAATCCCCCGGGCTACACACAGAGGAACCAGGGATGACACCCACCCACCCACCCACCCACCCACACACACACACACACACACACTCTGATATGGCTAGAGCAGCAAAGAGCCACCACCAAGTATCATATATACTGCTTAATTAAAAAGAAATGGATGAGTGAAAGTGAAAGAAATAGCCATGACATGAATGTAATGTTTGTTTTATGTGGATGATGTTCAGCTGACACACTTTCAGGCAGGTGTGAGCAGCATTATACCCAAGGACACTTCCACAGAAAGCATCGTCTGTCTCTGTAATCAAGCAGCAAACATGAAACACAGATCTGCCCGCTCTCAGAGGACCCTGATCACAGGACAGAAAGGTCAAGCCCATATCAGGCAGCATCTGCCCCGCTTTAGTGTCCTTGTGCAACACAATGAACTCCTCCAAGCTCCGGGGATGCTTCTACTCAGCCGAGCCGACAACGAGGGGGCGTGAGGGCCGTTCTCTAGAAGGGAGATTAATTACCTACACACTAGGTGGTTAACAGAGTACAACAGTACAAACTGAGAGGATAGTGTGCAATTAAACGCTGAGGTTAATAATAATAATAATAATAATAATAATAATAATAATAATAATAATAATAATAATAATAATAATAATACTACAAGTTAACATTCTGTCAACACAGGTTTATTGTTTTGATTCTGGAGAGTCAAACTACCCCTGAACGCATCGTAACATCTTTACCTGCTCTGCACTTCGAGAGCGTTGAAGAGTGAAATGTGAAATGAACGTGCTTCAAAAACATCCTCACAAAGTGACAGCTTCTATTATTCAGATGCAATCAGGATCAGCGACACAAAGGTTAAAACAAAGTGACTTTACATCACCAGAATATATACTCCCTGTCACAATGTCTTTTTATGATATCATGTTCTCATCCTTCACTGGCAACAAAAGTGGAAGCAACACTAACTAAAGATGTTACATAATCTCCATTCAAAGAAATAAATACATTGAAAAAAACTCATTTTAAATAAAAGAAAATGAATCATCTTACATTTCCATTATAAGGAATGGCAGAAGAGTTCAATAGACCATGGCCCTTTGAGAGGCAGAAAACCACAGCTAACTGCAGTGAAACTAAACACCTCAGACAGCAGCCGTATGAAAGTGCCCCGCCCTTCACATCTCCTAGACCTGACTCTTACATTGACATAAAAAAAACACATAGGCAGCTGCAGGCGCACTGAGAACAAAAGCAATATATGAAACAAAATCTATATTCACCTCCTAATTCAAACAGGAAATCAAGAACATGTGACACGTGCACATTTAGAGAAACACAAAAGGAGAGGAGAGATCAACAACAGCTCTTTTGTGGTGACAACAAAAAGTGGGTGTATTTCACAAGCTCAGCTTTCAACACACGCACACACACGCGACCAACATGTGCATCCTTGTTTTTTTTTCCTCTCTCTCTCTTCCCTTTTCTTGTCACCTGGAGCACGGGTGATGTCATTGGTTAAAAAAAATGCCGAAACATGAATAGAAGGGTATCAAATTGTCTTGGGGACTTCTGAATGATGTCCCTATTGTTCTGAGTGTAAACACTGGGGTAGGTAGAGGGGAATCTCGCATGCCTGAAGGGAATTTACTCTTTCTCTGCTTGCAAGGTTATGATTTATGGCCCTTCCTTTAGGCCATGGCTTTCAATCTCCACCTTTGGTTGCTATATAAACTTCACAACACAATTACATCTGCTATTGTTGTTGAACACCCTCACCAAACATAACCTAAGGCTGTGTGTGTGTGGGCTCTCGTTCAACCATACGTGCTGTCTGCTAAGAGTTAATGACCCCTTTCCTTTTTGAAATGTTTGAAGCATCGAACAGAGACGTTTACATAGAATGATATATGCATGCCTACACATAATCTATAGGGATTCGGGAACCTCCAACTCAAACTCACCTTTTGTCTGGTAGTCACTGAGTACAACTGAATGTTATTTGTGCATTCAGTGTATGCTGAGAAGACCAATGTCATATTTGCTTGCGACCATATAAAAATGGTATAAACCAACGCACTGTTCGAAGAAAGCCACGGTATTAAAAGCGCAGCATGTTTCTCCAGCTATTAGCACCACCATGGGAATACCTGTCAACCCTTGCTAAAAGCATTCATCACCCCCCCTCTAGAAATCGGCAGAAGAATGATCGGGTATTTAGCATTCTGGCAATGTTAGAGTAGAGACCAATCGATTGATAAACCCTCAGATACTTCCACATTATGGGCTGGGATCGAGAGGGAACTGTCAATGATCACGTTCTGCAGATTTCAACACAGCCTGATTGAATATGACGGCTTTTTTTAAAGGGGTAGTTACCCTGATACCCCTATTAGTATCAGTTTGTATTGGCGAAGGTGGAAAAAGTAAAACTTGTTAACATGCCACTAAAAAGATATTAAATAGTGCCAAAAAAACCTCACAGCGACAAAAGTCTGTTCATTAAACTCTCTGATATTCCCACTGATGGGCAATGAATATATTTTGAAGTTGGAACTTTTATCCCCTGTGCAAACTGCCTATCACTCGAGATATTAACCCGGCGCCAGTAATTACAGCCAAAATGGCAGCACAATTTCCACTGAGTGGTGGCAGTCGCCGGCTATCAGGGACTCTGGCTTTGACATGGTCAAGCTTTAAATTCAGCTCGTTTCCCCATGCAATATTGATACTAATGCATTTGATTACTGAGATTGTGAACGGCACTGAAGGGAAGAGGAGATGGGAATTTGCGCCATAAGCATGAAATGAGAGCTGGGGCCAGCTGGATTAGATATGAAATGTGTGCACATGCACACCTAAAACACAAACCACAATGGGAGCCATGGAAAATTAAAAAAAAAGATGTGAAGATGTGAGCTAAGAATTTCTAAATGAGAGACCATGCAGGCTTCATGCAGGCTGTAGTGTTTCATTATAACAACACAAAGAGACGCAGTGAGAATATAAACATGCATCTAAAAAACAAAACTACTTATCACTCGAGGGACAACACTTATAATCTCTTTTTATGAAATAAGTCCGCTTAAGAAGATACACTTAAAAACACCACAGGTTGGTTGAGCTGAATGATCAAAAGTGATGTTTGATGTGTAATGATGTTTTTTTTTTTGAAGGCATCTGTGCTTTAAAAGTACGGCACCACTAAACATTTTAATAATAAAATATAATAACACTACATTATATAGTATTCATAAAGTATTGTCAGAGCATCATGGCCCATGTCACAACAGCATCAGAGTGAGTGATGCTGGGTGCTCACCATCGCCTAAACAAAGACAAAGGTCAATCTAACACAAAAGAGCTTCCTAACCTCTGTGTGTCACTTTCACATTAAAGGAACCTCCAAGGTATTCTGCAGCTAATGTGAATGCAAAGTCCATCCAAGGACAGCTTTGACATTTCTATACAGGCCATGTTGGAAAAAAAGAGCTGAGGCCCACACAGGTTCATTATTTTGTTCAATCGGAGACATTACTTACAAAACAGCAGCGTTTGTGAGCCTCATCAAGATGTGTCTTTTTCCATAATTTTAATCTATTTGGTTCAACAGAATGGAAAATTTATCACGTAAACCTTTGCTGACCCATATAACACCTGTATAGTGAAATAAATTCAGTTTCAGTTTGCCTTAATGCGTCAGCACAAGCAACAAGTTATAATAAAATACTATCTTCTCTGGTTTATTTTCTGTTTACACATATGCTCAGCCTTCAGCAGCTGTTTTTATGCTTTACCCTTCAAGTTTCAAGCTTTTATCTCAACCAGTTTGCTGCTTTTAATTGATATCCTACCTTACAGTGGACTAACAACACAAAGATATAAGACGCAGTATGACGTTTGTATGCTATGACTAGGGCTATTATGCATAATGTATGTATTTATGTACGAAGCATATGTGTATTTATGTATGCAATAATTTGCATATGGATACTTATAGCTGCAAGTTATTTTTATATTTCTATGTTATTTGCACTTTTATGTGTGCATCTGTGTAATGATTAGGTGTAAAAATCCATAATGAGAACACATATGGTTTATTTATCTGTCTTTGTGAGACGTAAGCAGAGGTATACACCACACAATGTCAGCAATAAAACCAGACTACAGCAACCATCTGTTTTTAACCACCATGCTCAAAAAACTATTGATTATGTAAGCAATCTAAATAACCACAACACACACACACACTGAAGCACAAACACACCTTCAACCTTTCCTTCCTGCATCAGAATATTATACCTCTTTAGGCAAACTCTACAGTGAGATATCTTTGTGTGAAGGAAGGTGTGTTTGTCTAAATATATCCCCCTGATCAGACTAGTCATCCTTCTTATCCTCCATCTCTCGTTTTATTTTTTCCCCTCCACCTTACATCTCTCTCATTTCTTCTCTCTTCTCTCCCTTCCCCCCCTTGAACTCATGCATACTAAACTATGCTTGCATTGCAGATGTTTGGTGGGGAATCACATGAATTTGCATGGAACTGCAGGACTATTATGTAAATGCTCTAGTGTGTATCTACCTCCCAGCTTTCGTTCCCATACACTCCATCCCGAGATGTCGGTGTCAAAGGAATTTGAAATAAGGTTCACCTGTCATTAACCACATGTGAGGAAGCCCCGGTGGATTGAGAAAAGCTTAGACGGGGAAAACAGACAAGATATATACGGTATTGTCTGTCATATTAGCATGTTAAGCATTTGGGTGTGACTTGTAATAAATCCAACAGCAGTAAAAGCTGCACTGTATCATGCAACAGGTACAGGTGAGCATAAATTATTTTTAGCATGCAGAGGCCTGATCAGAGATCAGCTGGTCTGTTTTATGTATGGACTGTATCCCCTATCTTTAGTTCTTTGTAAAACTCCTCCACTCCTGTATTCTGTTGTTTATTTAGCACTAATATAAGACTCCGCTACAGCGTCTCAATTGATTACAGTGCCTGAAACACGTCAACAGGAAGAACTCTGCTGATGTTCTGTCTCCCACACAAGCAAACAGCAGTGATGAAGGACAGTGAATGAAGTGAATGAATTAAGATTAAAAAACAACGCTTGTTATTGTAAATGCACTAAAACCATTATGATTCGCAAGTAATGTGACAGTAAGACCAAGAAAAACTTTAACAAGCTTTTAGAAAAGCGATGTTTTCCATTCTCCTGCCCACTGTCACTATCTCCATTGATTTCAGAATTTATACCATATACGCATATTATATAAATTATAACCTTCTGTAGTGAGCACCCTGTTCTGCTCTAAGTGAAGGCTGTTTGCATAGGTAGGAAGTACTACACCACCATGACCTCATTAAGAGATTGCAGAATGCCCTGCCCTGGCAACCTCTCCTTGGAGAAGCTTTCCCATGAGCCTTTGCCCTTAAGCGTTCCCAACTTCCCAGACCCAGAAACGAACACCTCAGAGACACATTGTGCCAGCCATCTGCTGTCCCACTGGGAGCCTCATAACCTTTCTTTAGGATCTTAGAAGACCTTTGGAGCACCAGTTTGCTTTTTTTAAAAAAAGATATTGCTGCTAAGCAATGCTAAAAATAACATGAATTATTTTTACCCAATATTAAAAGTTGTTAACTTTTCCTGTGAAATGACGACCAGGCAGTATTAAAATTTGAAGGTCACTTCACAGGTTGTGCCTCCTTGTACTTTTTATGGCATAGCATCCTTAACCTTTTTGTTTTCCTGCCAGCATTACCCTGACTTTGATCGGGAAGAAATGGCTTTATTCTTGAACATTATGAGGCAGTACTGTCCTTCCAATAAACACCCAGGGCTGTGAGGCATTTAGCTGAAATCCACCTCTGCTGAGGTTGAGTGCACAGCAGCAACATTGGGTCTGTGTGGCAGGAACAAATGGATTGGCAGTTGCGAGGCTTGGGCGGGGGGAGCTGACCACCTAAATGCAGACTTTATTGCACAGCCATTTTTGTTTGCCACTAAGGGGTGACACACTATCTGTCACCCGTGTAACCTCGCCGAACTGTGACGCTTACAAGTTGGCAGATAAATTTCATGCGCATACACACACACTTGTTGTCTTCTGCCTCTCCTTGTCTGTCACACGGGCTGCCAACAACGATAAAGGTCAAAGGTTATACAGGTGGCGCTGTCTGTGACAGCCATCACCTTGTGTAGGAAGAAACTAAGTAAGGAGGGCACCACTAAATATGACAACCTGTATAAGTGTATTTAATTTTAGGACACGGAACCGGTCACAGTTGAGAAGTTGGAGAGAGAGGGGGGTGTGAGACATAAAGAGGCAGTTGTTCGAGAGAAACTGTGGAGAACTGAGAAAGGGAGGGGTTCGGAGGGGTGACATCAGTTTTTGGCCGACTGCCGACAGAGTCAGACAAGCATCACATCGACTGCCCAGCGCCTTGAATGCCCTTTAAAAACTGCCACAGGAGGAGAGAAGTTTTTGAAGGGCGGCTGGGACAGCTGGGGAAGCTCGCTTCATATTCATTCTGGAAATGGGATGCGGATGGGGGGGAGGTGAAATTATTCTAAGTGATGGAGTAGGAGGCTGGGGAGGGAAAGACTGGCAGACCAGGGTGTTTAGAAAATGTCTCCAAAACTCCTCTCTGCAATTGGCAGGGCTCTGTGTGCAACATTTGCTGTGTGGTTTGAGAAGTTTCATTTCCAAAAATGTGATATACCATTTGAAAAAAAAAAAAAAAACTGTGACACCTACACAACAAAATGACTGCTGGCATGTAAATAAAACTCACAGCTGAGCGAAACGGGGGCTAAGTTTGACCCTTTGCTTTAAAAAAAGCAGAGATTCGTATTTATTGGTTTCTGGAATAAATATACCAAAATGAAGCAAGATATCAGAAATAAAAAATTGATTATCCAAATAAAACTAATGTTAACTCATTAAAGACTGACTGTGTGCAGTGGTTTGGGTGATAGTCACAGCTTTCCATCAGGCATCTACAATAAATTAAGTCCATTATGTGCCTGTTTCAAAAGGTAATTCTCACCTGCTTTGATAGGGATCATTCAGTTAATATAATATGTGGCTGCAGCCTTTGCTGTTGCTTATGTAGGGCGAGGGGCTCCTTTGTCCTGGCAGGTTTTTAATGACTCATGTCTTAAGAGCAGAGAAGAAAAAAATGGTACACAAAAACTGACACAGGAGCACACATACACTCAGATACATGGGGTAAAGTCCACTGGCATTGTTGAAAAAAAAAGTGTGGTCATCTTTTTCAGGATGCTTTTCCTCCAAAGAATTGGAAAAACTGGAAAAAAAAAAGAGTTAATCCTGGTAATTTGATTCTGAAACTGGGCCAAAGCCCATTAGCAGGCTAAGTAGTATGTACTACCCTCACTTTAGTACCTAGAGTTTTTTTCCTTCCATAAGTGATTAAATAAAGGTGTATTTTAATTTGTACTTTTTTGTATCATTATCTGATTATTGATGAAAAGGAGCAGTATACATAAAAGGTATTGATCTGTACTAGAAATTTGCATTTGTGCCACCATCAAGCTGAGAAGTGCTCCACCTGGGACACACACACACACACACACAGTACAACAAATTGGACATCACTAAACATACTAATGGTATTCCCAGTGCTGCCACTGCTGGGATTAAGCTGCTGGGTTGTCTCTCCTCTACTGTTTAAAAAAATTGCTGCATTTTCAATTTGTCTGATGAAAGTGACTTTGCTTACATGTTCAAGTGCAAAAAAAAAAAAAGAAGATAAACATATATTGCAATTAACGCTGCGCAACGCTATGTACAGTGGGCTGTGCGGATGCCTGTTTGGGCTGCAGGTTAGTGGAGAGTCTCCACCCCCTGTCAATCACACAGCATTGTAAAGAGCAAAGACAGATGGTGAGGTTGACCTACACTCTCTGTCTTTCTGCCTGTCAGGACAGCAATCACAATCACAACCACCAGAAGCACTTCCACTGCAGACTAAGAAAGACAACTGTTTTTTTACAGCCACTTAAAAAAAGGATTGAGGAACAGACAGGAGCAAATGTGACAGGACAAAAAAAGTCCTGCTTTTTAAAGAGTTGAAACAACTGAAGAAAGTGGGAGAAAAACACATAATAACAAAGACGAGTAAACAAGAATTCATCCTTACAATTTGCATTTAAAAAGATGAATTATTTTCCAATTTAGCTATTAGAATAATTATTATAATTTCTGTCAATTATAATCACTTATATTTACGGTTGTGATGGTTAAGCTTTACCAAGCAAAAAAAGCTTGATTAATGCTTAATGAATTAATTTCAAATATCTTGATTGAAATTCATCGTAAACTGAAATCATTCAACCAAAGGAAGAGTTACAATCTCCTTCTATATTTTTAGCAGACCGGGGCTAAAACTTCCTCCCCATGAAATCCTTCCCCCCACACTCCCCCTCCCAGTGATTCTTGATAGCCATCAAACAGCCCAGTGTGAAAAGTCGTGTGTCCTCTGGCCGAACAACCGAGGCTCATGCCACCTCATGTGACCCGCATTTAGCCAGTAGCTGGTAGATGCTGCGCGAGCAGAATGGAGGATTCAGTGGGAGGTAATACTGTGGCCATGATCCATATTAATGTATCCCTCCACAACTTTCACTTATTGAAACACACAGAGCCAGTGTTGTGGATTGGTCTTACTTTTCCTCCCACCAGCTCGTATAAAGAGTTTGTTTGTGAGGCAGACAGAAGGTTATTGTGGACAACAGGCATGCACGTAGGGAAAGGCCAAAAAAAAAAAGGCGGGGATGATAACACAATGGACTTTCAAAGAAACACACTCACTGACAGTACATAAAATAGAGGCCCATGCAGCAGCCACATGCTCCTCAGCTGTGTGTATAGATTGTTTCATGTACCCTAGTCTACAAAGTCAGCTATCGCTCCCTTTGAGCACCCGTTCACCCTTTGACCCTTTCACTCCGACAAATGACCCCCCACCAGCACCACCGTACCCTGTCACTTTGTGCTCTGTTGTGACTTGAGAATGAATTTCAGAGGGCCCAGGGTAGGATGGGTGTTCAGGAGGGAAGTGGTTGTGCTGAGTTCAAAGGTCAGAGGTCAGACAGCTGGTAAACCTCTTTAAGTCCTTTTTTTGTTTTTTACACCACACATTCCTTCACAGCAGGGGCACCTGCAGCTAGCCATCCATCCCTGCCTGACTGAACTCTGAGAAGCATATGATTGAAGTTTATGTAGTTTTGTGTGTGAAAGTCAGACCAGCGCTATAGCATGCATATAAAATATATCATATTTTTTTAAGGCGAGACCGCAGAACACAAAAACAAATTTATTCTGCAGTATTCAAAACAGCTGCACCCCAGTAGCAACAGGGTGGGTGGAGGGTTGCCGGGTTTGTTTGTTTTCATGCCTGCAGTACCCACGCTGATTTTAAGTGGTGGTAGAGTGGGTGGGGGGGCTTTTAAGTCCTGCAACTAATGCATAAACAAGACCCCTTTCTCTCTGTCTCGCTGTCTTTCATTTTCTCTGTGCGTTTGTCATTTCACCACTTTGCACACCCATGCTGCGTATTGTTGCGCTATGTGCCACACTGCATGGAGTTAGGGGGAAAGAGTGACGGAGAGAATAAAATGCTGCTCTCCTGCTATAACTTAAAAGGAATGTAATACACTTACTCTGCTGGAGATACACACACACATTATATGCACATGCAATATGTGCACAGAATGAGAGAGGCTGGTTGATATGGGGGGGGGGGCTGTTTACATACTGAATTACAACATACAGAAGGAAATACACAAATGATAGAGGAGACACACCCCTGTGTCTTTAAACAAAATCAGACGCAGACTGCAGGCGAAAGCACATCCCGAATGGATGAGTTTGACTGATGGATGATGAAGCCACGGGTGGGATACGGGGAGTGTAAAATGTGGGGTTTACTGGAGACAGATGGATGTAGTATCATATTGGCCCCAGACAAAGCTGTGGAGCCAGTGCCAGCGCCAGTGACCCGGAGAACAATGTATACTTGGAGAGGGGGAGACGAAGAGACAGAGAGAGTGAGGGGGGAGTGCGAGCGATGGAGAGACAGGAGAGTCTTGGATGAGCTCAGACTGCAGTGTCAGTGCTTCCTGCAGCAGTTTGGACATTGAGGATTTTAGCTCAAGAGCACTTTGGCAGGGATGGTGGGTATTGTAATTCCTACTGCCCTTAAAGCTCACAGCTCAGGCAGACCTTCCTGTCTCTGGATTAAACCTGAAACCCAATACTGGCAAGAGACAACCAGCAGAATGTTGGCCCACAGCTCAAAACTGAGATGGAAGAAGCCCCGAAACTACACGAGAAATGTTTTCTATTCTAATCCAGTAAAGGATTACAGTGATTTCACATCCATAACCAGACTCAATCCTGGTCTCAGTCTCCAGACAGATTTTCTATTGTTTTGGACTTGTCTGACACTGTTTTGTCTTCTCTAGGTTTTGGCCACTGCTGACGCCCATTATGTTCTGAGGTCTAAACTGAACTCATTCTTTTTTGGCCCATGGTCTCACCAGCCTGCATTGCTCATCTTGTGATCTCCCCTGAGGAGCTATCAGGAAGTAAACACAAAAGTACAGAAGATGCCAATTCACAGCCAGTCTCTAAGAAAAAAAAATGCTCTACAATATTGTTGTGACATTGACAAGCACATCTAGAAGCAATTTTTCTATGGTGTGTTGTTACTATGGCAACATCATCACTGTCCCTATAGCAAAAATCAATCCAAACATACTAAAACACATAGACGCATTATGCTTCCTGAATCTCAAGGGCTGTGGCCCAATCAGAAATCATAGCTCCAAAGCCTAGTTAAGCATTCGTTGATGAAAAATAAAAAGAAGAAGAACATCATGCTAGACTATCATCTGTTCTTTGTTCTACCTGTCGACTGCTGTAAGTATACTTGCGCTTGGATTTTAAGCTGTTCTTTCAAAATCTGTTCAGTCTTTCACAACAAGCCGGTGCTGAAACATAAATAAATATGTTTAAACTTGTTCACTCACTACTATAATCCAGGTCAGGAACACAGAGAAATCAGTTCACGCTAGGGTTATGTGAAAGGTGGAATGAAAACATTCACCCTCTCCTGGTTTCTGCAGCGCATGATAAAAGCCTGGCAATAAAGTGACAACGTGCCTCGGAGGGCTTATCAATGGAGCAAAAGCAAAACATCAGGGAGGCAGAAGTAAACACATAAAGCAGGGGAACACTAAGAAGTTTTAACTACACAATCAACACGGCAATTAATCTTTTAAAAAAAGGGTGATGGAGTGAACAAAAAAATTGGGAAAGAGCATAAAAAGTATGACTTCCAAGCCAGGCTGCCATACCACCAAGCTGCTCATCTTGTTGGCGCCAGAATGAGTGTTGGCATTCTTTCAACCAGGAGGCCCATTTTTCCTTGCTTTATATATATATATATATATATATATATATTTCCTTTTGTTTTGGTTATTCAGCATAAGAGTTGTGTACAACTCGTTCGCTTGCTCGCTTCGCATATTTGGATCACCCTCACTCGCCTTTCTTTATTGGATTGAAAAAGACGGCTGGTTTTTCCAAAGCCTCCAGGCCTTGAAATGCATGCAGGCTGGAATCCAAAGCCCCTAATCACAGCTAAGGGAATAGGCTGACTGGAGAGTCACGATTCGAAGCAAGGGAGGAATGGAGGAGAGGAGAAAGAAGAGGTGAAAATGAATAGAGGGACAGTGGGAGTGAGAAGGAAATGTTTTCAATAGCCATCAATAGTTTTTTTCATTTATTTATTTTTATAGACAGAGGCTAGACGCAAGCCAGCAGTGACACTATAGCTCCTGATTATGCATAAATAGAGCTTGATTGAAAGGCCGGTCTGATGGAATGTGTTATGAAGCTTTGTATACTTTACTCTGAGTGTGTCTTTTCATTGTCTAAGTGCACACACAGGTGTTATGTGTGAACATGATGGTTCAAGTGTGTGTCTTTATGGCTGTGTGTGACTACTATGTCCCTGGGTATGTACAGTATATATATGTGTATGTGTGTGTGTGTTTGTGGCCTGCCACTCCGGTACACCTCAAGCTGTTCAGCTGTCGTCAAGCTCGCTCAGCAAGAAGCAAGCTGCTCCATCTGGTCGACTCGTCCCTCCTCTGTCTTTTTTACCGACTCGGTATGTATGTGTGTAAGTGAGTGTGTTAGCACGGCCTTTACTATCACGTGGAGCAAACGTGAATGCCAACACAAGTGTGTGTGTTTGTGTGCGTGTGTGTACATCCTCGTATGCACACAAGAGGCAGCCTCAAACAGTTAATCAGTATTCTATTGGCCTTTCATCCCTCATTTCAGCCGTGTTTGCTGGCACGATAGCAGGAAAGTCTCTGAGGTAAATTAGAGACAATGACATAAAATGAGAGGACAGAGAGTCAACAAGGTGAACTCACCCAGGCCCGCGGCACACTTGTACGCTATATGTTTAGAGCCGAGGCTCAACCCAACATAATCTGTGTGAGGTACAACTGGTTGATGAAGCCTGTATGGTGCTAAAATATACTAGTGTTGCTTTACAAAGTAGATATGTGACAGACAGAGGGCGGAATTACAAAAAATGTGAGAGATGCAGGGAGAGAGAAATTAAAAATGGAGTCAATCGTGTCAATTGCCATGATGATTATGGTTTTTCCTTTGTATTACACAATTATCACACCCTCTTGGGGGGTGACAAAATGACAAAATACATCATATAATGATGTTTGTGTTGCTAATTTTACTTGCAGGAAGCCAATCAAGACTAGCTTTATAAACTGATGTTTGGAGTTTTGCACAAATGCTTCATTATATAAATGCTCAGTGCCCCAGATATTAAATGTAGGAATCACGTTAGTGTGTGTGTGTTTGTCACTAACAAGATCCCAGGAGGTTGCATCAGTCACCTGGGCATTGCAGCACAGCTCGTAGCCAGGTCAACTCATGAATGAACCCAGAGCAACAGCAGCATTTTCCACCAGAGTGACAGTATGTGTGTGTCTGTGTGTGTGTGAGAGGGACAGGCTTCCATAGAGCTGTAATGCAGCTGGCTGCCATCTCCCTGCACCATGGAAATGTGAACCAGCTGCTCCTTCTTCATCCACTGCAGATGACACAGAGGCTATTGTGCCCACAATAACACACATTAAACACACACTCCACAACTTTTTCTTATTCATTATCTTGGATGATTCTATTACTGACACACAGGGTGAATTAACTATTTGATTTAATGTCTGATAACCGACCATGAAAAGCAATCACAGGTGCAAATGTGAAGAAAGTACAGTGTTGTTCTTCTCATGTCTGTTGTTTTTCTTGTGCCTTAAAGTGTCTTATTAACAAATATTAATTAGTTCAAACTACAGCCAAGCACTGTGTTTATACAGGCTGCAGATTTGGATGTAAACAGCAGCGATTTTTTTCCTGCAAAAGCAACTTGGAACACAACCAATCGTGATATTTTAAATGAATTATATTTTATTCATACTTCAATCAGGCATTGGCGGTAATGTTTGATCAAACAAACATGTTTTGTTTGATGCAGAAATGCAGCAAGTACACCTCAGGCTTATTCTATTTCATGTTTACACTCTTTTTTTCATAAATATTGCCATTCATTCTCCCTTCCTGCTCTGCATGCCCTCCCTTAATTCCTTTGACGATCACTTGTTTTCTTTAGTTTTTTTTTCCAAACTTCCCCCGCTGCTTTCCACCCTCATCTTTCTCTCTCTCTTTCTCATTTTAACATCACTCATCTGCCTGCTTTTTCTTTTTTTCTTCTTTCCTCATGTTTGTTTTACTTCTTTCCCTTGGTCCACCCCCTGTCTGCTTGGATTTCACTCCTCTGTCAGTGGAGGAAAAGAAGAAAATAACAACATAGTGACTGGTCTTCACACAGTATTACTAACTGTGTTAGGGTCAAAAGACACACACACACAGAGCGAGAGAGAGAGAGAGAGAGAGAGAGAGAGCGTTGCATCCTATGAGGTGAGTAAGAACACACACCTACGCAATCAAAACACACCCACACAGACAACAAACAATTTGGATCAGTGCTAAGACCAAACAGCAATTCCTTCAATAAACATGACCAGTGACAGGGAGGCATCCTCCTGCTCATTAAAGAGGAGGAAAGCCTGTTGTTTGGTCTCATGGAGTAATGATGAGGCTGTGAGGTGTGCTTGGATTGGGAAAGGGGGAAGGGGGAGGGAGGGGTGAAGGAGTGTGGAGTGATCAAATGACACTGTGACATTTGAGCCTGAAACAAACGAATCGATCATGATTAAATTATTCATCTGTCTGTTTACCGTGGAAATGGAGGGGTTTGAAGGAAATGGGATGGAGAGAGAGGGAGAGAGAGAGAGAGAGAGAAGCAGGGTGAAAGTAGGAAGCTGACAGGAGTTCCTATACTAATCTAATAATGTTGTAGAGGAGAGATTGCAGAACTAGCTGTTATTTCATGTGGTTCTGATTTAAATAATGAATGTGTAGCAGCCTTTTTCTATTTAATGGTTTTTCTTTTCTGATGTGTAATAATAGGCCTATGCTGTTACAAATCATTAAAAGATATACCTGTGTAGTCCTTTTTCCTTTTTTCTTTTGTAATATAGACCAATTAAACTATACTTTTGGATTGAAATAAAAAACTTTAAAGTGTACTCAGTCTTTCTTAGTTTAGTTTAGTTTTCTCACTCATTGTTATTAATTGTTAAAAAAGAGCAGTGCCTAATTTGAAGTGAATACAGATACAAGACAGGGCTGTCCAAAGATTTGCCTGCCTGTGATTGGCCTGATTAATTGGTTGCCCTCTGCTCTCACTGCAGTTGGCTCTTTGCCATTCCTCAGGGGCCCCCCTAACCTGGGGCACCACAGCCTGACTTGACTTCAGGTTTTAGCTATAATATATATCTGCTAGTTTGTGCAACTTAGAATTCGCTACGCTTACCTGAGTCCCTGTTACTATACTCACAAAGCAGGAAATGGAGAAAGCCACGCAAGATTGCTTGCTTTCTATAGATTTTTATCACTGTACTAAATTGCGTATTACTTTACACTATTGTTTTGCTTCCTTTCTGAAAAGCTATTCCAAAAAAGCCTTCCAAAAACTACTCAATACATTTGACTACAAACCCCCAAAAAGTACCTTGCATAAGCTCACAGCTCTTCCATTTTTCCAGAAATTCAATATGGCTACCGCCCTCTATCCCTCTGAGTCTACTGCATTCCACAGATAGAATAAATGGCCCTGCTTAGGATGACATTTTAATGAGTGTGTGTGGGAGAAGGACTTTAAGAGGGTGACGATAGACGGGCACACGCATGCACAGACTCATGGCTGCACACAAAGGCTAATACACAGCTAATACAAAAGGGCTACTGAGCACAAATGTCAAACTCATACATACACACACACACACACAGACACAATGTGCTATTATTATGCACACAGTCATCAGGGCCACCCATCACGTAAAGGCAGTCCTCAACACTTAGGAAAGGGTCTTTGTTCTCAATGACATGGGTGTGTGCTGCATATCATTTAATAATCAGTGCAAACAAGTATGCATCCAGTATCAGAGATACTGGACTTGATGATACACTCCAGTAGGGATCCACTGAACATAAGGCCATTATCGAGTTGCTTTGATTCCACTTATTTTCTATTCTATTTAGTCAGTGCTTTTTCAAAGGAAGCTTAGTTTTTTCTTATTACTGTACAACCTTAATGTCTAATGTTTAAAATGCCAAGTCAGGACATGGGGTTGCATACTTTACATTATATACTGTATAGATTAATAAATACAGAAAAAATATGAAGAGAGAGATGTGTCGACAAAGCGTTTTTTACAGTGTATCCACAGATATCTCAGTTAATCTCAGCAGTGGCAGATTATATTAACCTTTTAGTGGAACTGTTTGCATATGGAAGGAGGGCGAGCGAGACAGAGAGAGAGAGAGAGAGAGAGAGGGCTAGCACTGCAGTATAGCCGATAGGTTGAATTAATGAGATTGTAGGTATCTGCATGGCTGCACATTTTGACTGGGCTTTGGATGAGAACGGAGAAAGAGAGAGAGAGAAGAGAAGGGGGAGTGGGGAGGTCAGGGCAAGCAATGGAGGTGAAAACACACACACACACACACACACACACACACACACGTTACCGCTGAAAGCCTCTCTTCTTCAGCTACCCAGCTATAACCTTCAATTAACCTTCCTTCTGAAGACAGGAGTGTATGAGGAGTCTGGGTAAGTGTCAGCGTCAGTGCATACGCGCTTAAATATTCTCGCTGACGTTTACGTGTGTGTGTCCACTCACTGGCTCACATGTATCGGTTTTTCCTCAGCTGAAAATCAATTTTACCTTACCCCCCCTTTTCCGATCATCTGAAGCTCATTGAAATTCAGAACACTCAAAGCACACATTTCTTTATTAGTTTAGGAGTTGCTGAGCTTTAGACATCCAACTAACTGGACACACATGGTAATACTAAAACACCAGCAGCATGTCAATTCAAAAGCAGCTTCACATATCCTTTCTCTAAATAAGTGCTAAAACTTGGTCACGCTCTGCATTAAGCAAATTAAGTTTTAATTTTTATTTATAATAGTAATAGCATCATCAACTCATCGCGCCATGCACCAAAATCGTCCATCAAAAGCGCTGATACTGGCACCACCCTTTCCACAGACTGAATGCTGTACTCTGACAGTTGCAGCCAACTAGTTTTAGTCTAATATAAATCCCCTCACAATGAACAGTAAATCAGAATAAAGCAGTGAAGAAAATGTGGTGTAAAAAGAATGCTGACTGAAAGTTTTTTCTGTTATTATCCAAAACAGGTGAGATACAGTGCTTGGTCCTCATTTTGGAGATCCATTCCATATCAGCTTTCGTGATGAATATTATAGGCAGGATGGAGGAAGGAGGTGTTAGATGAAAAGAGGAAAGTGCAAATTAGATTTTTTTTTTGATTAACAAAAGTCTATATTCAGCCTGTTGCTACTCTCCCAGCTTCCTTACCACCCAAGGCTGTAACTAAAAATAGCAAATTCCAGTCTGTTAGTGTGTGTGTGTGTGCGCGCACACTTGGCACAGCTGCTCAGAGGAAGGGTTGAATCGAAGCTGATGAGGGCCATATAAACAGTGAACATCTGTGTGAGGCTATTCATACTGTAAAAATATAGTAGGCTGTAGAGGGTTCGTGTGTGTGTGTGTGTGTGTGTGTTCGTGAATTCAGAGAACCACACCCCCACAACTTTTGGAGCCTCTAACCACGTTTTCCCCATCCCCCCACCACCCCCTCCCTCCATTCTGCATTCCACCACTTGAGGGGCCCTCAATGACTTCCTGACTGCCTCTCTCTTTCTCTCCTTCTCTCTCACACACACACACATGCACGTCAAGCTAGCGTACGCAAATGAGTGTATTTACACAAAAGTACAGTGGGCAACAGGACACGTCGAAGACTCATTGGACCGTAAATGCGCCGTGTGTGTATGAGTGCGTGTTCATGTCTTATGCATGTTAATACACTTGGCGACATTACATTACATGCCCGCTGACATTCAGAGGTGTGAGAGTGTGTGTCTATTCAGATGAAGGGGGATTAACAGGCTGCTGCATGCACTAAGCACTTGTGGTCAAACATCTAGAGGCTACTTAAAATGAAATGTGTACCATGTTTGGAGGATGTGGAGGGTGTGATTGAGAGCCAGGCAAAAAGCCTAAAGGGCTGCACAGAACACACATACACACACTTTTGTATGTTAAAAATGAGAACAGGAGTGCTGTTCATCAATTATTTGTGTTATACAAATACTGAATGAATCTTTTATTTTTCTATCTTAAATAAAACAGACTTAATATCGAAAATAAACATGTATTGATATTGTGCAGCTGTTTGTCTTTTGACAGTATAGGTCAATATTTTGTTATGTTGAACTGTGCTGAGAAAGAGACAGAGCCAGACACAGGCTTAGACTGCATTTGTTTGACATGTTTTAGAATGTTTTTTGACTTGTTTGTGAAATATGCCAGATTTAATTCAACATAAAATTCTCAGTAGAACAGAGAAGCAAATATGATAACTGAAGCACAAATACAATGATAGATTACTATAAGCACTAAACCCAGTATACTCCAATCTTTCTCAGGGTAAAAAATAAAAAACTTTTCACCTGGAATAACTTAAAATGCCAAACTGCAACAAAGATTCATTAATTTCCTTGAATTTCATACAGAAAAGTTCTTAGGACATTTTCACCACGTTTGGACTATTGAGAGTAAAAAGAAGAAAGAAAGCTTTGACAAATGCAAGCTGGAGCTCCAGACTTGAGCTGAGACGTGGATGGTAATGGACTCTGAGTTTCTACTCTTTGATCAGCTTAAAACTGTCCGAGATGTTCTGCGCTCTAACCGCTGCTTGTTAATTTAAGTGCTGGGAAGTTATTGGATCATTTAGGATGGTGAGACAGCCATCAGTGAGCTGAGGAGGGCATGGAGACCAACAGCTAATCTTGCTGATGAAGAAGGACTACAGCAGATTGTGCAGAGAAGATAAATATGTTAATTGCTAACCTAATCACATAGGTGCTAACGTAACCACATTTTGCACAGACACTGGCTCGTAGCTGAACTTTTGTAGTTACCCTGCTGTGATTTTCACACCAATAGCATAAAATGTGCATACTACACAGTTCGCCAATAAAAAGTAAAGCAAACATCAACAGCATGGCAAAAATGCAGACCCGGGTATCAGCCATGATTAACAACTGATTCTGCTGACTAATTGATCACCTGTAGATCCCAATAAAGTTTAGTTGTCTCTGTTAAAATGTTGTTTACCATGGAGGACTGTTTGTAGCTGCACCTGCTGCTGGGGACCTGACTTTCAGATAATCAAATACAGTGTACTTTGCATTGTAAAGATTGCAATCAGTGTTGTCTGTGTACCCTTTGTAACTTCTTCTGACCCAACAATGATGGGACATTGTCCTAACAATGTTGGACTGCAGGCTGTATGTATGTATAATTCACTTTATCACACAGATACATCAATATTTAGATAATCATATTCATACATATTAAGGTTTGCACGAGTATATTGTGTGACGATTTGCGAGTGTGTGTCTGTGTGTCGTACACAGTGGGACATCACACAGCTACACTACACTCATCTCTGATTTCAGAGAGGAAGCCGTCTGCTAGATTCCTCCCACATGCTGCAGAGCTGCTTTTGTACCCTTTAACAAATCAACACAGTAAATCACAGCAACAACTGATATTTTTTTTAGCCGTGTCTTCTCCTGAAAACATCACTGGCTTCTGCAACTTCAACGGAAAACAGAGTTTGGCTGATTGGCAACCAGGCCTTGGGTGTCAATAGGGTGAACATTATTTTGGCGACTGTTATCGAACTGCATTCCGGTTACTATTTTTCTACTTGAGCACCATCCAGGGCAGGAGGCATGGAGAGAGAGAGTGAGTGAGAGAGAGAGAGAGAGAGAGACTAAACGATCGAGCGCTCCGACCAAGGAATGCAGAAGGGAAAATAAAGCAGAGGAGAAGAAAAACAAAGACCGGAGCGGGAAAGACACAGAGGCAGAGAGAAAATCAATACCTTGCCTTGAAGAGAGGCCTACACCAAAGGTGCAATTATGCTAAATGTGTTTTGTTTACGCGGCAACAGGCCACAAGAAATTTCACAACCAGAGGGGCCGGAGCCAAATTAAAACGTTGTGACTCCAGGGTATAATAACTCCAAACAAATTTATTCTGAATTTGCTGTGCCATCTCACATTTTTGTTTTTTTTTTGTTTTTTATGTGGGAGTTTTTTTTCGGCATTTTTATAAGAACACAAGATGACATTAAAGCAACAAAGGCCTCTCTTAAATTAAACTATTTTTCTCTCCAACCCTTTGAGCTTTTATTGGGCCAAAAATTTTACTTTGCTTTACCCTCTCGTCTCGGTCACATGAAATATTCCGTCGTCTTTAGCCTCAGACGGGGACAGAGTAGCAACTGTGCCAGTCCAGGCATGGCAATGTTATCCCATTCCATTGCATCCATACCTGTGCTGTTATTCCCATATGTTTTCATGGTAAGTGTGACTGCATACGCAGCTTTAATATGACATGAACTGGTCTCCCATGGTCAACTTCCTGGCAAGAAGCCAATAAGCATGACACACTTTTCTCCTACCTCCACTAGAGTCCGCATACCTTTGAGAATGTGGTGAACTGTTAATGTCCTGAGTTAACTCTTTGTTTTTGTTTACCGTATTCCGATTTAACTGCTCTCTCCCAGGAGGCGAAGTGTGGAACTGGATAAATGCAAAGTCAGGCTGCTTAAAAAAACAGCCCATATCCTCTGCAAATCCTCTAAGATATATAAAAGAAATGGAGACAGAACCCTTTCACAAAGCTGGAATCGTGCCACTGTCCGTGGGGACTAAGTATAGCTAATGCTGCCAGACTATATGAGTGCTTTACATTGTGTGGGGTTTGTACGCGCCCAAGTTTAGACACCCACAACTCCGAATAGAACAAAAAAATTCAACGGTCCCACATTTCAGTCCGCTCACAGCCATTATCCAGTCTGGACACTGGCTTACAGTCCAAATAAACATCTTTAAGACCTACATCTAAGGCCCACGTGAGCCTCAATGTAACAGCTGGGGTACTCAAACCAAACAACAACATGGTCACATGAAGGGTTACAGTGGCAAAGGGGACGACGCTTTATGAAAGTCACAACATGCCTTTTGAGAAGTTGAAAGGAGCAGGGTGTGAATGTTGCTTTCTTTAATATTCTCTGCTTCAGTACAAGCCGCCACACTCCTCTCACAAGCGAAGCCACAATTGTCACCAGCTGTTCCATCTTCCTCCACGAGTACCCCCCCACCCCCTTCTTCTTCCTTACCATATCACAACAACGTCTCGATGCTAATCCAATCAACTGTCTTCTCAGAGGGACTGACTTGTTCGACAGTGTAAAGTCCCTATTTGTCAAAACCGCGGCCTGCTGTGAAATTCGAGCTGACATGTGAAGGACAAGATAACAGCGTCAGGTGACAGTCACTGCCAGAGAGCTGTTATAGACAGCCAATGCTGGAAGTCATATGAGCAGTGAGGATCTGCAGACTACGTTACCCAGCGTGCCTAACTTGTTGGTAAACACCACAGGCCAAACTGGTAGATAGAGAGCAAGAGAGAGAGAGATGGTGAGGAGGAGCTTGGAGGTGGCACATCAAGTTGATTGAAAGCTTGGATGATATTTGCTGGGAGGCATAAAGAAACCAAGTAAGTTAACATCAAGAGGTGTCATCTGATTTCTTGTGGAGTGCCAGGTGATGAGAAAAGATGAAAGCAAAGGGGAGCATAATTTACCTGGTGTCAACAACACTACAACACAGAAAGTGATATATAAAAAAAACCCCAAATGGTACCGCGCCATGCTGCCATGTTCGCTTCAGTTCAAAAGGAATAAAACAGGCCAGTAATAGCCCAAAGAAAACCTCTAAATCAGGTGCCGGAAAGAAGAAATCAAATCTTGCCTGAACTGCTTATAGCACCTGCTGCCTTTATCAGCTGATGCTATTTCCATCTGTGGCCTTTAGCCCATTTTCACCCATCACAGAGGTCGTCCAAAGACGGTAACTGCAATCGAGGCACAGCAAGCGCAAAGAGGGGAGCTGAGGTAAAAATGGGTGGATGTAATACATTAGGCCGGAAATGAGGGGGAAAGCTTTTTTGCCATTGAGCAGGCTATATGGGAAGATTAGAGCAGTAAGACTTTTCACACCTTTTTTTATCCCTTAATAATGAGGGAGGAGAATGGGGAGGAAAACAGGGGTATGGAGAGGGGAGTGTGTGGAGTGGAGGCAGCTTTTTTTTCGTGTGGGGTATCCGGCCATGTCCTTCCACTGCCTTCTCTTCCATCTCTATTATATGCTGACATGCTAATCTGTGAGTGAGTACACAACTGTCCTGCGGCAAAGTGGGGCATCATTAAAATCCCCCCACCCCAACATCAAACAGTGAAGTTAAAATATTAGGACAAACAGACTCATAATGATCCCTTGTCAATTTTTTCCTTTTCTAATTTGCTTCGCTCTCTTCTCACTTCCAGACTTCCTCTCTTGTTTTCATGCACTCTTCTCTTTCTTTTCCCCTGACAGGACTGGCAGCCTTGGTCTCAGTGGAATCTTTGCCTCCTCCTCCACTTATTCCTTCTACTCCTTGCCTCCATCTCCCTCTCTTTGCTTCCTAGTAAAAAAAAGCACACTCACACACATACACACATCTCTGCATTCCTCCCTTTATCCCTCCCTCCTGTCTCAGTGCCCAGTGTTGCGTGCCCACGCTGCCTGCGCCAACAGGTCAAGTGCACGCAATCGCCTCAGCTAACAACCTGCACCGAGTCAGATCAAGCGAGATCATGGACTCCGGGTAAAAATATCTTGCACATTTTGGCTGCTATTCAAAGCCGAAGTGCAAATTGGCTTCATGGGGGTGGGGGGTGTTGGAGTGAGGGTGGTGGTGTTGGTGGGAGTGGGGATGTGCTTCATTGCTGGTGGGCAAGGATTTGAACTCTTAAGAAAACATCTTAAGCACATCAGATACAAACACCAGTGTCAAAAAAAAAAAAATCAACAAAAGAATTTTAAATTGCGTTGCTTGTAGAAGGGCAAAGTGTCCTCCCTGTTTGTTATTCGAGAGTCAATTACAGTGATGTTTAGCTAGCAGATAAATTGAAGCCACGAGGACAAGAGGCCAAAGTCACCTTTGGAATAAGACATGTGCAGTCGGGTGTGGGAGCTCCGTGGAGCTCTGTGGCTATCGGTGAAAATGAGGGAAGGTGATGGACTGTGAGGGAATCACATGTTAAGACTGCCCATGGAAGCTGACAGATAGCTTGCCCTGAACTTATTCTCTACTTCCTGACACTTACAGATGAATGGCAACCCGTTTTCCTTTGTTCGCCACTTCTGTTTGCCACACACACACACACAGAGGGTTGCAGCTGTGAATTGTACACACACAAACAACTTCACATACACAGATGGTTGCCATTACAAATTATGTGATGATCACAAACTAACACAGACACACAAAGGCAGTTGAGTATACACGATATGTATGAGCATGCACATACACACAAACACACACACACACACACCGCTACTGTGGTTAGTGGAGAGGACACTTTCATCTGTTTACAAGCTTGCATGCCAGTGCTGGCTTCAGCGATTAAAGTAGAGGTTTCAATTACAGTCATGGTAGAAAAAAAAAACAGAGGTGGTCAAGCAGACTAAAATCCACTAAAGCCTCAGCCTCTGCATAAACACAACTTCACTTATTTTATAAAAGCAAAGGCTGATTTTCAATGATATGCCAGCAATTTCATTCCATGGATTCATTTTTTATTCACCGACATCAAATTCATTAGCACACAGGAAGTTGTAATTGGGGCATATTTGGTTTTATAGACTTGGAATGTGAATTTTGTTGGGTTACTTTCATTTTTTTTAGCAAATTTTAACTAGTAATAAGTCTTACTAACCACATTCAAATCCCCCTTTTTAACTTTAAACCGCAGGGGTCAAACCTAAATAACCATGACTCCACACGTGGCTCTCTGGATTCCATCTCGTTAACAAAAGCAAAGCCTCAGACCACCACTGAGCAACTGCAGGCTTCTCTCGATATGCACGCATAAACTATGTTAGCCCCCACAAGCTGTCAAGAGGCACAAAAAAAAAACACACACCCACGCACACATGCACACAGACGGAGTCATCTTAGGTTACAGATACCTTCTGACAAAGTCTCCCCAGACCCGTTTTATGTGCTGTAAATTCTACACAAAAGAGAGGAGGGGGGGAGGAAATCAGAACATTTCTGTGTGAAATTCCCACTTTGAAGTGAGTGACGCAGTTGAAGTGAAGGAAAATAGCTGACTTCAAAGACCAGGCCCAGGTTCCTTAAGGTTCCTCCTGGCTTCTTTCTATAAACATACTATATTCAACTCCAATCTGCCTGGAAGGCTTAAGGTTGGCTGTCAGTGTGCAAAAGGCAATTTAGCACCAGCCCACTTTAAAATTCCATCCAAATAGGTTAAAGCCATTGCTTGTTGCGTACAGAAAAATGTTCTACCTTTCACATCAGCATGTTTTCCCTTTCAATAATACACACATTACATTTCCATTAATATTGTGGAAACACATACTGTGGCAGCCTGCCCAAGTACAATGACAACTATCAAAGTACATTTGCATCCATTAAGGATTTATTTGAACATGATGGATGGCTAATCAGTATTGGTAAATAATACGTACTCTATCTTGTTTGCTCAACACACTGAGTGTTTGCGTGAATGAATGTGAGAAACATGGTGACAGCTAGGTGTCTCGTGGGTCCAACACAAACCCAGCATCAACTCAGCTTGTCTGCTGCCTTAAAGTTTTTCACCTATAAGCCCCACTTTGGATTAAAATATCCCAGAAAGATGAAACATAACAAACTGCCTTTGACTGAACATAAATACGACACACCAGCTCATGCCTCATCTCTTCACTTCTTTTTAATATTCAGATCTCATATGACACAAACAGAGGCAAAGGCCACACATCCATCATGTTCAAAGAGCCCCTTCTTTCTTCCTCTCTCTGCCTACACTGAAGCTAGACTGCCCTTCGTAACACATGCTGCTCCCATGCACTGCTCCCCAAAGGTGTCAGCCAAACAAGATCCCCTCTGTGATTTACAATGGAGGGGCCCACTTCATTATTAACCGGCTAGGCTCACAGCCTGGAGGCCAGACCATTACCTCTACATGGGGGTATAGCTGCCATGTGCAGCTGTTGGTCACTCCATGAGGTAGAACAACACGTTGTAAAAAAGTGATAGATAAGTCATGTATGTCCAGACTCCAGGCAGACTCCTTGTGCAACATAAGCCTTGTTAAATTCTGGCTTGACGGTTAACCAAATCCTCAGAGACTGTAAACAGAAAACTGATCATTACATGTGGTCATTTGCAAGAACTGAAAATAATACAGTATGAAATCAGACATTTGTTGGACACTTTCATGCCCAGCATGCTACAGAGAGAACAAATCCATTAATCTACATACATCCAGACAACAACAACATCCTGTACCACACACTGTTAGACCGCAATCAGTGACACACAAGGTTGTCCAGATGAGGTAAATAAAACTGAGTTAGAAAGCCAGATGAATGATCCTGTTGGCTGAAGCAGTGGTTCTAAGCCTGGCCAGATAGGCACATCTCCTCTGGCATCAAATCCTCTCTGAGCCCTGGCACGGGCCTCAGCCACAGCAGTTGGCAAGTAGGGGCGACGGCCATCTTAGTGATTGGAAAATTGGGAGCACCCCTGTGTGCCTAAAAGACAGTTTGGCTGTAGTTTAAAAAAGCCAATAAACCCCAATCTGCTCCTTCCTATTTTAGCCCTTATGGTATATCCCTGGAGGGCATTGGTTCAAATTCATTAGTGCTCCTTTATCTGCATGAAAATGGAAGACCCTCTGCTCTCCATCTACCTCCTGTTTCTAAGCTGCTGTCTCCATTTCCCTCCTGCCTGCTGTAGCTGTGGTCCCCTCTCTCTTTCTTACACACACACACACACTTTTTGTGCTTTTCATTGTTTCTGCCTCTCCCTCGTTTTCCACTACACTAACCCAAGGGCAAATATGGTGGGGCTGTGAAGAGCAACCCCCCATTTTTTATGCCAAACCTGCTTTTGTCTCTCCTTTCATGTTTTTAGCCCTACCTCCACCCTGTGGAGACTACAGATTGGGGTAAAATGACAAATGTCATAGGGGCTGCCTTGAGGGGTGGGGATTGGGCTTGGATTTATCTCCCAGTAGATCCCACCCACCCCTTTGGCTACAAGACAGGGAGCAGTCCTTGCCAGGCTTCATGTCTCCAGCTTTATGCTCAAATTTCAGTTCAGGAGCACATCACACTTTATCCCAATTTACTAAAAAAAGACACATTTAACTGTGCCACCATCTGCTTTTGCCATGTTAGATTTTATGTAGCTTTTTTGACACTGCTCCTGGTGTCTTTATTAAGCTATTTACGATGTTGTCCCATCACTGTAATGCATTTCTCTTTCTCTAGTTCCCACTTGGTGGCATCAGGCTGCAAGCTTAATCAGAGCTCCCTGGCTCCCTGCTTCATTCTGTCTCAACACTATCTACCCATATTAGTGGCAAACAGACAGAATCTGAAAACAGCCTTATTTATTTCCCTTAAAAAAATCCACCTACTTTCCTCCTACTCTGCTTGCCTAATTCCCACTTCCACAGGATAAATGAACAGGTGTCTGCTTGTTTTACACTTTAAACTGGATAGATTTAAACAACACTCTTGCATGTAGCGGTTGTGCATCTCCTCAAAGTGTTGTTTTGCTTTCCGTTGCTCATGACATGCTAGTTGGATAGACTGAACTCCACTGACTAAGCTCAGCTAAGTTAACGCAGAGTGGTGTGGGTCTCCTCTCTGCTCTGAGTGCAGCTGAGACTGACTGTACTGTCAGAGCTTTGGAGCGGGGGAGGAGCTCACGGTCGCACCCACTGCTCATGGAGGAACGATAGGCTATGTGCTTTCATGTCAGTCTCCAAAAGTTACCAACGAAAGTCGCTAGATTTGTCACTAGTCGCTTTTGGACAAAAGAGATTTGGAAAGTCACCAGATTTAGTATCAGAGTTGCCAAGTTGGCAACACTCGTCTTTGTGCCAGTGGGAAACAAAATGCCTCCCTGCACATGTCCTGAACCGAACAAAACCCACCCCCCAAACCATGACACGTGTACCGAATGGTTCAGTTTTTTTGTGTTTTTTTTTAAAACATCCCCATGCCTAATGCTTACTACTCAATCTATAAAGCCTGTACCATAAATCAAATCCTGTCAAATCAGCGGTCCTATTGCCCTTATAATTGTACAAGTGTCAACTTCCATTTCATTAATCAGCTAGTCTCTGCCTTCAAATATTTACTAAAAACACAAGACATCAAGTGGTTTGGTGTTCAAACAGTCCTCCCTTTAGTACAAAAACCAGTTCGAGAAAAGAAAAAAAACATCTATCTTTATTCTGCCATGGATTTGATCCATACACAAAAGGGTGACAGCAGTGATGGTGGGGTAGCCCCCACCCTCTGATGGTGCTAATCTCTCCAACCGTGGCTGGGATCTCTGATTGCAGTGTTGTCATTCTACCCCCTCCCAACCTCAATCACTTTTTAATCAGGATTATCTTCTCTGACACACAGACTCAAGAGTTAATTAGGGGTCCAGCCACTGCAGGTGCAAGAGTACTATTGCTGGGATTATCTTATAAATTTTCTGCCACCTGTCCTAAATTATCTTCAAATCTGAATCTTTAGAACTAAACAGTGCACGCCAGGAAAATGTATGTATGTACATTGACTGGTGAGGGTGTCTAGACAGAGGGCAGAGTTCATCAAATGAGGAATCGGGATTCCTTAGAGTCAATATGTGTGTATGCAAGGATCTGTGTGACAAATGCCCAGAAACACAAAGCCACATAGTGCAAAGCTGTGTATTAACTCCCTACCAGAACACAAATGTCAGAGAAACAACTAAATTTGCAACTCCTCAAAAAGGAAAATGCCAGGTTGCCCACTCTGTTTTCTGTCAGCTCGAATACAGTGGAGAGCGCCTGTCTCCATTTACATACAAATGTCACCTTCTATCTTCCCAGGGGCTGGGGGAAGGTTTTACTCTCTCCGCCATGATGCACTTGACAAACCTTTCTTCCCCATCTCTGAGACAAGCTTGTGTTGCACAGTGAGAAAGTGAGAGGAAACTCAATGCATTTTGCCTCTGGTGCCTTCTCTGTCTTCTTTCTGTTTTACGTGCCAGTGGTACGCTATAATTTGTGTATCCAGACTGGAGTACGAAGGCTTTGTTTCCATTTCACTGAAAGATGAGGCAGCATGCAGTTTGAAATGCACCCTGGATGCTGAGGTTGTAATTACTGAAGCTTTATTATTGGGCTCTTCGAATGGGTGAGGTTTTGTAGTGGTCGGAGAATTATTAATTCAAAATGAATGATTTCAAGTGAGCCAGACTGTAAACAGATTGGATAAAATGAGAAGATCATCTTCTGGTAAAGGGGAGGAACGGCATCATCAGCATAGCAATCATTACCAGGTAAGGAGGCCCTCACACAGGCAGTACTACTTATATTCCAGGACATACACGGGCAGCCATTTTCTGTGGTTAAGTGGCCCACATAGTGAATTTGCGCCATTTCTCATAAACCAGGACATGTATTCCCTGATGCATAGGGATGAACAATCAGCCTGACAGGCAGGTAGTTACTCCTTCTTAACCCTGGCTAGCTCTGAGTGATGCAACAGTGCAGCAGGCCTCCTCCCTTTCCTCCTCCTCCTTCTGCTGCTGCTTCTGTCTCTCCAGTGTCTCCTTGCTCTACCTTTTAGCACTGTAGCTCTGCTCATCTTTCGCCTTTTCCTCAGCCTCCTAATTTTTCCACACTCTCCCTCCTCATTATTCTCCTTCCTCTCCCTGCTGTACTATTCACAGCGCCCATCTCTTTCCCCCCTCTCTCTCTATCTCTCTTGCTTTCCCAGAGGCCCCCATGTTTCCTTGCTTGCATTACACACAATTACTTCCATCCATCACTTATCTGCCTACTCCTCTTTAGCAGCCCCACTTCCCTTTCTCTATTCTATGACAACAACCCCCCACTACCCTGATTACACATGTTTCTGCGCGACCTCACCATCTCTCCTCCCTCCACCCCTCAGGGAAGTTGAGTATACCTACTCGCTCACTTGCCCCTCCTCCTACTCCATTTTCTACCCTCAAAGCTGCCCCCCACTTCCCCTCCCCCAGTAGCGTACCCCCCCCGCAACAGATGTCCCTAAAGTTTGGGTAAGCATGTGTGCATGTGTGGAGATGGCAAGGAACAAAAGGACACGGTGGTGGTGGTGAGGGGGGGAGGGGAGGGGCACAGATGGGTGGGTGGGTGGTGGGGGTCATCTGAATGGTCCCCAGCCATCTAGCCCTGAGCTTTCTGAGCACAGTGAGCACCATCGGATTAACAGCTTTTAGTGCACACAAACACACACCTCTCATAGAATTCATGTCTCATTAAAGGTCAGAAAATGCTCTACTAATAAAAAAATATTACGTTCCTCTCATTTTATTTGCATTGTGCAATGTGCAGCTTTTTTAAACTTTAAATCCGTTTGTCTTCATTCAGGGGAATGCTGGAAAAACATTGGCCAGCAAAAGTTGCATTACATTTTCATATATAAATGCATTTAGCACATTGAATAAGCTGCCAAACATACAGTATACCAACAATCAATCATCAAACTGCAGACCAATCACAGACACAAAGGCTTAAAGATTAAAGTGTTTTTTCCAAGCTTTGTCCAATAAAGCAGCCTCTAAATTATAGGTGTGAATAAAATCCACATTAACACACTAAACCCTTTAAAGGGTTTAGTAGTGTTTAAAGGGTTGCTCGGGGAAACTTGGAGGACTGCTGACACACAAAGTAACTGTCAACAAGACAAGAAAAGTAACCTTCATTACCAATCTGCTGTTTTGCACTTAGTCTTGGCAGAAGGTTCAAATGTTTCTCACCTCAAAAGGATCTAAAAGACTCAAACAATAGTGTATAGGCAAACATTTTGGGAACTGCGTTACAAATATACTTCATACAGATGGCTCAACAGTCTGCTGTCTAACGGCCTGTGAGAGCATGGTTTAAATGCAACCTGTTTGAACTCTCCAGGCACAAGAATAGGATCCTCAACCCCCCTCCTAGTTCCCCCACCCATGTGTGTGTGTAAAACCTCACCAGGGTCAAACTGCCAGGGCACAGGGCAGCCATTCCTGCCAAACCTAGTTTGCAAAGAGTAGAAGGAGGCAGACACCCCAAGGGGAACCTCTGTGCATCAATCTCAGAGAAGCCAGCCAGCTGGTAATCACATATAGGAACAGCCCAACAGCAAGCATCAGGAGACGCCCAGAGGGCACGCAGACAGACAGACAGACGCAACCAGACACACCCACTTGATGCCTGTCCCAGACCGGGTGTTAATTACTTCTCACCATGAAACACCAGTTCACATTAGTGCCATAACCATAAAAAGGATGGGATCAGGGCCAGAGGGAAAGGAGAGTGAATTGGTGTTTGTGTCTGGAGCCGTTTTTCTCACTCCGGGTTTTAACAAACAGCACTATGTTTGTTCAAGTGTGTTATATCTGGAGGGGAGGCAGCCGGAAGTGAATGAGGGAGTAGCAGGCATCAACAGAAGGTCTGCTCCTGCTTGTTGTCAAAAGCAGATTACTGTCACTTCATCAGAAGGAGCTGAAGCGAATCATTTCTGTAAAAACCTGGAGCTACCATTGGAACGGGGCAGGAGGCTGGGGAGGTGACAGTGTGTTGATGCATTCCCAGAAAGCTTCACCAGATAGTCTGGCAGGGATTAGTATGTTTATGTGTATGAGGGGCTACCCCTGCCCAAAATACACAGCTGAACTAGATACAGCTCTTTTTTATCCTGCATATCACTGGCAAAGAAAGTATGAGAAGTATTAAATGCAGGTGTAAATTTACTAAAGACCTAGCATGGATCTGCACCAAAAAAGGATAGCAAAGCAATATCCATACAGACCATTAAAAAAAGAGCAAGCACACACCAGAGGGTCCTGACAGGCAGCCAAGATACAAGGAGGACTTAGCCTCAGCCAGAGACGGATCAATCCTGCTGAGTTCACATACCTTATCACAGCTTCGTCTTAGCTGACACCTGCCTCCAAACCCAACCAAATCTGCTTAAAACCCATGCTGTCTTGTTTGGGAAGACCAAAGTTAAGACTTCAGGGGAGTTGGGGTACAGATGTGACTTTTGAGTGCTGCTAGGAGAGCCACGGTCAATTCTCCTCTCCACAAAGACAACCACCACAGGACTCAACCAATCCACTGCCAGCCACAAGTCTCGTGTTCCTCCATTTATGGCCAGGATGAAAATGTAGGTCTATAGAGTGAAAATGACAACTGCATCCAGAAGGTCAACATTGGTGTTTGTATTTTTTTTTGTTTCTGCAAGGAAACATGGCAGGGCAGTCTATACTTATCATAGGTGTTCTGACTGGGTTTGTTTTTTTAAAAGAGAAAATGTACCAACTAGGGAGCAGCTGGAAAGCTACTGAAACGAGCAACAAGCATCATTAAAAAATGAATCAAAAGATGGAAAAGAGAACCAAAAACGGGCCGAGAATGTTACCTACAAATCTCTATGAACATTGCAACACACATCATGTTTTTCTGGGACCTAACAGTATATACTACTATTTCTGAGACACAGTGACAATTGACTTCTTACTGTAGATGCTTCCATTTTCAATCAAATCATGTAATCTGCGAGAGTGTCACATTAGAAAGCTTCACATGTTACTTTCATCGAGTGTATCCCCCGCTAGTATATATGAGGGAGGGGAGGGAAAAAAACGAAAGAAAGAAAGAAATATGAATGACAAGGGATGGCTAATCCACAAATCAAAGAGGAGAGGAGGGGACGTTTTACCAAACACACTGCCTCCTGTTTTCACAGCCAGTCTAATTGCACCTCGTGTCGCTGGAAGAGCACTGATTTAGCACTCGGAGCAAATTAAAATGAATAAACACAATTAGCTGGGAGTGTAACAGCGTGTCTGCATAGCGCACATTTCTCTCTTTCTCTCTACCTCGACAGTCACTTCAGAGCAGCTGTTATTAACTGTGTTGTTGCGTCAAGTGCAATGTGACTAATTGCAAAGCACTTGATGCCACCAAAATGTTGCTAATTTGGATGTGAATAAAATGAACAGGAGGGCAGAGTGGGGGGAAAAAGCCTTGAAGCCTTGTCCTAAAAGCCTTGAATGAAGGCTAGATCATGGAAATAGATGCACCATAAAAAAATCCCTGTAACTACAGCAAATAGCAGACACACAATCATACAATCTTTAGCTTAGATCAGGTGCAGTTCTTCAAATGGCCACTTGATGGTGGCTCCTAAAGCGAGTAATTTCCCATAGACCCTCATGATCAAATGTTGGCAGCAGAAATACACCGGTTTGGAAAAAACATTGAGTTAATGATGGTTTTATTCAACTTTTTACACCATCTATGTTTTAGCTGGTTACAGCATCTTGAATATTAGCCTTTCAAAGCATCAAGTGCTTTGCTTGGGCTACAAAACTCTATTTCCACAAGAGAGTCTAAGTTACGTGCATATCAAAAAGTCAAAAATGTATGCAATGTTAAGAAAATATTCAGAAAAATTACTTTTGAAAATTCCTTTTACACCTGAAGAAAAACTACATGAATAGCTTGCAGTCCGTGTGTGAGGCCTGTGGCTATCTTGAATCTCCCTTTCCTCTCCACTTTGATCCTGTCAAAGAAATGGGAGAAAAATACACCCTACTGTTGAGGTAGGGGAAATAAAAGAAAACAGCTCAGAAGGAAATAATTGCAAAGGAAATGAATTTCAAAACCCTGAGGAGGACACTTCTCCAAGACCTCCATACTTGGGGAGAGGGGGGGAGGGGGTGAAGCATCATATCCGGGGCACAATTCAATTAGCTTTTCTTCCAAGTGTAGGGAAAGAAGCTCCGGGGAGAAATCAAAAGTTTAGTCCAATAAAAAAAAAAAAAAAAAAGTTTTCAAGGATGTAATGTTCTCACTGCCACCACCCTCCCTCCCTCCCTCTTCCACCATGCATTACTACAAGTGCGCCGCTCACAAAATGCATCGATTTGTGATTTCTACGGAGGAAAAAAAAAAAAAAATAAGCTCAATGAAATAAAGCAGCACCCCGATGACGCCAGGCGGACACACACATGTTGGTTACGTCTGGCGTGAGCTGTGCCCAGCAGCTCATCCTTGGCATTTTCATTGCCTTTTGTCTTTCTTGCCCACTTATTTGACAGCGATCAGGGGTGATAAATTGTTCAATTAAAGCCACATTAAGAATCCACACTTGACGGCCGGCCTCTCCGTTTACGTGTTTGTGTAATTACTCTGAAGGACAAGACTTCTTCTTGCTACTGACAATCGACATGTGACTCTCATCATGTGACAAATGGGTTTATTTATGCAAGGTAGCGCCTTATTGAATACTGGAATGCAAGACTGATGAGCTGGACTGACAAAAGAAGGGAACACCTGAGTTTTTATTACAAAAGAACACCAAGGATATCAGATCAGTAACAGATGTGCTGAAGAAAAGCATCACATAGTGATGAGCATGCAGCACATGTCACTGTGACACTGTGAATTGCTGAATTCCTTTCCTAATGGAACAAGTCTTGCCTCTGCCAGTTCTAACTGCTGCTTTTCTGAGACTGACCCTGACCTTTGACCCCTACAACTTTGAAGTTATTTGCTTAAATAAAGAATAAAAACAATGTTTGAGCCTCTCTGTTAAGCAATGCTCTCCACTTAATGAAACGCTTCTTACTAATCTTTTTTTTTTTTGGCTTTCAGTTGCTGCTGGGATAGAAGGATGAAGGGGAGGGAAGGGACACTGCCTGAGGAAGGTTTAGCCTTAAATGTTCAGATAAAATTAAGATCCATTGCAATTCAAATTGGACTCACTTGACTTACTGAAGACTGCTTTAACCAAAAATAAAAATGGCAAAAAATAATGAAACATAAGAAACAAAGCCTGGAGGTGTTTGTGTGTAAACTTTCCAACACAACCAGACAAAAGTTACTGATCAAGGCAAAAGATTAGTCTCAGGTTAAGATTTTTTTTTTTTTTTTTTTTTTACAAAAGGACTTTGTACAATAACAAAAGGGAATAAAACTTTCATTTCATAACAAAGGAGCTCATATAAACTCCACAAAAAGGTCACAATTCTATAGAGACCTACAACAACTGCAACAGCCATGTTGTGTACAGTGAAGCATGGGAGCTCCAGGGTTTATTTATGGAAATCCTGCAGTGATTTATTGACAGTCTTCTCCTCTTTTTATTAGGGATATTAAATGCAATATAAAAAGAAAACACACTGAAGTGCATTGTGTAGATTATGCACAAGTAACAAGTAACTGCTTTTTAATTCAAACAAAATTAGTGCCCTTTGGCTAAAATATCAGCAAATGAGAGGTTTGATTTCTCGGTTTGAATACATGCATTGAGTTGCAGACAATGTCAGCCACAGTCTAAGAGTCTGAGACATTTAAATGAACACAATAACCAACTCATTGAACACGAAATTTGTGCAAATGTGCATAAAACAGCATTTTAAGTGACGTTTTCGTGTCATCTAAACTAAGACGAAGCTGTAAAAGTGCAGATAAGAAGTAGAAAAGTTGCATTCACTTACTTTAGCGGCGTGGGAAAAGTATTTTTGAGGCTACCCCCCTAAGTTGGTTTACGGGGGAACAGTTTTTAAATCCTTATTCTGTGCGTGCGGGAGGTCAATTCCTTCATATGAAAACACTTATGTTGCATCCCCAAGAAAAAAACTGCTGTATTCCACTTTTTCCGAGCAGCAAGAGCGTCACTTGTTAACGCAGGGAGCGAGTATAAAATACTTCTATTATTCACCGTGCGCTTGTATTCCTCTCCCTCCTGAGATCAGACGCTCCAAAAACCAGAATCTCCTCCTCGGTGAAAGAAAAATAAAATATCCTATAATAATCCGTGCGCGACACCGCCGCGCGCGGATCTCCAAACGTGTATCTCTTTATTGGTGTCTCTCGTTATCTCCGCGTCCCAGGTTTGGATTCCTTTCTTCCTAAATCCACCTCATACGGGCTTGGGGGTGGGGAGACAGGAGTCAAATACCCCCCTCTTTCTCCCTCCCCTCTAAAAGCAGGAGGAGAAAAAAATACGGAGCCCTGTGCTGCGTTCAATGCCGCCTCATAAACTTCGTCTCCTGACTTCTCTTCAGTCGTAAATCCTTTTACCAGTATATATCACTTGGTGCGTTCAAGCACATTTGGTAGGAAATCATAACACAATTGGGGCCTGTAACAAAACGAGTTACTGCGCGCTGATCTCTGATTTTATAAATCTGCGCTTGCTGCTGTGGCAGGATGAAGAGGAAGCAAATATACAGAGCAGCGGTGCAATCACACGGAGCGCTTGTGGAGGCTGAGAGAGAAGTTGTGAATAACATAATTGCAGGGATATTCTACAGAGCATCAGAGTGTGAGACGCAGGGAAAAAAAGCGGTGCAAGTGAAGTAGCACTCAGTTCTGCATAGAATGTCTCTACATGATAAAATAGGCTATTCTTGTAGTTTTCCTTATGTATCATAGAATAATGAATATTTATTTCTTTTTTCTTTTTAGGGGCCGCATGACACATGACAAAATGAGTTTTATAGAAGAACATATTCAAACTACACTGTTGTTGTATATTTTCTCAATTGTGTTAAATAAAACTTTTCATTCATCATTTTAGTTTTTTTAGTTTTGTACCTTGTGTATAAAGATGTATAAATGCTATAAATGTTGTATATAGGAATGAGGCTGAACCATGTTTCAGCCAATCCCATTGGCTTTTAGGTAAAAACTGCAACTCTCATTGGCTGGTTCTATTTGAATACTGACAGCTGTTGTCCACTATGTCCAGCAGGGAGGCTACACACACACACACACACACACTGGTGGCACATCAATCAACTGAACTGCAGTCAGCCTTGCTGTCACTACATCTCTGACTGAGGCTGGTAACTTTATTCTATTTCAAAATGTGCTCTGATTCAGAAGGTAGTAAAAGTAAAGGCTGATTGTAGGATTCCCAATGTGGTCTCAGATTAGAAAGAAATAACTTGTCCAATTGCCCTGCTGCAAGCATTCAGCTGAAAAAAAAAAACATTTTTGTGGCTGCTGCACTCAAAGCTGTTCCCTGCATCATTAAGGACCGAGGTGTTTGATGGGAGGAAATGTGATTGAGTTGAGCAATCTGTGGAAGGGGCTGCATTTCTTTTTGGTAGTACAGTGCATCAAATGAAAGGCCCCTCCTGCCCAAATGGAGGGAGAGCAGCAATAAAATAATTTTGTGTGAACTTTTCAAAGTATGCAGGCAGTAATGGATGGGAACAAGCCCTTTTTAAAAAGATCCATCTTTTGCTGTGTGCTGGCAGAAAGCCACCCTGAGCCACAAGCAATCCTCCACTGCCCCCTTTCTGTTCTTTGTTTAAAACCCAGTGTGGCTTGTAGCACACCATAAAGAGGTTTAAGAGGGTGTGTGAGTGTCTGTGCGTGTGTGGGAGGATGAGGGTCTAATCAATTCACTGGTGAGTAAAAAAAAAAAAAAAAACACAAAAAAAACCATGTGTTTATGCTACGCAGATTTCTCCCTTGGCCTCTTACTCACACTACAGCCCCTTATTTAATCAAGGCGGTAAATCTCAGCAGCGACCCAGAGCTCTCACCACCATTCCCCTGGTGGCGTGAGCCTTAACATGGTAAATTTCACTCGGGTAGGGAAATGCGCTCAGTGGCCGAGGCTAGTGCTTTGGAAGGATAAAAAGAGCACTTACTGCCTGACATGTGCAATCCATAACAGAATAATGAGACTCCTCCACTCTAGGAGCTCTCTCTTTTCCCCCTTTGCTCTCCCTTTCCACATTTTTTGTTTTCCTTGTGAGTGTTCATGTAAATTCAGAAAGCGGAAGATGTGACAAGTGTTAGGGGCAGAGCGGTTAATCGTTTGTTACCGAATCACATAAGAGCATGTACTTTTTTGCGAAGATTCTCCACAGAACCGCTGAACCTTGTAGAAACTATTGGCCTCCTTCTGTCAGAGTGTTATGCTTCCAAGTCAAGCCGATCCTTTTCACGTATCAGTGTTGTCAATATGGGAGAAAACAAAGCATTTCAAAGAGAAAGAATGATGCGTGTGAAATTACATTTATTGTTATTGTGACCAAACCATGCCCAAACTGGCATGGTTTTTATAAGACTAAATTTACTAGGATGTATGATAAGAACTAAGAAATTAGCATCACTGTCAGCAGCAACAAGTGCAGAAAAAGAGTGTGTAGTGTATTTGGGGTGAGTCCATGAGACTGAGGAGTAGTTCATGGGTCTGAAGTCAGATCACATTCTGCCCTCATTTGAATCTCAACACACACCTGTAACATTTGCAAACTACAAATCCATCTACAGACAGACAGACAGATGGATGCTCCAGCCACCAAACCTGGTCTACAGTAAGGCCTTCTGTTGGACCAGAAGGGACACCACAACAGAAGATACATAGCGAAATGGAAGAGAAGAAGAGATGTGAGATATGAGTATGTACTTATAAGAGATCATATGCAACAATTGGTTCACAGCTAAATTAAACTTTGCAAGGTGTTGCAGGACCCTGATGGCTACTTCTTGTACTCAATAACTAAATAACTGGCCATTTGAAGTCTACCAGGCATCCATTTACAAACTCATCAGGACATCCAGAGTGATCAGAGGGCCAATGAAAACAGTTGAATGCTATTTTTATGCATTTAATTCTTCTGTGCACCCCTCCTGTTTATAAGTCCATGTGTGAACACTAAAAAAAGAACATTGCTTCCTTCCCTATTGTCTCCCTGCTCCCTTTCGTTCATCTATGTCACCCCTTAGGGGCTGAGACACAATCACCTCCGATAGCAGCGGGCCATCGCTCACCCTGTCCCTTGAGGCGACAGCCCACTTACTGCCAGCTTGGGCTCAAATGGAGGACATTTCATCACCCGACCGAAAACACAATTAAAAACACGTGTGCACCGCAGTCATCCCTCGAGAGCCACCCCCTCGCCATAAGTTTAGTTCTACTCTGAGTCTGCCTCCTGCACCCTCGCAGATATTTACTTTCCCTGTGACTGAGTGTTTGACAGCTAGGCTGGAAAGTGCTCTGCGTTATAGTGCGTGGAAGAAACAGAGGAAGAGGAGCGGCGCTCAATGTTTAACTCTCACTCGCTGTCTGGTAGCTTCAACAGTTCGCTGATAAGTGACTGTGCTCTGGGCTAGAATCTTTTTCCTCCTCTCTGGAAGCCAAAATGGAGGACAGTGTGCTAGGGCTTGTGGTGATGGGTGGTTTACTTAACACACATACTGTACACACACAAACACACACACAGGAAGCAGGAACAGAGGCAGACTGACGGCTATTAGAGTGCAGCGATGCTCACTCTTATCTCCCACCACGATAGAGATCTACAAAGAGCTTGAGAGAGATTATGAATTCATTACCTTGATACACAAGTGAGCACTGCAATAGGCAGGAGTTTGAGAGTGGAGATAGGGGCTTGCACAGGGAGGAGCAGGGACGGGAATGCTTTGAATTACATGCATCTGATAGAGGATAAATCATCTGAATGGTCTCTTTATTTTTAGCAGATTTTAAGCTCTTCAGACACCATATCAAATGCTTTTGCACACACTGTATTTAGTGGGGCCTCCTTTCAGGTCCTACCCTCTTAACAACACACCACACTTCATCTGCCATTTTTTAAGAAAACAACACAATCCATTGCAGCTTTATGCTAACATTACAAGAAGTGTGTGGGTGCTGTTGAGCAGCATTTTCTACAGATTGTGTCTTCTACCAATCCAGTCTGTGTTATGTATCCTCCCACAGTGATATGCAAAGTATTTTGGGTGCAGATGCAGTGCCTTGCTTTTCATCTTTCTTCCAATATGATCTTGCCAGAGCTATGTTATTTTTTTGGACAGCTAATAGATGCTAATTGTTCAGTTCAGATTAAGACTGATTGTAACCGGAGATTGTCCCTCAATGGCAGCCACCACATCTATATGGGGTGTTTGCTGCTATTCCTTGGATGGGTGGAATCAAAATGATAGATGTTTAAAGCACATTGTGAAGCCAAAGCTAAACCCCTTACATTGATGTTGTTGTAACCCCATGACCTTCATATATTTGGGCTATAGCTCTATAGGACACCATTAAGTCTTGCAAGCACCACGTTAATTAAGACGCTACGATTTTTCACTAGTAATTCTCTGTACTTGCTGTGCAGTAGTAGATCAAACACGGCTAGTAGCTGTCTATTCAGTCTACTACTAACCAGTGTTGAGGTGCATTACTGCCACCCACTGAGAAACAATATCATATCTTGTCATCCATAATCATATATCAGAGCCCAGCTTCACTGGTGTTGCCTTCTAGTAGTAGTTATTTCTTAGTATAATGTACTTGAGTCAATATAAATACTCACTCAATATCACTATCTTAAAGGTTTTTTTTTTTGTTACCGAACACGCTCACTTCCTCCTGCCTCTCTTTGCATCAACTCTCATGCTTTTCTTCTTACCAGCTTTCTTTCGGAGAGTGTTTTCCCTCCAGCTCTGTTGAACTTGGCTGACATTTGGGAGGCAGTTGAGAGAGCACATGCAGCTAAATAAACCAAAAGAATTTCACAAGACAGAACGTGATGAAGACAGAGTGGAAGGACGCTACACTTTCCTGTGAAAACTTTTTTTTGTATGGTGTTTAAATGCTTACACCGTACATTTGAATTCTAAGCAGATTTCAGTAGCCTGAGCAGATGGTTTTTTTAATGCTGTGAGTGCTGTCTACAGTCATCTAAAGAAATAAAAATAAAATAAAATTCAAAATTGACCAGAGGTGAACTTGGGGTAAAAGAAACATCGGCAGCACTGTTATAAAAATATCTTCTGCTAACAACCACCTGGAAGCCGTATGGCCTTGCAGTGTTCTATGTTTTCACGTATAATAAGCACTTTTACTGACTGATAAGTACCTGTAATGATACAACACCATATGAATCTATCTTTCAGCAAAGTTAAGAACACATCTTTGATTGTTTAGAGGCCTTGCAGAAACCACCCAGTGTATAATTTATGTTGGTGTAGGGGTGTTTTTATACAGTAATATATCATTACTCTGTGTACATGTTGTGTCCTGTGAATATGGCTTTTGTATCTATGCTGAGTGATGTGCTGTGTGTGTGTGTGTATTCAAACTTCTGTGCCTTTCAATGTTTGTCATTGTGTACAGTATACTGTATTTTGAGTGCCTTTCCTGCTTTTAGGTCAACGTGAGCCTTGCACTATATGTGTGCCTTCCAGCGAGTGTTTGTGTACACAGTGTGAGTGTGCGTGCGTGTTTCCACACCGCGAATAGGCGGATGAAGCCAAAGAGGCCAAGAGTGATGAGTGATGCCAGAGGTGGTTTTTCTACCAACCCCTCCGCTGGCTCGCTGGCTCACTAATGGCCTCTTCAGCGGGCTGGCTAACCGACTCGCTGGCTTTCAGTCTTCCTTATTTGGTAGTAGAAGGTGAGGGGGAGGGGGGGGGGTGGTGGCGGCAGGGTACTCTGTTTACATGCAGGGTCAGGAGGTCTGAGCGCCAGAGTGCCATGGAGCAAACGCAGATCACTTAGAAGACAGTAAGAGAGTTGTTGCTTCATGGCTGTCAACTGGATGGATCAGGGCAGATTCACCATGAAAGTGTGTATTGGAGTGTATCTGCGTAAGGGTGCAGGGTGGATAACAGTACATACTTTGGTGAAGCCCCAGAAAAAAAGATAGTACCACAGGTAATTTTCACTTACATGCACACTCTGTTCTCTCTTTTCCCTCTCTTGCTCTCGGGCCCTGGCCAGTTGAGAGGAGTCTGTAAAAGAGGAAATTAAAGGCAACCATCCTTATAGTTTTGCTCTTGTCCGCTTGACTGCCTGCCTGCCTGCCTGCCTGCCTGCCTGCCTGCCTGCCTGCTTGCTTGCTTGCCTGCCTGCCTGCATTCCCTAGGCAATGTTTATGCTATGCCCTGCCCAGGACAGAATAGATTCGCCCACACAGCACTGTGCTCTCAACCAGAACCTAAGTAGGTCTGGCAAGCCGAGCCACAGTCCCATTCACTCTCACTCCTCTGGATTAGGCCCTATGGCCTGGGGCAACACAGCAATGACTGCATTAAGACCTAAGATAGCATCTCCCCACCCCACACCACCATAAATTTATATCGGGATTTTTTATTATTATTATTTATATCTGAAGAAACATTACCAGGTTGTTTCCCCAATTTGCCCCTGGGATCAATAAAGTATTTCTGATTCTGATTCTGATTCTGATTATTTACATCCATCAGCTTCCTTAAAGTTAGCTTTGCAAACCAAGTGGAGAAACTTTTGTGCAGAAGTGTATATTAACCCAACCTCCCACCCCCAAGCCTGTATGAATTGCTGTGTAATGAGGAGATGAATCTCAGTTTAACAGGTGGCCACATTTGATGATTGAGCAGCACTGAACAAGTGCTGATATAAAAAAAAAACACAGACAAAAGCCTGGATGAGCTCCAAATGACAAAGAAAACATCTCATCATTATGATACACAACATAAAACCAAAAGACCTTTAAAAGCATCACACTGCATAGTTTTACAGCTTCACTGGGAGGTAAGTATAATAAGCAAAACATCTTTCATTCCCAAATACCATGAAATTACATGCACTGGCATAATCTAATTCATTACCTCCCAAACTTAACGGGGTTAATTTACATTTCTTTAAATGCTGCTATAAACAATTGGAGCATATATAATTGAATTCATTGCTTTTGTTTGTTTTTTTTTCTGTCTTTATGATGTATGATGTTAGGGGTTTCTAGTACAGTAAGTGTGCAGTGAAGGCACCGCTGTGATGAGGTTGGTGGCAGCTCACAGGGCACATTATCCTGCCTGTCAGACTCCCAGTGCCACGCTACGGATAACGCTGCTCTGAGAACACAGTGCCTCTTGACGCCAGCTGTTAAGATTAGCAGAGCTTTGTTTAATTGCTAACATCCTAGGAGCCACTTAAGAGCTACTGCTCTCTTTTCCTTAGAAACTGTCTTTAAAGCTCAGCCAACAGTTGCTGCTGCTGCTGCTGCTGCCTGTTCATTCAGGTGCAAAGACCTTGGGGATTTGTCCAAGTCAGTTACGTTCAGGGAAACTCACCCCTCCCTCCTGCAGAGGGAAGCACCTGAATCAGCAACACAACTGAAGCATTACACCAATGCACTGAACTGAAGTAGATGTCAAAAGGTAAAAGTTAAACATGCAGAAAAAATCCTTTCTTTTCAAAATGCTGAACATCCATTTAGAGCAAACTCCTAATGCAGTTTTAGAAAGCAGACCTTATTAGCGGCCCTTAGAGGCCATGTTTTCACTCAGACTCAATCAGGCTGTATTTTGCAACAAGCAACTGTCAAACAAATGTCAATGACACTGTGTCCCATCATCTGCTTGTTTACTCTTGAGATCTCATTTTTAGGCCAAGTAAAATTTGGCCTAAAATTGAAGGTATCCATCACCAGAGGCCTAATAAGAGGCTTAGTCTGTAGCACAGCAGAAGTGTCATCCAGCTTTCTAGAGGAGCACTTGTGAAATTAAGAAGGTTAAAGTGAGGCATCTGGACTTTTAGAGTTTTCTACAGACATTTTGCTGCTCCTCCAACGGGTGCCCAGTTGGGGTAGCCACATGTTTACAGAGTCTTCCTGATGTGGTGTTGCTCTTTTTCCTCCCCCTCTGAGCTAGTGGGTACAGTTTGTGCTCTGTGCTGCAGGGTCCTGATGACTCCCAGTTTGTGTTCCAGTGGGTGGTGGGAATCAAACACCAAGTACTGGTCCGTGTGTGTGGGTTTCCTGTGCACCTCCACATTGACGCTTCTGTCCTCCTCAATGTGGACCGTGCAGTCCAAAAAGACCACATTGTTGTCCCTGGTGTCCTCCTTAGGGGACTTGTTGTCCACTGCGTTCATGTGTTCTGTGAACCTTTTCACTCCATGGTTCTTGATTTTGATCCAGGTGTCATCCACATATAACCAGTGGGTGGACTTTACAAGTTCAGATGCCTCACTTCAACCTTTGTACTGAAAATGAGCTGGATGACTGAGAACCTTCATCGACACATCATGAAATGTTTTCCAGAGATGTTGTGGCATGTATTATGAGTGACAAAACACATCTAGGCCATCAAGTCATTATGTTATCACCATGGGAGACACATTTCTCCCCCTTCAGAACCACACATTCTATCTGCAGGAGGCCATACTTAACAACATTATAATGTGTAAATCCATTCCCACTGACACCAGCCAGGGAGGGGGGTTGAATATAGTTAGTGGACAATCACTCAACCACCTGAAATTTAATATTTTGAACAACTTTTCATTTTCAGTTAGGTTGAAAACTCACAAGAAATGGAGCCAGACTGTAAGAATTTTACAACAAACCTGACAAGTAGATGAGATTATATGGGTTTTATTTAAAAACGCATTATTAGTGATTAAATTTAAATAAAAAAAATAAATAAAAAACATGAACTAATTTAGGCCAAAGTTCTTGCTGTTGCCTCTCTTTCCTCATATGTGTGCAAGTCATACCATCCAATTGGACAATTGAAAAATGTGTGCATGTTTGTTGGAGTTGAAAGACATTGTCTACAAGTGGACTGTTCACACTCAGTTAACAGTTTAAAATCACCACAACGGCTTTCTTTAATTACGTGCTTGGCGAACATGACGTGTTAGGCTGCTTGTCAGCAGGCTATGACAGGGTGTTGGAGTCCTCGGAGGGTGTTTTTCCCTCCAAGTAGTGTTAACTTGCATTGAATTAAAACCCAGTCAAACATGATTGAGCTACAAATGGAAGCCGCATTTAAATATATATACAGAGAACACATTTTTGCACTGACACACAGCTTGACAGTTGCACACATCAGTGGATGTAATGTACAGCGTCGTCCCTCTTTTCTCTGTTTTCAGCTTGTTGAGCCCATTGTGGGGGGTCCAGCTGTGCTATTCTGCCTCTCCACCATTTCTGCAGGTCACTATAAGGCCTAACTATCATCGTGGCTCAATATAAAAAAATACAGCTGTTAATATGAATCTGGTGTCCTGGCCTGCGGGGGTGATGAGAAGCAGGGGGGGCGTGTGTGCACGCAGAGAGCAGGGATGTCTGGGCTTGCATCTGCTCTGACACCCATTTGCTCACATTCATTCGCAGTTTCTGCATGTCTGCTGCTCTGCCAGCAGCACTAATAATCAAGTGATGATATGGAAATGAGGATGTGGTGTGCAGTGTATGTAATGGCACTGGAGTTAACTACAGTAGATATTTCAGCTTGAAATTAAAGTATATCCAGCAGACTGGAGCTGTAGAGATGAGGACATTTCATAACCCAGCCATGAGAGTTAATTTTGAACGAACACGGTAATATCTGGAAGGATAATATGAACTGACCCAGACATAAGGTGGGCAGATATGTTCTCGATAAATCATGTACAATGATGAAGTCAGAAATATTATATAGAAGTATGATAGAAAAAGACTGATGTATCTTAGAAACACTATGTATTGTTTATTTATTATGTGTATAATTTAGCATGAAATTACAGCTCAGTCAGTATTCATGACTGACACAGATTTCTTAGTCTAATTCATTATTCTTTTAACACATTTTTGTCTGTCACATTATAAAGTATAAAGTTTAGAGACAGTAAATTATTGTGGATAAAACCCAGGTAAACACACAAGTCCCAAAAGCAGCAGTTGATTTCAATTAAGAGAGACCTCTGCTGTTTACAGTGCAAAAATAATTAATCAATTTCAAAAGGGAGTACCTGCACATTTGGAGATGAATTCTGCACTAAAAATACTATGTGTGTGTGTGTGAAGCAAGGAATGTGAACAAAGAAAGAACAACACAGAGTTCATTACATGTCTAAACTGCTGAGTTCCAGATCTGAAAATACTGTGTTGAATGAAAGAAATCCAGAAGTTACAGGAGGAGCTCCCTCAGTGCCAGGCTGTTGTGACAGGTAGATGATAGCTTTCTCTCTCTTAGCCTCAACTAAGCTGTCAATATGGATGGATGGGCTTTAGCACAGGGAGCGTGGGAATCCATGAAGCCAGATGACAGTTTACTGTGTGTTGTGTCATGGTTATCACATGAGCAGCTTGTTTCTACTTTACAGTTTTATTTGTGCACATAATAGTTTTCTCAGTAATTTAGAATATTAATTCCCCTTAATAAGACATCTTTAAATTGTTTTGTCACAGCCTTTGAGTCATCTACTAAAATATAAGGCCATGAAATGATCTTATTATACAGGATTATGATGCAGTGTGCAGACAAAAAAGCAGCACACACCTGACATGTTTGTGCATATAGAAAGTAAGGCTGCTTTTGAAGAAGCAAAATATTCATTTAAAATGTCCGTACACTGTTTAAAAACAAAATCCCAGAGCACACTTACCGCTGGGTTGTTTTCAAAACCTCTTTAGCCTCATATCTTCTGCTGCTCCAGTGGCTTCTTCTTCTTCTTCTTCTTTTTCTTCTTGTTACCCACACAGTTGTACCTTTAAAGTAGATAGAAAAAAGGGGAGAGGGAGAAAAAGAGGAAAAATAAAAGAGAAACATTAATGAAAGGGACTTCTAAATGAACTACCTTCTCAAGTGGTAGGTGGGGGAATTCAAGAAATGCAGAGATGACTCTCTCTCTCTCTCCAAACCCTTGCCCTTTGTGACCACAGGACGACAGTTCTCAGGCGAGGAGGAGGCTTGCTGCTGATTGCCTGAGAGCTGTGGAGTGCGAATCTGCATGAAATCCCTCCTGGCTTTTTTTTCTTTTTTATCATATTCTCCTTCACATCTCTAATGAGCCTGGTCCGAAGCTGTGGGTGCATGCATGTGTGTTGGTGTGTGGATGCATGAGTTTGCATGTGTGTGTTTTTACTAACTTAACTCCCTCGATAAGTGTGCACACTGTACTGTAGTGTCATGCATTTTTTCTGTAATCGGACTAACTGTACACATGCTTCCATACATCTGGAAGCCATTTCTAATGCGCTCGATAATCAGTCAATACTCCTGGTCAGGTCTGTGGCTGTGGGTTACAGTGAGTCCACCGTACTGAGCTTTCATTGAGCAGCTGACGAAAGTTATCTGGTGAGAAAGGTCAGAGGAGCTCATCATTACCGAGAGTCTGCTTCAAGATAACGATATGAATATCACTGCTGGAACATGCTAGAGGGGCATGATCGCTACAGTTTGGACACTGAGGGTCTCTTAGGAGATTTTGCCAAATGCACTTTGAGGTTTTCACTGATAGGTCAACAAAATCAAATATTCATTCATGTTGCTATGAAGGATAAATGTAAATGCAAAGTCTGTGATATGATATAAAGCAATTATCATAATGGGTTTTTTTTAATGTATTTGTCTCAAAACAACAAACTCCACAAGGATGTCATCAGATATTTCGCATTGCATGACAGTCCAAACTCTACAAATATTATATAAAACTTTATTGCAAGAAGGCAAACTGTCACAAAAATATGACCAGGCATTATATTTTTGTTTTCAAAATGAATATTGATTAATTGTATCTTCATTGCTACACTATGCTTTACCAATATTAACGTAACAATTGCCGTTGTCTAATTTCAGTATAACAAAATGTACATATAGAAGGGTGAAGCTGAAAAGCAACAAACAAAAAAGTTTGATTTACACCTCAACCTGTTGTGCAATTAAATTATGACTTCCTTAAACAATCTTCAACACGGTTCTGTTTGGAGGTGAAATGAAAAGGATAACAACATCTCTACTCCTTTCTGACTCCTATCTGTCCTCAGCCTGATGTTATTGACTTCTCTCCTCCTCCCCCACTGTCTCATGTAATGGGTGCTGCCTGTAGACAGTCTCCTAGCATCCTCTATGGGCATTATTACCTCGGCGGTCGACAGTCAACATGATCCTTTATTCTGACAGGCCACTGGGGTCAGACTGGCCCCTCGCTGACCAATCAGTGTCAACTAACAGGCTGGCTGCAGTCCGATCCCCTGGTATACCGACTACAGCACAAGGGAGGGTGAGCATGTGTGTCTGTGGATGTGTGGGGAAGGTATGTAGGAGGGCTAAAACTCATGTGTTTGAGCAGGTAGTATGACTAACTATTTTCACTGTGTGGGTGAAAAGAAAAAAGTGTGTCTGTTTACACTTGAGCATGCATGGGTATGTGTCAGCAAGAGATAGAGGGGGAAAAAAATTATGAGGCCGAATTCTGCAATACTCCCACACGCCTGGCTGCCAAGACGAGCGCGGGGGAATTTGTTTAATGTACAGCATTTATTCACTGCTCACACGCTGTTGCACTACCGCTTCCTCCGTCGCATGAGACACTCCCTCAGCTGGGCAAGTGGCCATTAATCAGCCAGAATGAAGGGTTAGCCGAATAGCATGGAAGCTAAAAAGCATTCCAGGTCGACATCTAAGCAATGGCATCTGAAGAGTAACACTTAAATTCAAGTCTGTGTTTTTTTCTTAGTGCTATATAACTTAAGTTATGCTTTATCCACTCGTGTGGAAAGCAGTTTGTTTTCTCATGACCCTGCAACATATTGGCATTGAGTTTAGTCACCGTGCTGAGACAGATGGCCGAGCATCATGGTGCATGGCAAATTGGGAAATGAAAACATGCATGCTCCGAAATGGGTCTATGTAGTTTCTGTCCAGCAATGTGTCCACTTAGGGTGCATTCAGAATAGAAGAATAATTGGGAATTGGGACACCCTGATGTACAAAAAATAAAATCACACCACAAAAGTATTAAAAAAAATACAAAGCTGACCTACTTATTTAAGAACAGTGGAAAAAAACATGTCTCGAACAACAGTTTTTACTTCACTTTATCAAGAAAGGCAGACATTTTTTATCTTGTTGAATGAAAAAAAAGAATGTACCAGATGTCTCCCTGTCCTCACCTTGCTGTCACCCACCCACCTTATCCCTCTCCATTGTTCTACACACATAGAAATGACTTGTGCAAAAACAAATCATTGCCAGAGAGTAAGGAGTGGATAACAGAGTGGAGTGGCTGCAAAGGAAAGTATGAAGCAGGTGTGACTGGATAGGATGGAGAAAAACAAGTGAGAAAAATGAAGGGTGATGTTGGAGGATGGGTTCAGGGGTTATAGGAGAGCAGACAGTGATGAGGAGGAGCAATGAGTCAAGAGGAGAAAGGAGAGAAAGAGGAGTCAAGAAGGGACAGGATGAGCAAGAGGAAAGCAGGGAAGACAGGAGTGGGATGAGAAGAGACAGTAGGTGAGAGGACAGAATGAACCAAGAGGAAGAGAGGGTGGAGTATAAAAGAAAGACAAGGGAGGAAGCATATAACACATACTACAAAATGTGTCTACTGTGTGTTAACTTCTCTATCTGTAAATGTAGGCTTCATGGCTTTAATGCTACAAAAGGAAACTTGCTATAAATTCATGTACCAAGTTTTTCTGCCTTTATTATGACAAGAAGAGCTTTTACTATGGTCACAAGCTCTGGGTAATGACCAAAAGAATAAGATTGTGAATACAAGCGGCCGAAATGAGTTTCCTTCGAAGAGTGGCTGGGCGCTACTTAGAGATAGGATGAGGAGCTTGGTCACTCGAGAGGAGCTCAGAGTAGAGCCGAAACTTCTCCACATTGAGAGGAGCCTGCTGAGGTGGCTTGGGCATCTGTTTCGGATGCCCCCTGGACGCCTCCCTGGGGAGGTGCTCTGGGGATGTCCCACTGGGAGGAGACCCTGGGGGAGACCTAGGACGCAGTGGAGAGTATATGTCTCTCGGCTGGCCTGGGAACGCCACGGGATTCCCCCGGAACAGCTGGATGAAGTATCCGGTGAGAGGAAAGTCTGGACGTCAAAGAGAAGTAGTTTGAAGTTGGATGGAAGGATGGAGCTTTTACTACACATCCAACAAGCAACAAAGGCTACCAGGTGGCATTAAGTGCTTTATTAAAAAGACATCTAACAGATGTTATAGGTGGGATTCTTTCAGAAGTAACATCTGTGTGCCTCTCAATATGTAATATGCTCACAGAAGCCTCTACCTGATCACTGTTTAGGAAGCTATTCAGGAAGGTGCACAGGCACCAGTCTGGGGTCTTGTAGCTATTTAAATGTATTATTGTCAAATATAGGCAAAATTCTGGGCAACACAATACACCACATCCACCATGTTTTAATTCTCTCTGATAAATTGTAGAACCTAATGTAAGTGATGTCACGGCCCAGGGGAGGAACTACAGGGTAATTGGGGAGGTAGCAGTTGCATTACACAAAGATTCAGCCAGACTATGCAGAAGCTGAGACCAAACAGCGACTGGTAATGCTTTTAAATTTCAACATGGGCTGTTTTTGTTGGAAACTGCTCCTGTCATCAGCCCAGAGGGGATCCATCTGTGCCTAGCAGTACAGTGCATCAAGATTTCAGGTCAGTTTATATCTAGCCTGTCATCACCAGGAAAATGTCATTGAGGTTGATATTTCCAGTCCTTGTAAATGACCTGCATACATCATCTGTTGTTGGGGAACTCATCACCATGGTACTATACATGTGTCATGTTCCAGTCTATATTCAAACTATTGTTAAGGATGCCACAATGCATCCTGGTACATCATGATAATGGCTGTGAATGCTGCACCAACAGCAGGTTAAACGTTACAATAAGATATTTAAACCTCTGTCTGTTATTCATTTATTGCTTAATTAAAAAAAACCCTGTGCTACAGTGCCTGAACCAAGCACATTCAATATCGTAGGTTTTCTGCAAAATACTACGACAAACCATTTTGCCAAAATGCCTTAAATTCAGTGAATGTGGTGAGATGTTCCTTAAAGACAAACACACTCAACCAGGCAGCTTTTGTCCTGCAACCTTATTATTCTCCACAGCCGCTAACTACCCCGTACCTCGGTGCTCCGTCAAAGAACCTCCATACACACACACACTAACAACAAAATTCTCAGATGAAACGCTCAGGCAATGAGCCACTTTGACTGAAGTTTCATTAGCAGAGCCTGTTTCAAGCAGATAAGTGTAACAGAGTCCATTGTACTTACATGCTCCCAGCATATCCCCAGTCATAATTACTTCACTTCAACACTGGTAAAAAAGACTATGAGGTGACCTGTTTGATGCACACCTGCTTGCACACAGTAATAGTTTCTTTTTTGTTTTTGTGTTTTTTTTTTTTTGGGTGGTGGTTAGGACAATTGTGTGTGTGCTTGTTCGGTATGTCTATTGGCATGCTATGTGGACTATGTGACTGATATTCAATTAGTCCAGCTGCCACCTCTACATGGCTCTGCATTCCAGTGCTCAGTAAATCAGCTCGCGTGACAGCACACAGGTCGATATTAATATTAACGCCTCCATAAATAATGTTATTGTAGGCCTCCGTGTTAATGGATCATGATATGATGGCCATGATAAAGCAGTATATGTGCGTGTGTGTTCTATTGTGCAGGTGCATGAGGGTTTAACAGGGAGAGAGACTAAATCCCCTTCGATGTCCTTCGATAGGAACGTTGGTGACATTGGGTTGGAAAGGCGCCGAGGTGGTCACAGCTGTGTTCCCAAGCCTAAGGGGGGTGGGGAGTGTGTATTATGTGTGTGTGTGTGGTGAATTGGTGGAGGTTCGGAGCAGGAGGCTGTCGGGGACTGGACACAGCGGATTAATTATTATAAATCATCTCCCAGGCCACATGTTTATGGCTGCTACTCAAATTATTGTCTGACTATCCCATTTCCATCTTTGTACACTGCAGCATACGCACTGTTTGTGTGCATTTGTGACAGGAGACGTCCGGGGTTGAATAGAAGAATGGCTTTGCTGTTTTGTGACAATGGCCCATATTTCATTCTGACAGCAAACATATCACTTTAACGTCTTTATGTGGCCGCTGCAAATCTGCGGATTAGCCATTGGCTGGAAAGAGATGGCCGTCGTCAAAGTGAGGGGTGTCAGAAATGTCAGCTTGTTAACTTGACCTTGCAGGCAAAAGTAGCGCATCAGTCATTACATTAAGAGACGTTTTAGTACCTGTGCAAAAAAAACAGGACGTTTTTATTTCACTTATTCAGGAATTCAGGATTTGCTGAGAACGCATCTTTATTTCATTACTGTTTCTGCTGCTTTTCTTCCAAGTTACTTCTCACTCACTCCTCTACCTGCTGGCCTTTTAGCAACCTCACTAGTTCAAACGCAAAGTTCAAGGGAAGCTCATCAGTAGTTGCCATGGGAGTGAAGAGTTTTACTCATTCACATGCACCCTCCAACAGACGTGACTGAATTTCCAGCATGCAAATTTAAACTGGTGAGGCTTTGGTCACAAGCTTCCCTGAACCCTCTTCTCTTAGCTGTGGAACTCAACACTCAAAAATTAATGCCCAAAGGTGGGAGCATTATCGACAAAGCATCCCAGATATGAAATATGTCAGTGAAGATTCTCAGTAATCCAGGTCATTTTTATTCAGAAGGTTGAAGCAAGGAAACTAGACTGTCTTTGGCCTTTTTGAACTGCACAGTCCACATTGAGGAGGACAGAAGAAGGTGCACAGGAAACCCACACACACACACACAGACCAGTACCTGCTGTTTGATTCCTACCACCCACTGGAACAAAAGCTGGGAGTCATCAGGACCCTGCAGCACAAACCCACAACCAACAAGAAGGAGCCACAACACATCAGGAAGACTCTGTAAACATGTGGCTATCCCAACTGGACACTCGTCAAAGCCACAAAAAACAAGACCCACCAACAACAGGAAAAAAAGACAACAACCGGCTGAGGAGGAACATTGTCATCCCATATGTGTCAGGAGTATTAGAGAAACTCTGTAGAATCTTCAACAACCATGACATCCCCATCCATTTTAAACCCATGACAACACTGAGACAGAAACTGGTTCACCCGAAGGAAAACAACCACTCCACAGAAGAATGGCTGAGCACAGGAGAGCCACCTCCACAGGACAGGACAGGTAGTTTTAAAGAGGAGTCAAGAAAGCCATCTATGTTAAGCTGGAAAAAACTTCCCTTAACAGAGGTGGTGGACTCAGACATCATCTTTCTACCACATACAATGCAGTGATTCCATCCATTCCCAGGAAGTTTCACTCCAGGTCACATGTTCACAGCAAGAACAATGGACTGTCTACCTGTCCCACCACCACAGCCTCCCTGTAGTCTCATAGTCGTTAGCCAGTCATTCGACAAACCTGGCAGACAGTCAGACTAACAGGTATATATGGAGACATTTAGAGCTGTTTGTGAGTTTTACACAGACCCACTCACTGAGGTCCTCCACCACATATAAACCATGTTTTCCTACAAAACAGTTAGAACTGATGAAGCTGTTTGGAGGAGCAGAAAAAGGTCTTCAAGAAAACTCTACAAGTCCAGATGCCTTGCTTTTGAACCAGACATTAAATATTCACAGTCTACTATACATTTTCAATAATTCCCATTCTTTTCATAATGTCGAGATTTTTTTAAAACAAAGATTAGCAAACATTATCCCCTCGCAGACAACAGCTCGCAAATAATTAAATGAATGAATAAATCACTGCAGAGAAATATTAATCAGCTCTTTCGCTCGTCTGTGAGGGAGGAGGCAGCTGAAGCACTGCATGCTGATTGGTGGGAAAAGACACACACACACACACACACACACAGTATATAGTTTTACAGTTATCTACCATTGTGGAGAATTCTGGGAAAGATTTCAAAAACTGACTTTGGATTGTGTCATGATGTCACCTCCCCACACATGCACATGCACAGCCCTGGACCAGGGGTTTTGCAAAGCCCGGATCATCCCCGCTAATCCACACTCATTAAGGATGAACTCCATGATAGCGTGCCACCATCAGCAGTCTCCACGGCCCCCCCACCTCTCTCTCTCTCTCTCTCTTTTTTTTTTTTACCCCACTTTTACTCTCATACATACGGCACCGCCGTGGATAAGTGGCAGCTTTGATTTTAATAAATTACTGCAGATTGTTGCACGCATGTTTGTTACTGCTGCTTGAGTAAACAGAACACCTGCCACACCTGTCGCCGCTAATCAGGCCCCGTTTAATTAAGAGTGACAAAGCTTTTATTTCACACAAGCAAAGAGGGAAGTGTGTTTGGCCAGGGGAAGCTAAGCACGCTTTGCTGCAGAGAACTGAGTAATTCAAGATGAGACGAGCCGTATGGTGACAGAGCCAGCGAATCACTTTACTCTGGTAAAATGTAAAAGGATTTTTTAGCAAAACTTCAAATCAATTATTCAAATGCTTCCATTGTTCCTTGGAATGGAAGAGACATACTTTTTGCACTCAACAGTTTTTACCTCAGGACTGCAACATGGATAGCTTGTTCAAACTCAGTGCTCCTCCACATAGAGAAGGTGACTTCTGAGCGGAGTCTACCTTGAAGCCCCTTGGGCAGAAAGAAAAAGTCACCCGGATGCTTCCAATGACTCCAAAATAACTCTCCCTCTGTGGGGTTCTTAAATAAATTACAGATATGCTATCCTTCCAAGATGTGATCTCTGTTCTTCAGCACAAATTAAAAATGTAAGCCCATTTAGGTTGGTGCCCAGTGTAACTTGAAGCAGTGTGGTTGCAAGTGGCGATATCTAACCAGAGTTGTGTCACAGTAGTACTTGGTATTGATGCTTGTTGCTCTGGGCCCTGCATCCGAGAGGAAGCAGGGTGGCCCGGTGTCACAGAGGATATCGTGTAACTCTTAAGGTCACAGGCATTGATGGAGCTGCTCAACACTGGTTCTACCCGCAGCTATGTGTCGTGTCAAAGTGTCAAGACACTAAACTCTGACTTGCCCTCTCTGTGTGATTCACTTTGTGTGACAACACCTGCCAAGAGCCTGAAGAGTAAAAACGTATGACTTAAAAGATTTGACACTGAAGATGTTTTGTTTTGAACCAGCCCACCTATCTGTCCATCCAGCTATTTTCTAAACCACAACAGGGGGAACAAAGACACCATGACCTCCACCCCCACCTATGAGTTGGCAATGAGATCTCCACAGAGATACAATGTTCTATAAACCTAGGCCAGAATTTTGAAAGGAATGGACTGCCTACCTGCTGGCCTTTTAGCAACAACGACTTCCCTTGGGTGCAACAAACCATCTGTAGGGTCAACTTTAGGCTACCTGGCATGTACCAAAGTGTGTAGATTATCACCTTGACTCACAATGAACATCAACAGCTTTGCAGTCCAACACAGGAATGTGCTGGACTGTTGGATACAAACACCGCACATTACACACTACAATTCAAATAATAAATCCACAGCTACATGTTTACTGGCTCTATAGAAATCATGCATCCAAATAATCAGGGTGATTGAATCAATTAATAACTAAACACATTTGTGCGTCCTTCAGAAGACAAAGGCAGCATGCCAAGAGAAACAGGATTACAACCACTCTCTAATGCCTGAATATTAAAAATAAATAGACTAATAAATACACACATAATTTCCTCTGAGGCTGGCATATCAGCAGAGCACATCCTATTTATTTAGTGTTTCAGAGATGGTTAGAGAGCAAAAAGCCTAATTAGGTGGGAACTCTACAAAAACATTATCCAATAGAACAGGAGACACTGTGTGAAGTAAATGTCCTCCGATCATTAAGCAGCAGAGGGCTAAATAAATGAGTTTCTGTGTGTGTGTTGGTGATGGTAGTGTAGAGGGTGCATTTAATAGACTCAACCTCAATATGAACCCAGAGGAAACGTTTTGTCATTTGACCTTCATTAACATCTTCTATTCATTGCTCCAACTCTGGCGATAAATCAGGAAATGGCTTCTATTGTATCTAGCAGTGGCATGTAGTAAAGCGTTCTCCCCCCTACCTGACTTTCATTAGCTTTTGTCTCTTTAAACAATAACCAGAGCCTTGATCGAAGTCAGGTTTTATAAAGCGTTTGTCTTGAGGAGGCTTTACTAAAAGAAATTAAACTGAACACAAATCAAGAAGCAAACATGCACAATCCTGGTGTAAAGTCTATGCTACACCTTTAACCTTGGAACGCAAACAATCAGAGAAAAACCCATAGTGAGCCTTAAGGAGAGAAAGAAAGAGTTAATAAAATAGCTCTCTTTTAGAACAGGAGACTGTCTAGAGGAGGAAAGGAGGGTTGGCTACCCTTCATTGAAGCATTGCTGGATTAACCTAATCAGAAGATTAATCAGACTTGAAACACTGGAGGCTGTGCTGGTGGCCTCTTTATCCGACTGTGCCGGGCAGCAGAATTAGGATAGAGAGCAGGGAGATGGTGTTCCCACAACCCTTCTCTCTGGAGCTCTCAGTTAGCCAATTGAACTCAGAGACAGAAGGAGAATTTGATGCTTCAACTGCCATTGCTGGGTCCATCTTCTTATTATCAAGCAGACAAGTGCTTATATTGTTATTATTCATAGTGCACATGTTGTTAGATCTCTTATTTGCTTATAAACCAGCACTATAGTCAATCTCAAATACACCCTCATCTCATACATCTTTAAGCATATCTGAGGACTTTAACCCAGCAGACACCTGACCTCAGCGGAGGCTAATGCTTAGAGGGCAGCTCTCAGTTGTGAACGGGCATTACGGGCCAGCGTTTAAGTGCAACCCTGCTTCCTCACAGGGATTTAAAGCATGATGAGCCGATTGCCCTCAAAACTGGTGGAAATTAGCTTTTGCTGTGCCATGTTTGCCTGACCCTGTAATAAAGGATCAAATCTGAGAGACCAGGGTGCTTTATATTTTTTAATCCACATGCTCGCGAACAGCCTGAGAAATATGTAGCAGCAGACAGAAAGAGAGAAAGGTATTGTGGCACTGTGGCACAAAGTGGGACTGTGGCACACATGTCACACATGAGAAAAAAAAAAAACAAAAAAAAACAAGAGAAGCCTGCAGTGTGAACAGGGAGGGCATCATTGATCCCAGCTCTCTGGTAGCCAGGTCATCGATTGCAGCATACAGCTGTGATACTTGGCACACCGTGCTGACTCCAGCTACAACCTTGAATCTACAGCCAAGAGCATCATGCATTTTTCCCCTCTTTAGTCAGTTGACCAATATGTACAGTGTTTGCATGAGTATGGGGGGTGGGTTTTACAGTATCCTCACATAATTGTGTGGGAACATCATTTTTCAGCTGCAGCTTTTCTTTTCCATCCCCAGGAGGCAAACAGGGATCATTATGTTATGGAAGCAGCTGCTGAGCAGGGTTGAAAATGCAACTGGAGCCAATGAGCAAATGAATACACTTCTAGTGGTGGGGGGTGGGGGGATGAGAAGATAAAAGTAGGAATAAATGAAGAGTCCAATTCCAACCTTTTGGACTCCCTTGAGATTTATCGATCCTAGAATCTCATCAAGTCTGCTTTTGGATGGTTGAGTAAAACACATCAAAGATCAACTTACTTTTCTTCAGGCGCCCTCTTACCACACAGGCCCTTCCTACACCAACCGTTCTATTTAAAGATGTGTATCTCCCAACATTCAATATGACTAAACTTAAAAGGGCATACATGAGCGGAAGAACAGAACGTAAAACCACTTAAAATGTGTACTAGCAGGACGAAGCTAATAGCTGTCTGATCAGCCGGCGTTTCATCTTCGCTACATTATCTCCAAATTCAATATTGTCTCTTCAAAAAGAAAGTGCTGTTGTGTCCCCTGCTATACTACACATCCAAGCTGCACTTAGTTGGAATTCCGCCCCCTTTGCAGGTGTATTCTCAATCCGTCAATCCCTGCCAAAACAAGCCCCACATAACACACACCATATATAATGTTGATGCACACACATTGATGTTTCCTGAAAGATTGGTTTCACTGTATGTTAGAGGCTTGTCTGTCAAAGCACAGCAGTCATATTATTGACTCTGACAAATTCTGGGATACTGCTGATAACAGCTTGACAAATGGGCCCCACTCTTCCTCCTTCAACAACCAATACATCTCCCTATGTCCCCCCCCTTGTCGCCCACCTCTATCAGATTCTATTATGTGATACGATATCGCACCTTGGATACCAAGAAGTGCTTGTGAGGACAAAAAGGCATTTTGGGTATGATATGAATATCCAGTGAGCATAGCAACATCTACAGAACAAACCTGAAAGGGTTTTTGCCCCGTAGATGTTAAGAAGCAATTTTATTGCTTAGGCATTGAGAAGAAATGACTTTACGGGACGCAGCTTTCAATGGCTGCATGAATGGATCCCAATTGCATCTAATCTGGAGGTTAAAATGAAGGGGATCATGCTGAAAACTCTGTCATGTCACTTTGATTTCACACAATCTGATGGGTGGTTACTGTTGTCGGTTTTGAACTGTATCATCTTTTGAGTGAAATAATCAAATATGTCGTTCTGGAAATCACTGGTAATCAATATCTTTGGTATGTGTCTGTGTTTCATACTCAACTCAGGTTACACAGAGCAAAACACAGAGCATGTTGACCCAGACTATGAAGTATAGGTCCTGTCCCAAAGCCACTTCAACTGTGCAACAGTAACTTCCTATTTATCTCTATGTCTTTAGCTGGCGAGAATTAGTTAACAACTGTGGATTCACTGTGAAGGAAACCCTCTTGAGTGAGGCCTATTTAGCAACATTTCTTCAACTGGTGTTGCCATTCAGTAGAAAGCTATTATCACAATAGGACAGTTTTCTTTACAAGTCGTCATCACTGAACAAACAATGTTTGTATAAATGCATGCCACATGTGCAGACAGTTTATTTCGCTGATGTAGAAGGGAATGAAAAAAGGGAATGATTCATATTCACATTCAACACCTTCTGACAGAACTGTAATATGCGGTCATAGCAGCAGTGAGTAAACAGCTACTTTTTTCATAGCAATAAAGCCATTTCTTCAATTAGAATGAAGAACAATTACATGAGAGCTGCAGAGTGCTGATCGTCGGTTAGACTATGAAGGACACAAAGCCAATCAAGAGTCAATCAGAGTGCTAAAGGGCCAGCCTCACAGAGAATATGCAGTTACATAGTTTCCAGGACCATATCTCTCAGTTCCTGATATTCTTCTTACTTTGCAAACATGGCCATTGGCTTCTCTGCAAACCTCTGCTTCAGTGACTCCTATTTTTTATTTGCCATTCCTGTCAACTTTATAATTCACTCTATTGTACCAGAATTTGTCTGCTTGGGAAACACTGACAAAACTTCACGTGCATTCCATTGAGATGAACTCTGACAACACGCTGCAGTCGGCTCTTCACACATTATTCTCCCACTGAAAATAATCCAGTAATGGGAGCACATAACTGTTATCATTGCCAAGGCAAATGAACCACAGTGGCTGGTCTCTGGTCCGTGTTTCAATATCGTCAGAGTGTGTAAAGAGCAATAACCTTCCGATCGCTAAAAGTAGGAGGTCAAACCACTTTTCATCCTTTTCTATTGCTGCAAACCAGCAGATTTTTTTCCCAAATTTTTAGAGAATGAAAGAGAGATCAGCTTTATCATGAGTCTTTAATCGTGCAGTGTACATGGGCTCACGAGTGGCGATTAACATCGCACGAATGATGATCGGCTGAATTTCTGATTGAAATTTTTGTCACTTGTGAGGGTATCGCATAGTTTAAGCAGAGATACAGCCCAATTCCCAAATATGCCACATTTCTGGGTCAAACATGTTCAATTTCTGGTTCTATGTGGTCACGTGACCACCTGATGTCTTGTGTAGCGTGAGCATGGCTGCAGCTGACCATCAAACCACATTACAATGTGAGCACGAAAGTCGTGATATCGCATGCATTCTACTTGTGCTGTGTGAGTTGGCATTACCCAAACCGCACAGTGTTTGCCCGGCTTTATACATGTGCTCATGGCTCTTTTAGGCCCTTTCAGTAGCTGCACACTGGTGGCCAAAAGGCATGACAGCTTTAGAAGGGGAGCATGCTAATGTTAGGTGTAGTTTGTGCCCTTTGGTGCTATTTAGCAGAGTGTGATGAGACTTCATCTCTGCTTGTCTCTCCGTCTGAGAGTGAGTACAGAAATAGTTTTTGTCACCAACCGCCCAGCAGGGTACCTTTCACACACACCATGTCCAACACGACTGGATGGAGTCACTACTATGTGTGCCAAAGTGTGTGAGCTTTGCAAGGTATTATAAGCAAAGAGCAGCAAGAAGTTTAGAAAAAAAATTTATTTTATCAATAACTATGTTATTTTCACAAGAAGCAGACATGTGATAAAATAACACTGATATCCTCTTAAAATATAAAGTATTAATACCTTCAATGATTGACTAATTTACTACTAAGAGGATGCAGCTGGTTTAACACGAACCTGATTATTCTCCAGAGAGTTTCATTTGCACAGCGTTTCAGCACTGTAATCTGAACTGAGCCAAACTGTACCCAAAAGTCAAATGGAAAAAAAACATTCAGCCTAGCATGGAATGATACACTAGAGCAGAAGAAAAATGATCTGTGAGGGTGAGGGAAGCAGCAACAGATAAGAGGATTACTCCATTACTATCTACCCCTGGGGCTGTTACCCCAAAGCAGAACAACACGGTTAAAAAAGGGCAAGACCTTGATTTTTTCTCCTCTCTCTCCCCCACCTCCATGGACGTTCACATATCGTTTGAGTGTGGCAAAGTCGCAACATGACATACTATCCCGCCCTGTGCAGGGCAATGGCATGTTTTTAGCCCAAGCTCAAATGCAGCATCCTGAGGTTTGACCTTGCTGTCCTGTCCAGCCTTCCTCTAACCTTCCCCCAGAGACACAAGATGGATGGATGTGATAGCTGTTTAGGAATGAGTGGTTTTAAGCAACCTGGGGATTTTTTTTTCAGCTCAGTGTTTGTTACCTTGTAAGTTAAATTCTTGGAAGTTTGTAATTCTTGTCTAACTCAGTGGTATAGTTGGTAAAGTCTACCTGGGAAGTGGAGAATGCATTTTAAGCAAGGTGATGTGTTTTCTAAGGGAGGGAAAGAGGTGACATATCAGGCCAACATATTTGGTGAGGCAAAAGACAGTTACATAAAACTTTTTTGTGATTTGAGGAGCACAGATAGTGACTTTTAAACCCCCTTGGATAAGCTTTAATCTTTGATAAGCTAAAAAGGATTATATCATTTTGACAAAAGACCATTTTATATCCCTAATGATGCTGACAATATGTAACAAGTACAGTTACATAACAAAACTTTTCTCCCCCCTATGTTCTCTATAAACTCCTTCCACAAAACTCAACAACAGATGCAAATTTGAATTTATTCACATTCTCTCTAATTATTGTCAAAATTCTACACACACACACACACACACGCTGAAAAATGCTTATCTAGTCAGACAAACTCTGTTGTTCAGAGCAGCCTGAGCTGTATGATGTGTTTTAAACAAAGACATCAAGAGTGTTGGTGTCTCCACGTCCGAACTGAGACAGTAATTACTGTCATTCAAGCAGAAAGCTCCTAGCACAGGCGGAAATTAATGCATTCAAGCTAGTGATAGTGTCTTTGTAAAGATAAAACTTCCACCAGCTGTCTGAAGGTTAATTTCAGAATCTGTGACTTTGTTTTCACTTCAATTAAGCTGTGTTTGCCTCACAACACTGTGCATATCCACACCCTTCCTATGAAATTTAGTATTGTATTTAAGTGAGTGAGCAGGTAGGGCTTCACTTAGGGACAATTTAAAATTCACATACTGCCATGAGTACTTGCTAGTCCAAATTCAAATGCCGAAATTCAATTGTCAGACCAACTGTAGCTTGATGCTAACATACTCAGACTCTTCAGGTTTTCCAGCCTAACAAAAAACAGACCCTGACTGTTGCCTACTCTTAACCCCAAACCATAGATTAACATTTAATACTCCTCACATTAGTGTCATTTTAATTTAGTACCCTAAGAGTCAACAATGATCTACTGTCCACCCATGTCACAGGCCTTCAAATCCCACAGGGCATTCTTCAGAAGGCCGGATGGCTTTAAGGTCACTGACTTTAAGCTTATTAAAAGTGAAATTACTGAAAGTAATTTTAAAATATGGAGTGACTATAAAGTGTCTAAAAGTTAACCAACAAGGGTTTGTCCCATTTCAGAACTTTATATTGATTTGGCTAGATTAAAAAAAAAACATTTTGCTACGTAAATAGACCTGTTCACAATGAATGTTGATAGGCAAATGTCTCCAACCAGCACAAGCTTCTTAGTCACTTTCTTGGTAAACATGGTGACAGGTTAATTATTCCAGGCACCTGACATTCTGCCACAACTTGGACAAGGGGATACAAATATAAAAACGGACTCAGCATTATGTGACAGATAAACACATGAATGAATACGTCAGAGCATCTGTATGCCTATATGCATGTATGACAGTGAAGTGCAGATGTATAGAAGTATAGCTTCTAGTATAGCTCTTCTGTATTTTAAATTCCAAGAAGAATGCTACAGGACATCACTGTCATTTTGAAAAACATGGGTTCAATTTCAAACCGAAAATAAGCAGAGTGGAGAACAACAAAGACATGTGGTCCGAACATTTTTATGTTCTGGTGAAAAAAAGCTGCATAGAGACATTTTACAAAGATGCGGAAAGCCTGGCTGGTTAGCACGAGAGACCCTTGCTGGGAAAAAAAGTGATGAAGTAGGGCTTCTTACCAAACTGTAAATGCAGGCTATCAGGAGCAAGGGACAACACAGAGATATGAGAGCGAGGGCTTCTGGGTGCTTTGTAATGTACTGTGGGAAATGGAATTTCCTTTATCCCTTTTACAAGGCGAGTGACCTTTGCCCTCTGGGTGGCTCACTTCTCCAATTTCTCCATTAGTACATGGGAGCAGGGAGGCACAACACCCATGGACACACACAAAAAGACATTTGCAATTTCTTTCAAAAGCAGCCCACACACACACACACACTCACTGTCCAACAGTCAATATTTTCTGAAGGATGGCCTCCCTTGAGAACTAGCAGACAATCTGAAGGGGCCCCTGCAATGAAAGGGCCCGTGATTGCATTCGACCGTAGCCCTTACAAAGATGTCGTACATCAAATGCCAACAGATAAAAAGACATCCGCCAAGAGTTAATCAGCGGAGTAGCTTTCATGGTCACACGCAATTTGTCTCAATATCATGAAAAGAAGACGAGCTCTTGTAAAAGAAACAAATAAACTGTATAAATAAATACACAGCCTAAATACATTGCTGTGTCCATGTGACGTTATGTCTTACTACTCAATGCCTTCAAGTGACGCTCTCCTTTTATCTCGGCCTGACCTTGAGAGCGAGCCAGGTGTGGACGTATGAATGCTTTTGTGCATATGTGTGTCAGCGCACTGACGTCTCCCCTCCCTCCTCCTCCTCCTCTCATTTGGCTGAATCAGTTGCGTTTGAGAGCCCGACCAATCTGTATTCTGAGTCACATTGGAACTGCCTGCATAAGAGGCTGTTAAGCATTTTGCATACTTGCCACCTCATACCTGATAGGATACACTGTTGTGATTCTTATGGAGTGGCACGCTGGGTGAGAATGAGGCTTAATCACAATAGCTGTTAACTCCCGTTTCTGACCTCATCGTACCAGCCACACACATTTCAGTCAAATTAATTTGCTGGCCCTAACCAATGGCAGTGAAACAGAGAAAAAGATCAATGAAGGAACAAGGTATTTAACCTGGGAAGGAAGATTGCCAAATACTCCAAAATGCACGGTGAACCACTTGAAAGACTTCTGCTAGAATGGCTGTTTCAGGGATTATCCAGGGCAGACTACTGAATTAAAATGTCATTTAAAACCTGCAGGAAGAGTGAGGATTCTGAAAAGTGTTCGCAAATGTCTTTCAAAAACCTTACATGCTATACACTATATCAAAATTGAAGTTACTTGAAGAATGTTTAAATTTGCATAATGTGTTCACATATTCTTTTAACATTAGAATTAACAGCCATATTTAGCATGACGAGAGTTAGCTTGGGAGTTCATGGACGACAGTTTGGTAGCTAAAAAAGGGGCAGGGTCTGTGAAAGTGTGACTAAGGTCACCATCTTATTTATGGTCCATCTGCAAATGTAGCCTACGTGCTTCCTGTAAAAACTGTGAGCGAGGGAAGCCGTCACCTCTCCATCAACAGTTGAGTCTGATTAGTCAGCTTCCATGATGCAATCAGGCACCACCCACAAGCTCTGCTAGTGCAGAGAGGTGCTAGAGGAGGGAGGAACATAATATCTAAAAGTGTTGTTTAGATGTAAAAAAATGCACTCACCCTGAGTACAGGGTGAATCATCAACATTTTATTCATTGATTTTCCAGGAAATCTGGAGACTGTCAGGTCTCCTCCACACAGTTTGGTTTTATTTTGAAAATATCCTGCTTACTGTTTTTATTCGTCTTCCTCTCCTTGTGAGTGCTCCTTCCTCTCACCGTTCACCTGTGTCTGATTGTCTTCCCCCATGTATTTAGTGTGCGTCTCTTCCTGCCAGAGCATCTTGTGATCTTCCCAGAACCTGTTCAGTGTTTTTCTAATTAATTAACCTTTCCTGTTTTTGGACTCTGTCTTTAACCTAGCACTTACTCTACCTTAGCCTGTAGCTATTCCTGGTTCCAACATTCTGCTCGACCCTGACTTCGTATTATCCCTGTGTACGTTTGCCTTGTTGGAGTGTCTAACCGTTTTTCAACCTCTGAATAAATCTTGGACTGTGAACATTGCTTCTATTCCTGCTCCTGAGTCCTCACCACCACACGAGCCTGACAACTAATTATGTAACCTTTTGTCATTCAAAACTTCAAATTGAACTTACTTACAAATTTACATTAAAATGATGGAGTGCTTCATTTATAATTATCCAGCTGAAAAGACCAACTGGAAGCTTGTCTCTCTTTTGTTTTGGACAATCTGCTGTTATTAGTTCTGATCCTTGCATTCGCTTGGGTATGCTATCTACATTCTAACCTTGTTCCGGCTCTCCCTTCGGAGCAGTCCATCCACCTTGGCAGTGGACAGGCTCGATTACGTTCAAGGCTGAAACATCCCAGGGGTGAAATTCTTCATCTGTACCTGGAAATCTAGACGGTCCTCTGCTCTCAGAACACGTCGACCCAGGCCGTCAGCATCAATTGTGTCAGTCTGCATTGACACAAGCATCTTTCACCATTCTTTTACTTAAACAATGAAGCCAGGGCACCATTCTGATGTAACACACACTCCAGTGAAATGCTGGCTGTTGTGTTTTCAAATGCCCTTTTGTGTAGGTATGCATCAGATTGCACTGTATCATTCAGTCCTGCACTTGTGGCTGCAGAGCCTAATACCTGCAAACGCTGATTCTAAAGAATGCCTGGTTCTCACATAAACACGCACATCCTGTCACAGATCCCAAAGGTACTGTGTCCTTGGGAGATCGAAATTTTCGTCAAGCTGTACATCAGACATCTGCTAAGCGCCTCATCATGAAAGTGCCGAGGTTTATTCCCTCGCGTTGCCGTGCCAAGAACAACTGGCAGGCTCCAAGAAACCTTCCACTCTGCCACCAAGGTTAGGTGAATGACAACGCTGAGTTACTGAGACACAAGACACAAGCAGGAGACAGCCGCAAAGTGAATAAAAACAAGGCAGGTAGGCTACAATCACATCTATACCCCTTCCCCATCCCCTTCCAGTCCTTGTTTACTTGTACTTTTACTGAGTTTCTTGCTGCAGCTCCAAATCTAAAGCTTCCCTTTTAGTTTTTTTTAGGTTTTTCTGCTTATTTACATTTTTTCAGTTATTCATCACAACACACAAAAAAGTAAAAATAAAAATGTTACTCACACTGTCACAGTCTTCTCTCCTAGCTTTTTCTCACTCTTCAGAGAGAGAGAGGCTAAGGTTGTGCCTGCATTAAAAAGCATTAGACACCAACAGACAACAGGTGCATCAAATAGATCTAAATAAGGTGAACCAAATGTCTAGCCAGAAACCCAACCCAGCTGCCCCGTCTTCTCTTTAATTACAAGGAGAGACACAGCGGAGTGTGGAAACATGTGCACATTAAGAAGTCATTTACCAAGAAAACGAAAACAGCTGATTCTGCTAATTGTGCACATATGTACAAATGTGAAAACGTGTTCTTTTTTTTGGCGCATAACATTTTTCCTATGAGAGTAAGGCAAACTACAGTATAATTTTGGTACTTGGTTCACATAGCACCTGGTTAAGCATTCACACTGGCACTTCAACAGAAAACCAAAAAGATACAGAAGTGTGTCAGTGGTGAACTATCGAGTGGTTTCTAGGCTAAATATAGCACAAACAGGAAATAATTTTCTCACTGCAACCCTTTGCTCCTTTTAATTGCATTCACATTAATAATGTGTAGTGAAGTTTGATGAGACAAAATGTAGATTAGATGCTGGGCACAAGTGGAAAATCAGGTATAGGCCCAGAGTAGGAATTTACTGACACAATATTGCACCCAGAAATCATGTACTGTACTTTTTCTCTTGTACCAGGAACAGTAAATCCAGCATCTGTGGAATAAATACATGTGCAGACACACTGTGTGTCCAGAGATGTATGGGCTGTGTAGGTAAGCTAGGGATTCCCCAAAGGGCCTCTGGCCCGTCGATAGGCCACAGTCTTTCCCTAGGAATCCAGGGTGAGTCGAGCCATCCATCAGGCCTCAAACTTACACTACACGAGGCAGAGGGAGTGAAAAAAAGGAGAAAAACAGGATGATTAATGTGCCTTCTGTGTGGTCAGTCTTTTTCCTCAGTACACACACACACACCGAATTCACTCTCACAAGAACATTTACACACATACCCAAGAGTTTGCACACAAGCAGACACGTGTACACGGACACTCACATCACTAAAGGGCTGTATTCTACAAGATAGTAGATGAAAAATGTCTGAGCTAAACTCTTGGTCTTGGCTAACCTCCATGGTTGGATGGAGGGGGTATTGACTAAAAGAGCGAGACAGCAAGCATTTATTTATGAATGCTCCTGCTGACCAAACATCAAAGCAAAATAAGCACACAAAAAATGTCTGATAGAAAACTCAGAGTCACCATACTGTAGTTTCCATCGCCATAACTAACAAAACCTCATCACCAGATGATGTGAGAATATGTGATTGTTTCACTTAAGGAGCTCAGAGGAACATGTGAGGGGCTTAATTTCGAAAATGCTTATTTGGAACATAATTACAACCTGTAATTCAAGAGTTTTTAAAATAGGATTTAGTATTGAAAAGCTGTGCTGTGATAATTATGTTTTCCACAGACAAAAAAAAATTACATCCCAAGGTAATTTATTATAGAGCAAAATTTAAACAAATAAAAGAGAATCCGAAAAATTGAATCTTGTTATGGGAAAAAAAATAATAATAATGTGATGCAGGAATTTGGCTGCTGTATAGTTTTGTGTTCTAACCTCTCCCACAATATTCTGTAAATACTCCCATTTTACATTTGACAGGGGCCCGGGTGCCAATAAAACGAAGAGCTCCTCTGATTTCCCAAGCTTACTATTCTGTACAACCGAATGAACACAATGGAGATCTGTTCCATTGTGAAAACAAAGGGTAGTTTGGCCATTAAAAGCGACACACTCAAGTGGATTCATTTATTTATTTATTTATTTTGTCTGGCCACAAAGGATGCCGGCGAGCCCATAAGCCGCACATTAATATGACCACAGATCAATGGGGCTGGGAGCAGTCTGAAGGTATTACTGATTTATTGGCTGGATTTAAGAGGGTGCAGATATGAATACAGTACAAGATCTCACTCAGTGTGGCACTGCTAGTGGTGTAATGATAGAAAAACAACAACATCAGTGCAAGTGTATGCTGTTTAGTATAGCATACTGACCACTTATTTATATGATTTTTTTTGGGCTGTGAAACAAATTATCTAAGTTAGTATTATTTCTTTTGGAGACAGTCGCTTTGATACTGAATTTCTCCATAAATTCTGATCTGAACCCAAGGATGCATTTGTTGAAATGCCATTTTTTTTGCAAATAAAAATCTCTTTTGATAATATCTAAAACATTAACGTGCATGGGAACAGTGTGATTGGTCCGAACCACCCATGGTTTTGTCACAAGCCACATTGCTTGAAGCTTAGTGAAATGAATCTCACATGCAGAAATGAAAAATTACTCTCTGCCTAGGTTCAGAAAAATTGTTAACACAATCTTGATGCTGCACCGTAAACACAAATCAATACAATGACATTTCAGGACACACCACATGATAAAAAGAAGCTGCTGAAGCAGAGTGTCTTTTTTTGATAAGTTCTAAGGAAACGTTCCTACAGCAGCAGACATACCCTCTTTATTAAAGAAATAATACAACTTCAAGACTAAAATGCCACATTTAATGGTTTCTTTGTTGTTTCCATATCAATAGTTTCCTGTAGAGCGCTTTCTGTCCTGAGATCACCTGTCAATCAAGCAGTGTGGGTTCTATTTTGACGTGTTTTTTTTTTTCTTCCCTCAGAATATTCTTTTCTTTACTTTGTTCGGCTGAATGGATTTTTATTTCGAGAAAGGTGATGTTTGGGGCGTGTTTTGAAACAGTATTGAGTTTGACATATTGGAACGAGTAATGGAAAAATATTCAGTGGTACCCAGGCTGAAGTGGTTTTTTAGGACCGTTCTGTCTGTTACTCTGTCCCAGTCTGGGGCGGGGCTCCACTGGCCCCGGGCCCCGGACTATCAGTCAGACTGATGTATAGGTCCACAGGGTACAAATGAAACCTGTCACAACAAGGGTAATGATGTCAGAGTTACTATAGCTCACCGCTGGAGGAGCAGAGGGGCGGGAGACGAGGGGACAAGGGGATGTGAGGAAGATAGGAGGGGCTGATCAGAAAGAACTGAAAGAAGGGAACTGGGAGAAAGAAAGGGGAGCAGGACAGGTGGGAAGTGTGGAAAGGATGAAAGGTAAAAGTGACAGAGGAACAGGGAGAAAATTGGCTATTTAAAGAAGCAGTGAAGACTTGGAGATGTGGACAATGGATGAATGTACGGACTGACTATGGAGAAGTAGATTTGAAAAGAACAGGGTGAAGAGAGAAGAGAGAGAGTGAGAGAGCAATGGAACCACCAAATATGTGCAAGGCAGCAGACAGAAAGAGAAAAGTGGGAATGGTACACATATGTATTTGTATTAGTAGTAACTGATGAAAAGAGTTCTGGGAATAAAACATCCAACCTTGACCTTTTTTTTGTTTTTGTAATTCAGTGTTCATTGATTTTGTTGTGCAGTCAGCTTTTAAAAAATTCACCGTGTGGAGTCAGGGTTTTGTTTTTTCCATATCTTAACGTACTCCCCTGAAGTTCTTAGTAAGAACAGGGAAGAGGGAGCAAAGGTGTGTGAGCAAGGTTGTGTCATCCATGGAGGAATACAGTAGCAGACATGGACAGGATTTTAAAAAGACCCGTGTCTTCTTTGTCTCACATTCTCTCTCTGCTCTACTCTCTCTCTGTCTCTCTCTCTCTCAGTATCAGTGCATCTCTCTCTCCCTCTCTCTCGCTCTCGTGTTGCCTCTTTCATTCTCTCTCTATGCTCATACTCCATTATCATTGACATCATCCTCTCCGCTGCACTCTCGCCACTGTCCCTCCAATACACACACACACAGAGGATGCCTGCATCCTCTCTGCCTTTGCTTCTACAGCAATCTCTCTCCATCTCAAGACGTGTCCACTAATGGATTGAAAGTCTTGGGGAAGAAGCAACAGTCATTTAAAGATTAATGTCAGGCCTGGTATTCTGAAGGGCATTCAGCCCAGCCTCTGTCTGTATGTGTGTGTGTGTGTGTGTGTGTGTGTCCAGTAGAGGACGTGCTCATATCCGCAAAAATGCCCTCTTCATTATCAGCCATTAGGCAAAGACTCACAGAGAGAAAGAGGAAGTAAGAGGGGGTTAGCTGGCTGGCCCATACAAGCACATATCACAGCTTGTCACTTTCTTCTCAATACTCACTACTAGATAGCCATTAAAACCAAGGACTTTCATCAATTAACATACCTCGCTCGTGCATAAATATGAATAGACTCTTCAATGTCTTTGAAATATACCTCTTAGCTGCAACCAAAGTCCGCTTTAACCAGTCATTTAATCTTCTATTGAGCCTATAAGAAGCTGAGCTAGGTGGTGTGTTGCCTCTTTTAGTTTCAGCAGATATAAAGACATTTCCTTTTTAAGATTCTATGTGGATTTGCTTTAAGTTTGTTTTAGTGTCAATGACATCAGAGGGAGGAATACTTGCAGTTTTAAGTGAGAGCATCCTGTAGCTTTGTCACTCTTATTCTACCTTCAAGCAGCTATACTGATTACACAGCATGTGCTGTTCCCTGTGGGTTAAAATTATTTTTCTAAGTGATATTAAGGGTAAAAATCTACCTAATATGATTTTAACCTGGACTGTATCCACAACAAGCCAATACAGACAGCAAATCAGGTGAAGTGAGACACAGTTTCTGGCAGGACAACACATGTCTTTTGTCTCTTTGTAAAAGTACAACTATAACCAGGAGGGGTGAACATGAAGTTACATCGCATTTCATTCTTAGAACACACAAAACATCCACACACTGAACTCGTGGCAGCTTACTTAAAAGTTCTGTCATGCTACAAGCGCATGGTGACATCAATGATGAATGATCAACTTGTAACTTTAATCAATGAAATACATTATACTCTTAAATATTAAATGTACCACAGAAAGAAGACTAAGGAACAGCTCAATAAGAGTAACATCATTACATCATAGATGAACTGTATCTTGATCACATATGTTACTTTGGTTTGAGCTTAATTCTTAAATGTAGCGCCTAGATAGTCAATAGATAATTCGTGGAGCTATTAAATAAATCAATAGCAGAGGAGCATACTGATCATTCTTCCAGCAGAAATGCATTCCTAAGGACGACCACTGAAAAACACACATGCACAGCAGATAATGAAATAATTATAGCAGTATGTTCAGCACAGAGACTGCACATATTTACAGTAAGAATATAGAATATAAAGGACAAAGGAACACACAGGTTTGCTCTTCAAACACACATGATCTACACGCACCCTCAAAAAGCTGCTTTTATTTAATTGAACCACTGTCCCTCCACATATCTGTGCACATCCCTGCTGCAGAGCAAGAGACACTTTGAACATCAGTGTTCCTGTGAAGGCAGTGAAAGCAGCAGCCCGAGCTCTACTAAATATTTAATGGGCCTGTCTGATGGTCATAATCGCCGTTAAGAACAATAGCTCAAAACAAAGGGCGGCCAGTGAAAAGCAGGCACATCTCGGGAGTGACGGACAAGGCTGGTTAGAAGGATGTGGAAGGAAACAGAAGGTGTGGTTGGTGGGGGAGGCAGGGAGGTAAAAGAGGCACTCAAAGCCATGAAAAATACATGACAGGTGACTATCAATGTTAAGTGGGACTGGCGTTTGACCCAGGAGCAGTATGTGGGGTCCCCTGACAGGCTACACACTTAAAGGCTATATTTGGAAATGACATACAGAGGAAGGTGTACCTGCAGTCTGTGATGGAGTAACAGTGATGGAACTTGTATGAATAAAAGCCAACGTCCACACCCAGGAACTAGGAAGAACATGGAGGACATGGCACCAAGGTACGCAGACAATCCAACCAGAACAAAGGGGAGCAAAGTAGAGTAGACACAGACAAGAAACAGGTGAACACAATCAGGGCGGAGCAGGTAATCACAAAGGAGGGAAACACAGAGGAAATAAAACATTAGGAGATACACAAGGAGACTAGATTTTCAAAGTAAAACAGGAAACAAAAACAAAACAACCAGAAACACATCATGAAAACCCTAAAATAACCAGAAAACACAGGATTAATTAAAAGACACAAACAGGGAAACAATAACAAAGATCACGACACTGGTTCACAGCTTCTTCAATGTGAACATCTGAGGGGCTGCAGCATTTAGATTTCTGATGCAAAATGTCCACACACATGACCACAATCGTGGGTTTCCATGGACAGTACTGTGTTGATCTTTATTGGTATAGATTCTATGTCTTCTTGCAGTGGTTGTACCTGGCTTCTTTGAGCATACAGCCACTGTGTTTAAAATTTGACCAATGAGCAGGTCAAGTCTGCAGGTGCACACACACAGAGCTACACCTAACCAAACTGAAACCGACACAGTATAAAATGGGTTGAAGTGTTCTGATGATACAGAATGGATTCAAAGAATTATATGAAGTCTGACTTACATGAACTCAGTGTATTTATATATATAGCTATAAGTTGAATTTTCAATTTTGCTTTTACAATATTTTAAAATATATATGTCATATATAATGATGACATTCACATGCTCAGACTCAAAACACATGGTATTGAGATGTATCACAGGCAGCTATCTGAACAGATGTATCTTTACTAAAACCAATATATTATGGTATTAACTTTCACTCATAATATATTAGTATTAAACTGTTATTAGTATTATCACCAGAGTACATAGCTGTCAGCAGTAAATAGAACAACCCATTCAAAACTAACATATTAATATGGTAATGTTGTTTTCATTTTTACTAATTACAACCAATTAAACATTCTTTGGAAAAATTGTTACTTTACAAAATATTTATTAATTATTCAGCAAGTACAAAAATCTCTTGTTTTATTTATTTGTGGAATAATTCACCCCCCCTTTTGATGAACTTCCATTGTTTTATTTCTATGCTGCTTTGCTGAGACACTTATTTCAACATTTATGAACCAAATGCTATAAAACTTTCCACAAGTCAGCTCCGAGAGCAAAGCAGCACAGCGGAGACAGGTCAGAAACAGAGGGGTGACAACAAGGAGATGTATATAACTTGACAAAGGGGGTATGAGGAAGTGAAAACAACACATGCGATCAGTGGGGAAAAGGATGGTGTTGAGCTGAAGGAAAAGTGAGCGAAAAAGAGAGAAACAGAAGCACAGAGAAAAGGAGTCAAAGACAGAGACGAGGAGGAATGATGGACAAGGAACAGGAAGAACAGAATTAACTCATGACATGAAACAAGAGCAGGCAGCCCGATAACCGGAGAGCTTTTTTTTCTTCACGTCAATTAAAACTGCACCTTAAAAGGTACAACAGAAGAAAGGAGACGACAGAGGATGTAGCTGAGCTGAAGGGGTGAAGGGGTCGACATTTGAGCTCACCCTGTCCTTCTCCTGTCCGTCTTTCTGGGTGTTTTAGGGACTATAGCCGCTGATGCTGCTTTTCCACACTAAAGACCTAGCGCAATGGCCTAGCCTCTGCTGCTGACTCGCTGATGGTAAATGAGTGTGTGTGCACAGCAGGGTGGGAACATGGGGAGAAAACATGCCTTCCCCTCTCTGGGAAGATGAATCAAAGTGATGAACGGGACAGCGTTGAAAAATTGGCAGTCCTCTTTGGGGTTTTTCAAAGGTCTGACTGATTTATTTAGCAGGAAGCGATGGCATGGAGGGTTCCCCATTTCCATGTTTCAATTGCAGGCAGGTGGTGCAAGGCAGGGGCGATTTGAAGGAGTATTGTGTCCATTACTTCTTTCTCTGGCTCTTGGATTTGGAGTAGTAAAAAAAGAAAGGTGCGGAGTAGAAAGAAAAAGAACAGAGCTGGGAGCAAAAGAGGTCATAAGTGAGATTGAGGAAAGAAAAGTAAGGACAGGGGCGAGAAGGCAGGGAGAAAGTGCGAGGGAGGCAGATGGAGAATAAGTAGCGGATAGGTTCACCTCTCATTAGCTTGCCTGCCACACAGTATGCCACAAAGCAATGCACCTCCCAAGGACATGAATTAAACAGAGAGCCAACTACCTCAGAGAAAAGCAGCCCTGCCAGCACTTAGCCAGGTCTCATAAACAACCACCGTGCATTTGTCACTTCCTCTTCACCCAACAAAGCGACAGCAGAAATAAATTACTTTTAAGTAGACCTAGTCTCTCTCAGCATACCGTTCTTGCCTCAGCAGCTGGTTTGAGCTAGCACAAACTGTCAGGCAGCAAAAAATGTGAAAGTCACAACTCAAGCAGTAGATTGAGGCCATATGCTACGTTAATTTAAACGGTAGTAGCCAGCATATATAAAAAAATCACTCACCCACTCATAGACTGTATATGAAGATGGATGAGGTGGCTCCGCCTCCGTCTCCACCTCTGCATCCACCAACATGTACAAAAGCAAGGTTAAAAATATCTCACTTACAGGCGCTGGCATCTATTGGCAGCTTTACTCTTCCTTTGTTTTTACCAACACAGGCATTTGAACACGGATCTGTCATGTTCACCAGAGGTACTGGATGAATTCTAACATTAATGACCCAAATGTGCCCAAACAAAATGTGTATGAGTATAGTGAAATAAGAGCAAAGAAAAGACAGCTAATAAATTGAAACATGATGCAATTTGTTCAGGTCCTGTAGCTCTGGTAAAACATATCATTTAATAAACAAATAAATCAGTGAGAAACCAGGAGGAGAGCTATAGGAGTGGAGTAGAGGAAGCGGATGGAAACTTCCTTGACCTGTATCTATGAAAGGGAAACAAATTAAACGGGTCTGACTTGTTTCAGAGCTGAACAGACCCTACTGCTTACACCATCACTCCATATTCCCATAAACCTTCTGGAGCTGCTGGTGACATGAAACAGCTCTAAAGGTCCCTCTATCCCTAAACAGCTGGGATACACCCCCTCTTTCACCTTATAGATGTAAAAGATAAGGGGGGGAAAAGATCAAGAGAAAAGGCAGGCTGCTTAAATTCCTAACATACCAGTGATGCCATGGTTGTACAGTCATCCACACATCTATCATCAATCATCTTGTGCAGTGCTGGACAGGAACCACCTGGACCACACACACACACACACCCAAAGATTTGTGTATGTAACCATTAGTTAATGAATTCCACCATGTCACAGCTGTAAAACCATGACACAAAAACTGAAGGATTTCCTCTGCCCTTCTCCAGCATTGTAATTGTAGCAAACACTTTGTTAGCATCCAAACTTTGGCTGGGGTTCTACCATTAAAAGCTGCTTTTGAGGTAGCCTCTGGAGAAAACATAGGTTTGTTAATCAAGCCAAGGCAAAACAATTACTAGAATCCAATAATCAATGCCCGTGGACAAACAATAAATCCTTAGTGGCTGATTGGGAGAATGAGAAGTGGTGTGTAAATGGGTCCCTACTAATTAAAGAGAAACGTGCTGGTATGCTATCGTTAGTTAATAGCAATGCCGCTACACCATTTAGCCCATCTGATTAGGACTTTTGACAGAGCCTATATAATAGCCACTACAAATCCTTTTTCCTTTTTCTCACTGCATGCTTGCTCTCTTCACTAATAGTTCAAATCCCCCGAGGACTTTGAAATTGCTTCTTCTTCTTCTTTCCTTATCTGTGGGATTCTGTGTTGTAATAAATGGTTATGACTCTACATATCATTAAAAATAAAGATGATGTAAAAAAAAATCGAATACAGTCAGTGAACAAAAGATGTATACAAAAAGAGAAGCCAAATTAAAGACATTTGATTTACAAAAAAAAGCTTTACAGATATCAGGTTTGTGAACTAAGAATAACCTTTCAAAAAGACATACAGTAATCTCTAATGGAAATTTCAGTTATCATCTGTGGTATTAGAACAGACACTGGGGGTAAGCAGTAGTAACATTCTCACCAGTTATACAGTAGAGATGGCCAGATTTGTAACGTAACTGAAGGTGTGTGTGAAGTGTGCTCATGACATGAAATGAATAATCAAGACAATCATGGAGATACTTGTTCCTGAGGACAGAGAACAGCCTTCTAACCAACCTCAGAAGCTGATTAATGAAGCCAGTAGCACCTAAAATGCCAAAAACTGCACTCCCTCGATTGGCCACTTGATGGTTCCTCCAAAAGTGAGTTTATCCCCAACCAAGCCTGTTTGTTCATCCTGCAACACAACACACTGGAGATTTTTTTTAAACACAGCAAAGAAGGTGAGTGCAGCAGAAAATAATGATGGACTGTACAGGCAGCCAGGCTGGCATGTCTCCACTTAGCACAATGGCAACCATAACGCTGCCATGATCAATAGATGTTCATGACTTGCTTTAAAAAGGTCCAATCCTCCACCCTCTTACTATCCATCCATTCCTGCCTCATTTCCAGTCAACTCTTCTACCCGCTCTCATCTATAATTCTACCTCTGATGATTCCTAACCTCGTGCAGATAATCTCTCCTGCTCTTCTCTGTCCTTCACCTACTTTTACTAGTTTTCCTCTTAATTCTTACATCTCTATTCCTACTCCTAATTCACACCTTTCTTTCCTCAGTCCAACTGTTCATTTCTCTCACGCCCTTGTTTTACCTCCTTCCCTTAATTCCTTTAACCTTCCCTTCCCCTTGACGCCACTTGTCCCTTCCCTTTCTCTTTCACCTGTCCCTTACTCAATCCCCACCTCATTCCATCACTCTCTGTATAAACTACTCATTCTCCTCCTATCCCCCCACCCAAATCTTTATCCATCTTTTCAGTGCTTCACCTCTTTTCTTAGCTTTCTCCAACCACTCCTTTCCTTCCACCTTCTGCAAAGAAAAGTGTCTCCCCTGCCCTACAGTTCACAGGTTTCCCAGGGCACATTGTTGCATCCCAACGGAAGCTTGCACAGCATTCCCCCCATAAATAATTGAAGAGGCCCCACATGGCCAGGCACGCTCAGTCTAAATGGATTATTCTGGGAGAGATCAATGCCGGCCTGTGAGGGTTTTATTAGGGCCTGCAGATGAAATGTACAAGGCCACCTCCAATGCGTGCCTCTCTCTGTCTTAATTCTGCCCTGCTTCAGTGTGACATTCTCTCTAGCTCCTTCTTCTTTTCACCTGCACATTGAACCATCCACCAGCTCCCGGTGACGACCCCTCCATGCCACAAGGGTACGCTGACCGGCGCCTTACACTACCGTTCTGAATCAAACATAAATGACTATCCAAGGTAGGATATGAATCATTCATTCTTTACGATTCCTTTTACTATGATGCAGGCTTGTAGTAAACAGACGAGACAGTGTTTTGTTATCCTTGCTGTTGTCACACTGCATAAGCATCACTGACCCTTACCATCATCAGCCTCCACTCACCAGCATGGCGGGAAACATCCGGCGATACCCACCGGAGTTGTCATGGGCAATACAGAAGGGGAGTTGAAATGCAACCGTGACCTTCAAGAGTTACGACCCTTGGGAGCGGATGGAGGCTGTAATGGCGAATAACCCTCTGCAAAATTGTCTCCCTGAGGAGATTTACATCTGTCTCATCCAGTGAGAGGTTTCCTAATTGTCTGCTTTCCGGAAACCATCCTGCCAAGCTGGTAATCATGGACAGCTTGTTAGCTGTTCAGATCTGTTAGACTTTAATGGTAAATAGAGGAAAGAAAATGGCACATTCCCTTCATACATGGGTTTGGCTCGTGTCAGTACTGCATAATTTTGTTACCTGTAAAAATGTCCCTTATACACTGACCATTCATTTTAACCCCATCCCATATATGTACTGTCATATTTAATAAACATAGGTTTAGCTTACACAAATACAGAGTCAGTTGCACACATAAGCAGATTGTTCCAGGACCTGAGAGCAGTAGCATGAAGAATGCAGCCACCATTGATCTTGATGCCATATGAAGTGTGAAATACTCTCTCAATGTTGTTTCTCTATGTGTCAAGGTACCTGAAGTAGCACTGCAAACAGAATTCAAGTGAATGGATTGGCACCACGATCACCCCCATTATCCGATATGTGATATCTAGTTTTATCTGATTTATTTAACATTAGGATCAGCTCAGTGCATTGCTATATGTAGCTATCACCTCAAAGTGGTTAACCAAGACAATCAGAGATGCTAATCTTGCTAAGCTACGCTTTTTAAAATTTTAATTATTTGACCTTAAACCATGATTCTTTATTAAGACCTGTTGTAAATATTTAAAAGTTTCGACTGGCCCTCACCTAATGTCATGTTTGTTGAGAGTTATTGGAACTCAACCTATTCTGTCATGTATGCATGCATTTCTGTCTATGACTTCATCAAGGGTAATTTTGTTTTCCCACCACTGTATTAATATAGTTCTCAAATGAAGAATACACCAACAAAAACAGACTTCTAATAGTTTCCTTTCCACGGATAGGTCCCTTCTGACTGCACACCTCAACACTTTATTTGTTGGCATAATCTCAGGTCCTCTAAACACACACACGCACATTACCACTGCAATTATCCTTGAGTAAAGAGCATTTGAATGCTTAACATGCTCCTTTAACCTGAACTAGGACTCCTATAATGATTATAGTGTGTTCTTCTCACACAGTGAAACTGAACCATGACGAGGTTACAGCTTTTTCCTGCCACTATACATGATTTTGTGATTACTGTGGGGGGGGGGGCATAATCAAACTGTCCAAGCAGAAAATCAACGGTCGCAGGATACTTCCACCTGCCACTTAAAGCTTTACACATTGTTTCAAATGGAACTGTGACTGGCAGACATTGCTGTATGGAATCCTGTCTGGAATGAAGCTTAACGCTTCAGACAGGGAGGCCCGAAGGTTTTACTTTCCCATGTTTCACAAGCAGTTCCTTCCCTCCCTGGGAATGAAAAAGATTTTTTTTGCACTATTCCAGGATTGCCTGGCTTCTTTACTTCCTGACATCTTGGCATGTACCAAAAATATACGTACATATCAAAGCCATTAAAGTGTCAAAGCTCTATGTTGGGGCTCAAACCAGGTCAGAATGTTCATGGAAAACTTGTGAATAGTGCATTTTGCCCCCATTCTGACAGTCAAGACTTTCTCTAAAGAGCTTATATCTGAGCCATTTTAAATGACGTACCACTCTTCAAAAGATGCAAGGACAATTTATTTTTTTTCTTGTGTGCTCTTAGAATATTCCAGAGCTCATTTGCATTTGAATTTGAGGGCCATATGCTTCCTGACAAGATTTACTGTATAACATGGCACACACACACACACACACACACACATATTCATCCTTTGCTTTTTGTTAATGATTAATTTAATCTAAATTACACCAATATATCTATTAATCTATAGCTGTTTTTTCCCTTCTTAGCCATTTACATATTGAAAACAGATGACTTTAGTGTATTTGCATGTGGCTCCAGGGGTAAAGGTGAGAACTGTCTGAGAGGGGATACTCTAAAATTGATATTTTGCTACTTAGAATTTCAAATTTTGCCACAGGCAATACAAGAGGGAGGAAAATAAAACATGGGCCACTGTTTATCTGGAGGTGACAACTAACAAGCGCTCTCCTGATAATTAGAGCACCACAGTGCACATCGGCAAAACTCTGCATAAAGTGTGCTTATGATTAAATATTTTCTTCTCTCTCTTTTTCTGCTTTGCTGTATCTGGATTCCCTTAAAAACAGTCCTGCCAGTTATCCGCATCCATTTCCATTTTGACTGCATTAATGACATGGTCAAACACTCAGGTTTTGGTGGCCTGTAATGAAACTGCAGTGTGTGACTTACGGCTTATCTTGAATGTAATAAATGTTCATGCATGTGTGTGCAGGTGCACATCTGTCACTATGTATAATTGCAAATGTGTGGCAGCCACTTTCAACCACCTCTCTGGATTGCCCAGCAGGTTGACAGGTAAGGATGATTGAAATGTATTTCTGCAGGAACAAACAAGGGACGCTTGAAGATGCCATCCAATCACCCATCACATACCTACCGAGAGGCCTGTTGATTGGCAAGCTAAGAATTGTACACAAGGAAACTTGTGCAGCTCAAGATCGCTAAAAGGTGACCTATGATGCTTTGCACTCTGAAAATTATAGAGGTTTTATAATAACTGTGTTGTCATTTTGACATTTCTCTGAGAAATCCTGTCTACCTGAAGTACCAAGGTTCACAGCACCTTTAAAGAAGCTTTTCATCTAAATGTAAACTTAAGCCTGAACTGGTGTGTGATGATTCATCGAGATCTTCCGAGAACCAACAATGTACCGCTACATTTTAAGAGTGTGTGTGGTCTGCGCAAGTCCGGCATGGGCACTTGACTGCTCCATGAACAAATCCTAGAGGAGAGGAGATGCTTCATAAAATGTGACCAGCCCCATTAAGTATGAAGGAAGGACTCCAGTAATGGCCGTCCTTCCACAGGCCTGTCTGTTCTGACAGCAGAAAGTGAGTTACTGTGGTAGTGATCACAGGGTGGCACCGCATCGCAATATCAGGAGGACGACTGAAAAGCACGCATTCATGCTGAATTAGGGACCATAATTATAATTAAAACTGAAATTTTGGCATCTTGCACGTAGTAGCCTAAAGTCCCATGGGTGCTACCTTGTAAGAAAAGAATGTATCACACAGACGACGCAGAGAGTGAATGCAAATGTGTCTCTCTGTACACCAACTCATGCATTACATCATTTGTTTCATCACTGTGCTTCGGCTCCACATGTTTTTTATGTCTTCCCTGCAGAAACTTTCTCCTGTTATCGAAGAAAAATATGCATGAAATATGAAAAAGGCAAAACTCAAGAAGCATATGATTGGTTGCCAGAATAAATCTGCAGCAGCATAAGTCTGAATATAATTTAGAAAGGATTGAGGGCTATTTCCAGAGAGGTTCGGTGCAGGGGAGGTGTGTGTGTCTCTGTCTGTCTGTGTGTGTGTGTGTGTGTCTGTGTGTGTACTTTGTCTGGTACAATCCACCAGAGGATGGCACCTGCCTTGCTCTGATGTTTCTGGGCATTCTGTTGCGCAAATGTGAAGGAGTAGAGGGAGCAACAAAAAAAACAAAAAACGGGAAGGGAGTCACTCCAAATTTCTCATGTGACAAAGCATAACAGGGAATTGTAATACACAGCAACATTATAAATTTGATTACATTACATAGCACTGCAAGCCTGTAAGCCATTTCCAGGCACCATAAAAAAGGGCTATAACTAAGTTACCACGGGTACAGAGAAAAATGAATAAAGCCATTTTCTTTTAACAACCCAGGCGCGGGCAAGATATTCTTCTCTCCTCCTGGCTTTTATGAGCTTTGCAGACCTGCGATGCGCTCATTGCGATCGAAACAGGAGACAGAACAAGATGGAAAATGCACAACCTTGGGAAAAATACTGACTAGATTGCATTATGGCAAATAGTGTCAACAGGAACCTGGAAAATGGGGTGATATCTCTTCATCAGATATCACACAGAGGAAGATTATGAATCTGAATAATGCAAAAACAAACATAAAACGGTGAACACACTGACAACTCTCCCATCTTTTAAAACTTTATGATGATGTTAGTCCATTTAATCCATGATTACTGTGCAGGATTTCACAAAAAGTAGGCAAACAAATGCTAAATTGTCCTATTCTGGTGTTAGTTTGGGGTTTTTTTTTATCTTATACTTCAAAAAGTGCAAGAATTTCATTCCTATCCGAATTTCCAGCATTCAACCAAGGCATCATTTAAAAGAAAGTCAGTGTCATTTCTGTGCTGACTCCACCTCAGTGGGGCTGCTGTGCTGTGGGAAAGCTCGAGTGGCGCACCTCGAATTAAGATCAACTATTTTCTCACAACGTGATGCGCAAAAAAAAAAAGCAAGACCCCACTCTCAGAAGTCCAACATGTATGCTTTTAGCGTCGGATCTGCACGTGGAGCGCGCACACGGAGGTAAAAGAGAAAATATCGAAAATGGCATTTAGCCCAAAATCGATGCCTCCAAGACGGACTGAAACTGTGCCACGATGTATGGGCAAGCTCATGTCAGCTGAATCTAATGCAAAGCATCTCACGATTCACTTGGTCAATGAAACACCCCCTGTGGAGATTCACTTGCTGGATGGCGCCCCCCACCCTCCCTCTACACACACACACACAAACACACACACACGCACAAACAGTCGGGCGCACACACCCACGCCCGGAAAAAAAGGATGATTCAGAAATATGCATGATGTTTCAAACCTTTACAGCGTATAGCAGAGCAGCACAAATCCGTGACAACCTCCGCTCGTCTCCCTGTAACAGAACCGCTGAGGTTTCTTTAATATGCTAGATTAAAATTGTAATTAACTCTCAGTGGGAGAGTTGAAAGGGAAGCCGTGCCTGTTACGACCGTCGTTCACAATGATGGATATGTTTCGTATTCAAGCAGCAGCAGCAGCAGCAGCAGAGCACGCTTTGCCACCAGCGGCAGCACCAGCAGCAGCTTTGCGGTGGCAGAGTCGGATCTCCCGCTGAGTCCGGGACTATGGAGGACCTCGTATCAGTTTTGAAACGAGCTCATTTGCAGTGCGTTCCTAAATAATGCTCCTCTCCGGGCTGTTCAGTTCGTCTCTGTGCAGGTGGAATAGCGCACCACTCGTGCGCTCCCGAAACCAATTGTCCACATGTCTGGTTTTTGTTTAAGCTTTTTTTTACGCGACGTCAAAAGCTTGATACAAAAGTAACTGTATACTGTTAGAGGAGAAAAGACAGAGAAGTCTGCCTACCTTTCTTTTTTTCTGTCAGCGTCGGAGTTCCAGTTTATTTCTTCTCAGTTTATAAACCCCTCACATCTTCATGTTTAAAACAAGCAATAATCCCCCGGGTTTGGCGTTAAATGTGTGCGTCCCTGTCGGCTGGGTCCAGTGGAGGAGCAGTACTCAAGATTCCTCTGCCAGGGTTAAATAATGTGTTTAAAATCCAACCCCAAGAGCGCAGGTTGCACAGGACGCGCCTGGGTACGGGCAGGAGGAGTCGCTCCCTCAGCCAGCAGCAGCAGCAGCAGTAGCAGCCGTGCGCACTTGGAGAAACCAAAGCTCCGTCCGTGCAGAGAAGCTGAGGGAATGATGTCATACGTCCGGCCCTCCCTCTCCAGCCACCCCTCAAGTCACGGCTCTCTCCATCTACTCACCCCCTCTCCCTCCCCCCTCTGTACCCCCCTTTATGGCAAGCTGTTTTTACCATTTTATTGATTTTATTTCTTGGTTTTATTTTAGGTTATTCTGGGAACTACTATGCAGATAAGCTGCAGTGAACCAAGACAAAGGATTTGCTGAACTGATGCAGAATTTAATTTAAGTCCATTTGGATGCGTATATCTCATTTTTTTTCCAGAATTTAAACGAACTATGTTGTCAAAAAAAATAAACGTTGGTTTGTTTAAAATATGTTTTAGCCTCGGATACAACTTATTTTAAATGGAATCTTTTTGCAGTGCTGCACTTGACATGATGAAGTCATGCCGTTTTCCCCCGCCTCGTTGAAGGCATCGTCCAGTAGCATCGTCAGGCTGCCTTTACCCGGGATAAGAGGGGAAGGTAAGGTAGAATGAAACGGACCAATGCAGGCAGCGCATTGTGTGGAGGCAGCCTCCCCCTCTCCCGGTATAACCGGCGCATCTTAAAGATAAAGCATCAAATCTTCATATCAGGATTAAAGGTGAACCCGAGATTCTGAAAATAAAAAAAATTGTATGGAATTATGTTGAGCAGCGTTTTACTAAATTAAATTATAAACAGATCACAGAATATATGTATTATTCTCAGCAATTATCGCTTTTTTCATAAAACAACACACATATATACACACAAAAGAAATTGGAGATGTGCAATATAATGGAGAGCAGATTAAGGTCAGTGAGTATAGCCTATTTTTAACCAGCATATTTAAATGACTTCCATGCATTTATATTCCTCACAATGGGTGAGCAAGCTATAATGCATTTTCTGCATCTTGACTTTGCTGCTGGCTGCTTGCAAAGAAGAAGAAGAAGAAATGGCTGAAAGAAAAAAAGACTGTGAGGACGTTTAATCAATCAACTTCAGCTGCAGGTTTTTACTTAATCAAATCTTTAAAGTAGCAGGGCTACTTTCCACAGCTCCGTGTAGCACTACACAGATGGCTCTCAGCGACAAGCTGAAATGTATAGCCTGCCTGCTTGGAGCTTGGCCATTCATGCTTTTCTTATAATGCATGCAAATGTTCCTTGAGGGAGGCACTTAGCCTCAAGTGGCAAAGAGCCTGGCTTGTTGATGGGCACCGGAAAAAGACAGGTTTTGAGTTCAATACATCGCTGTCATCCATCCCACCATCCTGACGCAGATGCACTCTCACCTGTGGCCACTAATGGGCAGATATGCATGTTATTTATCCATATAGGTCAATGTGAAAACTGCATTTTGCAAATTTAGAGAGAAATTAATCAACAGTGAAACAGTTAACAAAAACTATTATAACAAGTGGAAAAGCTCAGCTGATTCAGCAGCTGCGTGGTGCAAAGAAGTGAGAAGGAAGCATGAATTAATAACTGGAAAGGACCCCAAAAGAGCCAGACAATTTCATCATTTGAGGTCGCAGTGGGGTTCAGAATCCTAACCTTGGAAGTGTTGAAACCTTTCTCTACCCACTGAGCTGAGGCAGGGGACTATGTGTGACCTTTAAGCCAAACTAAAGCATTTAAGTTCCATGGACTGATAATTTGATTGTCCTTTGCCTGTCTCTGCCTTTACTTCAGATAATTGGACATTCCTTTGATAATGTGCGCTTGCGTCAGTGAGAGGAGAGCAGCCATTGTGAGCTGGGTATAAGCTCAGGAATTAGGATTTGTATGTATTTATTTGGCTTATGCTCTTTTCCTCACTATTTACTTCAGCTAATAAGCACATAAACTGTAATAATAAGAATAAAAAGACTGAAAGAAAAAAACTAATGATGAATTTGATTTTTTTTCTTCCTTCAGTGCTGAAGCTTAAATTAGTGTAACATAAATTGTTACATTTCCATACATTCAATTTACATCAGTGAGACCAATCAATAAAACAGTTATTGTAATATTCTCCTTGCAAAGTGTAACCTTGCCATGCCGTTGGGGTAGATGAATCATAAAGAACTTCAATAATGAAAAAAGCCAGCCACAACAAAGTATTAATAGATTCCACTGTGTCTTTTTTAGGGTTAAAATCTTTTTAGAATAACGCTATAGCTGAAATCCATTATAAAATAAAGCTTTCTAATTTAATCTCAGACTAAGAGGAGCAGAATTATTTGAGTCAATTAACCTGTCACTCTTAAAAGCGAAGCAAAGGGCTGTGACATACACTCCTGTTGTACACTATTCTGCTGTGAGTTTAAAAGAATAGATCTTATATCACACGAGCAACAGAAAAATACATGATGTTATCAATGAAACTACTGTTTGGGTAAAGGGGTCCAGTTTCAATCTACGATTGGAGCTTACTTTGATTAAATAAACAAGTGGTGGCTCATGAAGAAGCTTGTAATCCAATTTAAATTTCAGTTTCAGGTCATTTACATGTGGGGAGTGCAGGCACTGTCAGAGAACATAGATGTTCAAACATTCATTCAAACACAGGTGAGAGAGGCTGGGAGATTTCTCACATCCCTCATCAATGACACTTTCTGGACACATAACCGAGTTTCTGTAGTACCACTAAATAAACTTCAAAAGATCAACATTTTAAGTCACTGGATCTTGAAGCTCCTTGGGTATAATAAGACACTGACATAATCCAATATATCAGGATGAATGTGTTTTTTTTTTAAATTGTGAAATATTAGAAGATCTTTCCATCAATTTGAAACCATAAAAGAGTCTTTGGTCCACTACTTTCAAACACAGATAAAGGGACAATTGAAACAGTTGAAACACACAGAAGTCTCCAGTTCTAATATCCAAAGCCCCAGTCCCACCCTGATCTGGCTGCCCTGCAGTTGCCTTAGTTGATTGCAGCTAGTTTAGTCAATGTGTGTGATCCTGTCAGATGCATCACAGCATTTTTCAGAAGCTACCTTAAGTGCTGTTCTGCAACAACAACAAAAAAAAAAAACCTGCTGAGTCTATTTTAGCATTCGGCTTCAGCCAGGTTACGTCATTTGTGCAGGAAGGATGACAGACACAAGAACTGCACAAAGAATCTGGTTGATTTTCCAAATGCATGTGTTCTCCAGACATCACATTATTACATCAACGCAACATTATCCCATAACTGTGGTGGAAGGCCACAGGTGAAAGAGCACAAAACATGGAGAGACAAAGGCGCCTCTTAATTGTTCTTCTCACAGATTACATCATGATCTAGTGATTCTTGCATGATTTCAAATTCTAAGATCTCATTTTGACTGGAGTGTATTGTAGGCGACAAGTGATAGGAATCCTCAGGGCTGGTATGTCTCCCTGTTTCCTCATGAAATGTCTCTTATGTTTGGACCCTGCACTTTTCTCCTGTGTTTGCTAGTTTCCTGTGTCCCTGTCAGCTCTCCTCCTGTCTAAACAGAGATAAAAGTAGCCCAAATCTCCTTTACAAACAGACAGCATATTGTCTTTGATTTTTTTCTTTATGGCGTTTCTCTGCTGCTCCCATTTCATTCCACTATTTCCTCATCCCCTGCTTCCATTCCTAAACGAGAATTTTTCTTTTCCTTTACACACAGGCCTGCTAAGATGACCTCCCTTTTCCCTAACTCCATTCTCCCTTACTTAATACGTTCGCCTGTGTGTGGGAAATAGACGCCACTCAGAGTGTCTGGATGAGTGGTTTAATTAAAGGAGAAGCAGTGTTCTGTCACCTTGCACTGAGCACCGGCAATCAAGAGCCACTGACTTGAAGAAAAGTCAGACAAGGCCATTCATTGATTGGCGATTTCAGGGGTGTTACTTAGTCCACACGATACGCTGAAAAGGGAATTTACTGTGCCAAAAGAGAGGCTGGAGGTGTCTAGAATTCAAAACTGCTTTTATATGTGCTGTATAGACTGCACAAGGCTCTGCCACAGGTACATTTTTTATTTTTATTAAATTATTTTATGTATTATAATATTATTTCTTAAATTTTTAAAGAAAAAATGTAAATTAATTTAAATAACAAGATAATAAAACATAACTGACATTCTAAATATGCCCAGTTTCTAGATTAGATTAACCTGTCTCAAATGCAGCTTATAGTGATTACAGCCTTGTTACTTGCAATGTCACACATCAATTCCCATCAGGTCAGCACGCTAAAGTGGCACTCCTCTTACTGCGAGGTGCTTCGGATAAAGTGTCCCCCAAATGGCATGTGCACTTTCCATCTGCCTGGATTGTACTTGATTAGCCACTTGCATTAACTAAGGGTGAAACATTTAATAATATACACAGCAAAGACTCATTTGCTGGTAATTAAAATGAAAAAAGAAAACCTTATTCATGCAGCTAAATGCAATGCATATTTACTTTTCCATATGGTGCTGGATACAGATGATAGCAGCCATTGAAGCTATTACAACTTAAATAAATAAAAAGTGCTAAATCTGATTCTTACAGAATAATCATTAGCCATATTTGTTGTTTGATGAGACGGAGTATTGTTTAAATCTATTGTTACTGCAGTACTGCAGTAATACTGCAGTAGTACTGCAGCCTTGCTTCAATCTTCTCTACGTATGATGACCTGGATGACTGAGAATCTTCATCAACATACTGCAGTAATAGGTATAAATATTTTGTAATATTTTTAATGCAAAAAAAGGTGATGTAACCCTTTTAAAGTGTGTTTTGGAAAGAGGAGAGGTTGCATGCTTTACCCTGAAGCTTCCTGTAGTTGCTGCAATCCATTCTTCAGTTATTTTTCACTGTTTATTTGACCTGAGTCTTCTGTCTCACATGAGCTAACACAAGGACAAAGATAACTCACTCAACCTTGCAGATATATAACATAATAGGACTATAAACATTTTCATTATCTGCATAAATTTAATTTACTCTACATCTTGCAATTTAGCAAATTAGGTGGAAGGCACATATTTGTCACTGCAGTGACAAAATGTGGGACAGGACGTGATGTAGAAGACACTCAACCAAAAACTTACAGAGTAGTCTAAATGTGTAAATCTAAAAGGGGAGTATGCTGAAAAATAAATGTGCTTTCCAAAAATTGACTTATTCTGCTTTAGGCCATGTAAAATAGAGACAGAGTTCAGAAAAATAATAATGAATGAAATGGCCATATTTCCTGTCTTGGTGTGTCATAATATTTATCCTATAATAGCCAAAGAAAGGCATTTGCAGTCTACACTAAAATTGATTGAATCACACATATAAAAAAACAACAACTTGAAATTACAGTGAGATGTTTAAATAAAAATGTTTACAAGAAAAGAAATGTCTCTCTGTACAGGCTGCACAGTGATAATAAAGTTAAAGTTATGATCAGAGGTATAAACAGTAATGCAGCTCTGGCTTTTGAGGACATATTCTTTGTTACCATGGCAATCAATGCAAACCCCATCCACACAGTAACAATAGTCTCAACAGTGAAAAAGATCTTAGTAAGTAGAGCATTGCACTGATGCCACAAGGGTTAGAGAGTTTTGATGATATGACATTCAGCATGGACATAAAAAGCTCAAACTATCAGTTTACACCTGAAGCAACATCTCAGCACCATGTCACCACCATACAAGGGTCATGACCTGGCTTATAGGACAGACAACACTGGAGACCACTTAAGACTGTTTCTAATTAAGAAAATATATTTAAACAAACTCTAGAAAAATCATTAGTAAGTAGATAAATAAGTCAGTAGTGCGTATAGTGTTGAGTGTATGTATGTGTAGCCTGACAGCCCAGGCACCTACATATAGTGCAACAATTAGATGAACAGGTGTCAGCCAATCTTGTGGATCTGAGGGCTGGGAGTGTCACACAACACCTATAAACCTATGCCGGCTTGTCCACATTCAAACTCCAGCTCAGTTCTCAATTTTCTGAGTGAGGCTTTGAGGCCTAAGTGACTGCAGTCAGTCCCTCCATGAGACGGTCATTCAACCAATCATGCAGTAAAAGACTGAAACATTGGATTCTCACATAAAAATGAACACCTCGAAAACTATACTCATATGAGGTATGATCAAAACATGTGTTGACAGTCCACAGTTACCTTTTACAACTTGATCAGGTCATCAAAGTGTAAATTTCTCAATTTTTACTTCAGTGTACTTCTGAGATATAGCTCTAATCATGGGTGCAACCAGCATGGGAGTATGAGTCTGATCATATAAAAGTGAAGAAGCTATTCTACAACTGTATTAACAAAGATTGTATCAGAGAATTTAGACATTTCACACAGGAATCCAATCAATCTATCTATCAATCTTTTTTCTTTTGCTTTGCGTAAATGTTTTAGAATGTACAAATGAGTGTCATCTGCATATTAAGACAGCATGCCTGTGAGTAGTTCATAGAGCATGGAGCAAAGCCTTTGGTCCTTTTTACTAGAAAAGAAACAAACAAATTCATCAGTAAAAAAAACACACACAGCTGCCTAATTTCTGGGAACAGTGGAAACCAGTTCATTGCTGTTATTGTAAATCAGTTTATTAGTCTGTTGATGAAAACATAACGATCGATTGTGTCAAAAAGGTGTAGAGGTCTTTACTAAAAGACTCCATAAACTCCAGCAGTTTCCTAGCAACAAATTCCTTCAGAACTTTTGAAACAAAAGAAACAGTATGACGGTTAACACGGTCAGATGGGTCAAGACCAGGGTTCTCTAAAGATGATGCTGAATAACAGCATTTTTGAAATAATCACACCGAGAAGAATTTAAAACATCAGATCTGTGGAGGAAGTAGTACAAAAAAAGCTGCTATGTTGGTTTGAATTTGTCCAGCCAGACGGTCAAACTTTTTGATAACATCTATGGCAGGAGATAAATATCTAATCATAAATCACTGTATTGGCCTTGGCAAGATTTCTCTAATACCCACATGCCTACTGTATATATGTAAACACTCAAGTTAGTGTAAGTTGAAGCTGAGAGAAACCACCCACCAAATGTTATATGTTTATATGTAGCATCAGATTTTTGCCTTAGCCTATGGAGAAAGTTACTGAGTAGGTAACATGACAGCATGAAGGGTGCAGGTCGTGATAACAGGGGATGGGAATAGAAACGCTGCAGTACAGGGCGATAAACTGTCTATAACACAGACTTATAATGGCTGTGTGAGGGTGCCGGTGTATACAGGAACCACTGAGAGGCACTTGGCTCATTAGGTTGAGGCACTGAGGGGATGAGTGGGTGTGGGAGCGAGTGAGTATATGACACGACAAGGCTTTGATGCACTGTAGACAGGTAGAGAGCTCATTCTCCTGCTCTTTCCCCTGTCATCATTCCCTCTTTTCACATCTCACACATTCTCTGCACTCTTCATAAACTCACTACCAGATGGATTATTGTTCTTCACCGTTTCACTCAGCCTAAGCTCTCGCTCTTTTTCTCATTCTCATTCTCTCTCTCTCTCTCTCTATCAGTTTCCTGATTCTGTCTCTTTTTTTTGTTGCATCTCCTCCTCATTTGTGCTCTCCTTACTTCTTCCTCAGCCGATGCCTTCACCCCCTCACTGTGCTCAGTGTGGATATCTATAGCAGCAGCCTGACAGGACATTCAGGTGGGCGAAGGTGTGAACATTCCTAAAAGATTAAAAAAAAATGCTCACAGAAGATGATTGCTGTGTAAATACAAGGTCTTTACATGGCTGGCTTGTCATCATAGCAGTTTAGAGAATATATAGAACATAGCATGGTTAAAATAGATTTGGATGGGCTTGTCTACCAACAAGTGACAAAATCGTGTGAGTGAGTAATACTGTGGCTGGATTCTGTATTCAGTCCTGTCTGCTAGATGGAAAAAGCTACTGGTTACTTGCTGTTTTTCACAGTAATACATAGACATGTAGGTTTTGTGAGTGCACACATTCAGCCACACACAGCTGCAAGTTATAGTTTCAGTAAAAAAAGAGGTGGTCTATGAAGTTTTTTTCCCCTTATATTCAGCTTCTCATGTATAACACACCTGTTTATCTAATCATGCAGCTTTTTTCAGCTTCTATTTGTACCATCTCAAGAAATCTGTAGAGGTGACATGGATCCTATTCCCCTGCAGGATGGAGTAGTTTTTTTGGTATTTCTTTGACAGCCAATGGTGAAAATGAAGAGAGGAAATGATTACATGGAAACCAATGTGCCTGGCTGGAAAAAAACCCTAAGGTTCTGCGGTGCCACTGCTTAAGAACATGTGTAATAAAAGCATATATCAGATCAGTCAACAAGTTATATTATCGCAAGGAGAAACTTCTGATTTAACATGACAGCTATTTTATTCATGCCAGGTTATATACAAATCAAGCTGCACGTTTCAACAAAGAAACTATAAAGACTGAAAGAAGCTAAAGGGCTGAAATGGTGATATATACCATCTTCTAAACAAAACCTTACATATTACTTAAATGTAAATACAAAATCTCCTCTATAGTTTTTTTTTATAAATAAGGTCATTTCAACCAGGACTTGCTAACATTTTGCTGATGGATGCTGATTAGTCAGTAACTCCATGAACTTTATATATTTGGGCTACAAACACGGGACCCCATTTATTATCTCACAACACCCCCTAAATTGAGACAGGGTGTTATGTGTAGCAGTTTTAAAAAGACCCAAATGAGGACACAAAGTCAGTCAGAGGTAACACGAAGTGAGCTTTTAATACTAAAAGCCAAAGTACAAAATAAGAGATCCAGAAATAAAAGAGATTCAAAGGGAGGACAAGAACACAGAGGAACACATAGGAGATGACAACATGGAAAAGCAGATGATCCGACAAGAACAAAGGACTTAAATACAGGAGGGTAACCAGACAGAGGTGAGATGCATTAGGGCGGGGCCAGCAATCCTAAAGGAGGGAAACAAGAGGAAGTAAAACACAGGTTCTCAAAATAAAACAGGGAGGACACAAGACAACTACAGACGAACACGGGAGGTCAGAGACTAACACAGGAGAACGGGGCGAGAATGAAAACTAATAATAAAAATAAACTGAGAACTCAACAGAAAACAAGGAAAACAGAGCACAGGGCCACTTCTTGTTATATATCTCTGTTTCACATTCTAACACCCACATGTTTATTTTACTAAATGGAACTTAGGAAAACAAGTTCCTTTACCAAGTTTATTGATAAAGTTAGCTTCTTGTCATGGTTAACTTGAGGACTACAGTCTTTGGAGGACTATAGGGTTTTAAAACGGAGTACCAAGGTTAAGCTAACGGCTGGAGAGGTAATTCCCTTGGCTGCCTCCGGTGAGTTTTTTGAAATGCATTGCTGATCATGGGATTATATTTTTGCAATTTGAAGGGAGGAGTTAAAGACTATTTTTTGTATTGGGACATTTTGGCAGGATTTTGGATTAATGCTTTGGATTTATTTCCCCCCCTCTCTGGGTTATAGTCAGCAGGACACTGATAAGACACATATATACAGTTTTGTGCCCATCTAAAACAATTTAATTCACAGCGCTGGCTGGCATGTTGAACAGCTCAAATGGTAATTATAGTACACATTGGTGACTAATTTTGTATTTGACATGCTCTTTATAGGTGAATACAAGCCATCTGTCAATCAGCTTTTCTAACAGATTTCTTTTATTAAGACCATTGAACATGTCAGTATGTTTAGTACTAAACATCACCTGGATGATGCAACAAAAACGCGCCGTTAACGTTACAAATAATACAGAGAAAGAAAAAGCAGTGAGTCAACGGGTCGGACTGCAGCTCATACAGCTCGTACATTATAACCCAATGTTTGCCTACATTCCAACGGCCTGAAAAACTGCATCTCTCTCAGACTAGCACTGTGATAAGATCTGACTTAACCTTGGTGAGGTGCATCACCTCCAACAATAACACTACCTTGTCACAACTAGAGAACATCACCTTAAGGGGATGAGGGTACCATTAGGAGAGAAACAGGCTCAGCAGATAAAGCCAGATCTAAGTTTTGGTTTTGCATGCAGCATGCAGTATTTAGTTCAGCATCAATTCCTTCTCATGGTTTCTTCTGAATGCAGTCAGCCACAGCCTGTGGAATTGACTTTAGTGGTATGGCTTTAAAGGCCCAGTCTCAAGGACAACATAGACAATACAACCAATTTTCAAACTTAAACACTGCAGGTTGAATCCAGCTTGTACACCACATTGAGATAAAGTCATAACTGGTGGAAGAAGGCCACCATGGATGAGGAGAGGTTCATTTAGAAGCAGACAAACAGAAAAGACAGGCCGAAGAAGCCTCTAACTTGTCAATTCTTCCACAGAGACATGTAGGTCTATGAGTACTGTGAAACGTCTTAAACACTCCTGATGTAACTTGAAGTTATGCTGAGGAAGGAACTAAAATGTGATGCACATGTGGCCTGGTGGAACCAGGGTTTAAAGGTGGCAATGATAATTGGCCAGCCAGCCTGCCCACACTTCAGCACCAATCAAGAGCACTGCGACATTTCCTGGTGGCCTGAGGCTCATTTTTGTCTGCAGTCAACTTGACCAGTGTCGGTAATATAACAAGCTGAAAATTAGTTGATGGGCATGTCAGGGGCAACTCTCTTCTTTTCTGCAGTGTATGTGATGTGAAGGGGCTCACACAGTAAAATGTGTCACTGCAGCTCATAACCCTCTACCTGCTACTCTTATAATAACAATTGGGTGAAAATAAGGGCTTGAAGAACCAATACGGTGATATGAGGTCAGTCAAAAACAGGAGCTGTCTCACACAAACACAGAGAGTTTTACAGCCAAGGTTCAGTTTTATTTACTTGGTGTGTGCAGAGTAGCCTCCTGAAATTCTTCAAGATTCTTATAATATGCTGAAATATTATTTATAATAATACAACAAATAAATATTATATTTATTATTATAATTTCAAATTAACATTTGACATAATTCTGTATCTGTAACTTTAATTTGCACAGTTATTTTGGTTATGATTAAGTACCTGCAAAGTCCCATTCCTTTCCCATTAGTTTCACTTTGTCATTCTCTGATTTTTAATTTTACTGTATCACAGGACACATGTAGACGCTGGTATCCGTTGGTCAGTTGCATCTGCTTTTAAGGTATATTTCTACACCACACTTTTTACCTTGAGCTTTTTATCTACCTGCCTTTTCTAGGCATTAATGTTTTTAGTCACCGTTTGCTTAGATTATAAACTACGCAACCTGATCACCAGCTCCTGAGGGCTAGCCTCTGGTTTGTTTTTAGCCTGGTGACTAAGCTAGCTGGTTAGTCCGGGCCAGAGTTTTTATCACCTATTACCACAGTTTACGAACATGCCGAGCAGGTCCTGTGAAGACTGCTGCTACAGAAAACAAATAAAACAATCGCTGACCTGAAGGAGGACATCCGATGATTGTCTGAAGAGCTGAAGCAAAAGGACTCCCTCCTGTCTGGTTTCGTGGATGTAGCTGTCACGCAGCCGAAGCGGATTACAAAGCTCCATTCTGCTCTCCAAGATTGGGACTGTTCAACCAGCCAGCGGCACACTGACTGTTCAACGCTGAAGCCATCCTGGTCAAAGGTGGTCATTTGGGGCCGCAAGAGACCAGTGGACTGTACTTTCCATTCAGGCATCATATTATACAAACCTCGGATGCTGTATGTAGGATAGGAGATGCAATTGAAAAGAATTACATTTATGTATTCATATGTCAAAGGTCATGAAAGCAAAGGGAAAAACTTCCACTTCTCCCATCTTCACTAACAATCCTTAGTTACATACCAGCATTTCTAGGACTGACAGGTGATGATGAAAGGGGGTAGGCTATTATTCAGGGGGTTTCAAACAGATGAAATCCTAAGAAATTGAAAATTAAATGGATCCCCTTTAGCAGATATGGTAATTAAAAGTTAATGGAAAAAAATTGCATGAGTGTAGCAGTTGTCGGATGAAACACATTACAACATAATAATTCATTTTGGGACGCCAGAGGTCACAGTAATACCTTCTGGAGGTGTCCATTTTGATAACCTAGTGATAGGTTGATACCCCTGTGCTCGGTCATCATGGAAGTGCCTGATATTTATGAATAAATGCTTACATTATTACTATTTTTCTACTTTTTAAAACACCTTTTACAGATAATGCAGTTTTAAACCAAGACAGGTCTGTCACCTGTGGATGGAAGCATCCATCATTTAGTAGAAAGATACAGAGAGAATTGTTGTAGCCTACTGTCACTACTGTTCCTTCCTGTGGTCATTTTTTGGTATAGTGCAAAAACAAAAGCTGCTTAGTCAGCATTATAAAACCTTGTCCTGCAAGGGTAAACAGCATTTTATCCTTAGCAGTGTTTTTTCCCTGCATTTCCTGCTTATATATATATATATATATATATATAGTACTCTTGCAGGCCTTTAGGGAGGTAGTTGTGTTGAAAGAAGTGCCTTTAGAGGCCTATTATCCACAGCGTCTGCAATGTTGATACGGACATATTTAACTTGAGCTTCTTCCTCTGCTTCTATCTGCCTCATCTGTCTCACTCTGTCTGCGCTTTCCAGTGTTTGTGTTTGTGTCAACAATCATTAATCATCTCTAGACGCCAAGCAACAAATGCTCTGGGACACTTTCGGTTAAGTAGAGCTTTGACAAGTGCTTAATAGCATAGTTCTGTGTAGCATTGTCAAAATACACCTCAATGTGTGCAAATGTTAACACATTAAAGCACATATTCGCACATAATCCTATTCCACACTTAAATTCCTGAGCACATACTGACATTGACATTTATAAACATTCACTGCAAACAGACATGCTTTTCTCATATGGGCTCCCTTTTGCACCCCTACCCCTTTTTTACTGCAGTCTTTCTCACACACTCATGTATGAAGCAATCTAATGTTAAGATCCCTAATGTTTCATGACTAATGTCTACATAAGCCACCAGAGAACACGCAGTAACAGGGTTGATGTTTCACTTTACATGTCTCCCTTCAACAAGCTTGTCGTGCTTTTGTTTTAAGTTTAAGACTTGATCTGTTTTTTCTTCAGGTTTATAGTTATTCAGGATTTTCTTGCTTAAACACAGTTATTAGGATACGTACCTTTTTTTATGTAAACGACATCAAGAAGGCAGCATAAATAATGCAAATGACGACAAGACGTCACACAACAGCAAATGGTTGTTGTTGCTAGGCGACAGGGGCTGGTTAGGCACACAAGATGAAAACACTTGTGGCTTGAAAACAGCTTTATTGTGACAAGCAACTTTATTGTATCTGGAGGCAGAACGCTATACGTGCTGAGGGCCTATAGTGAGGAGCCAGAAGGAGCATCTTTGTCCTGGCAACTGGTGCAGATTTGAAAAATGACTTCTTTTATTGGATCTGTTAAATGTGATACCAGTTGAACATAATTGTCCCTAAGAGTAACTATGAAATTTCCGTTTGCACTGACATCATTTACAAATCAAGCAAATTGTGTTTTTTTGTAGTGCTTTCTTTTCATTTAATTCATTTGTTTTGGAATTGTAATTTAACTCCCTCCCTTATATATATATAAATATATATACATATATGTTTATGTTTTTTTAATTACCTTTTTCACCGTCTGTTTGTTAGTTTGAATTAGTTAGGGAAATGCGTTTCTCTGGTCTAGATGCTTTTCATAGTTATTTGTCACACTGCTCTGCATCAAAACCTCCAGTCATGCTCAGTCCGACTCTTATACTACTGGCAGGACCTCCTGAACCCAGAGGCCATAATTCTGACATCACATCAGATGGGTGATGTGACCTCATGTCGCACCACTGATCCAGCAGGCTGCCCCTATTATACAACTGCCATGTTAGAGCCAAACGAAAGTAGAGCTGTTGCTGAATCCTAATCACGATGTATAATTGGTAGTTGGCCCGATGTGAGTATGTGTGTGTGTGTGTGTGTCAATCTGTTAACATTACGGTAAAATATTTGATTGAGTTTGAATAAATATTAGTAATTGTCTGTAATAGTCCATAAAAAAGTGAACAGGGGACCATGCCATACTTGACAAAGAACTTGAAAGTGATTAGAAGATATGACATGGTTGTTATGGTTTCTAAGGGAAAACTAGTGCTTAGTCAGAGGCCATATGCGTGTGCTGTTGGGTTGATTAAATAGAATGCTGTATATGAATAATGATGATGTAGCGCTTGTAGTCAGCATTATAGCAGTGACAGCATTGCAGAGTGAAAGACAGACCGTATCCCGCTGGATATGAGTCGAGAGCTGAAAATGTCAAGTGTGAGAAAAAGTACTTTCAAGCTGTCTGAGGAGACTTGTTTGTAGGCTGCGCTCCTTTAATTTGCTTGTTGCCCAAATTCTGAAATAAAATAGAGAAGAGGAGGCCTTCCAGTTTTAGATGATTGCTAGCAATTAATGACAACTTCTGCCTTAAGGCTCCTTCTTCATCTCAAAGAGGTAGTAGTCTAGGTGAGTATAGGGGCGGAGTTCAAATACCTCCCCTACATACTTACAATTACTTCACTAACTATAGGCTGGACTTATGGGCTGGAGGGTTATTTTAGTGGAAGAAAAAATGGTCTTGCGTCAACAAATCAGGTTGTCTACTTTAGGTTGTATCCCATACATTGTAAAGTATACTGTGTGTAATGTAATTCAACTTGGGACACTGGAGACTATGACTGACATTTGTTCCTTGGTCTCTGGGTGGAAATGGAAAAGTTTCATCCATGATTACACATTGCTGTAGAAATGTCTCAGGATCTCAAAAAGGTGGCCAGATTATTGCCAGTCCAATTCTAATCAGGTCCATGCACAAAGGTGATTATCAACCACTCTGTTCATAAGACCACAGCAGACCATGCGGGTGGATATTTATACACAGAGATACTCATTATGCTTTCTCTGTAATGGTGCAATTTACATTGTCATTCAGACTCAAAGATACATTTATATCAATTTATTTAATCCCACAATAAACATAAATGCAAAAATTCTTAAAAGGGACTAACTTGACTCTTTTCTTTGAGACATATCTGACACGACGCTGGATTTGCTCCAGCACTCCCTTTAGATATTGGATGCCTTTGAATCCTTTTCACGCCGAGCTCCAAGCTAAGCAGCATTATCATAGCACTGTATTTCAGCCCAGTGGATCAGATAGAGGAGGCCAAGGAGAATGTAGCCAACTAGCTGGTGAGGTTTTCTAAATGAGCAAACTGACAAGCCGGCAGTTCAGATTGAAGGTTTATGATCTTGAGTAAGTTTCTAATGTTTTCATGTTTCTGATTGTGAGTGTTGTGCCAGGGAAGGTGAATGTTGAGCAGGATTTTAATGCTAAAGTATAGATAGGAATTCATGTTTTCACTGTAAGGCATTCAAACAGGGAAAAAAAGGCTTTCAGGCTTTTGAGACAGACCTGGCAAGCATCTGGTATGACACCCTGTGACTTTAATTTTAATATGAAATGAATTTCAAATTCATGGTCAATGATTTCCCAAACCACTTTGGTTTCAAACGCAGGGGTTGACAGTTGTGGTATTTATGATGCCAGCAGGTGAAATTCTAGCAAAAAGCTCTAAATGTAGCACTTATTCTGGATCAGATTTTTACAATGTTGTCATGGCAAAAAAAAAGCATGGGACAGCTACACAGTGGTTACAGGCTAAGTGACTATTACTCAGAAACAGTATTTCACAGTTTTATGATTTAGAAAGGGACACATTAAATTGTGCCTCTGCATGATGACTAAAATGTATTATTTATATCTAAAGTGTCACCGTGAATTGTCACACAAAAACAAACCATTTTCAGGAACACCTCATGTCTCAGGTTTGCCCTGACTTTCCACGCAGCTCCGAAACTCATTGTTATCCCTGAATATGATTTCAGAGACTGGTGGAGACACAAGGGCCGCCATTGAGTATGTTTGGGCTATCGCCACAGTCTATTTTACACCTCACTAGCTTTGGATGAACCCATAAAATTACTGTGTCGGGCGGGCCCCGGCGTGGTAAACCTGGCACTGGCAATGCTCTCCTGTGCTTCACTGCTGTTGAAACTCATATAAATTCATGACCTCTTCTCGTCTGTCTGTGCCATGAGAAAACAGGAACCTCTTGTTACCTTACCAACAAGATACCCTGCACATTTTAGTTTACCTATACTGAATAGGAACCTAGCCACTTAGTATAAATATAATGTGTTTCAAAGGATTATGTATCCAAGAAGTGCACATTCAATACAAAATGGGGTTGATGGGGATCAGTAGCAGGAAAGGGGAATTGTGCTGGAAATAGGTATAGCTAATGAAGTTGCTAATTTGATGGACATACACAAAGATGGTGGAAAGGGGATGAGATGGAGGGTGTAGTTAGCAACATCACAAACACCTGATTTATGCATGCAATGCTAATTAGCTGCTCTATTTTCTCTCATCATTTACTGGCCACCTGAGATGTCTCTGGGCGAGAAAAGTAAACAATTATGCACACAAACACACCCCATCCCCGGTAATTCCAAATGGAGTTTGTGATTCCATCAGGAAGCTGAGACGAGGAACCTGTAGGCTGTTTTTAACTGTTGATTTGACCCATGTCACTTGTGCCCCGATACGGCACGCTGTCATCACTCAGTGCACTCTTATTGGGAATTTTTTTAGTGCAGCAAGTTTCCTAGTGGACTCAGAACCTTTTAACACTGTGTCTACAGTGGTGCTGTAGTGTGAGTCAGCAGAGAAGCAGCAGTTCTTCTTTCATGTCTACACAGCATACAGACTTACTGTTAAAAATACACATCATGTCATGCAGATAGTACTGTGAAAACATAGCTTAAACACTTGTGTGACTCTACGGTAAAGATAGCAAGACAAGCCAAAAAATTCACATAAGTTTATAAGGTGGGTCTTTACCCTTCATGGATCTGAAGTCCAACAAGACAGGGTACCAAAGTTTGGGAATAACTACTTCAAAGGTGCCGCCTCTCTTTAAGTTTTAGTCTGCAGAGACAAAAAGATCTCACAGTTATGTTCTAGCAAAATAGTTCCAGAATAATTCAAGGTTGCAAAAACACATCTCGATCTTTAACTTACAGTGAAGGATTGTGGCCAATAGGTGACCCTGGTGACCCTTTGTCACATTTCCATTCATTAAAATAGATAGAACTATATGTATCAGTATGTTAGGGCCTAGGACCTTCTGTCTCATGCATTAAGTAGACCGTACAGTAGTAGAAGCAGTCAGCTTGGAGTTGGTAGAAGTGATTACCTAGGGTCTTATTGCTGCAGTCTACCAGATCTGCAGCTGATTAGTTGCATTATTTTGACATGTCCTTAAAATATTCATGTTTCCAGACTAAAATTTCAAAACTTCCACTCAATGTCCAAGTGTTGCTTCTTTGGAGCATATTTGAAATGATTCCTTGTTGTTTGTTGGTCTACTGATGTTATCGCCCTTTATCAGAATTTACACATGCTTAACAGGAAACCACAAAAATGGAGGCCATGATGGATGGGTGTGCTCAGTCGTCTGTCCATATACTGTATTTATACATGTGTTAACTTTCGTCAGACAATTCTTCTGCACAGAAATTTGTCATTTCAAGTTGACCAATATGTAAAAACAGAGGGTCATTACAAGTCTTCTTTTTTATTTTATTTTATTCAAGATCTACAAGAGATACCTCAGTCTGACGAAAGAACACACAACACACCGGACAGAAAAAGAATAGGTGGTGGAAAAACAATTTGCACTATCACAAGGCAGTGGCAGTTAATAATCTCTCGTTGATAAATTACCTGTGTCAAAATAGCCTACAATGAACAAGGAAATAAAAATGTGTAATGGAGACTGGAAGAAACAGACATTTGGTGAGTTTATTGTTTAATTAACTAGTCCTGATGTGCCTGTTGAATGAAAATCCAATTACTGTCGCCTTTATGTACAAGACGAACAACCACAGCTACGACTTAATCAATGTTAATATATATCACTGTGCTTCCCAGTTGATCTGCCACCTATCAATTCATCTGTCCAATTTCAGTGCTTTTGTCACGCACACATCTTCCAATATGACATTATTGTGTTAATGACCTCTAATTCTTTGGATCATAAATAGTGTTATGGTGGCTATCAATCAATTTAGCCTTTTGCCCCCTGTCTAAAAACCAAATGGTGACCTCAAACCATTCCTCGTGTGTCGGTTCAGTAAAAAGAGATTTTGCTTTGTTTAAGTGAAAAAAAAATAGACAGACCACACAGACACCCTTATAGCTTTCTCTTCTAGCAACACGTGAGAGGTGGGGTGGGGTGGGGCGGGGGCTAAAGCATTGTCTCGGCGCGAGCTACTTGTAATTACAGCAACCTCACTTCTCAGCAGCCGCCCTCTGACAGCCCACAAATGGATTCTGCACCGGTGCTCCAGCAAACACCTGTCGGCCCCCGGATAGAGAGAGCACGGCCTGCCTCGTCCTTTTATATTTCAGTCATTATTTCATTACTCATGCTGTGCTTACATTCTGTCTCGCCTCAGGCACCCTCTAAGCACCCCACTACCAATACCACCACCACCACCTACACACACACACAAACATGCACTCCCGTTCTTCCATCCTCCAAGAAAAAAAAACATGCATGATTAAAAAAAAATGAATTAAAAGAGACGCAGTAAACCTCACACTGTTATTTATGTACAGGGAGAAAGGTAGGTGTGGGAACGTAGGAGGAGAAAATGTGTGGACAATTTATTTTTTTTCAGTTTTTAATTGGTTGATCTCGAAACAAACTGGTCAGATTGAATCAATTTAGTAACCAATCCACTATCATCTGATCACTTGGAATAAATTCTGTTTACAGCGACTGTCAACCAGAAACGTGAGAATAAAGTTGGATTAAGAAACAACATCTACATGATTTATTTGACAAAGGAACACTCAGTGAGGGTCTTGTTTCCAACTACAGAGGGCAGAACATCAGTGCTAGTTTTCAATATAAAGATGCTTTAAGACAGTGACTGTTCCTTTGCAGGTAAATAGATTATATTGATGGGCTGTGATGTGTTAACTGAGGCTTAAACCTAACCAGGTAGAACACAGCACTCCACCTTTTCTCTCTGTATGCAGATTTGAATGTGTAAAACAATGCAGATTGGTGATGGATGATGACTCACTATGCAAATGCTTACAGGGAGGCATCAATGCAATCACATTTTTACTGTTTTAGCCATTTAGAACATGATCATTCATCCAGAGAGGACCAGTCAATCTGTTATTACTCAGAGACCAAAACTGCAAAACAACCTACGAGAGGTAATTATGGTCAGTTAAGGTTGTCTCTTTGTTGTTCTCCCCTAGAATCTTGTAATAACCACAGTCTGGGGTTTGTGTTCAATGATAATGGAAGACAAAGCTAACCAAAGGACTATCGTGCTGCCCTTAGGCCAAACATGCAGGTTACATACAAATTTCATTGTGCTGCTATATGCATGAACTAGTGTTACCTTTCTCACATCGTGTTGTGTTATTACACAGTGTGAGTTGTGGGTTTATTTCATATCTTTTACCCTTTTTGCTCTAAGATGATTATTAAATACACAGTGATTTTCTATCAGCTTTTCTTAGAATGACACAATTCAAAAAATATGCCTCACTTGGCAATAACCTCATTTGCATTTCTGTCAGAGGTGTTAGGGTTTCTGATGAAAGCGCAGAAAAGTGAGGCAAACATCATGTCAGTGTAAATGAAAGTCATTACAGTATCTGCTGCAAACAATATTTCCAATAAAGCAAAACAGCATCTGGAGAGTGGAGGCTGATATGAGCCTGGCTCTACTCAAGGTTTTCCTCCTGATTAAAGAAAGTTTTCCCTCACTCCTGCCACCTCTGCTTGTTGTTTCTGCAAAACACCTTGAGACAATTGTGATTGCAAAAAATACACAATTTAAATAAAACAATCTCTGTGGTTACCAAGGATATAGTAATAAGATAAACAACCTTTAAAATCAGCAATGACTTTGACAGCATTTGGTTTTGTCATATCCTTCCACTGTGTTTGGTTAGTCTTTGTTCAGTTGTCTCCTCTACTAGTTTTGTTTATATGTCATTATAAATGGTTGTGGATTGTTGGGTGGCCATGCCTCAGGTGGTGGTTGTCCACTAACTGTAAGGTCGGTGGTTCGATCCCCCGCCTTGGCTGCAGGCCAGTGTCTCCTATAAGTGCTAAGTACAGACCATTTTCCCCAATCCTGTGATTATGTCTTCAGCCTGCATTAGCTTCACCTGCGTCTCGTTAATCAGTCAGATCACTGCAATTAGAGTCCAGCCTTTCTTTTTGGTTGTTGAAGGTCGTCTCCATACACATGCAGCGTGAGCTAAGAACATCTATGTGAGTTAAGAACATATATGTCCAGTCTTCTTAACTTGTAATACTGATATAAAGATATAACAAGATGGCAAACACATGACAAAGTTGGGAAGATACACTTTTCCATACAGTATAACAGTATTTATACTATTAGTGGTACACTTTTGATGTTGACCAGTTTTGGATAACTTCCAAAGACTGCATTATGTGTACCTTTCTGAAAAATATTATTCATATCAGTAGGGTTAAATTACCTTTAAATTGTTTGGTTTATATTGTACAATAGAGTGCACATTATGATGACATTTCCACCTCAGGCACCATTTAGTCATGTCAGTGTCAGCCAGGAATTTTCTAGTAATTCATTCTTGGCAAATAATAGTTGCTGTAAATGCTTCAAGGCGCTCTCAGTACATCTCTTGTTGCAGCTTGTACACAAAACACAGAGCCATGTCTGTCTCATATGTAGATACCGGATATTCAACATGTGGCTTGTGTTATTACAAACTGATGAATAATTCAGCATTCTGTTTTTTAAGTCAGAATAATAATAACAATAATAACATTAGGTGACCTTTTGTTGTCTTTTTTGTCTCTTTATGCATTGTGTGTTTAGACAATACACACACACAACAATAACAATCTATATTCAGTCCCTGCTTTGCACTTGATTGCATAAACCCATTGCTATCAACTCTAATTTTGTGTATTATAACTCAAATTAAGTGCTACCTGTAACAGAAACATCAATAAGTCATATTGATTTTTAAATCAATATGATTTACTGAAACTGCAGACAAATAGAAACATCACTCAGGGCCTTCTCCTTGCCTCTGCACAGCATTTCTGTTGTGTGCCACTTGGTCAGATTGGCAGGAATTATGCTGTTTTTTGATTTATGGCTTGATTCCTCCAGTGTGGCCAGCACAAATGGAGCAAATGCTTTTAGAATTTATCGCAATGGCAGATGGCGAGAGGAGTGAAAGGCCAGAAGCAAAGTCACCTCTTACACATTTATCTTGTTTAGTAAAGGCAAAGGCAGCAACAACATGATGTGAAACACAAGGGTAAAAGGGTGACATAATCTCACTGTAGTTCTGAGAAAAGCAGCAACATGGCATGAAATACAGTGAAGCATTTATTTACCATGGTATGGCAGGGAACGTACATACATACAGAGAAACTGTTGCATACTGTGAGGTGAAACTGTACATTGTAGCAAAGGAAATTTTACAAACACACAGTTGTTTACATACAAACATTGTAGAAAGTGGGTCCAAAATATCTGAAAGCACTTTTAGCAAGCTCATGATGTTATTGTAGGTACTGAAAATCAATACCTGAGGACCTCAGGTATTGTATTCTGAACCACTTTTGAAGGAGTTCACCTATAAAAAAACTGCACCCTGTGCTTTGCATGCCGCTGACAAGTTAGCAGCTCAAGTTTGATTTCTGGGCCAAGCCTATGTACAAAGCCTCTCTGGAGGAACATGTCTGCTCATTTTCAGCTTTACACAAGCAGGAGTTATGCTGCAGGAACAGGGATATAAACTTGTTTACCACCAGCTGATTCTCTCTTTTTCCTGACTAATACACATAGACACTTGCATACACTCTTATATCACACATGTATACACAGACCTGCAATACAATAGCCATGCAATGATTTGTGCATATGTTGTAGAGTTACAATTACAACCCAAAAACAAAAGACACAATCTACCAAACCTAAAAAAAATGTGCTTAAAACATAATTTGACTAAACACGCAAATAAAAAATACAAACACATACACAGCACATGTTCCTCACTGAAATACGTGCATGCTCACATTCAAATAAATTCACTCTCCCTTGCTCCAGCTTTTCTTTTCTTTCACTTTGTTCTGCTCTCACCTCTGAGGCATAATCAGCCTCTCTAATCCATTCCCTTACATTAAGTGCTGCTTCCTCTCCCTGTTTGGCCTCTAGCGCTCACTGCACTAGCTGTTGACAGCGCCGTTGTTTTCCTCAGAAAACCCCCTCCCGGTCATGGCAGGGAGATGGAAAGGAAAGAGAGACAGATCCCCCTGGCACCTCTTGGAAGATATCCTCATATTTTGTTTCCCCTCTTAAAAAGAAGACAGGCTGCTTTTTCAGCTTTTGTTTGGGGAATGTCATTGAACAAAACAAGCAAGTTCTGCCAGCATCCCCGCCTTTGGAGTCTATTTCTAGTGACGGATCAGATGAGGAAGCTTTGTATAGGTTCTCAGAATTTTTGGTGGGGGTTATTAGGAGTAACAAAATATGGCACACACATTAAACTATGCTGCAATTGGATAAAACACTGAGACACAGTTTTTCCACATGTGAAGACAACACACCTGTGATAGACTGGTGAACTGTCCAGTACCCTGCCTCTCACCCGTACATACTGTTGCTGGGATAGGCTACCTCAGGACAAAGCAGGTTCTGATGATGGATGGATGGAGACGTATACATACAACTCTATACATGATGCTATTGAGCATAATGCATTTATATTGATTTCATATAACAGGCCTATAAACATGAGGATTTTTTTGGAGACAGCCTCAAGTGGCCACTGAAGGAAGTGCAGTTTTAGTATTTACTTCTCACAAAACAGTAAACAGTGGAAAATACCATTTACATTTGTTTGAAAGCTACAGATGCTGATGACCCTCTTCAAAGTAATTTATAAATGTGAAAACACAAAAATAGACATGACACTATTGAAGTAACTGTAAACATTTGTTTACCTACAGAAGATTAAATGATGTAGAAGTTGCTGATTGTAGTAACAAAACCAGTGTCTAATACACCACAATCATTACTCATCTCTGCAAAGCAACTTTTTACTGTACTTATTTTTTATTTCACTTGATTGTATTTTGTTTGTATATATTTGCACTCTTCTACTGCCCAGATTATCCTTTTTATGTGATTGAGAACAGTCCTCATTGGACTGCCCCAGTACATGCAACAGAAAATATCTCTCAGGTGGACATGACTTGTATCAGGTGTGTCTTCTGTTCATGTGTCCCAGTAATTTTCAAGCTTTTGAAAACAAAATCAAGGCTATGTGTTTAAAACTTCTTCAGAGTGTGATATTTTAAGCTCAATGTAAGGTTATTACTTTCCCTGTCAGCTTGCGTACCTAACACATAATCCATTAGTGTTATTATGCTATTGAAGTGTTCCAACCAAACAAGCCTTAGGGACCAATATGTCCTGCGAATACAATTGCTTTCAGTGCTTTTGCTCTGAGGCAGTTCACAACAAATTTAAAAAGACGATTTTGCACATACAAGGTTCATAATGTGTAATAAAATAACTCTGATGGATTGCTTCTTCTCTGCACTAGATTGTAATTGTTTACAACTTATGAATGGAATACGGCTGTGTATGTCTTCTGTTCTTTTGCTTTGTTTCACATCTTTATCATATTGAAGATCATGATTTCATAACGTCTACTCCTCCTTTGCGCAGCTCTCTCGCAGAGACCTCTATGAGACTGGTCATATGGCACACAAAAATGTGCAAATAATTGCCTCCAATTCAACAAAATTAATTTGAATTACCTTGGAGAAAGCGCCTTGCAGACAATGTATGTAAACACTGAAGATTCTATTTCAGCAAGCTGTACCAAGATAAGCCATTGCAGCCTTCACAACTTCGCACTCCTAAAATAGATCTGGTATATTTTTTTTTTCACCCACTAGTGTGGTGAATAGATCCAAATCTTTTGGGGGGAGTTTTGAGGCTGTATCAATGCAGACAGGTGGGTGGTGTTTAAACCTACACTGACTCTCATACAGAAAGAGCCCAGAGAAGTTCGGAAATAGAAAATTCAGTAATCTAGATTCTCTGACGATGTAAATTTAAAGGTACATTACATATATTATATTTTAGCTGGTATAAGCTGATGAAGCTATGAATTTAACACAGCTGTGAAAAGGATGATACTTGTGAAATAGTAAACAACTTTGAAGGCTCACTTGTCATCATCTTCTCATCAAAACTGAAACAATGGACTCGGCCCTCCAACATTGCTTTAAAAGGACTAAATGAGAGCAGTGAAATAGATGTATTTCCTCTCTCCTAGTGCAGTATGGACACAGATTATGAGTTGCAGCTAATTATTTGACATTGTTTTGTCACATAATTCCATAGTAAATACTGTATGCAAAATTCCTCTTACGGATAGACCCAAACAAGGGATGCAATGCCTTCAATGACTTCCACCTGTCTTCATCAGTGCCCTTATATACTTAATGATTTGGCTTTGGGTCACCTGTTAGCTCCTACACACTTTGATGGGAATGTTTGTTAAAAATCTGTTTGTAGAGTTTTGGCCTTTGACAAGAATCAGATTATGTCATGAGAGACAGACCATATGTTATGTAAGGTGTGGGAAAAAGATCCAAATGCAGGTCTCAAAGATACAGAGTCTTAATTTTAATAAAAGAACAAAAAGATCCACCAGGAGGAAAATTAGGAGATGTCCAGGTGCTGAGGGAAAACAGAACTGCTGGGTTTCACTGGGTTTGAGTTCACCTGAGACAAAGGTTCAAATGAACGTGTGAGTATCAAAGTTCAGATGAGCTGAGGAGTCTTACGACACAAGGTAAGCTGAGGAACTGGCGAGAAATGGTGGGGAGTGAGAGGCTTAAAAGCAGACGGCAGAAGGAGGAGCAATAGCAAACAGGTGAGACCAATCAGCCACGGCTCCACCCAGCAGATTCTGCAACCCCCATAGCACCTGTGTAAAAAGGACAAGGGAGAAGAGAGAGAGCACAGACCAACAAAACAACAACCAGCCACATCTGGGACTGGTTCTAGGTCCACATCTGATCTACCAACTTGTGTGAAGTTTTGCTTATTCTTATTTTTCCTGGCTGTTTGTATTATGACCAACTTATTTTGTGTGATCTCTTTATTTATTTAATTTTTTTACATGAAATCAGGTTGCCCAGGTAATTTCTAGCTATTGAAACTCAACTGCCTCTGCCAAGTTCTTGTGTTTTTGGGACTCACAGGTCAAATATTCGACCTGGTCCCACAGAGTCTGGTTCCCAGTTTTTTTCAGCTTGGACTTATACGTTTGTACCTCCTGTACCTCCTGTTCCAGGAGAGTCTTATTTTCATTTTTTTTTTCAGTTCAGTCTTATGTCTCTGGACATGGGTGCTCAAATTCTCAATCTGCTCGTGTGGTGTCTTGACCTTTTTCTGATATCAGGTCAGTGGACAAATCCATGACCTTTTGTTCGGCCATTTGTCTTTGGCCCCGTTCACACTGGAGAAAGTCATTCCAGCTAGAGTAGGATTGAGCCCAGACAGCCTTTAAGCTGGATGTGTTCAGACCTATTTTCAAATCTGGCTAGCACACAATTGTGTCCGCACTCAATCCGGCTTCATCTAGTGTGTTTGCTGTTCTCCAAACCACTAGGTGGCGCCTCGTAATATGGCTAATAATGTGGCAAGCCGGATTCGCTAGCCACATTTGCGTTCACACCTGAGCCACATTTGAGCCAATCCTGCTAGATCCACCTCTCGAGGGTGGATCTAGCCGGCTTGAAATCAAACTGGATTCAGCTGGATTGGAGGTGTTCACATTCGGAAAAAAACACATCTGGATTGATCTGGATGCGGTCAAATCCTGCTTAAGCCACATTGTTTTTCCCCAGTGTGAACGGGGCCATAGAGTCTTTGTAGCTGCTGGCTTAAGTGATTCATGAGGTCCTATACCTGATGGCTAAATTCTTTCCATTGACCTCTTGGATCTGTTGCATCTTGGTTGTACATGTAAGTGTATGGACTTATTGAATAGCTCATTGAGCCTGACTTATCAGCTCTTGGACTTTTGTTTTGTCATGCTTATTGTTGAAACTGATAATTAAGCCACTGATTCTGACTTAAGAGCACATAAAGTTGATGGTTTGCTCCTTGAAGTTCAGCTCTCAAGGGGCTCAATTTGGCCTTTTAGGGCTTCTTTTTTCTGCCCTACCAAATATGTTGTTGTACAACTGGCTGGTCCAGTTGTAGACACCCAGGATTGCGTTGCGCACATATTGGGTCATCATGTCTCTCTAGGTGTTGCCTCTTTGAAATGCAATAAATTTTAACTGATTCCAAGGAATTCCAATGCAGTGAAAAAAACATCTTGGATGTAGGCTCTGTTGCTAGGCAACATCAATATATCAAATAAGCTCTCCCGACTCTTGAAAAAAAGTGGGATTGACAGTAAAAAAAAAATATGGATGAGGCTTCCTTGATGTCTCTCATTGGTGGGAGAATCTGGGAAGTGTTATGACCACTATGACATTATGATAACGCATCACATTATGACCGTGTTTAGTGGTTGAATAGTTAATAGATTTGTACACAAGCAGCAGTGTTTTAAAGGAATTTTTTGTCTTTCTTTTTAACAAACCATTATTTTACTGATAACACACTATTATACTGGACAACTATAGATAATTTCCACATTCATAACAACTGTATGCAAGTTCACCTCAAATTATATTTAGGCTTAAACTTGGTTGTAATATTCTCGGATGGGATATCAAATTGTGAGTTTGCACTCACTATCATCCTTTGTGTTCACTGGTGCAAAACCTTTGATGTGCACTGCAACACTTTTCAGCTGAGTGGCTGCAATAAGGTTTGACATTTTCAGATCGAATGAGAAAGGAAGAGAGTGCACACACCTGCCAGGAAACCTGCTGAAGACGTTGGGAATCACTCCACTGTAGGCTTACTGTAGGATATATTATATAGAATATGATTAATTTTAGGTGATCTTTGCAATGACGATAAAGCAGATCGAAAATGAATTGACTTTTTCTTTTTCTGCTTTCTTCTGGGAAAGACACGTAGACTTAATGTGAAGATAATTATAAATTAAACAGGACTATAGCAAGAGGCAAAGTTTAAAGAAAAACATGTCTTTGACTTAGCTTTAACAGTTCTTTTCTAATACACCTTCAGGTCAATCCAAGGCTAACCTTTGGGGGAAGGAAAGAGTTGTCAAGAACAATTACGGTAGGTGATAAGACTTTATTCAGCTCTTGCTAATCTCATCTTTAATCTAGCAGCTCCTCCTTACTAAATTAAAGAAAGGCTTCCAGTTAAGCCAGACAGGCAGAAATAGCCCATTTGATCCAGACCTTTTAACATTGTGGAATCTCACACAATGCCACAGACCAGACATGGATTAGCAAAGCATGAATTATTTATTGTAATGTAGAATGCATTTAGGGAAAAAGTGTGACTTATAGTTTAAGTGTTTCTATGTGCAAATGTAGATTTGTTTCTTAATTTGATCAGGGAAAGGATTTGCCAGACACACACTGGTGTACACCCTTCCACATTTGTGTGGCCAGAGCAGTTACAAAAAAACGGTCTTTGCACTGTTTTCAGCTTGAAAGCTAGGTAACAGTTTTTCTCTGGTGACAGCCAGTGGTAGCTGAGACCATTAGGAATTTAACAGTCAACAATAATTTGTCTCAGTTGGTGATGGTTGACAGTAAACATTGTTGTCTGTGCGGCTGCTTGTTAAAGATCTTACCTGTGCAATGTGCTTCCATCAATGTTTGGTTGGGGGTGGTGGTGGTGGTAATGGTGAGCGTGTGGAGTACCGAAGGGAGCGATGTGTTTGTTTGGATGTCAACGGTCTGTCTCTCCACCTTTAATCCTAAAGAATTTCTTTGTTGCCTGTTTTTTTTTTTTTTTTTTATTTTGTGCTTACAATTGTATGTCATCATCCACTGTGTTCTCAGAGGTATGATAAAAAATGTCTTCTGAGCTGTAGAATTGCATACCTTAAAGTGAAATGTTCACTTCTGTGAGTGTGTCAATGTGACAATATGATTCAACAAAGGAAAAAAAAAATCACAAGCTCATCTTCAAAATTCTTTTTGCCTTGCATTACTTTTTCTATTTTCCCATTATGGTCCATGGCTTGATCTCTTCATTGGTTTGGCGTGACCCTAATGGTGTCTTCCCAACCAAAAACTCTACCCCATTACAAACTATTACCCAGTGTAAATGGACCTGTCCCCCTTATGTCGGCATGCTGACGACGAGCGTCCGCGATGCCCACTGACTGGCTGAACAACAACTGTCATGATGACTACGCGACCAATCAGCTGGAGGACCGGGAGCTTTAAAAGAAGATGCCGGTAGTCCTTGTGTTGTAACGTGTGGATAGCACTATGCTGAGGCTTAGTTTTGTTTTGTGTTTTGCGTCTTGTTTGTGTTTAGCATAGCACTAGCCGAGGCACTCATTTAGTTTAACTCCATGCACCCTGTTGTTTTTTTGTTTCTGGTAAGCGTCTGTTTTGTTCATTTTTTTTGCTTTATTTTAGCCATTAAACACCTTCCATCTGGGTTATGTTACTTCCCCCTTTCCCTAGCAGAGCTGAGTCATGACATAATGGGGGCTCATCTGAGATATGTATAAATGAGACACAAATTGATTTAAAATTTGGAAACAAAAATGTGCTTCATGTTTCCAACAGTATTGCTGCTTTATTGCGCGAATCTCTAAAGAATTATTTGAACTTTTTTTAACAGACACATAAAAGAGATGAGAATGGTGGTGATGTAACAATTGTCCCATGTAGCTACTGTAGTAGCTTGTATGGTGAAAACATATGCATTTATGTTGATATGGGAAAGATAGGGCCTGGTATGAGATTGTTGGATAAGTTCTACATCAGTCCAATTTCTTTTTATTGACATTTGTGGGGCCTGACTGAGGGTTGAAATAATTGCCCTTGAAAGGAGGTGAATGTTCTTCATTTAAGCGAGGAGCGTGTTGCTCACTGAACCATGTAAAGATCCTGCCACCATCCTAGAACTGCCACACTAATAATTACATTCTGCTTTCATCAAGATCTCTCACATTTGGGGGGGTGCGTTGAAAGAGAGTTGACAAAGAAAAGCTGCGGCCTGCAGAGGGAGAAATAGCTTGTGCTTAGACAGATTGCAGCTGTAGAAAGTTCATGCTCCGCTAGACTCAATTATAAACTACCCCGACAAATCCTGCTTGCTAAGAAAAAAAAAAAAGATGTAAATTGTGTTTACCGTAGTCTTGTTGAGTACACACATGCATGGTATGCAATGTATGTTATTCATCATTCTGCTTCCAGACTGTCACAGGAAAAGCTGGTAATTTCATAATTACATCTGAATCATGTTTGTCAGCATTTAATTGATTTGATCGGCTTTCTTGCTGAGAATGGAATACTAAATAATTAGTAGTCAAGCTATGCTCAAAACATCGCCTCGCAACATGTTTTTATTTGCCTCTGAGAACACCTCAGTGTGTATTACTTAAGTCAGCAGGGAGTAGACAATGAAATCAGTACAGATCCTCCCTCACTTAATTCCGCATCACAGCATTATGCAGACATTTAGTAAGATCCTTCATCACTCTCGTTTTCTAAAAATTGACACACCAAGGGGCAGAGTAGTTCTGCAGAAGTTGAAACAAATCGCACAAATCCACTCCAATCTATCACTTCCATACTAAGGGATCCTGGGCTTTTTGTATCACCTTATAAAGGTTGAAGGCAATATAGCCAAGGACATTGTTTGATGGATTCAGCAGCCAATCTCAGCCAGTTTACAATAACTATAAGTTCAGGCTTGTGCTCATCAACAGGATGCATGCAGTGGCTGTTCCTGGGGAGCAGAAGACGCTGCAGAGATGGAACATTTTTCACTCTACTTTGTTGCAGAGGAGCTTGGCGTAAACGTTCCGCTGTTACAAGACCTCTAAAGATGAAGGCAGTGTATACCCAGGAAAGAGGGGATCAATCGCAATATGAGAGGAGAGAGGCATAAAAGAAACATAGATGATGAAAAGATCTTTGTAAATAAGGGCACAATATGAGATGAAAAAGTAAAGCATAGTGATATTTGGATTGAAAATCAGACAGACTAAAGACAAAGGCCAAGGTCATGATCACATACAGAAAACAGGTACGACCAAAGAAAAAGCTCGGCTGATGTGAACTGTTTGTTTGTGACAGTTTAGCATCATTCAAAGCTGCCAGTCATGAAAGCCCACCTCATCGTTGGGCACAGCCATAAACAGAGTTACTGTGTTTTTTGTTTTTGTTGTGATCTATTAATCATCTGCATAGGTCTTATTAAAAAACCTGAGATATGTACAGACAGCGAGGTGAGTAGAAATCCCCTCTGCACAACGTGGATTTAACTGAGTTGCTAAAAGCTAAAAGCAGATTAAAAGTGCAGCTATTTCTTCTAATGTATCGTTCACAAGTTTGTTTGCTCATTATTAATCTCTTAATTTGTGCGATGCCATTACGAAGGAGCACAGGAGCTGTCACTGGGACACACTGTTCTTGTGTATTGGTGATTTTTTTTGTGTGTGTGGTACTCTTCATAGAATTAGGAAGGCTTTTGTGAGACCATTGATAACATCAAGTATACAGCTGGATATAGAGAACTGGGTATCTCACAATAGCAAAAAAAAAAAAAATCTATATGATTAAAATGATTGCTGGGTTCCAAAACTCGTCTACTAAGGACAGGATTCAGTATAAAATACAAAGAGATCTTAACCAAAAAATGTTTTTCATGGATCCACTGATTTCAACCTCTGTAGCTGAGAAATGATACCAATGCATAAGTGTTAAACGTTGCAGTTCCCCCTGTGGCCTCTAGGACTCAAAAAATGGGTAAATCCCTGTAAAGAACTGAGACACCAAATTAAAAAACACAGTAACATTGGTCAGGGGCAGGCAAAGTGTAAACAAACAAGGTAACACCCTTCATTTTCTTGGATCCAGCAGGATCCAGCAGGTGGTGGGCTACCTGGAAACAAGTCACACACTATCCTGATCTGTAAGAGGAGAAAATACAGTGTGGGAAGCTTAGTGATCACCCATTTGATGACATCACTGCTGCTATAGATCACTTTCTGGAAGCCTGAGACCTCTAACAAAGACGTTAGAGGACAAGAGTCTCAGTGTGCAGAATAACTTGATGTGATGCTGTGGACACTGAGGTAACAGACAACTTTCTCTAGCATCCCATTATATAGCGTCAGGTACTATATTACCACATTACCAATATCAAAAGCAGCTACATTCCTCTATTAGATACACAGCAAAGACATTTTCCGTGTCCATGTTGCCATCACCACCTGCCATTCTTGCATTACTGCCTCCACTAATTATCCATACTTTCTACAGTGCAAGTCGTATGCAATTGTCCTCCTGCTTCATTTGGAGATAACTACACTTAGTGTGACAACTAAAGATGTGTTAATGTGCTGTTTTTTAAAAAAAGGATGTCAAAAACAATTAGACAGGCAAACCAAGACAGTCCTTAGAGGTGGTAATTACCCCTTGCTGAAGACTAAACTGTGTTGTGGGTAGTCATAATATCTTTCAGGATATTTACTTATTGATAATAATAATAATAAAAAGATAATACAAATAAACATAGATATGGAGACAAAAATGAAAAGATGATGCTAAGACATTTTAGCATCTAAAGGTAATGACTAAAAAGCTGTCAGGTTTTGATGGTGATAAGTTATATGGGTTGGCATAAAAGCCAAACATCCTTGTTTCACCTACTGCAGGATCAAAGAACTGATAATGCACTGTGAAAGCATTTTAGTGTACATAAAAACAATGCAACAATGAAATGAATCTATACATTATGTGCATAATGGTTTACAGATCTGAGATGGCCATCTGAAAGGCTCGGTGCATGTTTTGACCAATCTAAGGACATTAGCAGTCTGAGCAACGCCTAACACAATGAGAATCCGAAGGCCCCCACAAAGTAGCTGATTGCATTATGGGCTTGCTATGCAGCTGGCAGCTGCTTCCTGACAATATGATGATGGAAAACTCTTGTCGCCGCACTTCAAAATAGTCAATTAGCGGAAATGAAATTGTGTGATGTCTGTTGCAACACAGATGCGGAAGGCGAAGATGACAAACTGAGAAAAAATTCTCCTTATGTTTTTTTTTCTGTCCTTCTCCAGACTGTAAAACTTGTATTTGTTCACTGGATGTGCATGAGGTTTATGAAAATCATCTAATGATGATTACATCATCACAGTTGGGTGTGCTCGTATACCATGTGACCAAAAGTGAATGGACACTGTTGGTCTGTTTTTAAAAGTGGGAAATCTTATTATTGCATCGTACCAGATCTGCATCTGATTATTGATCGATTGTCCTCGGTTGATCAATCAATGACTTTAGACAATTTGTGAGTATAACAGTGGAAAATTTGTCCAGACTAACAGTTCAAAACTTCCAATCGTTGACTAAATGTTATTTTAGATGATCATTTTGTGGGACCCAGAAAAATAGAGAGCACAAGTATGTGGATGTGTGTCCACATATGTTTGTCTATATAGTGTATGGTTACATTTCTACTAGGAAATCCAGAAGTAACACTATCTTTATATTGATTAGATTAGTTCTCAGACAGCACTGCCCAGTTTGAGAGATCTATCAGTATCTTTTTGGCTCTGTATTCAATGGACAGACAATTCCAGAGCACATTAGCTTTAATGGGAAATGGAGAAAGTTCTGATCATTACAGACAAATATAGAGTCTGTGTGTTGTAAACTGAAATGAACTTACTAATGTAAGCTGTGGGTATAAATTCATTGATTGTATTTATACCTCAAGTATATTGACACGATGCTGAATTTAGATATACATACACACTGAAGACGTGAAAGATGTGCCAGGGTTAGCCTGGTTTCAATATCATTGTTTAGATATTCAGCTAGTGCAGCCAATTTTCTTTTGAGTCTCTATTTTTCATACACTTTGTCTGTAGCCTTTCTCTATAAAAGGAAGGCAAAGAGGTCTAATTGGCTGCATTAGTTACATGATCACATTTTAATGGACACTGATGAAAACTTGTTTCATAAATAATAAAGGTCCAGAAGATGCAGAGAGAGAGATGTCTGTACCAAGCAGCAACAGTCCTAAATAAACTGGTGCCAAAAATCTCTTCAGTGGCTCCTCACAGATTCAAAGGGGGCCTTGAATCCTTTTGTGCTCATGTAAACAGCTTAACCTGAATTAGAATAAAACCTGAGTAATGACCCAACCATCACCCCCACCACACACACACAGATTATTTCTTTTCCTAGCTGCGTTGGTCTAAAGTGATTCTAAATTTTGCTCCATTAAACTAATTGCTGACTAAAACAGAGAGAGCTTGTGTCTGCCAAAGGCCTCGTGGATCCCAGGGGCTCTCTTGGGCAGTGCAGCTGACATCGAGTGCTGCTCAGTGGGTCTGGGGCTCCATCTGTGCCAGCTTCTCCCACTGGGTGCCTTGTACCCATCCGACCCTCCCTTTCCCAAAACCCTACCCCATCCCTCAACCCCAGTGCTTGAATGCTTTACATCTGCTTCCCCCTCCTGTCAGCCTGTTACACATGATGGTGTGTGGAAAACTAAACACAGATGCACATTTATCCATACAACACATGCACCATATAGATTAATCTGCCCAGTGATTTATGTTGCACTTGTAATGATGCGGTTGGACAATCAATATGAATACTGTTATGCTGACTGTGAAAATTTGAATGTGGACATTGTTAAGGCTCAAATTGGCTGTGCTGAGTAAGAATAATGCAAGTGCTGGACAACCTCAAGAGCCATATTCAGCACTGGTTTTAATAATTTGCAGATGAAACACATTTTTTTTAAGAAATGTAAAATTTAAATATGTTTTCCATTTACTCACCCTCACTCTAAATTAACATTGCAGTTTTGAGCCCAATGCTACAGTTTCCTTGGTTATGTGCACAAGTTTTGCAGTTTGGTGTTTGGTCAAATGTAGCACATGCACAATGGAATTTCCACTAAACAAGACTTTCACAATATGTTTGCTGGATTTCAAACTGCAGCAACATGGCGGTATACGTTTTTAAAATTTGTCTTATTTGTCAAGAATAATTCAGAAAAAAAGGAAGTGCTGAAAACATAGACACAGACATAAACATTGAAATATACCAGACTTATGTGAGGTGTTGAGTTGTGCCGGACACTGCTCATTTGTATAAAGGTGCAGAGAATTAATTTTATGCAAATGAGGAATAACCTGCTTGACACCATGACTCTGAAATCACAATCCAATGCACCCAGAATGCACTCATGGTGTTTTACATTGGAAATAAAGGGGTAGTGTGAAAATGACAGATCCTGTGAAAACATCATCATCATCACCATCATCATCATCATCATCATCATCATCATCATCATTGTCATCATCATCATTCACTTAATATTAAGGCCTTTGAACTACTTGGACATTCCAGTCATGTATCTCCTGTGTTCATTGATGTCGACAATGTCAGTAAACACAGACATACTCAAGGACACACAGACACACACAGTGTTTATATCAGTTTAGTCCCCACAGTGTGATTCCCTGGTTTGGTTTATGTCCCCTCAAGTACACAACTTAAACAAGTGCAAACCCACACGTTCAGCCTGTAAGATTTGGTAACTGGGCCGTTAGAGTTGTCTCTTTGCATAAATGTGCTGACTCCATGGGAGTTAATAGGTATTTCCCAAAATTATTATGACTGCCTCCAATCTGTTTCTCCCACTTCCTCGTAATTTATAACCAATACATCTGCTGGGTTTATAAATACACATTTTAAAATGTGCAGCTTTGTGACAGGTTTTTTTTTTTAAATAAGTGAGTCATCTCCAGCTGAGATGAAACAGTGGTGTTTTTGCCAATTGAGCCAGATGTTCATGTTTAAACAAGGCCTTACAGAAAAAGCCACCCCTCGATAGCTGCCACCAAGGCAAGAGAGTGACAGAAGAAGAAAGAGGGAAATAAAGGGAGGGTCTGTGTTGAAGATGTGGTGCAATGCATAGGCTGTAACCCTGTGGGAGTCTCCAACCGTCACCATGTTTACAGCATCTTAGTCCGTCTGGTGGATTCTAGCAAAGTGATGGAGCATGAGTGAAGCTGAGGCAGGTGACAGAAGCACAAATTTTCAGGTCTAAATATAATTAATACCACAAGAGGCCACAAAACAACAGTAGTTTTTGACACTTCCTGCTTGTGCTTCATCTCTCAGCCTCGAAGGTTGACTATTATTATGTTATTATCAAAGAAAATAAGCTCATTTGACAAATTTTGCTGAGAAAAAAATCTATCCATTGATTTTTTTTTGCATGTGCGATCCCAGCTGCCAATGGGTGAGAGGCGTTTACACCCTGGACAAGTCACCAGTTATAACAGAGCTAACACAGACAGACAAACAACCAGTCACACTCAAATACAGGCAGTCCCCAGTTAACTTGAAATGCACATCTTTGGTATGTGGGAAGAAGCCAGAGTATCCGGAGAAAACCCACGCAGACACAGGGAGAGTGTGCGAACACCAACAACCTAAGGCAACCAGTGCATAACTGTGCTGCCACAAAATTAACAACAATAATTGATCACATCAGTTCTCCAGACATCCATTGTAGACTCCATAGAATAACATTGTGAACATGTTTTTTAAATTTATTAAAGATGAAACAGTACTGATGATGGTCTACATTGATGTGCTGTATTCTAATCTGATTGGAGGTATTCCCAAAAGCACTGAGCATACTTCTTCATAACAGGGCAACATGATGTAAAACAGTTGTTCCAGGGCTAACCTGGGGAACAGCAAAGCCATTCCCATGGTCCTCTCTTTGGCACAGTGAAGGTCAATGGAGCAGCTGTGAAACAACGACAGCTGGGAACCTTCTCGGTCTCCAAGCAGACCCCAGATGTCTCATCCCAATCCTCTCCAGCTCTTCCTGTCTCGTTTCTCATTCATTGTCTCCATCTCTGTCCCAAGCGTGAGGGAAAAAAAAGACTGGCAAAGCTGTGTTCCAGTTGTGAAATGGTTGTTTTCGCCAATTACCTCCCTCCTCTTTGCCCCCTTATCCCAGATGTAGCCAGTCTTGTGTGAAGATGTCAAAATTATGCAAATCATATTAGCAAAACTGGAAAGTGTCAATATCTTTTTTCTCCCACTAATTCTTATTTGTCATTTTTTTCAGAAATGATGTTTCATTTTGGATGCATGATAGCACGGTGTTCATGATTTTATACTGTTGAATCAACAAATGATGAGAGCATTGTCTGTATTGGGATGTGGAATTGATAGTCACAGTTGTTTGTCCTCACCATTAATAGAATGACATCAAAATGACAAACAGGGAGTGAGACTTCTTTTCTTTGTTTGTTGTTGTTGAGTAATTGGCGGCTCATTTGCACATTCAGAAAACGATAAAAATAATGTTCAGCCATCAGTTTTTTAGAGATCAATCCTAACCTGAAGATTTGAATATGTATGCTTGTATGAAAGATGAATTTGACATAGGATAACCTGCTTGTTTTTTGCTACAGCAGATCCAGTTTCCATTATTGCTAAATGTATTCTGCATGTGTGCCATTTACTGTTTGTCACAGTTACCACTCCACTCTTGGAGAATGGATTCTTTCTGAATAGTCTATTCCCCAAGCTTAGATGGCAGTTGTCCCGGGGCTTCCAGAGTGCGGTGCCCTGCATGTAATAGCACCAGGAGAGATGGGTACCATCTGGCTGTCAGTCTGAGTGAGTGAGTGATTGAGTGAGTGGGTTTACATCAAGGCCTTGGGCACTATGGTCCACATTCAGTCTTTTTGCTGGCACACTGGTCTCCTGGGCCACCTGGTCAGCCCCCAAAGTGGTTTCACGCTCACACAGCTCCCATCCTGGTTAGATGCTTAGTTGTGTGTTGAAGACATGTCATTGCCACTTTTGAGGTCCACCAAGGTGTTTTTCAGTGTCACCTCAAATTCCTGGTTAGAGACAAAAAGGTCAGAGGACCTGAGGTGGGTAGGCATTTGTGGGAGAAGGAAGCTGTCCTTCTGAACCATTTTAATATGGGAGTCAATGAAGCTGGGCTCACTTTTGGAGTCCTTGGGGGGAACTGCAGTTTTTGATACTACTAAATGGGCTTCATTTCTAAGTCCCAGAGGCTGCCATTTGTCATGACCTACTACTAAAGTGTATATAAAATACTATCATCTGGCTTTTCTGGATATTCCTACCCACAATACCCCTTTGTGGGCACAGATAAGGCATCACTGCCGAGCAAAACCCTATTTGATGAATGGCAGTAGTGTAGTCCATTAAAAAATCTGTAATGGACTATATAGTTTTTCTTTTTACTGATCCCCATATTTTAGGGAGTTGCACAAATTTCAAAACATTTAGCCATCAAGTATCTTCAGATGACATAACTGGCTCACATGAAGCAGCATGCCAACTTGCATCTGAGAGAATTAACCCTGAAACAGAGGAAAAGGCTGACTTAATTTTAGTTTTTAAGAAATAAAGCCCCCCCCCCACACACACACACACCCCTCTCCTTTATCAAGTGACATTTAAATATGTGACTTTTATTGATCTAACCTTGATGCTTTGACAGAAACTACCTCTTTGGGACTCTGTAGGATAATTAATCACATAGCCCACAGCTATGACCATTTGGTGATCAACCAGCACGGCTTTTATAACACACTAGAAGGTCATCCTCTTTTGTCTAAGAACCTGAGCAACCAACTTACAAGCAAAGCACTGACAATACAGCCAGTATAAGCACTTTCATAGTTCATAGCATGCACCGCCCTAATTAAAGCTGACATGTAACAGAATTCCACTTATGGTGCAATGAGGTATTTAATTCGTAAATCATGCATGTGTAACTGGTGTGCATTATACACAACACTGGACAACATAAAATACAAGGCATGAATTAGTTTTTCCTCAATAAAGAAGAAGCACAATTAATCCAGCTGCTGCAGTCCATTAATAATAATTATTATTAATATATAATGCAAAGATTTTAAATGGCACACAAGTTTTAGATTATAACAGGAAATACTGAAGTTCACAAATCAGTCTGTATAAATATAAAAATGTCACTTTTGCATGTCATTACATATATGAAGTCATGTCAGTCCTTCCTGGGTAACTAGTTATCTAAAAAAAACACAAATATGAAAACCTTTCAACACAAAAGCTATAATTAATATTATGTTCTACCCTCCATTATGTTCATTTACAGTATGTGCTACCTGTCAGTTGATGCTCTGTATTGGTATTGGTTTCAGGCTCTTTATTCTGTACAGTGCTTTGACTTTATGTGCATGCTGTGTCTGGAGCAGATGACAGTATAAAGAAATCTGTCATGAGCTAGCATAACCTTGGCACGAAATTGGAAGAAGAAGCAAAAATATCATTCAGTACGGTCTGACACCTGACACAATCAGCTCAGGTCTACATCATTATATGAAAACTGAGCCGTGTTCAATGCATAATAGTTTACCTTTAATAGAACATTTAGATGATACTGTAACTGAATAAATGGTGACATGTGATGTAATTACTTTTGAAAGACAAGTTAGGAAGCCGCCTGCTCATGTGGGCAGTGATATTCAAATATTTTTGATAGACACTTTCCAGCAACAAAGCCAGTTGTATGACCCCGTCTGGGGAAATGGATCTATAAGGAGGCGGAATTGAGTAAGAATACAGAAGAAGAAGAAGAAGAAATGGAGGAAGCTGTGAGTGTGGCATGGCAGTTAATCATGCTAAAGCTATACACTCCCTCAATCTGTCCATCCATCTGCCTTTCCCTGTGTGCCTCATCCCTCCCTCTTTCTGTCTCTTAACTGTCCATTTCTCTTCTCTCAACTCATCTTTCATTCTCACCTCCTCATCTGTCATGCGTTGGTCATCGCTCACCTCTGACCTTCTGTAGAAAAGTGCATCATTTTTCTGCACTTCTTCAGACCGTCCTACCCTGTCACCTCACACAAACATCAACCCAGTCCCCTTTTGCAATACGCAGGTCACGTTACCTTAAGAGCCCCCCCCCCCACCCACCCGAGTTGGCCTGACCCAACCTCTTATCTCTGCCTGTGTTTTTTGCTCATTCCCTTCATGATAGCTCCTCTGAACACCCACTGAGGATTTATCCATCCATCGCTTCTTCCTAGCGTTATCCTTCCAATGATCAGTAGATGTACACAGAGGGAGGTTGTCAGGTCCAGTCAGCCCCTGGTGGGTGATGGTAGTGGTGGTGATGGGATAAGTAGACTAAGCAACCCTGCAGGTTCAGGTCAGGCTTGCAAATGGACAGAGCAGCCTGACCACAGCTAATCTATCAATTCACATAGGTGCATGTGTGTGATGGGCACTAGACGATGTTATAGGGTTAAAAATGTCACCTGTGACAGATCAAGCACTTCTAGTTCTTTGTTAGGAAATCAAAAAATTCTGCTAGTACACCAAAGGTAGGTTATATTGTGATAGATGTTAAGGAGAATTACCGGCGATAGGTTGGTTACTTTATGCTTTGTGTATACTGGCTGGCAGGCATGGGACTTGTCACCCCGGTAACCCAGAAAGCAGTTAAACCGTATATGGATCATGAATTAGGTAAGGTTATTCAAGGTAAACATAGTTATGGTGCCTAAATGGGCCCAGAAACAGAGCAAAAACCATCTATTGATTGAACCTGCTATCTCACAAGCACAAAAGGTTTGTTATTTGTTGAGCAAAAAGCTTTTTCCCATTACAAATGATAATTCACTTCAGGCTTCATGTTTCTGTTAAACACAGACAGACGGTTTTAATTGTAAAAGAAGCTATATTGAATTGATCCTAGTGGTAAGTAGCCCTCTTTGCTTATGCATGGGAGCGATAACAACTAAAAGCCAGATTTTAAAATTATAACACAAACTGGGTAAAAGCAGAGTATCCAATAAATGATAAACTGAAATGTCAGTTCTTAAGTTTAAAATGACTCAATTGCAAAACATATACAGTATGTAGTAGTATAAGGTTATTTTTATGTGTAAATCCAATACTGTTTTCTCTTTTAAGGGGACTATGTGTGTGACTTTATGATAAATAATGTATAATAATGTCTTTAACCTGTGTGTGTGCGAATATACACATTTACACCAGCATTCAGAGTTGTTAAAGGACAGCCACTCCCTTGCAAGGCAGTTTCCAATAGCAACCAAACCCACTTGCTTCATTCTCTTACAGGATTTCATATGGGTATTATTTATACCTCTGTACTTTTATTGGACCCATATGGACATTTGCGGTGCATGTTTATTTGTTCGGACTGGTTGTAATGGTTTTTTGTTTTGTTTATTGGCAAAATGATTGGTAAAAATCAGAGTACGCTAACTGATACTGATAGATACAGATAGATATCATATCTATCTGTATAATTAGCTTTAAACAGATGTTTACAGATAGCTTGACAATAATGCTGTCATTCTCTGTATTCTACCACAATCATATGTGTGCAAAATTTCGTCTTTTCTAAAACGTGGAGGAAGAAAAATCATGGAATTCTTTTTTTCTTCCTCATTCACTTGAAGTAACTACAATGGCCCCCCTGCCTCGTTCTATCCTGAGTGTGTCCTGAAACTGCCTGAATAACACCCAGATATTTTCAGTCCAAGACCAACCACACTGAGTTCTAAAGAAAGGACAAATATAAAGCTTTTCTTTTCATCTTGCTGGAAAAATAACATTCCTCCATTTCACTCCCAATTTGCCTATATCTTTAATTTAAAAGAGAGCTGGCTTTTGAAAGATATGGGACTCCTGGAGTGTCCCTTCATGACCTTCATTCTACAACATTATCATATCCGTGACACAATGCATAAATACTTCAATATATTTTTGAAACTATTTTTAAAAAATACATTATTATTAGTCACTTACTGAATATTATCTGTCTGTGTGAGTAACAGAACTTTTTTTATGACCACATTGACTGAGACATAGAACAAGGTAACTACATGATGATTGCATATGGAGAATTTATAGCAACGAAGGCTATATAAAGCTCCGCAAAGACTATGAGATTAAATAAAGCAGTCAAAAAATATGGATGCTAAGTATTCAATGGTGTATGTGGGATTTTAAATTAAACTGCAGCTAGTTATTCACATTACACATGTGAAAATGGGTCTTTGTCAGTATGCCTCAGAAAACATATAGTCACATTATTCCAGATTACCACGAACATTGACGTTCATGGTTATAAATGTGGACAAAAGTCTGCTAATTGAGGTGAAGGGGCAGATTTATCCTTAAATGTTGCTCCAGATCCTGTAGATGCATGTCCAATTTGTGAGTGTTGCTTTCCTTTATCCTTTATCACCGTTAAGCCTAAATCAGACAGCAAGCTTCTCTGCTATTTTCTTGGTTTCCATGGTGATTAGTCTTATTATATTCACTTATATTCACTTCGCTAGCCCCTGAACCACAACTACATGTCACATTCTGCTCTGCAGCATCAGATACTAGTTGTTGGTTTCTTAGTGTTTTTAGTCATTTTCTGGTTACAGATGACTTCATATTCTGACCACGTGTATCCTTCCACTCTGGTTAACCACTACTCTGTAATGTGTTTCACCTGTGTTGTTCTTTAGGTGTTTAGTCTCTTTGTTCCCACTTCATCTTTGTACTCTAGTGTGAGTTCTTTCCAGCTGTTGTTTCCTAAAGTGACTATTTTTACCTTTACCTTTACCTATTCTTAGTGTTTCTGACACTGATGCTGCCTAGTGACTTGCATTTGCCTATTTTTTTTTTGGAACCATTTCTCATTTGTCAGTGACTCAGGTATTGTTTTTGAGTTCAACTCCATAAGTGTTTCACTACATAAAAACATATGTTATTGTGTTAATTAGCAACATTTTTATAGCCTAAACGAGTCTTCTGCTTCCCTGTTCCTGTCACATCTATAACTAGTTTTGGACAAATAAAAAAGAAGCTAAGACATGTTGAGTTGCAGCCAAATTAGAATAATAAATAATATCACCTCATGTATGTAAAAACACAAAAAAACACACAGCAGGATTAGTTAGCTTTTACGGTAGCTATCATGGAAGGGGCAAATTAAGTATTCATAGCTGTACCACAGACATTGGATCCCACCCACAATGTGGGAAGACAAAATACAGTAGGTGCTCTGCAGGAGAAAGACAGAGGAGAGGTGTCAGGGAAGAGGCTGCAGAGTGTGAATGTGCATAGAATGAACAGACGACATCAGAAATGGGTGAGTGGTGTGTCTGAGTTGAAGGAGAGAGAGAAAGAGAGAGAGAGAGAGAGAGAGAGAGAGACAGCAACAAATGGACAAACTTCAAATGTGTGAGGGAGGTGTAGGTTTGTCACAGATGGATGACTAAAAGGAAGGAACAGAGGAAGGTGGATGGGAGGCGGGTGAGAAGTGGAATGGAAGAGTAGGCATGAATGGATGGTTTGATAGAATAAAGGGGAAGAAAGAGACAGGAAAAAGACAGATGTCCAGTTGGCTAGCGAACACATTTTTTTAAAAATAGGACAGGGAGGTGGTAAATAAGATCAACATCATTTAAACAACTGTGTGTTGATGATTTGTAAAAAAAACACAGAAATCATTTAAATTGCCTGCCTTGCAGCTGCACTAATCAAGGTTTTATGTAAGAATGCTCCACACAAAGCAAAGGACATCACGCACTAAATGATAAAATGATTGGCCTAGTTTGTATTGGTGAATTTCAGCTGTTAGATTCACTTGTCTGGCAATAAGAGGTGATAATATGTGAGGAAGCCCTCATTTCATGTAATGGAATACATTATTACACTTTGGTCCATGGGACACATATGCTCTGTGGAGATGGACATTTTGCATGTTATGGGGTTAGGAAAATGTAAGATCACATGACAGGAAAGAAGGAGGAAACACAAGTTATACCAAATCTGACAGAGTCTACAAGTGCTTGCACAGGAGAAAGCATTTCATCACTCTTACAAATGCACACATATCCCTCCAAATACCTGTGTCAACATATCAATCATTACAAAGTGCACTGTCTATATCTAGTCAATTATAGTCTGCTCCAAACTGCATGATTGGATCAAGTCTGACATCTGTGAGTTGGCGTGACATTTACAGTGAGGCTGTCTGCAACAAGCATGGAAATAGAGAAGAGGAGAAGAGTCACTGGGTTTTGATGTAAAACTAGCTGTGCTGTAGTACTTGCTGTCTGTTTCACTCTGCCTTTCCTGTCACAGCACGAGTCTGAGTGAATGAGGTGCTCCACGCTACCTTGAACAAAACTGAGTTTGACGGAGAAGAGGGGCTTGTGTTTATTTATTTTTTTGACTTAGTGTCTTATCCAATGTTGTTGCATTAGGACAGACAATAACATTCAAAGTGAAGGACATAATCAAGATGTTGACATTTCTGATTGCAACATGTCCTCAAAAAAAAAAAACCATTCAGTTGATAAGAGATCTAAACGTCATCTGAACATAGAACCCATTTAAGTCAAAAGTCAAAGTCAGCTTTATTGTCAAAACTGCCGCATGTGCTGGACATATAGAGAATCAATATTGCATTACTCTCAACTCAACAACATATAACTAAGAACTTAAGTATAAAGAATAAATATAATGAGGCACACACAAAATACAAGGCACAAAAATTAAGGCACAGAGCAGTGAGAGTGCGAAAGATGTTATTAGTGCATAACAGTGCAGTTGACATAGATGTAAACAGTCCATGGCGAAATGGGGGCAATGGTTTAGTAAATAATTTATTAACAGTTTATTTTAGACTGGTATGAAATGACTATGGTGCAGAGAGAATGCATGGAGTTGTCAGGGTTCTTATGTAGAGGGAAGAGGGAGGAGGTACGGGCACAGCAGGGAGAGAGTTCAGCTTCCTCACAGCCTGTTGGATGAAGCTATCCCTCAGTCTACTGGTCCTGGCCCGGGGGCTTCGCAGTCTCTTTCCTGATGGCAGCAGACTGAAGAAGCTGTGAGAAGGGAGGGTGAGGTCTTCTGTGATGCGGGCAGAAAGGAGAGGAAAGATTAAGGGGGAGGTATGTGCAAGTTGCACACAGAAGTTTATGATTCAAGTTCCACTCATACCACACTTAGAGTGTCACACGTGGTTACACACATTAACACACAGGGTCAAAGAGTATAGAGATGATCTTGAAACACATTTTACAAAAGAATCTGCTCCTATCCTATTTTCAGCTATCATTGCAACAAGTCCCTGTCCCCACAACAACACGCTTATGTCGACCTTAGGTTATACTATAGTGGTGACGACTGGCTGAATGTGTTGGCACCATAAAAGTAAAATATTATCATGTGACCTGCTGTGATGCTGGTTTGCAGTGAGTTCCAGAGTTGTTGTTTCTCTTCCATATAACACAGGTTTGTAGTGCACAGAAAGAAGAAGAAATCATGACAGGGCTGGTCAAGAAAACAGACAATGACATTACTGTACATACAGCATTGTATTTTTACTATAAAGTTTTTGATCCTGTGCAGCTGAAAATAAATATCCGGCCACAGACGTCCCATCTGTCATTGCGTTTTGTGCAAATTTTGGATTATGACATACAGATATTCCGGCGGTGGGGTTTAAGGAAACTAAATCTGAGTATTTATAGTCTCAAGGAAGTGAGGAGCTTTTCAGCGGGCGCCTTGTCTGCTGTGATATCTGTCAGCATGCTGAAGGGCTGCTATAAGGCGTCCCCTGGGATCGCTCAGGTGGAGAATGCCAAATTCTCCCTGTCAGGCTAGTATAAATATTTCCTTTGTGTTTATTGTCCATTATGCAAGGGCTGTAACATGTGCCCAGCTGTGTTCCTTTGCTGGTTTTTGTTTTGCCGTTTCAGTCTGTTTGGTTAGAGAGATGCTGTGTAGTTACTCCACCTGTCTGGTCTGGTTGTGCTCCACTGAAAAGATGAAAAGCTGCTGTGCATGTAGCCCACTTTCTTCTTGTTCTCTTTCCTTTTTTTACAGGAGGGTGTCAAGTTTCACTGCAAAATGGATTTTGACAGTTTTGTTTTTGTTTACCAGCTCATACACAGAGATGATACATTTTTTCTGCATTGTTAGCATTTAAAGTAACATCCTCGCAAAACAGCCAACTCATTTAAACAAGAAAAAACAAATCAAACCCATCTTGTTTGAGCAGTAAAAGGAGAGTTTACAACTACATCAGCTCATGTATTTTGTGGCCTGAGCAGCTGTTTATCCAGCTAGATTATTTGGTTTAGAAAAACGCAACATCTCTTTCCAGCTTGTTTTGAATTTGTCTGTTTTAAGATTTCTAAGATTTCTATCTAACTCCGTAATCTGTTTGTAATGCCTAACCTTCACAATTAGTAATCTAGCTGTGATTAAAACCAAAACAGCCCGCTGTGTTGGGGAGACTCAGACCACAGCCTGCTGTGGTACATGTACCTCCTCCATCCTCAGCCTTACTCCTTACTATGATTTTTGGGGCTGTAATGGTCCAATGTTCAGATGACAGCAGGCAATAAGATCATATGTTCTATTAATGTAAGTGTAACATAATGTCAAATGTGGGGAAATATGGCCAGCTAGTTTCATTAGCATAAAGCTAACCACGTGTCGTATCTTCAGTTTCATGTAGCTATTTCCTATAGAACTACACCTGGAAACTGATTATTATAGTTACATTAAAAAAATCCTAAACACTTACACATAATGAGAATTATTGAAATCATTTCTCCATCTATGGCCATCTACTAGTGACCTTCTTCCACTTGGAGTAGTTTTTTGTGGCATTACATTCTGCCTTAGCACTAAACCTTAATCTTGAGAATTGTCCAGTATGTATTGGATTTCTGGCCTGGTCTGATAGATAGTAATCTTTGAAGCCATAATTGCTGGCAATGTTGCCATTTATAAGACGTATTGATCATATAGAGTATGATCTAAATTGTTGCTGCAGCCTCCCATGATGTGTTCTGTTTCGGGAGTGTTTCCATTTAATTTCCTGTTGGATGATGGCCCATGATGACACATTTTAACGAGATACTGGAGTTTAATCTGATCTAAACGTAGAACTACAATTTATTAAAGTTCAAATAACAGTAATAGTTTGAGTCAAGCTCTCTGTATAATATAAATAATTAGATAATCATGCCTGTGTTTGGGATAATCCCACCTCAACAATGTGTCATGATTTGGTCAGACTATGCCCATGACATCAGGCACTACTTTGATGATCTGTGTGGGCAAACATACTTGGCCGTGGTGCCTGTCTCATAGTCTGAGTACACATGATATGACCTGACATTTGGACCTTGCCAGTGCCCACTTGGCTTGACTACCTGCTATCCCCTGTAAGCCACCTCTTGCTGGGAACAAGATGAACTTCGGTATATAGAGGAGGCAGTAACCATGGTGCCATTGTTTGGCAATCAGCCTTGTTGAAAGACAGGCTGTCAGAAGGCACCACGCGTCACAGCATTAACCATATATATAAGGGTAACTCTCTAGTAATAACAGTGGTTTTATGATTCAATGCATTTTCCAGGGTCGTTTTTGTAATCAAAATTCTGCGTTATGAAGAGCAGGTGCATTAAAAAAAATAAGGTTGAAAGAGAAATGGTACATTGAATGAACCACAAATCTCAAGGACAGCAGACAGAGAACACTGCAAAAATGTCCAGGGATACACTGACTTAGTTACCTAAAATAAATCAGTTAATATCAAGGAGAAGAAAACTTTTTTTGCTGTCTAATTTTTTTACCTTAACACAACAATGATGCTGAATCACACCAGAATGAAGAGTAACCTTGACTTCTTGGATTCACATCCAACCCACAAAAAAAAGTCCAGGCAGGCACTGATGCTTTAGAGGTCCATTTATAGCAGGAAGTGGACACATTGTAATATTGATATAGGAGCATTTGTCCCAGGTGAGAAGAGGAATTGGTAGATTTAGCTGACATTACAGTACATCTGGTAGGCACAGCCATTCACCCTTACGCCATTATATACAGAACAAGATGATTTATGCCTAAAACCTGTATGGATGACAGTTTGTCAACGGGACAGAAAAATTTTATTTTCAGCTCCTCGGCATCTGCATTGAGGGATCCCTGTAGAACATCGTGTATGTGATGTCATATGTTTCTTCTCCCTGCTGCATATAACGCTGTTACTTTTAATACCTTTGTTAAGTAAGATAATGAAAATTTTCAGTTTTGTCAGCAGTGCAAAAGGAACACGTTGAGTACATATATTTTACTTTTTACTTTACTAATATTCTTATTCATGGCTTCTGTATTGTTGAGGGATTTAGCTATGCTCATAATTACTCATAATCCTAATTGTATGACCACGGTACATGTCTGTAGTATCCATTATTTTCCTATTGCAGACCTCAAAACTGTCTTTCTATCACACGGAGGGGCCTGTATTCCTGAGAGAAGATGTTCTCTCCTCAGCAGTTCTAAGAGTCTGAGGTGTTTTGCCTCATTAGCTACATCTTCTGACATCCGTAAAGTTTGGAGAGAAAGCATATTTGCCAAGAACACCCTCGTTTTCATTTACAGTGGCCAGCCACAAAAAACATGATTTAACATGTCTTTTATAAAAACGCAAATGCTAAACTTTATGCTCAACCTAATCTTATTTTTGCTGGGAGTCAGGTAGAGTCAGCTGGCTAAAAAGACTGAGACAGCCAGAGCCAGCACCCTTCAACAACAGGTGGTATGACAGGATTCCTTAATTATTATGATGTTACAATGTATGCTCCATCCACAGAAGGAAGGCCCATATTTTAGTCCTTGAAAAGGAAACACGTGTTTCGGCAATTATATGTTCTGTTTTAATAAACGTAACATAATGTCATATGTCAGGCAATATGTCCAATCCGCCATTGCCATGTGTTTAACTGTTGTGTGTGAGGAACGAAGGTCCAAATGCAGACTCAAAGGTAAAGGGGTTTATTTAGAACAAAGAGGACTTGAACTCAAAACTCTCACAAAGGAGGAAAAAAACTACCACAAGGGACCAGCAGAGGCTGGACGGGACCAGGCTGAGCGGCATCTAGGAGGAAAGGTGAGTGATCAAAAATGATGTCAAAATTCTTAAAAAGAGTAGAGTGCTGAAGCGGTCTTGTTACCACTTTGTGAGCAGAAGAACTGATGGAGAGTAGAGGTGAGTAGAGTCCGTCAATCAGCGGGGATTGAGTGGAGTGGAAGCAGGTGTGCACAAACAGCCCAGTGCTCCGCCCAGCCCATCTGCAGCCTTGACAAAACACCTGTGAAAGAGAGAGAGAGAAAAGCAGAGCAAGCCAGGCAAAAACACAACAGTCCACAGGGGGCGATGGTGCGGCTCACCACACCATGTGACAGATCTGGCGAATGTACGTGGTGTTTAGGACAAGTTTATTGCTTTTACCTCTGAATTCTGAATGAAACCTAACTAATTGCATTTAAAATTAGCAATATCTGCTAAATTATTTGTAACTGATGAGACATACATTCATGAAAGCACCTCAAAGTAAGCCATTCTTCCAGATGCAACCCTTATATGAAAATTGGCAGCAACACAAAGCATCAGATATTGCGGCATGTAACCCATGAAGGTCCTTTTGATGTGATCCTGAATAAAAAGTGGGACATCAGCTCAAAGCTCTGATTTTACTTGCCATGGAAACTACCTACACAGTCATACATTATTTTCACCCATGAAATGTCAGCTGAGCTATACCCACTTTACCTAAATCAAGGGGAGATTCCCTGTGAATATTTTATAGAATGTAATTGAACAGAGCTGCGGCACCACATTAAAATTAATGTCATGTTTGTGTCTGCAGCATATTTTCACCAAAATGATTGTAATGGAAATGATCATGTGCCTGAATCTGCATATAAAGAGAGAAGCTGCTTCTCAGCTGAGTGTCTGGGATGCTAATAGGAAGATGTTTTATAGCCTTAGACACACACACAAGAGAGGGAGAGCAGGGGAGGTGTAAAGGCAGGAAAGCTTAGATGAGTATTCATGAACATAGCTGGCACCAAACGTGTAAATCAGAACACTATGAGTTAGCCAGGTTTCTAACCAACTATAGCATAGCTGTGAGCCTCAAGTGGCCATCAGATTAAGATTTTGGCACCATGTGCTGGCTTTGTTTTTCAGACAGTCAACCACTCCATACAGCAGTTTTTCCAGAGTTGTCATCCTCACAAGTGAGAACTATGTACATTGAAGGAGGTGGGCTTTTAACAAAAGCTAGACTACCTGTAGCCGTCAATACAAAATTTCTAAACACTAACTGGATAGCAAAACATAAGATAGCAGCCCCTACCCAAATGTACTGCACGTCACCTTGCTAATTGTCTTTCCTTGGAGATGCTGACGAACTTTGTAGCAAAGTGGGAAGGCATGTTCAGCGATGACAACCATATGGCTCCTATTATTGAATGAACACACAGTAGCGCCTCATTAAGCAGAAACCCAACAGAGTCTTTTGTCATTGTGGCTAACAGGGGCTGCATGTCTGCATCACAGGGTTGGGACGGGCCAGACAGGTCGGTGCTGCAGAAGGCCTCCTCTGGCACCGTGCTCCATCAGAAAGTCAGAAAGCAGATGGGGGAGCAGTGGAGTGATGACAAAGGCCAGACAGGGCCTGACTTGCATACATACATTTGGACAGAGACATATAGCAGAGCATGCAATTATCCCGAATGATGATGCTCATTTTTTTTTCATATGAATGAAATTAGTTTTAAGAAAATTGGAACCATCTCACCGGTTGATGGCAACCTTTATGTAACTGGAATAAACTAACAAACTAATCTTTATGAGGCCATAGGGGCTCGATCAGACATTTATTACTGGCTGGTTTTATATCAGCCAATTAAACCAACAAAGCCATCAAGTCACTGTTTTGCATACGTTTTCATGTCTACTGTGTGCACTGTATAAACATTCCAATTTGAAACAAAGTAATAAATCATTTATATGTGATGCTCATATAAATACCAAAACAGGTAGGCTACTGCCACCATTACCAATACCTGTGTTGGCTTCATAAAGTGAGATGTAGCTGACATGCTGGACAATTTTCAAGCAGCACTATACAAATGTAAAACCTGGTTCCAATGTTGAGATTCTCAAGGGATAAAATTGCATCTAATTTCCACATGGTACAAAAAAAACCACAAATCACTTGGCACAAAACAAGGCATTAGTAATTTAGATCTCTTTTCTATGTTCTATGAGAAAATCGGATGCACTTTGTTTAAAGCCTTGTTAGCTGACATGCACCTTACCTGCTGCTGGCAGCTTTGGTAATTAGAGCCGTGCACAGCTGATACTTGAGCAGAAGACAATACTGTAGAGAGTGCATGCTGTACCAAAAGAGGTTTTTCCTTTACCATGAGCATCATAGTTAGGATAGTTAGTCATTCCTGACTGTTGGAGAATCAGTCACTGTGCATACTCTATCTGAAAGTAAATGGACACAATGGACAGCTTCAGTGTTTGGCTAGTGACCATTTATAAGTCAGTGTACTCTAACATTTTCTGCACAAACCAGTGAGAAGTGTCCTGAAAGTGTTTCAGTTTCCAGCTTTAGAGCATAATGTTGTGTGTTTGTTGTCTTCCTATTCCTGACACCTGACGTCTGATCATCATCCTTCATGTGCCTTAACAAATGTAAAGGGTGGGCATGTCAATCAGAAAAATGAAAGCCAGGAATGTTTATGGTGGCTAGTCATGTGCTTCATCCATAGTATGAATAAGATATGGTATCATAGCCATTCAGCCATATACCGTAAGGACTATAATCATTTTCACCCTTCACTCCTTTGTTTAAAATCACTCCTTTATGAGGAACATACTGTTTCGGTATTAGTTTTGACTTCTCACTTCAGCTGTGCCAGCCTCAACTTTTACTCTTAACTCGAGAGTAATCAATAACTGTACCTCAGAGGACTGTAGCTCCCTAAGCCATCAGTAGCAAAATGCTGCAAGCAGACTCAAACAGAACGTTATTTTCACTATAGCTTCCCAGCACAGGCTCCCATCAGTTGGTCTATTTTAGGAATTGATTTTAAGACCGGTTACTGTAAAAACCATCAAAGAGAGACGGACACTAAACAACCTCCTGGACCACTTTGATTGTATGGGTTTGAACATAGCCTGGGATCCTCCGTGTCCTTCTCAGTGTCCTTGTTGTAAAAGCTCAGCTCAAAGGCAGCTCAGTGTGATGTTTGAGTGGTAGTGGACTTAAAGTTTCACACAAAGGTCAGCGTGAGTAAGGCAAGAAACAAATACCAAAAAGTGCAAAATACAGCATATTGGTCAACTGATATACACACACGCACACACACACACATAGTGTCAGCAGGAAACAGATGTGACACCTGTAGGACACTTGTAGGTCCTACCACGGCTTAAACAGACTCTGTATATTACGAGGTGCCACCTAGCGGTTTGGAAGACAACAAGCTGGATTGAGCATGGACATGTGTGTGTGATGTCCAAATTTGAAAATAGCGCTGAACGTATCCAGCTTAAAGGCTTTCCAGATACAATCCTACTCTAGCTGGATTGACTTTCTCCTGTGTGAACGGGGCTTTTATCAAACTCAGCTTGTCTGGTATGTAGCACATACCAGACGTTGTTCACACTTTAACACACAAATAATATGTATTTACTATTAGTGCAGTGTATTTTCCTGAAACCAGGTGAAAGGGAGTTTGCTCTGCTTGCTGTTTTTCATCACATCACAGTTTGCAGGAGGACCCAAATGTAGACAACAGAAGGCCAAAAATGTTCAACAAAATGCAATGAAATACAAAAGAAAAGAAACAAAAATAGAAGCAAACCACAGTGATAAACTCAGGAGAAAACAGGCATAAACACAAGGAGCAGCCACAGAAATAAACATGGACAGACTGACAATAACAAAAGAGAGCACTATACTTAAATATACAAGACACAGGTGAGAACAATCAGGGTGGGGCAAGCAATCAACAAGGAGGGAAACACAAGAGGAAGTAAATTAACCACAGAATACACATGGAAACAAGACTTTCAAAATAAAAGAGCAAATTTAAGGAACACGAATTTCAAACCAGAAAAAAAAGAGAACCAGTATTTAAAAAAAACAGAAAACCACCAAAATATACAGCAACCGACGTCCTTCTCCATATTACTGCACATTACCCAGTAGACATATAGGACATAATATTATGTAAAACAGCTGATTAATTATCGTGGCTGTTTATTTTCCTGCTCAGCCACCGAACATGATTTGTGTATTCCATGTGTACCTGACCCATTAAAATCATAACAACTCAACAGAAGTAATAATTATAAATGCGCTTCATAATTGAAATGTATCTAGGTTAACTGACCAGGCAACACAACGCAGTAATCAAAGTGCCTCACCAGCATTCCCTCAGTAGTGAACGGGCTTTGATGGATGTTAATGAGGTAAATGAGGTGTCTACGTGCCTAATACGCATTTTGATGCCTTTCTTAATCATACCCCTGTGCAGTAGTGAACTCATTAGTTGGCCAAAAAAATGCATAGCAAACACTGTGAAGTTTGGGTAATGTTTTTGTCAAACACCAACTCACACAGTACAAGTAAAAGGCATCCGATATCAAGTCAAGCTCAAGACTTACATCAGCATAGCACTAGCCACACACAAACAAATCCGACTGGTTATAACACTTGAACACAAGCCTCGCCGGCACACAAACACGGTAACCAGTCAGCGCATACAGAACGAAGGCACTTGGCAGACAGCATACAACAATACAGCCGCCTCAAAGGAGCGCCAGAGTTGTCTTCGAAAGCTTCCGGTCCTCCAGCTGATTGGTCCAGTCGTCCTCGATGCAGGTGTTGTTGATCTAATCAGCAGGTGCTGATTAGACGCTTGTCGCCATGATGTCGACGTAAGGGGGTCAGGTCCACACAAAACAGAGGGGTGAAAACTAAACCAAAACCCTCAAAATAACTAAAAGGCCTGGGGCCGTAACATTGCAAAGAACCAGAAATTAAAACATGTTTAACCCAAAACTGTGGCTATTTTAAAGAAAAACTCAGTCAGTCCCAGTTTGTGTTGCGTGTCCCTGCCGCAGGTCGAAAAAACTAGCCTCTATCATGAGCGTACTTTTTGGGAATCTGGCATAAAGTGTGCAATACCCTCACGAGGGGTGACAAATAACACAGAAATTCATAAAATCGTCCATTAATCGCCTCTTGTGAGCCACTGCACGAAAAAAAAAATCCATACGACTCAGAATTCGGACCATTATACACAGTGTATACCCGGCTGTACACAGACTCACCCCCTGTAGAAAATTGTTTGTGATTTGAATTTTCCATCCTTTGCTTTCACACTCTCCAATTACTTTCACACCAGTGGCAATGTGTGTTAAATCATGTGTTAGAACACAAATATCCCATATTTGCTATTTTATAGCATAAACCTGGATAATCTACACTGCACACAGGTCCTTTGTTTCAATTCTGTGCTCAACTGACTGTCAAAGGAACAACGCTGTCCCAGATAAATGGGCTATTTTGTATTGTTTTATAGTTATTACCTCTTTAGAATAACAAAAGGCTAGACTAGAAACCTAAACTTTAAATAACTACACTTCACTTGCTGCTATCTATGTGTCACTGGTGTGTTTCTGTGCACTACCCCTCTCCTCCCAGGGTGTAAGATCTGCCCATCAAATATCTGTGTTCCAGCTTTAGTTATTCCTGTCAGTAGTCTCCTAGAGTTTTTTCTTACACCCTTACACCTTTTTTTGGACCTGTAGTGCTTGGCCTTGTCAGATTGGTTTGCCTGCCTGTAAACCGTCACTGCCCTCAACTGTTTTTGCACTTGTTTCTGGCGTCATGCAATTGTGACCCTGTTTACATATACACAGGTATCTGTAAAAACGAAGACTTTTCCCTTCGTTTATGCCTTTCATTTACACATAAACTGAGTTTTCGCCTCTAAAAGCAAGGCAAAGCCATTCTGTGCGCTTTTCTGCATTAGAAGAAATAAAGGGTAATTGAAATCATTTCTTCTAAAAAGGATAAAGAATAGATTCATTTTTAAAGCACTTTTCTTGTTGAGAATTTCTCTAATAATATTAGATTGATTTGAGGATTTTAATGTGACTAATATCACTGTGGCTCCTAATTGTGCTCATACTTTGTATTCATACCTGCACACTATGTGAAAAAATGTTTTGATCTGATTTTATTTGAAAAATCCACAAAATAACACATTTATTAAAAGCCATGGAAATCAGTATTTTTAGCATTTAATGAGATTGATGTAAAAGTTGTGCTTATATATATATATATATATATATATATATATATATATATATATATATATATATACAGTATATATGTATATATATAAGCACAATATATATGAATTCTTTCACAGTGTAAGGTGTGCTTTTTGTTTACCTGAGCCTCAGCACACATTAGCATCTCTCTAGGACAAAGAAATCCAGCAGGGCAGCAATATGAAAAACTACCTTCACATTCCTAATGCATAATTTGCACCCACATTTACATATTTTCTTGTATGCTAACTTAAAATGTGAGTCATCTGGTGCCCTGCCAATTCAAAGTAGATGGATTTGTCACTAATTTGAATAAAAATGTCACAATACCTATTTTCCACATCTCTAATTCATCTCTTCTAAATCTTCCTTTCTTTTTCCCATTTATTTTTTGAGCTTGTTTCACTCTGTTGGTTGGAGAAAAAAAGTGGCCAGTGTAATTTTTTTCTAATTTATTAGATAAGCTGTTTTATTGGACAGCTTTGGCGACCACATACTTAATGCTTGTTCTGGGAAAATAAAAGGTTTGCTCCAGGTGAGACAATCTTGTTTACCTAATACCTCTTATTTACTGACTCTTAAAGGAATAGATGGAATTAAGTGTGGGTTACCTGCAACTGGACTTCCCTCTAACCCTTTCTCTACATGTCTGATAGCAGTTATTCACATTAAAAGAAGTCTATAATAGGACTATAATAACAACCTATAATTTGCACCTGGGAGGTGGTCTGTTCAATGACCCTTGTGCCACTAAAGACACTGCAATAAAAGAAAGATGCTAGTTCAACTTCTCACTTATGTTGACTCCAACTGGCATATAATTGAAACACTAAATCTTCAGTTATGATCACTTCATGTGGATAAAATGGCAAAAATGTACATAATTGCCTTGTGAACAAATGTAGCTCTCAGCATAAGTTCAATCAGGAAGACTCTGTTTCACGTCATTCATCATTTATCCGCTTCCCTAATCTCTCCCTCTTCACCATCCTCTCACTCTCTCTCTCTTTCTATCCCTCACTCCACTGCTCTCCCTCTCTCTACCTCCCACTTAGTCAGGTGATTAACAGAGAGCACCTCCGTCACCAATCAGCTGTCGATCCAACCCTCTCCTGCCCAATCACAGCTTAGCAGGTAAATTTAAAAGTCTTTCGTCTCTTTTCCAGCTGTCTTCTGATCGACTCCGGCAACCCTCCTCCACCCCAAGCACCACCAGATTCACCCCAGTTCAAGGCCTCCTCTATCCTGCTCTCCAGCTTCTCTACCACCACCAGGTCTAGACCCAAGAAGGGGGGGAGGTCTTCTGATCTAGCAGCCTCTCCTCTTGCTCATCACGATGGGGTCTAGAACGCCAATGCACACATTCTAAAATTATTGTATTATGATAAATCTTTTCTCATTCAGTTCACTGATAATATCATCATCAACAGATATGTAATAAACTTATATTAGTCCAAACACTATATGTCTTTTAGGCAACATTGAAAGCTGAGTGCATCAGCACGTTAGAACAATACTGAAGAACTGAAGGCAAAATGCTTACTTTGTTATTGCACCTCTGACCTCTACATGTACTCAAGCATATACTATGCATCCATATTATATGTGAGGAAGCCAGTTCTACCGGTGCAATAGGATCATGAGTAATAGCATGTATAAAATGTAAATAATTAAAGAAGGTAATAAAGATCTGAAGTGCAATATTACCTATCTTTACCAAGCGTACTCATTCACTCGTGCAAGAACTCATTTATTTCTGGTGTTATTAGTATATTGTAATGTAGTGGAGGTGTATTATAATCATATGATTGGAGAATATTACTGCAAGATTAGTGAATGAGTAAGAAATGACACTGAATGTACAGTGCATACAAATGTGACTGACCTGACTGGACTGTTCAAACTGCGGCATTAGTGTTTGTAATACTAATGCTTAAAGTGGGGGTGTGTGTGTGATGGTGTGGGTAGTCGCTGCTCCCCAACCACCTGATCTCATTGATATATGTGTAATAAGTGCAGGCAGTTCACATTACGTGGTACCAGCACACAGTGTGCTCAGATTATGTGTGGGCACCACAGAAAACAACACCAACAGAAGGTTAATGAGGAAGTCTTTTGTGGAGATTACATGAATTCTCTAAAGTGTTAAATTTAACCCAGTCACCAGGATTATTGAACATTTCTGCAAACCACAGATACATACACGCTCAAAGTTTTTGACCCTAATATATCAATATTTCCCCGGACAGTAAATAGAGTTATATTAAATTATAATCTTTATGTTTAGCTAATACAGTGAAAGCAGATATAGCAAGCAGCAATAATAACCAGATGAAGATCAATCACTTAAAAAGTGTTTTTCAACAATTCAATGATGATGTTACCTTATTTAGTCAGCTTACATCCAAAAAGACTCTGGACTTTTTGCCATGACAATGCATGTCAGGGGTAATGGCAGCCTGCGATTAAGATTAAGATTAAGATTAAGATTAAGATTAAGATTAAGATTAAGATTAAGATTAAGATTAAGATTAAGATTAAGAATTACTTTATTAATCCCCATTAGGAATTTAAAGTAATTTCCCTATTAATTATAAACAAGTTTGTTTTATTTTGGCTTGTTATAGGTTACTTCACAGTATTTTCAGGGCTCGTGATCGCCCTTTGTAGACAAACTGCTTTGGACAGACTGGTACATGAATAGATAGATGTATGGAATGGAGAGAGGCCTGGTAACCTGGACATATTTGACTGTGAGATCATCGTGAATGTGCAGCTTGGGGCCAAAACACTATACTGTTTGGCGTTTGTGAGGATCCTTAGTGTGAAATTTATTGAAATGCTCTTCACCCATATCAGGTTTATTCATTATTTTTTTCATCATATCAGCCATTCTGCGTGAGAGGCCTGAAGTCTAAATGTAAATGGCAAATAAATAATGGATTGTCCTCATCTACGTTCACCCTTACATCCATCCTTTTGCTTGTATAGTTATATAGGATGTTATCATAAAAAGGCCAAATAGCATCTGTCCTTCCTGAGATGAGCTGATCGTGGCCGTAGAATTTGGTGTACAACTCTTCATGGTTGCTCAGAAACTTTGAGAGTGTGTATCTGTGGTTTGCAGAAATAACACATTAGAGAATTTGTGTAATCTCCATGAAAAAGCTCCTCATTGACTTTCTTTTAGTGCTGTATTCCATGGTGCCCACACGTGATGTGAATACATTATGTGTCGTACCAGGTGATGCAGCATTAACAGCCTGAGCTCATTTCATGTGTTTATATGAGATCAGGTTGTCCCCAAAGTTGGGGACGTGATTTGATTTGGCTTTCAAAGCTCTGTTGCTGTGACTGTTTGTGTTCTCCCTTGGAGCAAGGAATTAGCAAGTGTTATTTCAAGTTTAAGAACCTACAAAAAAATAATTTGAGTTTTTATAAATGCTGGGAACACAGCTGTCATACAGATATAAATAAGGCAAATCCATGACAAGAAATGATTTGTCACACACAATACATTGCAGTATCCTGTAGGCTTTGTGTGGGAGACAAAAAAACACACATTTATAACAAAGCGTATGTTATGTCACCTTGAATTATAGCAGGTGAACTTGATAGATGATCTTTGTACAAGAGGTCAGCATACACTTCTGCCATTATTCATATTCTCTGATGCAAAACAACCTTCCGTGTTGCGCAGTACATGCACAGGCCAGCTACGATGCATAAATATTCATGGAGTAAGTGTCTACAAGGTGTAGCTTTAGACAAAGTCACAAAAAACAAGATATCTAAATCATCTTACGTTTGCATAATAATTATAAGCAAGCATTTCAGGTGGCTGAAAGAGGCCAAAACAATCATTAACAGCTAAGGATAAACCACATGGCCTGCAAACGCAGCATGTGCAGGTTATTGTAAAGAATAAGATGGTGGTAATTGTTGGAATTATAGAGAGATAGATAGGAAGAAAGTCAGATGGAAAGGAAATTGCATGTAAAAAAAAAGAAGAATGAATTATTGAACACACGAGCTGATGACACTCTGCTTCCTTTTCTGCATGCTGACCTTCAAAGAGTGGTTGTAGACTTTGCTCGGATCAAACCGTGCATCGCAAAAACCCCTCCGGATAGCCTAATGATCTAGCTAATCAGGTTAAGAAATGTTTTTTTTAAATAAGCCCTTTTAATGTATTCAAATATTCAACGCACATTCCTCATTTCATTTGAAATAATGAGAGACAGGGAGAGAGGGTCTGAGACAGGGACGGAGGGGCTGGGGAGAGACGGTGCAAGAGAACGGGCTAAAGAAAAGAAGAAGAGAACGAATCAAGAGAGGACAAAATGTAATTTGTCAGCCTATTCAGACAACCAGTGCCTGAAATGAGAATTAACAGAGAATGTAGAAGACTGCTCTTTAATTGGACAAGGCCACTCTTGACATTTTCAAACCAAACTTCAGCGCTGATGATAGGAAAGAATGTGTCATAACTACAAATTATTCTGCCTGCCAACCATGCTGAGGAGCACTTTTTCAGTTTTTTTATTCTTTCACCATATTTGGATTATCTTGTCTGTGTTGTCCAGTTAAAGTAATGCTGACAAGACTCCTAATTTTTACTAATGAATCACATTTAAGTCACAGTGCATGTAAAATATTGCCACGATTCAGAATGTTTTTATGAAAATACACTTCAAATACCACAACAAATACATCATTAGGCAACCCTAAAGCCCCCGTCTCACAGGCATGTGTGCACATTGATCCACCTGTGCCCCAGCCATCATAAGTGATTGCAGCCACTCTATTCGATGCCTGTGCTCCCGCCAGATGCATCGCCTGTCTTCAGACACACCCATGTCTTCTTCCAACATGCAGATCGAGCAGGAAGGAACAACATAGAGTCTAATCTTTCAAAATAAAACAGACTCTGGCTCATATATTACATTGCTATATCTTAGCCAATATAGGAAGCCTGCAATAGAGCAGCAGGTTCATTTTAAGTGCAAAAGCACCAACTGCTAACAGAAAAGAAAGGCTCTTGATTATTTGCTGTTTTTGTGAAACATGCAGATGTTGTATTTCCTGTTATACTTTTTTTAGGTTAGCTCATTATCTCATGAGTACAAGCAACTAGGCCACACAAGTACAGGAAGAAGTGAATACCATTCATTAAATCAGAATCAGAATCGTGTTTATTGCCATGTAAGTGAAGGGGGTTCACATTACTAGGAATTTGAATTAGTGATTGGTGCATACAAAGAACATATAATAATTAACATGAAATAAGATAAAACTAAGATAAAATTAAGTAAATAAACTAAAGTAAGGCTAAATTTACATGACATAACAGACATACAATGAACAGAACACAAAATGAATGGTGGATGAAATGGTAAACATAGACTCTTATATGAACAAATGTAACAGGTACCACATGGGTCGGTGAGGTGGTACTAGTGTGCAAGTAGTGATACATGTCAACCAGTGGGATCTATTAGAGAGCAAAAAAAGTGGGGGGCCATATTGTGTGAGCTAAATGACTGGGACAGACTACAATGGTGAGAATGTCAGGGATTGTAAGATGTATTGTATTGTATGTATGTATTGTAATGCAGACGAAGCTGGAGGTGAAAACAAACTCAGTTCCTTTAATGCTAGCCAGGGTTTGGTACACGGGTGATCAGTCAGCGTAAACAAAAGTACAAAAGGCAAAAGGCAAAAAGTGTAGTTCCAAAGTCCAAGGGAGGTCAAACACAAAAAATCCAAAAACACAGGCCTGAAAGCTGAAATACCAAACTATCTCACTGAAACCAACAGGCTGAAAAAAGGCTGGAACACTTGGATTACTCCCAAAACTGACAACTGACAACGCGAGGGAAGAAACACACAGACTTTATACAAAGGAGGGAGGGAAGACAACAGGACACAGGTGAGGCACATTAGGGCGGAGCAGGTAATCAACAGGAGGAGGAGCAACACACACGAGGAAGGGGAAGTCAATACACCAGAAACAAGAGGGAGAACAGTGACTACAAAATAAAAAAGGAAATAACTGGTAAAACTAGAACTAATGCAACAGAAAATGAACTACAAAATAAAAGTCCTGGCTGAAACCATGACAGAGAAACGTTTAGCATGTCATTGCATCTTTGACTAAGACGTAAGTATAGTAATGTGATGAACAGAAAAAGTTGTACAAGCAGCTTTATGAACACAATAAACGTGTGTGTGTGTACCAATGGTAAAAAAAATGTGCAAGCTTTGCAAATTGCTGGGTTTAGAGCAAGCGGCAACCTTCGGGGCTCAATGTTGAAGCCCATGCGGAAGTGTCAAAACGTGTAATTCACACTGCAACTGCTGGGGGCTGGCTCCAAAAGCGAGTAATTTCCCATAGACTCCCATGTTATAATGGCCGACTTCACAGCAGAAATGAACATGTTTACAGCCTGGTACAAAAAAAACACTCCGGTCTCAGATGATAGGTTCTCTTCTAGTGTCAATTGTACGGGGGGTGAATTTTTTTACAACTCACTCGTTTCAATTGTATTCGGGCTTAAAATTACGCATAATTATGGGCGTTGCCGCTTGAGTGACAGACAGTTGACATTGTTTTCTGCTTCCACGATCGCCCGCCCCCCTAAACCCCGCTCGTGCTCCCCCTATTTGTCCATATTTGGAGTTTTGGCGGACGTGACGTTGCCACCATGGCGGCGGTCATCACGTCCCGGAACCTCCCACCGAGCCTCAAAACGGCAGGTGACGCCACGGAAGCTCTGTCCATATTTTTTACTGTCAATGGTTTAGAGCAGGGGAGTCCGGCGGATTGTATACAGAATAAATCATACAAAATCGACAGGCAATTCGTATTTTTTTTAACTCATCGTGTAACATTTACATGATGTTCTGAGCAGACCATTTTTAGCTCATGCTGTCTTCTTCGTCATGGTGCCGTAGGGCTTGGACGTTGGTTACGGCAATGCAGAGGGCTCTGAAAGTGCACAATTCACCACGAGACTAGACATGCTTATGCATACAAACTGCTATCAGAGAGGGAACGTGCTGTACATGTGAGGCTCTGCCTTTTACCAGCAGCTGGATAAAAGAAACTTTCCAGAAATGCTAAAATTTGTAAAGAAAATATGAACTTGTTTGGCTCCATTCGTCTGAGCAGACTGTGGCCCTCGAACACTTTCACATTATTATCAAATAATATTAGCAAATCTGGCCATCCCTGAAAAAAAGTGTGGACACCCCTGGTTTAGAGTAAACCATTGCTGGATTTTTGATTTACACATAGATAAACACACACATACATAAACACAGAGGCTGTCAGGTAGTCAGAAGGAGTGTTTCCTGCTGACTAAGATGACCTGAAACCCAAATAATTGGTCTCATTTGGGGTTTACAAGCCTGCCAAATAAAATGCTGGCTGAAACATCACAAACATTGTTTGGTTATAGTATGAAATGTACCCGTAGATAGCTGGGATAGGCTCCAGACCCCTGTGACCCTGTACTACAGAACAAAGCGGGTTCAGAAGATGGATGGATGAAATGTGTTGTGTGTATATGAGCTATAATGCCAGCCAGACAACAACCATGTAGCAGCATGTAGATGCATGTTTGTTTAGAAGCAAAAGTCATTGGAAGAATAACAAAAACTGGCTCATGAGTAGTTTGTCATTTTTGGACTATGTAAAAACCAATATCGCAGCTCCTGTTGCTCCCAGGTGATTGCACCTGCATAAACCAGAAGAGGAAAGTGTTTAGTTCTTTCATTACATCATTAAAGCAGAGAGGCAATGAAATTCTGTTTAACTCTCCAGTGGAAGCACCATCCTTCACAGACAACATATTCTTAATTAATAAGGTGTAGCCTGTGAGGTCACACTTCAGAGAATAAAGGGATAATTGACCCATACTGCCAATACCAATTGTTTTTCCTTAGTCGTTCTGTAAATATATTAGTTTGTGTTGAATATTAATCATCTGTCATAATTTTACATAAAAGTTTAAATATGTGCATTTTTGCATTGCCACTTTCAGCTCATAATGACGGAGCCAGACTGCTGCTGGTAGGCTGTGTTTGCCGAGAGTTACATAACTGCACATCAGAACATGGAGTATGTGATAACAATGCTCACAGCTCCTGCTGTTTAATCAAACTATGATACTGCAGCAGCCTTTCTTTAGCCTACACATTCCCTTTCCTACAGCCTCATTTGCATTCATTAAACTCTACAGTCATATGATGTAACATCAATTAATTTGTAACCGTTTTCCAGAAGCTTAAAAACAGGTGTTAGGACTTTGCTTTATTCCTGACAGCAAATCCTTTTTTTCTCTACAGAAGAGTTTGTATTTGTGCTTCTAGCAAAGAAAGCATGTGGAACTCTTTCATGCGGAAGATACTCCGCATAAAAAACTCACATTTTACACCATGTCTTAAAGCATGCTAGTTGTGGCAAGCTTGAGGCTAGCTCAACGTTTGCATATCAAGCATTATAGCAGTCTAATCCAGTTTGCTAGAACCAAAACAAGTGGGATAAGGAAAGGCCCACAAAGCTAAACTTTATTCAGAGAACTCTAGTGTTATGTACTGTTTTCTCTGCCATATTAAGCAGCTATTATTATGATTTATTTATTTATTTACTTACTGCAATACAATTGTCATTTAATCGGTCATAACAAGTTTTGGCTTGTCAATTCTTCATATTTTACCAGTACAGAAACCTACCTTTTTATTTTATTATTTGACCTTCAGTTAGGTTTTTATTATCATTAACCTGCATGTGTATGTATTTTTCATACAGCTTATACCCTGTATTTCCTTCTTTCTGACAGCTTTTGTGCCAAACTGGCAAACTTCCTCCTGCTTGAACTGCTTTTTTGTGGGGAAACCATTAGGATAGTAAGCGCAACTAGCCACTCTCCCTCTCTGGTTGTGTACTTTAGCCTCCCATCTGTTTGCATTTGTCTGGTTGAATTGATACCTTTATTTGTTTCTTTTCTTTTACATGACTATACCCTGTATACAGCCCAGATTCGTCATACATATTGATGGTATGTGGCTGTATTTAGACACATTTAGTGAGGAACTGATGCTGTAACAGCTGGGATCAGACTCTCATACCCACTGATTATGCAGTACAACGCGTTTGGCAGACAGATAACGCAATATGGCTATTAGCTTGATAGAATGATAAAATATTTGCATCATATATTACTTTTGCTCCACCTAAATAATGGATTGATGTCTTGGAACTTTGGAATGGAGTTAGTTTGAGTTAGTTTGACAAGGGCTCTTCTCTTCTCTTCTTTTACCCATTTAAACTAACTTTCTTTCCATCATATCTGTCTTTCTCTCCATGACTCTGCAGGATTTGTGTTGAAGTCCACTGAACGTAGGTCCAACAGGATGTAGCAGCTTGCCATAGCTGATGAACAGCGCAGCACCAGACAACCAACGTACCTTCTGGTGCCTGTTCTGAGCAGTCCTACACAGTGTTACTGCCTATGAGCCTGCTAAAGGGGAGAACAACACATGCATACAGGCTTACAGCTTAAAAAACCATTCACAACATAGGTGTGTGCTTTAAATACTGGACTGATAAAAACAAGTTAGTAAAGATTCATGCCATGTGCATTCAAAATAGACATGGCAGGTTATAGTTGCAGAAACACACACATACACACAAATTCTGTCACTTCAGCACCAGTGCACCCATTTGTCTGTGAGGCAATGTAGCACATTTCAGCTCTGCGCGGTAGAATACTCTTATGTTCCCTTAATTTGCATGACGAATACAAGCACCTGTCCATTTGAGTAGCATCATATCAGAATCGTTGTACAGCAAGGCAAGACATGAGACACTATTCAGAACAGATTACTCTACTTCTCATGTTATGTAATGTCTAATTAGATGCTATTTATGGAGATAAAGCTTCTGATGCAAGTGTTTTTTTAAGGAAAACATAATGCACCAAAAAAGGAGCGGGTAACATTATAGAGCATGGATAAAAGCCAATGGGTCAACATGATATCATGCATTTGAAGCTACTCCTACTTGAATGTTCACATGCTAAATTACCTCTCCACACTGAAGGTTTTCAAACACCCATGCCATAAAGTGTGGATTCATCTATTAGAGCAACGGGCAGCCCTGCCCAGTATAAGTAATAAAGTTATAGTTGTTGTATTTGTCCTTCTGCAAAACTTTTTTTGGCACTCATGGAGTGAACCTCTGAAAAGCAGCCACACATGTATGATATGGAAATCTATTTCAAAAGCATAGACAAGTGATTGATGGTCTCTTTAAAGGACAGTGTCGCCAATTCATCATGATGACCGTGTTTACAAGTACAGAATATTAACCCTGTTTATCTTAAATTCAGAAGTATGCAAAAAAAAAACTTGTTTAGGTTTCCACCCCCGTTGTTTTTTTTCACACGCTTTAAAGTATTCTCTCAGACAAGTGAGAATTTGCCAAAAATATGAGATGGAAACATATTTGCTGGCCAAGAAGAAGATTGACCTAACTAGACATTTGTTTCTATTTGTGTCTGTCCGGTTTCCTATATTGTGCGAAAAATGTATCAAAGATAATACAAAGCTGACTTATTTTGTTTCCAACATGTCTCTACTTCTACCATTTTTATAGCCATGGGCATGTTGCCTGTAATTATCTTCTGACCCAACAAGAGTAGTTCATCCTCATCAAACACTATTATGTACTGATTTGCCCCTTTTATAGACAAAACAATAATGATGATTTCATTCAGTTTTACTGAACCCTGCTGTTCATTTTAGCCATCACTACTGTTATTAATTGCAGCTGTGATTGTTCTCACTATCAAGTCACAAATGTCCATCATAAAACAAGCTCACTAGATCATAACCAGTCTGATTCATAATATTAAGCATGTGCCTTTAACAGATGCCTCAAATTGTCGCATAGGTAGATTTCCACTTTTGAGAGGCTAAAGGACATTAAATTAACATCCTCTGTAGTTGTTTACACATGAATGATGAGCTCTTCCACTTTATCTGCACTGAGAGTAGTTAACCATGATGTAATTTAGTGCGGTGTCATATTAGTAAATTAATTCCTCTGTTGAGAAGCAATGTAGTTAGGTCATGTTGAATGGTATTTTATTGTGGCTGCAGAGTATGTGAAGAAATAGGAGTATTTCCTTTTGCATATGGAGGCATATGAGTTCGATCTCTGAATTTGAATTTATGTAAACACATAATTTGTTCTCAATATTTTTTCTAAATATAGGCTTCCATTGTTATTATGACTGTGTGTGCTTTACATGTAATATATAATATTAGGAAGCATGCATCCTCCTTGACCAGGATGCTTCAGCACACAATCTGGCAGTAGTGAAGGCTGCTACCCAGGAATGTGGATTAAAACGTGATTTATACCCATCCAGTTCAACTGATTTGGCACTGCAAGACCAACACCTCTTCCCACACAAAGATGGGATCCATGGCCTCCACCCTCAATGTGTCACTGTAGGAGGGGATTGAAGATGATGCTGACTCACTTACTCTTCCATAAGCATCACTGAACCATGACTGGATTGAAACTTTTTGCCATCGTCCATTACTTACTGTGTTATCAGTGGTGTTTGTCACCACAGTGACCCGTTCTCAACCTGTTGGATTCTAGTTTTTGATGTATATGCAGTCAGAGTGACAGGCCTGCTGAGGTGAACCCTCTGCCCTCTGATTCATTTGTGGATGCTGAGATCTCCTGTGGTTTGCTGGTTATATTCCAGCTGAGGTTTGGAGAGAAGAGTGGCCTGGCGATTTGGTTCTCATTAAAACATCAGCTGCACTCACAGCTGGAACATGAGGCCAGCGTCTCTCAGCATTCATCTCACTGGCTCTTTGTTGTTTCAAGCCAAAGCATTGAAATTGCACGCAACTGTTAATGAGGTGGTGAAGCACACAGTTGTTTTGTGGAAATATAATGAGGAAATGACTCTAACAATAGGTTGGAGCCTACACATCAGTTTAGGAGCACAAATTCCTCTCCTCACTCTACAAAATAGTATTCTCTCTGGGAATAATGGGTTCATTGTGTGCACTCTCACTTTGTATTGCTTTTTTTTTTGTTTCAGCCAATATAGCAGTCACTTCATGAATGTTGCTGAGGAGCATCCAATTATACTAGGCTAATGGCAAACACTTATAATAATGAACTGCTCATAAGAACCTAGTAAACACAGAGTTCATGAGGAATTAATGAGTTCATGTGGAATTTAAGATGATTCATCATTTATCACATCATCTCATATCAGTCCTTTACATCTTAATAATTTAGTTTAGCTCATTAACATTCATTATATAGTTTAAACAACTGTGTAATTGTTAGCGGTGAAACATTGAGATCTGTGTAGCTCGCTTAAGTTTCTAAACTCAGGATCTTGAGTGCATCGTCAAAGTTGAATTTCAGTTTAAAAGCACATTGTTGTGTATGTGTTTAACAGTAAACATGACTGAACAAATGTATTGACACAGTGGAAGACTAACATTGTTTCTGTAGAGCAACATTTTTTTAGTGTTGCACATTCAGACTATTCCTGAAAATTTGACTCATAGCCAGCTTCACGTAGACACAAATTTGCAGCCCATCATCCTCAGGAAGATGTGATATGAAGTTAATGTTTCCAAGCCTTATCGACCACTGTGTATATTACTGTATCTGTTGCTTTGTGTTATTGAGGTAAAGTTTAGGAAAGTTTATAATCTATGTGTGAATGTGTGTTTTAACCCAAACCATGATCTTCACCTAAACCTAACACTGATTTTTAATCTTAACCTCTAGTTAATCTTAACCTCTTATTGCCTAACCCCAACCACCAGTGGAAAAACCAATATGAAAGTGATGTCCACATCTCAAACTGTAGTCCTAATTTAAAGAAGAAGCAGGTTCAGTGGAATTCAAGGTTTGAAAAGCTTCTCTGCATTGAATCCTATGCTAACAAATTAACTAAAATGTAGGAATACATTAGTCTAAATGTGGGGATAAATGATCATTTACTTAGCCTTTTGTCATTATAACACAATGTTTCTCCTCAGACTCTTATGGGCCAGAATTCATGCCAAGTGTATGTAAAAATATTGTAAACACTGATGGTCTGTAAATGTGTAATTTTGGGAGAATATGAATGTTTTCATAGTGGCTTCAAATCACCTGTTCAGGTCCAGCTTCCTTCAAAATGAAGAGTTTTGAAACGAGGCCCTTTGTATAATTTAGTTATTCGCCAGGCTATTTTGGCCTGCTGCCTCCCTCGCAGGGCCACTGAGGCTGTATTGTGGGCAGAACAATGTGATGACAGGGCTGTCCTTTGGGAACATCTAATTAGTTCCACTAGGGGAGCAAAGCAGCACCACAACGTGCCCTGATATTTGGCTTGTGCACTCAGCGGAAAGATAGCCAGAGGGTCCACTTTAATTGCAAAAATGCCACCAGAATGTGAGTCCGCAACTTCACCTGTCCCTGATCATGAGACCACAAGGGAGTGCCCGTGTCTGCTTGTGCGTCGGCACACATAGCAACAGCGTGCAGTCGTGTGTGCAAATGTGTGAACTTCAGTCTGTATAAAGATGCACCTGAGTGTGTGCCTGTGTATAGTTCACTCAGTGTTTACCTATTGACTACCACAATGCATCAGAACAGAACCAAAGATGTTTTAAGGGATGCTTTAGAGTGGAAGTCAAAAATTGAGTTGGGACAAAGTGTTGTCTTGCACCACTATAAGTCCAAAACCAACAACACAAATCGAAGGGAAACAAATACAGCTAACACATGGACAAAGAGTCAAGCCTAGAGCCACTAGTGTGGGGTTCATGTCCATCCAGCATAGTTGCTTTGCTAAAGTCAGTGGCGTAGGAAGCATTAAAAATGTTGGGGGGACACCTTCTGTGGGTGGGTGGTGAAAAAAATAACATTGGTATATTATGAAATATAATATAATAATATGAAGTAGTTGCAATTTCCTGCAGATTTTAACAGGTTGTTAGGCTATTTTACCTACAGAAGTAAACACTTAATGACTATTTCAGAGACAGAGTCAACAAAAACTCATTGATTTTAAAACACAGTGACAAACAGAAACTAATTCCAAGTGAAACAACAGTTTTGTCAACCACACTGGTGCTACTACACTAACAGATTATACAAAGCCTCCATATCTGAGGCCTTCTCTCATTTACAGAGACAAAAAACTGGCAAATGTCCCTCATGTCCACCTGATTGAGTTTTCCCGTCATCACTCACCTCAGCAATAGAACTTCCTCCACTGGCCTTACATGATGGCCCTGCCTCTGACTCACTCTCAGTACCAACCCCAAATATGGAGTAGAGAGATGGAGATAGATGGCTTTTCAATTAACAACCAATATAAGTGAGCTTTCAAACATATATATCATCAATGAAATAACATCAGCATGTTGATTTAACACAGTGGTCTTCTCATCATCTGAGTTTCAAAAAGTTGTTTGGCCATTAACCAAACGTTGTTTGGCCATTAACCAAACTCTGCTTAATGCAGATAATACTGAAACACTAAAAATACTAACTTACAAAAAAATGCATGTCTTTGTTTTTACTTGCTTATAAAACTGCTGAATTCACAACAAACCTTGTGGATGTGTTTATAATGACGCGCTGCCTTATCTGCTATATCAGTGTTTCCCTGTTCAAATAATGCACCACTGTGTCCTGACGGTCCATTACATGTATTTTATTCTTGCTGATAAGAATATGAGCAGGTGGCTATGTCTACTGTAACTAAAAGTAAACAGTAGCTTCCTCCCAACTTTTCTAAGTTGATTTAACATCAACCTAACATCACCTGGGGCCATGTAACAAAACAGTAAGGCTTTAGCATGAGCTGGACCTTGTGGGATGACACTGACGTTACCTCCTCCAGCTTCGACCAGCACCGACGGTTCTCTTTGCGGTGTTTTACGCTCGCCCGAAGAAACTACTGGCTTTGCTAGCTCCGTTACTATAGTAACGGTATTGCAGCGCTGTGGTAACCATGGAGTGGATTTCAGCGGTGAGGTTATTCTCTTATGAATCAAGTGGAACAGAGTTTTTTCGCGAGCAATCGAAACAGCGTTAGGTGAAGTTTCCTACTCAGTAAATGTGGGGGGGTCCAAATGGGCCATTTTACAAAGTGGGGGGGGGGGGGGCACGTCCCCCTCTGATATAATGGCAGCTACGCCTATGGCTAAAGTGCTTCACAAATGAACATCACAAATGTCACATGTTTCTTTTTTACATCTTATTTTCACTGACAATTGAGATTAGGCATTAAAAACTCAACGGATTTAGGTTTAAGTAAATGTCCTTGTTTGGGGTAAGACACACAAAAAAGATGAAACATCCCCATTTGCCAGTATTGTTACTAGTTGCCATGGTAACACCACATATGACCATGGCAGATACCTGCACAGCGGTCACGTCCAAGAACTGAAATTACTGGCCTCATGTTACATTTTCCTGGTAATGTTGTGCTGAAGATGATCACAGAATCATCATAGAATTCTGCATCAGAAACTTTTTTCAACGCCTTAGAAACAGGCCGATGTACTGAGTAATGCACACAACTGGTGGGTGTCGCATTCTTATATTACTTTGCCAAGATGTCTGACTTTGATGATTCACATCAAAAACTTCATGTATCAGTGAGTATGTTAAGTATTAAGTACAGCAAGCAAGTATCATTACCAGGGGAAAAAAAGAAAAAAAGTTGATGTCCTTTAAACGCAAGATTAGTTGTCAGTGGTGTGTGTGCGTGTGAGAGAGCGCCTGTGTGCGTGCGCTGTGATATCAGGAGCGGAACATTCCTCCAGTGCATGAATAAAAGATGTTTCCAAAGTCTTGGGAGCAGTGAATTATTGAGGAGGCAGTAACGAGGCAGACGCAGGGGCCAGGTGTGGGGAGTGGGTGGGGGTGGGGGGAAGTGTGAGCGTGCAAGTGAGAGAGGAAAAAGAGACCGAGGAAGAGGAGTTCAGGGATTACCGAGTATTAGGTTGACTTGGGTCAACACCAGCTCCAGGCAAACATGACAGAAAGAAAAATATTTTCTTACAAGAAGAATGAAACATCTTCACAGTTGACTCTTTACAATGTACACTCATAATGATGCTATGTAAAGACCGTAGCACTGGAGATCCTGATGAGGCAACCGACCAGTGTGTGGAGAGGCTGGAAATGTGTGGATTAAAGGACTATAAAGAAAAGATGAGACAGAAGAAGATCAAACAGATGAAAGAAGTGCTGCAACATAGCAATAAAACACTTCTTTTAATTAGCCATTAAAAAAACTGTAAAACTGCAAGGAAGTGGCAGAACAAATTTCAATTCAAAATTTGGCAGAGCACAGACATGATTATCTGCCTATAGCTGGGAAAGCAGACATATCTGAGGGCTCATTTTATTGGTCCTCTCGCCTGATTGTCCAGGCTGTGCACATGCCAAGCTAATCACAACCATTTGTCCAAGATGGCTGCATCACATGTTTTGTAGGCTTGACTAAAATATCCATGCAAGGTTTAAAAGGTAGAAAACTAAGATATCAGCTTCCTACGTTTCTGGACAACTGTTCATCTGATCTATTGATGTGTGTGTTGTAGCGACGCAAGTAAGCAGCATTCTGAAGTTTAAGCTGTTTGGATGAACACTTGTCATCATATTTCAGAATTATTCGTCATCAGTGCAGACTGAGACAAACCAAACAGTGATTCAAGATGGCCACTGTAGGATATCCTGCACAATTCTAAGCTGTAAAAACATCAGCGTACTGTACTGGTAAATGAGAGATTGTGACCTATATCAGCCTCAATAAATGGCAGCAAAAATAAAGAGGTGAAGAGGTGCTGCAGAGACATGTGCCTGATCAAAAAGACAGTCATTTAATACACAGCAGTGTGAAACTTGCTTTAGGGCATTTGGTTGAAAGGTGAAAGAACTCTCTGTAAATTTGATGGGATAGAAAAAAGAAAAGGAGGTTGAGGTTTGAAAAAAGCAAAGAAAGTTGGTGCAGAAATCTCTGTGACAGCATGACGTACCCTTGAGTAAGACACAGAATCCATGTCTTTTACTCAGACCCACATGTCAGTAAAGAGATTTTTAAACCAGCTAGTTAGAGGTTAATGGGACTGCTTGATATATATATTATATTTCACTAGACCGAGCCAGAGTCTGGAATAACCTTTATACATTAAATTTTATTTCAAAATGTGCTTGTACACAGGAGAAAAGAGACACTGTAACCACCTAAATGATTGATTTAAGTGATGAATCAAAATTACATAAAGGATAACACATTTGTGGATTTGTGTTGTTGCTTCCAGGAGAAAACTGAACCAACTAAATGTCAAGGTATCCCTTCGAGATGAGTTTTTTTTTCTCTGCAGTTCTCTGCAGTTGCCAGTTTCGATTCAGTTTTGCTGCATTTTGTTTTGGTATAATAGAAACATGCCACTCAGGCACTGAAACACAATTTGGTACTGATTCATTTTTAGAAGGTGTTGGCAGGGATACATGCTGCTCTCTGCATGGAGTTCTCCTACACAAACAGACCTCACTTGTTTTATAGTCAAATGGAAAACCAAAGGGTGCTGGATGCTGGACTGCAGTCAATACAGGCTGTGCAGGTGCCATGACAAACCAAAACACTAATGCTGCTGGGAAAAAAAATAGAATAGAATTGATTGAATGCAGAGAAGTGAGGCTACACTGTGAGTCACATTGTCTAGTATACCACTGTAGGCTGTTAGGGTTAAATAAAAGCCCAGAGTCAGCAGGAGGAAAGGTTGCTTTCCCACCAGGCAACATGAAACGCCTCAGAATATTTATTGGGGCCCGCGGGGGGAATGATCTGGCAGCTGGCAAAGTCAAACAGCTCACCTGAAGGAGTTGGGTCAGCATGAGTTCAAGGTTTCTGACAAAAACAAGCTCCCTTCTCGAGAGGCGGATTAGCTCTTCAAGGGGGAATAACTTTGGATCATCAGGCATTTGTTGTTTGGGAAGGATTTACATTTTTTATGGGTATTTACACACCTAATTGTTTTTAATAGTTACCAACACTATTACCCGAAATCAAAATGTGTGCGCAGTGTTCACTCTTAGATTGCTGTTACAACCAAAACCAAGACACCACAATAAAAATACATATTTAAGGTAATAAGGATTTGTGACCATGGAAGCCAAAAATGGACGGCTCTTTTTCTAAACCCTACCAAGTAGCTTTAAATTTCACCATGTGTGAAAAGAAGTGACCCGCACAAAGGGGTCATGAAGCACTAAAAAGCAAAGCAAATCTCACAGTGTGTGGAATTCAAACCTTCTAGAGGAAAAACTGGAGCCACACCCCCCCAAATAATTCTGAACTGTGTGGCATCATTACAATTTAACAGCTCCAATCAAGTTAGAACTACCGGTCAGACTTGCTCTGATGTAACACCTGCAATAGCCAATAAGAGCAAACAACTGGGACAAACTGAATAATGTGTATGTTTACAGCTCAGAAAACAACACAACACAACCTGAGCCAAATACAATAAAAAAGAAAAGAATTATGACAATAAAACATGGATTCCTTCATGTAACCCACACAAAAGTGTAAATACATTACTAGTAAAAGATAAGAGTTCATACTGTTAGTAATAGTTAAAAAGTGGTTAAAACTTAAATAAGCTTAATATGGTTAAATCATTGTTCATTTATCGATTACAATGTTGTACATTTACATGTGTATGACTTATAAATATGTACAAAATAAAATGTAGTTAATAGATTTTATTTCGTTTTATTTTGAAGAGCTACAGGAAGTGTGCCTGTTTTTCTCTCACCACTCAGGCTCACACTGCAGTATAGTATAGGTGGCGGTAATGCACCTATGAGTAGGATGCCACCCGCCAGTAAACTAGAAGAAGAAGAAGAAGATTATGAAGAAAAAGAAGAAGAAGAAGAAGCGCTGTGTACACCTGTTTATATTGGCTTTATGCACGTGAACCCGGACGTGAACTGTATACTAAATGCTGGCATAACCGCGAGTCAAAACAGGTGTGGCTGTCAACAATGTGGAGAAGTTTCTCAGTCGGCAAAAGAGCGCTTGTTCTGCATGTATTAGGAGTACATATGGATGTATTCAGCCCGAAGATAGTCCTGCATAGTCAGACTCCCTAGCGCCAGTGATTAGCATTCGCTAGCTAGCTAAGTAAGTGTGCCCGTGTGGATCAGCATTGCTAACCCAGCTTGCTACAAAGATTGTTTTCTCATCGATTCGGCTTGGAAGAGGAAGATTCGTCACAGTAAAGTGCTAAGAGACTATTAGAAGTTAACCATTGGATTATATTTTGCCGGAAGTCCTTTGCATGGAGACTCAACTTGGACCAGTGGACTGTAACTGCACCGCCATGTTTCGCCTTCTTTCTTCACGTGAACTTGGATTGAGAAACTTGCATATGAAACTACTAACCAGGTACCACTTAACATTTTTTTTGTTCAGAGTGAAGCGACAATTAAGTTTTGGGTCTCACCGCTCCAAAGCATAGCTGCACCTAAAAGGTCTATTCAATATAATAAGCTGACTGGCACGAGTGTGAGAGTGAATGGTGAATGGGCCCTCTGCATTTGGTACATTATTTGTGATAAAGACAATTATTAAGAGGTGTTTAGTTAGTTGGTTTATCTACCTTGAGGTTTGTAAAGAACTCAGGGGCCCTTATCTTAATACACTGAGTATAGGTGGGCTACATTTATACTGTCCCATGCAAGACATATCACAGTATAGCACATGGGAAAAGCCAAATTCATGTTCGATCATGTGTTTCTGTGAGATCTCGTGTCTGTGAAATCATCACTACAAATGTCAGAAGTGTATTTCATCCATGTTTTTAAAATCGGGATAAGATTTAAAAATCATGTTGAGTGCAGCCAGCATCCTTCTGCTGCGGACTTTTGACTGCTGTCATCCTCATGAACAAATTACATCAGCCGCCCAGCCAGGTGTTTTCCTCATCTGGTGATAACCTAACCATCTGTCATTTTCAGAATTGATCAAAATCAACCAAATATGCCATTCACGTGTGAGGATGCCTTTAGTATATTATTAAAAATCTAGTTATTTCCTTTCAACCAATAAATCAAGAAGTAATTCAACAGAATAACGGAACAAATCTTGTCAACATGATAAACATTGTTCCAATTCTGAGATCTGAGGTAGGAAGAAAGGATTGTGTAAAGGGCCGCACACATCTTTGTAAAGTAGGGTAAGAGGTAGCATAGAGGTGAGACTGTGGGGATCAAACTCATCCAAATAGCCTGAGACACATAATCAGCACAGCCTTCTGTTGTAGGGAAAGATCTATCTCTTAGAATATCCACTAGGGCATACACTTCATGATGATGAGTGAAAAGCAGACAATCTGGACCTACATCTACACTACGAGGGCATTAATCCTACCTGATATTATTTATCAATTGAGTTCTTGTAGTAAATGATCACTATCAATGTCATTAAGAGTGGGGGAAAAAGTAATTACAAATATTTTGTAATTGCAGACACACATCTGCTCTTGCCTTGTGGTTTCTGACCACTTCCTCTAAAACACAACACTTAAATAAGGTACTTCTTTAGTTCCTTGATTAATATTCAGTTTTTTCTGTTCCCCATTATTCATATTTTCCCTTGCTAAATCTTGTCTCGTTTACAACAAGTATCTAATTTACCCACTGCTATCATCAATCATCTAATCAAATCTTAACAGTGATGCTCTTCTTCACTAGTTAAATGGCCCTAATCCAGATGCTGGGTGTGCTAGACGCTGGGATAATTGGGCGAAACAACAGATGTTGGTCTAACTCATAATAAAGTAAATACTTTCAATCTGAGTTTTTTTTCTCTCTCCCTGGGATGAGAAGGGACTGCTCTTCTCCTATTGTGATTAAAATCAATCCCACAGCATTGATGGATTATTTGAATATTTTCTAAAATCAAGTATGAATTTAATAATGTAAAACACATCTTCTGATTCACTATTATATATCTGATGATTGTGTAATGAGACCAAATGAGACAAGGCTGACTCAACAAGAATCGCAAGAAGCACTTCCACACGTTATCATGAGAATCGCTGCATGGTTGTGACCGGACATTTTATATCCTTATTAGAGCTGTCAAAGCAGTAATAACACGTTGATGGAAATTCCTTTTAATGCACATGCACTTTCTGTAATTACACATAACCCTCACCCCCCCTTTAGTTTGGGAAATCAGAAAGCAATACAGCACTAACAATGTGGCCGGCATGCAGAAAGCAATCTCCTTTAGGATAAATAGAATAATTTGCTGCCAAAGTACAATTTGCGACCCATCTTTTTGTTTATTATTTATTTATTTTTGTTTACCCTACACCCTCATTATTTCAGGTTTGCAGGAGGAACAGGGTATGCGCTCTCTTTCACTCCCTTGCACAGAGCAGATAATCAATACCATTTGCCCCCTTTTTCCAGATGGAAAAACACTTTTTTAGACTTTGTGCTGCTGAAGCTGCAGGTGAAGTTTAGAAGGAGACAACTAAAGCTGATAATTTGCATGCACATTTGTCCTTTCATATGTTGATAATATGTGCAAATCATTCGTGAGTTTCAGTACTTATCCTGTCAGTGGCAAAGGAAAGGTTTAAGAGAATAAGATATAAGGAGAAATACAAGGAAGACACTTTGGGATATAAAAAGAGGATGCACAGATAAAGGAAGAGCAGAGGAGAATGGATATATGGCGAGAGATGTGATTTATCCTCTGTAACAGTGTTGTGAGCCTGATTTTTTTTCTTAGAAATGAGTTAAGATGAGGATAGTAATTAGGGACACACAAGTCTTTAAACAGCTGTTCTTTCATTGCACACAGCGAGCCTGTGCAGCAGCTTCACTTAAAGGTGCTTTTCCCACAGTGACTCTAATCGACAGCAGATAGCACCATATTCAGCCTATTTCATTTGTTTTACTGGAGCAACAGCCATTCAGCTAAAGATTGTAGTCATCATGTAAAAAGTATCTACTTTTTTTTTAGGAATGTTAATAAAATGTATAGACTGCTTATTGTCTTTTATATAATGTAAACTGTAACTGATGTATAAGGAAAAAAAAACATTTTAATAAATACTTAATCTTTAGCATGCAGCTGTACATCAGCCCCTCTATAAGCAATGGCACTTAGCTAGACCTTCACTGCTGTGTTGATTAATTCTAATTTTAAGACAATGATGAGCCTCCTACCAAATCAATGTGTCAGTGTTAATTGGAGTTTCTTGGTTTTCGTGTTAATTTGCCCCCTCCGGCTTTAATTGGGTGCTGACAGGCAATGTGTCTCTGTGGCTCAGAAATCAAAGTGATGCTGGCTTATTGTTAGTTAGAAGTTGCTCTTGAAAGGAAGACAGCAGTGGTATATTTCTGCTATTTGTCATTGATCTAGGTATAAAAAAAATAAAATCACTACTTGCACCATCCTTAACCACAATGTGGGTACTTTATTCTGATTAAACACTGGCTCGAGGAGTGAGACTCTCATGTCATATTTTAGTCTGGTTGTATTGTGCATTACATGAAAGTTAATCCACTCCTGCCAACTAATCAGAAATGAGAGGACCCTTGCCTAGCTGTTCACTGCCTTATTTAACATTTTAGATTTCATTGTGTCTACCCGTAGAGCAAGTCATGCAGGCGATATCTCCTCAGAAAATGTGGCCACTGGTTCCATAATCCTATCCTTCTTCAGAAAGGCAGGACTGATAATAGAAAGGAGATGAAATTCTATTTGCAGCTCTCACCAAATCTCTTGGGATGACGACATTGTGCGCTTTCTCTCCACAGGAGGAGGATGTTCCATCATAGAAGTCGTTCTTTCATTATAATTAGAATGTATGTTTAATTTTGCTATCTTGTCTTTGACACATCAAAACGGACTGTTCTCTTGGACAGATGAGCTATACTGTAGGTGGCAGCTAACTCTCTCACCAGAAATCGAGAGCATGATTCTGTAGTGCAGCTTGCATTTTATGTAAGCGTGTGTGTTTGAGTTGAGTGATCTGCGAGTGATGAAGACTGTGCCTTTGTCTTACTGCACTGACACCACCCCTGTGTCAGCACAGTGTTCCACGCTTCCTGGATAGGTGCAATAGTGTGGAAGGTATCATGCCGTGACTGTGTGGTGACAGTAAACAGGGATTGGTTTGTGGCCAAAAGCTGTTGGGTGTTTGGGCCTCAGGGTTCATTTGCTAGAGTTGTCAACTTCCTGTTTCAAATATGATGCAAGTATTGAAACATATTGGCATAATCATGTACCACACCCATTTCTGTTGGCACCCATCAAAATGTCTTGTGTTCACACAGACTTTAAGCAAGATTGTTATCCATTTCATTCAAATTTCTTTTGGAATGAATTGCATTCCATTGCAATAATTGCAATATAGTCCAGAGCGGTCAACATACAATAACTAGTAGATGTTGTGACATGATTGCCTCACATGTAAAGACAAACAGGTGCAGGTTTAAAGCAGCTTTCTTGCAACCTTTAGAAGTGCTGATAACAGAATTATGAGACTAATCAAGAGGATCATACTTCATTCCCGTCTGAGCAGTGTGCAACAAATAAAATCCTATCAGCCTGACCTTTGTAACAGCAGGCAGCTGTAGAATCTTGAAAAATTAAATTCTCAACTCCTGAGTGGACGATTACAGAGGCAGTAAAGCAGCTTGTTCATCAGATACAGGCGGACATATTCAAATTTGACATTTGAATCAGGATGTTTTACATTTGCAGAGAAGTGTCCGGCTCCTTTGGCGTGGTGATAACGCGTGGAATACTAAAACGACCGAGCAGGAGAGTGCAGTTGAACATGTCAGCCAATTTCCTTTGTTACAAAGATGAACACTGAGATAAGATGCAGCCGGTTTTAATGCCTGCTAAACAATTTAGCTGTTGAACAATGTTTCCATTATGCAAGACACAGATCCCTAAACATATCTCCTCATTGTGTGAAAGAAGCTCTTGTGTTTATTTCATAGAGTTGGCACACAATGACCTGAAAATCACTCATGCTCTGCTACAGTTTGAATTAAATATATCTTCTGTTTCCATGACTCCTTTTAAAAACAACAAAAAGAAAAGTCTTTTCTTTTTGTATATTTTTTCTGTACTTTTCCATGTCTCTCTCCATGTTTCCTTTCTCCTTCCATGATGGCTCTTTCAGAGTCTGAGCCAAACGTAGACGCTCCCTGGAGGCAGCGGGTCTGCCTTTTGAAGAGAGGTGCACTGTGGGTTGTCCTGTAAACACTGTAAACATCAGGATTCTAGACTGATGCGAGGTGCAGTGAGCACAGTCATGATATGTGGCAACGCTGTAACAACATTGCAAATAATTACCGTCTCTGGGAAATTATACCCCTGCCAGTATAACAATGTAATTATGGGAAGGTAGCGTGGGCTTTTGTTAACTTGAGTATGGTGCATGACAAAAAAGAAAGTTAATGAGTGTTTGTGTGTCTCCTGTCTGATTCTGGTGGCTGACTTGAACTTAAAATGCTGGCACCCACAAAGTAATCAGGAGAGTGTCTAATTGTAATCACTGTTGGCTCATACATTATGATACATACATAATTATCTTGACAAGCAACGTATAATTTGCACTGCCACATGAAAAATGACTATCCAGCTACATACGTCATTAAGACTGGCCTAGAGCCACTCTTAAGAATCAAACCAAAAATTTAGCAAAGGACTCATTGGTTTGAAATATTGTCATGACAACAAATTAGCGTGTTACTTAGCCACTGATAGCAAATAAAAAGGCAAACCAAAAATTTTACAATATTAGTTTGAAGCTGATTTTTAACAGTGAGAAATTACAAGATGTAACTAGTCTGGGAGTTTCCCTGGGAGCTCAAAAATAGCATGTTTGTGTTAGTGCAGGTGCAATCCCAGCACTGAAAATAGAACAAAAGAATTCAGGGAAAAGAACAAGCAGAGACAAGAGAGGATTGTTGGGATGGAAGAAAACAACACACAATTAAAACATATGGAAAATGTAACACATTTAGCATTGTTTAACAGTTTTGGTATTTTTGGTCAGAACAAGGCTGGCTTCCTGACATTTATGCTAAGCTATATCGCTATTTTTTCAGCTTTGTAGAGACAGTTTTTAGCTAGCAGTCCATTCAATCTGTTGTTGATTTGTCCTTACATTATATTTACATCGAGGTTTGTGATGGTGTTTTTTTATCGAAGAAATAAAATAATTTAAAAATATAATAGTTTATAAATTAAATACATTTCTTAAAACCTACACATGACATCATTACCATTAAGAGTTGAGATTAAGTGAGGCTCTTTATTTCCTGTGATACAGGATCAAACAGTCATGAACATACCTGTACTGGACACAGCAAAGACACCCCAACTCCACCTCTGGCATAGACCACGGCTCAAAGCCACATAGCAGCTATAAAAAGCTTTTCTCCCTCACCTGATATACAGCATCAGGATTTCCACTGCAGCCTGGGAAGCTTAAAAGAATGCCCAAAGATTGCTATAAGCTAGAGTGGGCCTCTATGTGTACAGCAGATATACACACCGTTGGTTTTGGTGTCTATATGTTGTTATGGAGTGCAGTGGAGCAAAGAGGCCTTATCTAGCCCTGAGGGCTGAGTTAAGGCCTGGCAGCTACAGAGGGGGAAATGACTTGAAGCACCTGGACACAATGTCAATATTGGGAAAAGGGAAACACGGTCTAAGGGTAATATACTGTTAACCATAGGCGCTTTTATATGACTGATGCAGTGCCTGTGAATGCAAGGTCTTTCTTATAACCTTTAACAGATCTTATTTTGATAAGTAACTTAATAATCAGCCTGAATATGTGTGATATTATGGAAATATTGTCCATGATATGAATCTATATTTAATGAGTTTTACAGAGCCCACTCATTTGTCATGCCAAGTAATAAAAAATAACAGTTTGATAACAATCTGAAGTTCAGGAGTTGCAGCACGGTGGCATGGCAGTAATTAAATTGAATGTTGTTTTCATAAATGTAGAAAAATGAAAGTCATGTCCTTTAATAAGCATAAATGAACTCCAGAAAAAAAGGGAAAAAACTTACAACATAATTACATTTTGTAATTATTATATTGAGGACTGCTTGAAGACAGATGCTGTCTATGAGGAAGAATAGGCTGATGGGCATTTTAGTGAATCCTTAGACACTAGAGGTGATATGAAGTATTAGGAACAAAATCAATGACCCTCTAAAGTAAATATGTATGACTGTGTCTCAAGGAAAAAAAATCTAACCAGCATCACATTAATTCTGCTTGTGTGCAGCAGTAGATGGGTGTGTTACAAAGCCTACTGATTTTAACAACAGTGAAGGACTGTGGGTGTTTACAAATCTGATTGCATGGCAGATAATAGACTCCTTTCAGTTTCCCTGCCATGCAGATAAGACTGGCAGAGTTGAGGAAAAGGAGAGGGAAAGGGATGAAGCAGGGTGAGTCTGTCAAGTACAGGTGTGGAGGAGCTGAAGTGAGAAGAGAAGAAGGTGGAGGGTGTGAGTAGTCAATAGTCAGACAAACACTTCTTCAAACAACCCTGTGCTGCAGATCCAATCAATAAGTAGATATGTCAAGTTAAGTTGTAAAGACGTTGAATGAGAGGCAGCGACAGGAGTGAGGGGAATTGAAAGGGTCAGGGGCCTGATAAGAATAACAGTAACTGTGCGTTCACACCAAGAGCGACTAAAGCTGTAAAATAGCTTTTGTCACTCACAAAGAGTAGCTGCTAAAAAAGTTCTGTTCGCTTTTGTTGCTCAAATCGCTCATGACGTGAGAAATACGAGCGTTCGATTTTACCTATCCATTTTAAGGAGCCTTGTGCTTTTAGTACAGGCAGCTTGTCACCCGTATGCTAGGACTTTGCTTGTAGCTAGTGCATCCAAAGCAAGTTGTGCTTTGTAATTCCCCTTAAAAAAAAAACCTCACATTTCATCAGCTTAACAGGCCAACCAACAACCCATGACTCCTCGTCCCAGGCGAGAGCCTTGTGGCAATCTCAAAAGCAATGAAAAGAGTAGGATCATACAACACCAGGTGCCCGGCAATGGCAGTGATCAACTTCTCGCATTTTGATAGGAACTAAAGTACAGTAGGAACCGTTTCAAGTATGTTTCTTGAGTTTCACAGGAAAAACGTCTATATTCTGATTGGTTGTCAGCGTTTTATAGCCAGAATGCGCCATAGCTAATTTGCATAAAGTTTAGCCATTTTTCAGTCATCAACTTTTGTAGATCGTCACTTTTGTAGCTTTAGTAGCTGTAGTTGCTCTTGCCCATAGGAAGTGAATGTCGTGCAGCAATCCGTCACTTTAAATTATGTGATGGACAGCACTGACGCTTAAACAATTCTTTGGGCATTTCTTTTTTTAACTATGCATCAAGTCCAAAATCAAGACTGCAGTTCAGGGAATACTGTCTTCCCTTCATGAATTATCTCACATTTTCCACACACACACCCTCAGATCCAGCCGTACAATAACCACAGTCCCTGTAGTACCAACCATCAGTCTCATTTCCCCTCCACTCATCTCAAACATACACTTGCGCATACCCACCTGACCCATAAGCATCAGGACATCCCCATGGCCCTCACTCAGCTTCAGTCTCAACTGCTCCCACACAGTCTGAGTGCTTCGCGCGGTCCTGCATGAAGAGAGAGCCGGGCCACCTATCTACTGTTGTGCACACAATTTGAGATGACAGGTTAAGTGGCTTACCTACCCCCTGGGCCTGCTAATACAAGGAAGGAAGGACCTACAGACATCTTAGACAGTCCTGTGTCTTACGTGTGGGTATGGAGCAGAGTGAATTCAAAGCAATGAGGGTGGAGGTGAGATAAGGTGAAAGAAATCAAAAATCTTGTCACCACCCGAACTACAGTAAAGATGTTTGAGTGTAGAGCAGTGAAGAGATTGTTATGTCATGTTACCAAAAGGTCGTGGTGTACAGCTGATAGAGTGAAATGTCATCAGTCAATGAACGATACCCTGAAGCAGTTATTGACTATGTGGGCACTTTTACTAGATAACATTCAAGCTGATACCACTTCATCAACACTGCATGTAGTTTTATTATAAGATGTATATCAGGTCCCAAGCCAAAGACTTTCGTCTGTGTCTTTAACTGGCCACTTGAGGCAGGCTCTAAAGTGAGTCAATAGCTTTTAATTCCTATGTCGAGGTGCCTCATGTTTACAAAAATTGTTCTAGCCTTTAGATGATTCCCTTTGGCAAGTTTTTTTACATCATTTTAATAATATTGATCATGAAATGAATCTATACAGTTTTTTACCTTGCACTGGAAAATGTCTGACATGGGTATGTGACAAAAAAGGGACAGTTTTATCACGTCAGCGAGCACAAAATAATTTGTTGAATTATGCAGCTATTCCACACAATGATGAGATGAGACTGTGTTGAAAGATGTATGTACTGTATGTACTGTGTGTTCAAAGATCACAGAGGAACTGTGCAAAAACATCTTTCTCTTTAAAAGCTCTACTGTGGGTTACCCTAGCCTTAGCATACATACTTTAAATTTTAAAAAGACATTAGAAGTCAAAGATGCACACACGTCATCAGGATGCCCAAGTGAGTAGACACCCAGCTGAATCTTTTTCCTTTTCAGCCAGTGGTGATATTATGTCCGCTTTTTAAGCTTCCTAAAGGTAGAAAGAATGTCCTCGATGTTTTATATTTATAGAGCTACAGGTTTAACTTATCACTAGCATTTGTGATAAGTATTTTGACACTATAATGAAAACATTATTACCTCTGCTCTGGTGCGTGATCTTCCCCCCCTCACCTTTTTTTGCTCCTTGTAATCCCACAGACCTGTTACACAGTGTGGCCATTGAAAAACACTGAAACTGACACCGGAGCACTTGATGGCTTGCGATGTGCCCCATAGCTCTTTGTTTGCTAGCACTAGAGTGCAGGCAAAACAGTAAAGCAAACACATAGATGAAGCATTTGTCTGCAGCCCCTCCTGGATTGTGTGACAGGCAGCAGTGGTAGGGAGATTCCATCAACCTGACAGGCCGCTTCTTGCAGGAGAAGAGTTAATTGCTGTGGGACCAGAGCAGCCTTCAACATCCATCAACAAACCTCATTCGTGCACCGTGGGGTTGGAGGTTGGGTGAAGCATTGAGAGAGGGATGCCAGAGAGGGCTATAGAGGGCAGTGAGATGTGGGAAACATCTGATTTCCTTTGACATCTTGGGCAAATAACCTTCAAAACAAAACACTGCTACTGAACTGCTGTCCATTGTGGGCAAGTTTGGATGTCAGCCACACAGAGTTCAGTGAGAGCATCATTACAGGCAAATTAAGGGACAACTACTAAACGTGAAGCCATGAGAGTTACAGTTCTATTGGTTTATTTGGACAGCATACCAGTGACATTATTTCTGTAATGTTATATTCTGTATATTAGGAAATACCTAACCTCCAGAAGACTAAAAGCTTACAACCGGTGCCCAAATGTCAGGAGGAGGTCAGGGTGGAAGAATTGACCATTAACTAATAAACGGACTAAATGAAGGCAAATGATACAAATGAATAATGTGACTCTAAAATGGAGGCAGCAGTAGAATATGAGATTCCTAAACCCCCTCAAAAGAAAAGGGGGTGATGTAGCTGTTTTCAGATGGTTGAGATGTTCTCTTTGGATTGAGCACCATAACTATGAGTCTCTACACACATTCACAAGTAGAGAAGGTTTTTATGAGACCCTCAGAAACCTAATGAAACATCATTCAACAGAGTAAAAATGGCTACATGGTTGGCAGTCAACACTGACCCAGTGATACAGCAATTTTGAGCAGAGCAGGGAGTGGTAAACAAACTGTCTTTGTGACTGCAGAAATAAGAAGAGGAGGCATTGCCAATGAGAAAGTGGAGGAGAAGTGTGAAGAAGAGAGAAAGGGAGTCTTTTATGAGATATCTAGCAAGCCAATTTAATCGTTTTCCATTATTTACCTCCTTAACAATATTTCAGTCCCACTTGCTGACTACTTTGTTTCCAAAGTTAACAATGACAGTAGAACAACAGCGTGAGAAAGTATGGAGTCAGTGAAAATGCAATACGGTCTATGAAAATTTATCATTACACTAAGACGAAACTGAGTCAATATGTATGTAAGGGAAAAGTTAATGCCATATCAATGGCCTATTGAATAGCACCGCAGTGTAGTTTATGGAGTGGAGAAATAGCAAGCAGAAATATACTGTATGAAAAACTTTATACAGCACTTTCAAAATAAAGAGGATCAATAATAACTTCCTTTGAATGGACAATAGCATACTGGATATCATTCGAGTTAAGTCACAAAGTGTAGCATTGTGCCATGTTTACTATACTGTCAGTAAAGGCTTCACAACTGAGCAGAGATCTATAAAGAGAGACCCAGACTTGAGTAAAAGTACAGATACTCTATCAAAAAATGAAAAAAATGAGTAGAAGTTAAAGTCTTCCTTAAGCACCATACTCAAGTAGAAGTATTAAAGTATTCAATATTTTTGTGTAAATGTACTTAAGTATTGAAAGTAAAAGTATGAGTATAACGTTTTAATATGTTATTTAGTTAATAAAGAAAGCATTCCAATCTTCTGTCCCTATAGAATTAATTGTTCTGTCGTTGCAGCAAACCGAGAGGCAGGATGGGAGCAAACTAAACAACATGTTGTGAGGCAACATGTTGTGATCCAATGACAAGCCAGCTTTACCAAACCAGCTTGCAATCAGTTGCAGAACCATACTGCTCTGGCAGCAATACTGGATTTGTAATGGAGATACTGCTCCAATGTGTCACTGCTTGGGGGGTTGACACTTGTTCACCAACAGTATGTTGGCCAGAACACAACTTAAGGCCACGATAAACCCACGATAAATAATAATAATAGTTACTACAGTCAAATAGCCACCGGGCACTGTGAATTCAAGTATTTCTGGCTATCACACAAAGCTCTAATATATCTAAAAGAAAAACAAATACATTAGTAACAAACTGTTCCCAAGCTATACTGGAAATACAACCTCACATTCTTCTTAGGTTACTAAATTATTAATCCATTTTATATTTATAACGATAGAATGAACATAAATTAACAATAGCATTAACAGCACCGCTAGCATTGCTAATTGACTGAACTAACACTATCAAGAGATTATAAGAGCACACAGGATGAAGAGGAACTATGTAACTGAGGCATCTGTCTTATTGAATAACAACACAAACTGTCGCTTGCTTGTGGGTCAGCAACGCACTCTACTAAAAAACATTTACCTCCTCTTGGTCTCTGCCTCCATCACAGGCCGGTATGTGCTCATTAACCTCTGTGCTGCACAGAAGTCCACTGTCGGGTGCGTCTGTGTGCCCAGTAATGAGTGCTGCTCATACAAAATGTATTGTAAAAGTATTTAAATCATCAAAAATATGTAGTGAAGTCAAAGTGGAAGTCAATTTTATTTCTTTTTAATTTCTACATAGCACCTGATCATAACAGAAGCCTTTAAGAAAACCTTTACTATAGAACAGGTCTACACCTTCCTTTATTAAACAAAGTAAACAGCCCATGTTATTTATCTTATTTACATGGCAGCATGTCATTTCTGTCTGCTCTGCTGTCTGTGCAGAGGCCCGAGTGTGTACATACACAGACACATGCACAGACAAACACACATACAGACACACAACGTCGGACAGAGAATGTGTGTTGCTTTGTCCACCGTTGCTCATTACATGCTAGTTGGATAGACTGAACTCTAAGACTATGCTAGGTTAAGCTAACGTTACTGATGTCCGTGTTACATCCCGCTCTCTAAGCCATGACGGGACCAGCGGCAGCTTTGCGCATGATTAGACGCAGAGTGCTGTGGGCCCCCCTGCTCTGCCTGTAGCTGAACCTGCTGCGTGAAGCTACAGTGAGAGTGAACGGCTGGGAGTGCGTTGATGCGGGGGAGGAGCTCACGATCGCTGCTTGTTGAGGACAGTAGCCTGACTGCAGAATGATTTCATGTCAGTCTCCAAAAGTCACCAGAGAGAGTCACTAGTTGCTTTTGATTCAAAAAAAAAAAAAAAAAAAAAAAAAAAAAAAAAAAAAAAAAAAAAAAAAAAAAAAAAAAAAAAAAAAGTTTGGAAAGCCGCCAAATGTGGCGAGAGAGACGACAAGTTGCCAACACTCGTCTCCATGCTGTGGTACAAACGCCTCCCTGTATTACTTGATGCGCATGTCCAGAACCAAACAGAACACGTGCCCCGAACCGAAACACGCGTACCGAACGGTTCGGATATAATAGAATTGACAAAATAACTTTTGGGTGGTAGTTGAATGACTTATTAATTGGACATAAGAGCCAATACATGTATTATTACTTGTAATATGTGCCAGACACACAACTTTTTTTTCACTTTAAGTACTGTCCATTATTTACAGTAAAATCATTCTTTGGCTAGAAATGAGTGGAATTCACCTGCATTTAAATTTCAGCATGTTTGTCCTGACAGAAGAACTCCACTGTTCATACTATTGTTCATGATACAGACGCGACGCTAGTAGTTTACTGATTAAAGTAAAAGTGTTCCATTATTTATTGCAGTAAGCACTTTCCTTATTCTGTTCCAGCCATGACCCCTATTGGGCACCTTGTCTAAAAATAAAACAGTTTTAATCACTTTTTGTTCTCTGTGATGGGATGGTTGTGACACCTAAGTGCTATTTTCATTAGAAACCTATTCAAGCGCCGGATGAGAGAAAGCCAGTAGGCAGCATTAAAAGTGTCTCAGGTTGTAATTGAATCACCTCAGATGAGCAAAAAAAAGTGTGATAATATGGGTTCATCTGATTTAGATATTAATTAACTGATTTATTATCCCCCTTCCAATTATCTCAGTAATGGAACATATTTTCCCTTCAATTATGAACTTTTGCTTTTTTTTTTTAATAGATGTTGAAAGCACCTCAGTATCCTCACTTTCACCCCTCCTTTCTGCACCCCTTCCTTTCCCCGCTGAGGAGCCAAGATAAGCGCCCGACTCCTGCAGCATCTATATCTTGGGCCATCGCTGCTCTGCTGATGTAGACACTAAATAAACTGGTAGCTTTTAGCAGATGTAATCAGAAAGATGTAGCTGACCTGATGGAGGAAGATAGCCAGAGGCTGCTGGCAGGATGGACCACACGGTCGGCTTGCTTTCACTTCAAGGAGGAATAAAAAAGTAGGTCCTGTACTGCTGCACTTCTGCCCTCTTTTTTAGAATCTCTGCTTTCTTTTAGTTTTATACATAGAAGGTATTCATAATAAGAGCCAGCCAGATGTCTGCCATATATACTTTTTAGTAGCTAAATTGTAGTCAAGGTCAAGTCAAAGCTGGAGTCTGCACATTTCAGCTTGATTTATCCGAAAGACAGGTGCGTTTTAGGTGCTATTTCAGTCTTTTGCTTTGATTGTGTTACGTGCCATGTGGAAGTTCCTGGAAATATGTGCTGTTAAATGTACCCAGACAGCAGTCACAGAGGATATGATCAATGTGTTTGTGTTGGGAATATACTACCATTAGACCAGAAGAAAATATACACATTATATATACATTAATACATCAACCTGCACTGTATAAAAAAACATTTTAAAAATATGCCTATATTATGAACAACTGTAAAATAACACCTTTGATTTTTTTTTTTCAACCTTGTGTATTTTCTTTACCATGAAGTGCTCAAAAGATAGCATTTATTGACTTCTTGCTCCATTAGAAACCACTTAATATTCCATGCAAACTTGACATTTGGTTTGATTGAGAGGCTGTCCGGCTACACTAATTGGTCTGTAAACATTTGAGGAGACACTCACAGAGAGTGAAAAAAAAAAAGCTAGCTGATTCACACAATGGGACCCCCCACCACCTCTCCTCTGCTACTCTCATTCCACAGGCCTACCTCTTTTAATGTATTTAATTGTCAGAGTAAAAAATGTTAATTGCATTTCATTATGTATAATTTATGTAGTTTCAGCTGTGGGATTCTTTAATATCCTGCTAATTTGAATGGCATCTCTGGGACCAGCTGCTGATTTTGTGGGCACGCTCAAAGTTGATCTGTCAATTAAAGCAGAGGTATGATAGACAGGTTGTGTATTTCACACCTCTTTCCAGTTTTATACTCTTCTCAGAGGCATGTAACACACAGGGTTTGCAAAGAAAACTCACTTTGCCCCTTTTTTCTGCAGCTTGTTCACTCCAAGCAGTCTATTGTGCTGAAATTATCGATAAAAAAAAACAATAAACAATATATAAATAAATAATAAAGTAAATAAATTATACACATTATGTGTAATTCTAATGAGATTCTCTCTTCACAGCATGCCCCTTTGTATTTTAAGTTTCAGCTTAACATACCTGTAGATAGTGCCCATTTTATTAATTGTGACAGCTCTAATTCATGCACTTCCCGGTGTATTTTTTATCAGGAAATAAATACATAATACATAAACAAAGATTAGTAGTCAGAGTGACACTGGAGTAAAATGGATGTAATCACATAACATATGATGATATTCCAGATAATACCTAATCAAAACTCATTTCAGATTAGAAATGCATGCACTTTTTATGACCTATTAGTCTATAAGAGGGAGAGTCAATCGGATATTGAGTGTAAACCATTAAAACACAGCTGCAGCTGACAGTACAGCGACAGTACAGCAACAATAAGCAAAAGTGAAAAAAGCATGCTGGACTAGTAGTTTGGAAGTGGGGTTGAGGGAGGGTTAGAAATGGGGGTGGGAGGGGGGTGGATTCTGCTCTTCTTCTCTCTTCAAAGGGGTTGGGATACTCTAAAAATATCTCCCCGGCAGCTAATCAGAGAGAGACAGGCAGTAGCAGCAGAGATGTTTGTTGTTGTTAGAATCTTGGCTCCAACAAGCAGTGCCATGATGCACTGGGGGAAAGGGCCTGGACACGTCTGAACGCTTTGATCAATAGGGTTCCAGTCCCTCTGAAATGCAGCCTGGCTGGAGCTCCAAAGAGTTTTTGTGTCCACTGATCTGATTGCACTAAGGCTATGGGACGTGTAGTGTTGGTATGCAGCAATATAACAAGATCTGAAAACAAATGTAACAGGATGAAGTTTGAGTGGCATTAATTGGTGAGCAGGATGAAAGCTCGTGACAATGTATTCACACAGCTATCAGCCTGGTTGATGAGCCGCTGAAGTCTCAGTTCTGTGGGAGGAGCTTAAGGATCATCCATTAATAGCTAGTTTATTAGTTTTGATATAACAATTGTCTAGAAATTACCAGTCAACCAAAGTAATTTATATTGGCAATGCTTTAATGCCTAATATAAAATGAATTCTTTATAAAGAAATGCTATGTTTGCACATACATTTTTCTTTCCCTAGCACAATGTAAGCAAAGTATCAAATCCTACACCAGTACATCAGTATGTCCATGTCCAAGCCATGTTGGTCCAAAGAGTTTTCAAAATAAAAGCTTTACTATTGTTAGATGCCTACATTTATTATATGATCTATTACTCTAAGAGTATAATTCCCACATTACTATTCACTTTTTGCTTTCATTTAATTTTTTAATTTTTGAGTTATTTACTACAGACTGACTTGAGTAGGCATCTGATCCTGCATGATTTCTAATATTGTATAGAGTTGTCATTGATTGTTTTTTAAGGGGCAGTGCTTAAGAAAATACGAATAAAATCTAAGACAAAGAAGGATAAATAAGAGGTCAATGCCATATAAGACAGTCTTAGTGCTGACCTGATGCTATAGCTGTCTCTTTGTATAGCCATTATAATAATTTCCTTTTCCATGACCCTTCTTTCCTTCTTTCAGGATGAAAGACACTTCTAAATTGCCCCAGTGTAAGAGCATCCTTGGGCCAGAAACAAAGGTGAGGGTGTCTGTAGAAAGAAACAGAAAAAGCACTTAATACTCTTCATCCTGAGTCGGGCACACATCCTGAATCCATTAGTGCGAACGAGCAGACTGACTCTTGAAGGAAACCTATATGTAGTACGGACATGCCCTTACGCTTTCAGCCTGCTTGGCCTTAGGCCGGCTGCAACTGCAAGTGGATGAAAACAAGTGAAACACCACTCCAGAGAAGTACAAGCCCTCGGGTTGCCTAGCTTGGCTCCTCCGATAGCTAGAGGGTGACGGTGCTCAGACACTGTGAACACAAATTGCAGCACACTGGTTCAGCTAAACCCCTGCTGCATGTGCAATGATAATTCTTAACACAGAAGCCACACAGTTACATTAATTATTTTTTGTGTTAAAGTTAAAGAAAATAATAATTATGAACCATTAAAATTAAATTTCTAGAGGGCTTTTCTACTGTAGCAAATAGATACAGGTGCTAAAGGGACCATATGTTTTAATTCTGTGCAATGACATGCACAAAGCTCAAACTCTGGAGAAATGTTATGCAAAATGGCGAGAATATGCCATGACTACACCTAGTCTTGAAAGTAGGCTCACATCTGATTTCCGGGAACAACTAATTGGACCGTGAATAGAGGAGATAAGAGCCATAAAATGGTTTGACTTACCACCTGCAGATTGCCACAGAAACCAATCCCTCAAGGGAAGTTTTGGTCTGTGTGTCTGAAGTTATCAACAGGTATTGTTTTAATGAGCTGCTGTGGCGTAAAGAGATCTCATGAATGTCTGAGGTGAAAATTGCCAAGAATGTTACACATCAAAACGCACAGCAAAAGCAAAGATATGTGAATATGAAAGTTAGTTGTCAGTGATGATAATGTTTGGTCTTGGCTAAAAACATAAAAAAAAATCAATTGTGAATTAGATCTTAATTGGAGTCCGGACTGTCTCCCTTGCCCTAATTTCCAAATCAAACCTCCTTTTGGAGCATCTGCTGATTCATAAGCCAAGAATCTATTAGTTAAGTTCAGCCCTCTAAAAATACCACAGGCAGTATTTTCAACCAGAGGCAAATTACATTCAACTCTTTGGTCAGAACAGACAGAAGCAAACACTCTGTCGTGGCTAATTGTAATCATCTCAATTAATTGCCAGCATACAAGACGCCCCTCATTGGTGGGATGAGTGATTATGTCGTAAGTGGGTCTGCCCCGTGGTGCACCAGGCATCCAATCTTTCCCCATCTAATTATATGGGGAGTTATCGTGTCCCTAATGACTTTGCGTGTTGCCTACTCCTTAAGAAGCTCAAGATAAAGGCGAGGACAAAATGATGTAAAGCGCATTATCGTTGGCAATGGACTCCTGGCGGCATTACTTTAAATAGAGCTTGATTCCCTCTTTGTAGCCAGGCTCTTTTGTGAGATATGAGAACAACACTAATGAGTGCCCACACTCTTGATTTGGAATATGCCCAGTCTAATTTCTGCACAGGAGGGAAAAGGCAGCTTAACAAACGAGGGGCCTTTTTTTTCCTAGTTGATTTAAAATGAGCAAAAAAAAATAAAAAGAGAGGAATTTGTGTATGAATGCAGAGATACTGAGGTTGTAAACTATGAGCATGGGCTCCACATAATATCCAACGAAGCTAAAGAAAGACCATGATGTTTCTAAGTTTCTGGAATTGTGAAGTGTGTTATGGAGGACTTCTTATAGCCAAACATTTATTGGGTGGACTGACACTAGGGGTGTGCGATTTGACGATAAAAGATCGTGAAGGCGATCTACCAGGACGTACAGATCATTTTATCGTCCATAGAGCATGTTCTATTAATTGCAGTTCTATGTTCGCGTAGACGCATGAGTTTTTTTCACTCGTCCAACTCTCAGTGCGCTTAATGTGAACACGACCAACCAATGACAGCCTCCCTGTTAGGAAGCTACGGCTGAAAACGAAAAGAAAACGGAGGAACTGGTCCCTAAAAGGAACTCCACCTTTATGTTCGGTACTGTTTCTGTTGGCAGCAGCGGCGCGTCTTCTAAGCACGTGTGTGTGTGTGCGCGTGTGTCGCAGTGGAAGGGCCGCGTGTATATGAATGTATTACAATGCTACGAGCACGTACGCGCCCACCTCTCTGAAGATTACCAGCTCGTTATATTCAGGTTCGCTGCTGTTGTGCCGTCAGCAGCTCTTCTACACCTGTGTGTGTGTGTGTGTGTGCACTTATGGCAAGCCATTCATATCACATTTCCACCATACTTTAAACGGCGTTCGCCAGTACTTTAAACGGCGTTTTTTACGTCGCACGCCGCAGAAAACGCCGTTTTAACGTCGTACGCCGTACGGCGTTTTCCAAACGGCCACTCATAACGCCGTACGGCGTTTTCTAATATTCTAATGATCTCCGCCCCATAACTTGCAAAACGTGGTATGTGTTCTTCAGGATAGTGTGTCAAATAACATGGAAATCAATCCAATCTGATTTAAAAAGTCACATACGTTCTTTTCTCTGTGATTTAAGTGTGTAAGACAAGAAGAAGAAGTAAGAAGAAAGGTGAACAAATGCTATTGTAAACAAACTTCAGTTTATTTCTTTCATGAAACATGATGGCTGTGCATTATCCAGGCTTATATATACAGTCTTCTATGATCCAGACCGAAGCGATCCTTTTTGGCACAGGAGATCGGTGATGGATTAGTGTGGTCTGACCTTCTTCTCTGCTGATAGGCTGATAAAGAGTAAACTGCAGTGGCTGAGCAAGTTATGGGGCGGAGATCATTAGAATATTAGAAAACGCCGTACGGCGTTATGAGTGGCCGTTTGGAAAACGCTGTACGGCGTACAACGTGAAAACAACGTGAAAACGTTTTCTGCGGCGTACGATGTAAAAAACGCCGTTTAAAGTATGGCGGAAATGTGATATGAATGGCTTGCCATATGCACTGGGAGGGCCACGTGGGTACATCAGATGCAGACAGAGGCAACAGCTAATGACATCACCAAAACAATAATGCAGGCATTTGATGAAGAGGCTCCATATGAGGACTCTAGTAAACAGTGGACAGAGGTGACAGCAGCAGCAAATGACTGTTGAATAATACTTTATAGAATTACATTAGTCTTCTTTTTAACCTGTTTGAAATAAAACTTCATTTTGTTCTGTAATTGTTATTTTCATGTGCATTGAAAACTAATACTGAGTGCACGTTATCAGAGTTGTTGTTTGCCTTTAAAATCTACTGATAGATAGAAGTGACAGAGTAGGCTACCTGAAGTCATTTACACAGAAACATGCAAATTAGTGTCAATGTAAAAACAAATCGTGATAAAATAGAGATCGTGATTTTATAATTAAAGAATTGTGATATAAAATTTTTGCCATATCGCCCACCTACTAACTGACACATTAAACAATATAAAAAGGAGTGTTTCAGGTAATATGGAATCAACTTTAAAACTGTTTGTTGTGGTTCAATCAGCCTCTGTTGCCCATTTCTAAATTTTACATTTGGCTTGTGTCAACAGGCCTTATACATTTAATATATGATACTGCATTTTAATGTGATGCTGGATACATTATTTCATATTAGTATAAGGAATTCACAACTGCAGAAATGTTTTACAGTAAACATGGTTTCTGCGAAAAAAGGTCAATAATAATGCTCCTCCAAGTAAATGAAAAAGTCTGGCCCTTCATCTGTCATGATCAATTATTATTATACACCAACTGGATATTTTATGTTTCACACAGCAACAACCAAGCTCCGTGCACTGTTTGGGTGTGAATGTGTAATGCTGCCATTCTGGGTTACATAACTGTGAACATGAAACAGCCTTGATTAGACCAAAATGTTATATTCTATAGAAATTAGATCAAATGGTAGGAATTGGCAGCATACAACAGAATAATTGTAGCAGCTTACGTCAGGCACTTTGATGCCGTTTGTTTGGTCTTATTGTGCTGTTGTGTTTGAAAGGGAAGGACACTGCATTTATGGAAAATTCTGCTGCAGGATATCAAAGTTATTGTCTGCTGGGTTCTCTACTCTGCCTGTTGGTCTGCTGGACTGCATTTTCTTGCCATTTTGGACAAAGCCTTTCTAAAGTTGTGGGTTGTGTCCTTCGACTTTGTACAACTCGGACAACGATGCTTCCTAAAAAGAAAAAAAAAACTTTGAGGAAGCAAGTATTGTTTTATAAATGCATGCGTTCAGGAAAGGCTTGCATTTCCTGGACTTTGATGTAGATGCAGGTGTCATCCATATATGTCTATGTTCTGTCCCTGGAAACAGTTCAAAGCCCCCTCTAAAAAAAAGTTAAAAGTTTTCTTTTCTGTGAGGTGTAAAATGACCTGCAGGAGATAGAATGTCTGAGACTCTTCAGCATTCCAAAGAACAAATAAAGCTTTGGGAATGAGTCTCCAAGATGAAACAGCAAGTCAAATCGCTTCTTATTCAGTACTCTGAGAAATGACAGAGGAACAAACTAAATGGCAAAAACGGCAACACTACAGTGCAGATTGATCTAAAATTACTTGCATACAAAGAATGTTTTGTTTCCTGCTACATGAAGGTTTTTTTCTCTTAAATCAGAGAGGTGTAACCTTCATCTGTAGGTGTGTAGCTATCAAATGTTGCAGGTGATGCAAACGGTACGACATTATCACCCATGACATCCTGTCTTGTGTGAAACGCAACAAAAGATCTGAAGACACAATAACAGGATTTCCTTCTGATTCATTTTTTTTGTTATTGTCAGCATCACTGGCATTTAAATCAAGAAGTACTCTACTGCTTCTCTTTTAACCAATTCTTAAACACACATGCACAATCCTTTTTTCTCTGAAGTGATAAATCTGTGAGACCAAGTGACCAATTTAACATTTTGGAGAGATAAAAGGTAGTGTTGTCTACATCACTGCAGACATGTAGCTAATAGTAGTCCACGATCAGTGATGCATAGATCTCATACAGTGATGTGATAGTTGTATCTACAGTGTATTGCAAGTAAGAACAATGCTATCTGTATTTTTCCAAGAAAAAATCTAGGCAACTGGACTCAAGGATTGTTTTTGACATCACGTTACCACGTGTACTGTAATCAAGTGTCAATGTCATTATGTGATTGTGTTGTTTGTATGTATCGCAATCTGCAAACTTATTTTCGAGAGCCAAAAGGGCGCCTTGAATGGTCGCCCTGGTGCTTTTAGTGCACTCTTCCACTAAACACTAAGGCATATTCCTAGTAATGTGATTCCTCACTTACATGGCAATAAACTCGATTCTGATTCTGATGACAATTTTGAATGATGGGCTGTCAACTAGTCCTGCACATGGCCCAGACACAGTTTCTAGTTGTTAACTGACCATTAACCAGGGATCTTAGTCATGCAAGTTCCTGCAAGATCCACCAACAGAGGTCCTGAACACATAAAACTCAGATTCCCAACCAGAATAGTAGCAGAACTGAAGAAGACACTTGGGGGAGTGGTGAAACATCTTGAAAAATATTCCTTGAGTCCATTTGCCTCGATTTAAACTCTTGGAAATGACTATGACCTGGATGAATGAGAGCATCTACAGATATAATGTTATCTGTAAAAATGATAAAAATTCATACAGCTGTAGAAGTTCACTTTACACAGTAATGTAGATGTTACTTTTGAGCTTTCCTTTCCTTACATTACCTCTCTGTTGTTCCCTAAGTGTCCCTTCCATCCATTTTCCTGCTGCATAGTTAATCAGCCAGTCAAATATTAAGAGCTGCTACTCTGCCAGAGGCAACAACGTGAAACACTAAATACCAAAAAAGTGCTAATGATTAATTTAGTACATTATTGATTCAGTATGCAATAAATTACAAGTGAAGGCCGTGCTGTAGTGTTAACATTTAAAGACACCAAACTAAAAATGATGAAGGTGATGCAACACAACAAGCTTCAGTGTCTTTGCAGTGAATAATAGTTTCCTCTTTCTTTTCCTCTTTTTCTCCCACACATTTCTCAGGACAGGAAACTTTATGGTGCATTCCAAGTCTGCATATTTTATAGAAAAAAATTGCCTACTAAAATTAAATGCATTATAATAAATTTAGTTTGCAGCAAAGAAGACACATTAAAAAAAACTCAGCAATGCTGTAAGTGTCGCTAACACAATTAGGAGTCACTAGCAAGTTGGAATAGAGGGATGTTAGACATTTACACAATACAATTTTAAAATGTTATAAACATATATTTCATAATAAATATAAAAAACAAATGCATAATACTAAAGTCAGTAGTATAGGTATGAGACCTATCTATCATACTTACTTGATGTCTAAAGGCATATTAGAGAGAACATTGGCCCCTCACAGAACCTGAGATTAATAAATATATAAACAAAGAAAGCATGTTCCATTTGAACAACAAAGGAAAACCCTATACAATCTTCTACATTTAAAATGTAACTTTCTTACAATGAAATATGAAAACATCAATGCCATTAGACAACTGAGCATTTTCTGGAAATGTGTACTTTTGGTCTGTGAATTCTCTGGGTAAAAGCTGGCACTAACATTACCAGATTTAGTAGTTTGCTTCCCACTGTGACCACCCATGCTAAAAATGTATGCACTCATGGGACTTGTGGGGGCACTTACAATAAAAGCTTTCATCAAATGGCATTTGTTGAATGATAAATATGCTCAATACTTCTAAAAATATCACCTTTAATGGAATATCAAAATGGTAGCATTTCTCAAAAATGTTTTTTAACTGAGTTCCACAGTAAATTAAAGTGCTCATGTTGTGGTTTTGCAAAACATTTTATCTGATTGTGGAAAAAAAAGACATAAAACCATACATGAGAGACACCATTATTCTGCCTGCCTCAAACCTCATTAAGATGGAGGAGTGGTCCTTAACAACCTTTATTTTGTTCACACCTTAAGATTGCATGCATGATTAACCTGCACACCTTAAAATTGAGTGGAAAATTGAACATCTGCATTGTCGTGATTTCAGACAGATCGCCTCTATAAAATCCCACAACCCGTAAATGATTTGACCTAAATTACAGTTAAAGAAATTTAACATGGTCATTTTGCTGCAAACATTGACCCTCCAAGGACTTTAAAAGAAGGAGGGTATGGAACTGTATGCAGTGTGTTGCAGCTTAGGGACACATTATATATGCTATAAGGGCTAAATTAGGCTCATGTGCAACAGGTCAGGTGGAGCAGTGTGTGCTGGCCGATACCCTATCTTGCTCTGTCAGCAAGTCTCCACTGTCCCTAGGATTAATTGTGTCTGTCCACTTGAGACAGGGATGTCACGCTACTGTGTGCTCAGCAGCCCCCGCTGCTGTGTCGTCCACTAGAGAAGAGAGGGAGAGGAAAATTGACCAGTGTTTATGTTTTTTTAACGCCCTTTTTCTATGCTTATATATGTTTGTGTTTTCAGATTTAAGTGGGATACATGTGTAGAAAAAGCATGCCCATTATCTCTGCCACAAACTCCTTGAAATATTCAACAGCTAATTGCAGACCTGACTACTGCAGGTCTGGAACACTGCCAGTTCTGACTCTTTCAAAAGACTGCATTAGGGTTAAAGCTCCAGCAATGTAAATATTACAGCATGTTTTTTACACTATGAAACTACATTCATGTATTCAATAACTCTTTCACATAACAGCCACAAAATGACATCTGCTGCTTCTATTCAAGCAGACCCCATTCATTCAACACTGGCAGGAATACAAGATTTAAGATTTCTTGTGTATGGTTTCTGATGCCACAATAACAACATTGGGTGTGGCACATCAAGACAAAAAAAGACAGGCAGATTACATCTGTGTAAACTAGTGTTTAAAAACCGCTAGTTGGCATATAATTTATGTATTTATTTTTTAAATCAGATATAGTACAGCACTGCTAGCCTTCAGTGTTTTACTGTGCAATGTGCAGCTGCGGCCTGTGCAACAACAGCCAAGGGGGAGTTCATCATGTTAGCACATACAGATGTTGAACATGCTTTATTTGTAGTAGGGGGCAGATCAGGTAGCTGGTGGGGGAAAAGATGTATATCAGTCAACCTAAGTTATTTAACTCATTTGTCACACACACACCTGTAAATGTATGTGAGAAATGCAGTGAGGGACTGTGGGGTTGTGAGAAGTCAGTGGGCAGAATCCTTGGTGGCAATGCCACAGGAGTGGGGGGTCGACAGCTGCTTGGTAATTGCAACTTGCCGTAATTAAGCTCTGAAAAATCACCTGACAGTTTCACAGCTTTAGTCTAGAGTGCAATTTTCTTTATAAGTTATCCAACCACAGAGCACTACACACAGATCAATACTGCTGTTGCTGTTCTGAAACAGATGACTATCTGTCATCGCACAACCTCTACACAAAGTTAAAGGACACATTATATAAGCCATAAGGGCCTTGCTACACCTTGCTACAAGCATCAGCTCAGGATAAATAGTTTCCTTTTTAGCACACTATGGAACTTCTGTATAATCAGAATTTCATTTTTACAGATATCAAGAAAGAAACTGAAAAAATATAGGTGAACCCCTTACCAGTCTTTCAGTTTAAGTTAATAATTATTCACATTATTCAATATTTTGGATGTAGCCTACTTGCCACTGCTTAAAAAAGCTCAAATGAAATAAATCACGATTAAGGGTATTAAACTGCTCTGTAGTGTTTATCTGTTTAGTATGCAGGATCAACCTCGCACCTGTGACCCCATTCACCACACCAGCTTCCTGATGACTTATCTATTAATTTTTAAAGAGCACTTTCTGCCTGGCTGTTTCCACGGTAGGTCACTCAGAGGCAAGATGTTTGCAAAATATCAAGGCAAATTTGTCCTTGCTCTCTTTTGTATTTAATTTTGGAAAGAGTAAACCAAATTTTGAAATTTTGTGTATCAGCCTGTTGAATTACAGTAATATAAACTGTTCTCATCTACGTGTCTTGAGTGCTGGTTAATAAAGGCCACCTCCAAACTGCAGAATTATCATTCTCTGCCTAAAACGTGCCTTAAAAAAAATAAACTACATAATAGCCAAGGGGGTGTCAGTAGCTGGGGAGGGTGCACAGTCTTCTGTTAGCTACATGCACTGGCCCTTTGTTTGCCAGCTTCTCCTAGTACTCAATTGAGGCAATTATTCGCTCCACTTGGCAAATTTGTCCTCCTTTCACCATCTGAGTCGACAGATGATTTAAAAGGCACCTACAGAACCTCTGAAAGCCAAAGCATTCCTGACTGGGGCTTTAATTTGTCCAATTAGGCAGCTAATGAGCTAATTTAGAACTCAAGTGAACCTCAATAAAGACGAGTGTAGCCAGCCAAGGAAGTTGTGTTTACAGGACTTGACTAAAAGGAAAGGTCTCTGATTTTTGAGATGAGATTGTTTTTTTTTTTTTAATTCCCTTTTTCCAGCAAATGAGTATGGATATGCTCCAACAAGCCCTTGAAACATGCAGCTGCTCTCCAAAACAACTGACTATATTTATGATCTGGTGTAGCAATGATGCACAACACAAAACAAAATTATGGTGAAAGAAAACTGATCTGGCTAATCCAAATAAAATAATGTGTTAGACTTTAAAAAAAATAAATAATTAAAGCTAAAATGGGTATTTAAATTGCTGACAATGCCAGGGAGGTTTCAAAAGAGCCCCTTAGACTATTCAAAGTCTGTGAAGGTTGTTGTATCTCAGGGAATAAAACCCAAAAATGGTTTCATATAAAATAGAAGTAACAGCAAAAAGACTAAACTGTTTAACTTATATTTAGTAATTAGAAGGTCATTTCCTCAGCTGACATTTCAACAGTAGTGTAGGCTATCTATAGAGATCAAAAACGTTTTTTTTACCAGGCTGTAAATATGTTTATTTCTGCCGTTAATTTGATCATTTTAACATTGGAGTCTTTGGGTATTGACTCGCATTTTGAACCAGACCCCCAGAGGCTGTGTGGATGAACTGCAGTTTTTGAACCTTATACATAAGCTTAATTTTTCAGCCCCTGAAGTTGTTGCCTGTGCTGAACAGATCTTAAGTATGTCTCAAGTAGTAAACTGACCCATTTTGACTTCCTGCTGTCTTTGTCTTGGGTAATTTGGGTAATTGGTGGGTGGGGATGTGCAAACACCTGCCTCAGTGCTGCACTATAACAGCTACTTAGATGAAAGGGTTCTTTTGATTTTTCAAACTCTTCATTGTCTTCATATCATACCCTTCAAACATGAGCTCTCATTTCATTGGTTCAAGTTAGTTTTTTGGTTCCTAACATCAAACATGCCTTTTTAGAAGAATTGATGCTGCCTGGAAAGCTGCAGCAGAACATCTGGGCCAAGAATTTGTTTTTATCCTCCCTACTATATATGCACCTAGCACGATCTAGATTTCCTGATGGGATTGAAATGCTAATCCCATGAAATATAGCAGATGATGCCTGTACTTATAGCTGTAAATTATTACCTGATAATTAGGAATTATGGAGGTCTGTCTTCTCAATCATGTATTCCTTGTACATTGAGGCCAGACAGTCTGATAAATAAGCATCGGGAAAGTCTTTTACATCAAAACACGATATGGTCCATCTATATTTTGAGCTTTCTCTGGACTCTGACTCATCTGGTGAAATGAGCACATATGCAGATTTTTCAGAGAGAGGTGTGAAGAAAGCCAGACACTAAATATAGTGTGCACAATCTGTCAGCTGTGGTGACAAATAAATCTATACTTAAGTTTTATTTAAAATGCAGAAGAATTCTTAAACAGAAATATCATAGGTCACAGCCTAATCTGTATTTTCTTCCGAGCATCAATTACTAATGCAAAAGCTCCTAAAAAGAAAACTAACCATCTACCATTATGCAAATCATGTTGTACTCCGTGCCCAAAGTAAATTACTACTTCATTCACATCAGTTGTCCTACAAGATATTTCCAAAGACAACAGCACACATTACATGTTCTTGTCCTCTTTTTTCTGCAGTAAATCAAATGCTCTGTCAAGTCAACGAAGCAATGCGAATAAGAATAAGGTTTGAAAATGAAAGGTCAGTTGAAGAATTATTCTTTCATTTTCTTTAATTCTCCCCTTTCGTTGGGGGGATTGGGCTGCACTCTTATGGTGTTATTTGCATTAAAATCACTATAGAAACCATTTGCTGTGTTAAAGCGCTTGTTTTTTGCAGTGATTTCATATTTAATTAACTACTTTTTGATAAATAAGGAGGAAGTAAAGTCATGGTCAGCAGCAAATAGAGCAGCCAAGCTATGCAAGAAGTTGAGGGGGAGGTGTGCTTAATGCAGCTTTTCTTTTTTTGAGATTACCAGGGTCCTTCGTGTCATTTTCGGTTTGTTTTTTTTTAGATGCTGAGTCAGCTTGTTTACATTTATCTTTCAAATTCCTTTTTCTTTTGAGTTTTTTTAATGGTTTTATTATCAAAGCTTTCCTTGCGTTCCACAGTTTAGTCTATTTTGTCCTCCACACCATTTAGTTACAGTACAAGTGCAAATTCAAACAGTAGATAAATCTTCAGCACCGTGTTTGCATTTTTAAATAAAAGAAAGCTCTGTGCCATATTTGACAACCTTTACCTCTGAGTGGGGGTTTGAGCACATGAGGTCGAGATGTAACGTCAGGCCAATTTCACTGCAGTCTTGCCAAAGAAAACAATAACGTTGGAGGTGGCCTCTGCCAACACTGCAAGGCTTTTGTCTTTGGCTTTTCATAGGCCTCTATGACAAGGTTAAACTAGAGAACATTCCCTCCCCTACATGCCTGCTCTGCAAAATGAGAGTTGACTGGCCTGTCCATGCTACCAAGGAATTAATGTGCAAAGCCCGAGCAGCTCAGGGGCAGTCTAAAAATCCATGATACACTCACACGGACACACATGGAAAACCTATACAAATGTATACATACTATCTGAAGTGGAAGTTAGATTTTCTAATACTTCTCAAGCACAGTTACTGCACAATGTCTCCTCTAGCTAATGTTTGTTTTTTGATGTGATGCAGATAAATGTATCCTCGCCCTCATTAAGCCTCGACAGCCCTAAGCTTAATGGGGGGTTTCACTCCTAAAAATAAATAAAAACATACCGTTGCGGTTCATCACTCACACTCTGTTTCTTGTTTACTTATGGATGGTATTAGTTGTTTGGAGGGAAAAAAAGTAGTTTTGGGCATGGAAAAACAATTCCCTGATGGTATGACTCCTGAAAATTCATATGCTGCCTGTCAGACTCTCCAAGCTAGTGATTCTGAAAAGGAAAAAAAGAAAAAAACAGCTGCAAAGACATGGCAGACAGGGCGATGTCAGGTCTTTGATCTAGATTCTGAAAACCAAATCTTTCCAAAGTTGGTAATACTGCCAGAGCTCTGTGTGTGGCTGGCTGTAAAACACAAGGTTCTCTTCTGAGAGGCCTGGGGAGACTGACACTCCAGTTTAAAGAAGGGCCTTGGTAAAAAGGGCCACCTGGAGATAAATGGTGTGTTTCCATGGAGGCGAAACTCAGTAAAAGTCACTAGCCACTAAATGTTGACAACAACCGGAACTGAAGATTCAGTTCATAAAAAAAGAGCTGGATAAGTACCAAGAGAAGTCAGAGTTATATGCAATGTCTGTGCTTTTTTTAGATTTGTTTACAATATTTATCACTATTACAGTTACTAAGTTGGCCATGATGCATATCTATAGTTGTGTTGGTGTATCCATTTGGATCTCTTTATTATAAGTGTACCATTAATGTATAAAGAGAGAGCACTTGTGGCCCATTCTTACTGCCAAGGACAAATCCCAGAGGCTATTTACCACAATTGGAAAGTTATTATTCCATTGGCATCCTTTCTTTCGAACCAAAGGGAATACCCCAAGGCCATTTCAGCATCACACTGCAAACATCATACAGTAAAGCTTTGAAGTAGCCTACGGCTGAAACCTTGTCAATACAAATCGAGTAGGATGCACTCTGGCATTTGCCGTTTCATTTTACCCTCAGCTCAATATACTTGACATGCTGTAGTGAGGGAAATATTTTGAAATCTTATACAGCGTGGGAATGCAGTCTTTACAGTGATGACACAATGCTCAGATTGCTGTTTGCTCTTACAGGATGAAAAGGGACATGCTTGACTAATTGTTGTGTCAAGGCCAGTTTAGAAGTTGTGACACATTTCACTATTATTTATTAAAATGTATTTGCCTCCACGGCATCTTAAAGAAATATGTTTTTAAATTGGCAAATGTCTGTATGGACTGTCATTCATCCAGGTCATGGCATGTTCAATTAGGGCTGTCCCGATCCGATATTGATATCGGATATCGGTCCGATATCAGCCAAAAAACAAATATCGGAATTTATCGGAAGGCATCTAAAATCTCCGATATCAACGCTCCGATAAAAGTAGGTGACGCTTCACACTCCATCACAGTAGTTGGCGGTAGTGCACCCGTTGCTGGAGAAGAGGAGAAGGAGAAGACATGTTTGCTGTGTGGCAGTATTTTTCCTTACAGTCGGACAAAGACATTGCAGCTACGTGCAAAACTTGTCATGCTCACATTTCCCGAAGGAGGCACAGAGACAAGGAAGTTTAATACGACCAACCTCATCGCACATTTGAAGCAGCACCACAAACAACAATACGAAGAGTTTCAAAAGATCACCGAGGCGCAAAAACAAATATCTTCTCCCTCCCTCAAACAACCAACGCTGGGCGAAACATTTCAAAAGCATGACAAACTCCCACGGGACAGCAAAAGGCATTAGCTATAACAGAAAAGATCCCAATTTATTGTGCTCGATGACCAGCCCCTGTCTGTGGTGAGTAATGTCGGGTTCAAAGGTTTACTTGAGCACCTCGAGCCTCGCTATATTATCCCTAGCCGCTACTCCATTGTCGACAAAACTATGACCCAGATGCACCAGTAAAACCCGGCGTGGGCAGGAGCAGGCAGCAGGGAGCAACACGATGGACAGGGAGAGGGATGCTCCGCTCCACTCCCCTGCGCTCCTGAAGCCCCCCAGTACTCCGGCACGTTCCCCAGAGAGGGACGCTCATTGTTGCTCTAAACAATAGGTTAAAAACAAAAACAAGAATTGCCTGTTGATTTTGTATGATTTACTGTTTGGCTGGCAGGCCAAAAATAACACATTTTAAGATAGAAGCCGCAGGCCATAGAAAATCCGACCGCGGGCCGCAGTTGGCCGTAGTTTGGACACCCCTGATTTAGTGTTTAGTGAATATCGGCTCAATATCGGTATCGGTCAATATTCATGGCTGCAATATCGGTATAATATCGGCAGTGAAAAAGTTGTATCGGGACAGCCCTATGTTCAATAGTTTTAAATCAAGGCAACTAGGTGTATACATTTTCTAAGATGTTTTTGCCACTTGCCCAGTAGAACTGATGACACAGTTGCCTTGTTTTAACCATGTTTTTGTTCCATCCTCAGCTTGACATCAAGTGCCATTAGTAGGATCTTTGAAAACAGTGTGCTACTGAGTACAGACTGAGATTATGAGCTTATTCAAAAGTTTAAAGATCACACAAGAATCATGAAATTACACAGCAATCAGTTGCCCTTCCTCATTGGCTACAACTTAATGTCCATGTAATGTGATGTAAAAGCTTGTGTCTGCATTTGGTGTTTTACTTTGAAAATCAGTTATTCATGTGTCTCACTTCCTGTCCACTTAATCTGCCAGGTAGAAATGTATGCAGTTTAATTGCTGAGTGACAAAATAGACTCAGCGCATGTTATTATTATTTTATTTATTTATTTTCATGTGGAGCAGCATGAAAGGTCACTTCAGGGACACTTCAGAAACATGCAGTCTGGTGGGACCACACACATTGACTGGAGTGGCTGCAATCAACCACAGCACTCTAGTCACTGGATTGTGGTGCACACGTACTAAATATTAATAAACAAGTACTCCAGTTACAGTATTCATTTTTGACTCGAGTACTTAAGTAGATATACTCAGACAGGTCGCTGAATCTGCTGCACTACTTTAAATTAATACGTGTACATCAATTAGATCACACCTGTAGAAAAAATGAAGAAAAAAAGTAGAAAATGGTTATACTCACTACATAGTGATCAAGTTGACTTGAAAAGATGAGATATTCCTAATAGCAAACTGTAATGAGAATTTCAATGTAGAAGAAACTGTTTTGTTTTTGATGCGTTACTCAAAACCACAGCGTATTGCTATTTTAAAATCTCTGTAGCCAGGTAAATAGTATAAGCTGCTCCTAGCTGTATGTGAGCATGTTCACACGCATCACCTTATTATGTCTACAGAGATGGTGCAGAAAACACCAAAACTCTGAATGTGCTGTTCCTCCATGATTGCTGCTGTTGTGTCTGCAGGTTGGCAAATAAATTGCTCAGAGTTGTTCCTGGGGAGTGTGTGCTTCTCTCTAAATAGCACAGAGTTAGACCCACTACATGTTCAAAACTTGAGCGTCAGCTGGCAAACAGCATACATTTACAGCTGCAATATCTCTGAAATTCTGTTTCTACCAGCACCTGTGGCCTCTGGTCACTGCGAAGCACCTTGTGAGAAACACGATCTGCTCTGATGTAAATATACTTGACTTACTCTCAGTCAACATAGAATGTTTTCATAGATCAGGTCTCCAAGGTGCCAACATGTATAACACAAACACTACTTTCACCCTGACCTCCAACTGAGAACATAGCGTTCCACCTTTTGTGAGACTCATCACCTCTGTCTCCATGCTGAGAGAGGCACTGAATAACAATAGCTCTGTTAACACTGTGCACCCTTGCTCTTTAGAGTCAAAAACTACAACCATGTTCCAACTTTGCTCACACATTTACCGACTCACATGCAGTCTTGCGCTCCCCTGTGCCGTCACAAAAATGTTGACACTCTCCAACCCTTTCTGAGACGCACTCTGACAAACTGTGGAGGGGAACAGGGGCAAATTGCCCACAGGCATCACACCTCTGCCTGGCCTCATCACAGCAGGAGGGTGGGGTGAGAGAGGTGGGAGCAGGCATTGGGCTTCGGCCAATACCAGACGACTGTCATCCTGTAGGAGAGTAAATGACCTTTACATGGGTTCAGAGACTGTTGAGAGTCAAAAGAGTGGTTAGAAGATGAGTACATAAATCAATAGGCAATATAGTCTATATGAGCTTAGCACAAATAGTACCACTGTCAGCTTGTCAAGCTGTTCATGATGCTCCTACAATGTACAGACTAGAGCTCGGCCAATATAGTAGTATAGTAATTCTGTGATTTTGTAAGTTCTCCTAAATTAGAAATCATGGAGGGGTCTAAAATTTTCAGCATAGGTGCATTTCCACTGTGAGAGACAGAAGCTAACAATAAAAATACGGAAATCACATTGTATGATTTTGTAACAATTTATTTGTGAATTACTGTGTCAAATAAGTATTTGATCACTTGCTGATCAGCCAGATTTCTGACCCTCAAAGACCCGTTATTTTAGTCCAGCTACACTCTGCTCATGATTATAAATTAGTAGCACCTGTTTGAGGTCGCTTAGAATTTAGAATTTATTAGGTTTTTATCTTATATTTTTATTTTTATTTTTTACGCTCACTACTTTACCTTATTAGTATTTCTGTCTTTTTGAGTATACATGGAGCACCTGGAACGAAAACAATTTCCCCCCGGGGATCAATAAAGTATTTCTGATTCTGATTCTGATTCTGATTCTGTCATAAAGACACCTGTGCACCCCACAATCAGCCAAAGTCTAAGTAGCAACATGGGCAAAACCAAAGAGCTGTCAAAAGACACAAGCTTTTTTTAAACCTTATATTTATCAGAGGTAATGCGGCTGATACCAATAGATCGGCCAATAAAATCAGTATTGCAAACACAGTTATATTAAATCAGGTATCACTTGTCAATGTAATATATCATTTTGAATTGTGCCCTATATAGTGACCTGCTTCTTCATCTCTTTGCAGTCGTACTAAGTAGAACAGCTTTCATCAGCCAAAATGTCTCAAACACAATCTGAGATTAAAACAAAAAAAGATATATCAGTTTTGAAAAGCTTTAGGTAGACAGTGGTGGAGAATATATTTGATGCAATCCAGTGTGACAGAGGTTGTAAATGCATCGCTTTGAATCATTTTCAAAAGGGCTTTTTATTTACCCCTGGGTATTGACCTTTTTCTTTACAGTCCCAGAGGGAACTGTCCACCTCTGTGGCTGCTACTGAAAGTTATACTATACAAGGAAATACACCTCTCAGTGCTGCCTAATTAAAGTTGAAGAAGTCTTATATCTTCATTATATCACCTGTTATCCATGTGGCCTAATAAGTAAACAACAAGATAGGTTGACTGCCAATGACTCGTGAAATTACACTGTAAAAACAGAACATCCTGTAGCCCCTCTGTTTTCATAGAACATAGCTGACAGCTGTGGTTGCCAGTTTTGGTCTATATGAAATACTATAGATACTTTTAGAGGGCATCCTGTAAATTTTAGTTTGTCAAATTGTTAAAATTTAAGTTTCCCTTCAAATTTGGCAGCCTTTTTTTCTGCTGAATAAGCATAACCATGCTGCTTTTAAACCAATTCTATCAGTAAGATTTAGGAGCTGTTTGTGTTTCCCCTTTCTTTTCTTTCCATATCTTTTTGGACATTTATTTATGGCAAAATACAGAAACAAAAATGCAACAAACACTTTTTTGTGAGAACACCTCTGAGGCTCAACACCTAGTATGTATTACCGTCTCACACACATGTGCACACACACACACAGACTTCCCCCTACTCCTACAACGTGGATATTGGGCTCAGTGTTGGCCCACTCCTCTTTGCACTTGCCATTAGTGCATTTTCCAACCCAGTTAGCAAAGACCTCAATGCTGAGCACTAGGGTAAAAAAAATGGCACTCTGGGCTCAATCTCAGAATTGAGTTCAGTACAGCCGAGTAATTTGATGAATGTCTGAGTCTTTTGATGTAGAATCTCAGGTTTGTTCAGCATTGTGGAACATAGTACACTGTTAGGTATCAATGACCAAAATGCTTGACAACAGTCTACTTACAGATTCAGTATATAAGCAGCCTTTAATATAATAAGAATGTGTTTTATATCAATACTGATAAATAAATTTCATTGACCCCTTGCTGCATGAAGTTCCCAATGTAAAACTGTCAATGCCTTTAAATCCTTACTTTAACCAAAGGATGATACCCCTAAATGGGGTACATTTCTGTCTCATTCCCACGTTTACAATGTTTGGAATGACTGTAACTCAAGTGGCACAGTGGTTTCCATAAACTAAGAGGTTGGCGGTTCGATCCCCAACCTTGCACGCTGATGTGGCCTTGGACTTGTTGTGAATTTGTAGAAAAGTGTTGCAAACCATTTACTAACACACACAACACATTTTTGTTGTCTGCAACAAGCTGCCAGGTTGTGAAGGATTTTTATATGCACTTATTCATATAAGCACAAGAGGCCACATACAGTAGCTGCTGTCATGTTCCTGATGAAGACGGGCTGGCGGACATGATGTTACGCACAAATTCTCAAAAGGATAAACCTCTTTCACATAACAACTTAACAATGTAGCACAAAGTGTGACACGTTCTATAACCTTTAGCTTCTCCAAATGAGGTGAGGTGGTGATGGCGGTGGATATTGTACATTGAATCTTGGGTTTTGGAGCTGTCTACTAGGAATTCCCAATAGGAATAGCTTCAAACGGGGGCTTTGATCAGCTGGTATGGTGGGCAGGGTGTCTGGGGTGAATTTGTGTGTGTGTGTGTATGCGTGTGTTATTTATTTATTTTTTTAGGAGGTTGTGGGGGGTGGAGGGGCTGCAAACCCAGCTTCTTGAGGCATCAATAGAGGTGTTTGATGTGGAGATTTTCCTCACCAGGTGGTTTATAAAAAAGGCCAGGGCTCCTAAAATATTACAAACTCCTTTCTGTTACAGAGGTGCTTGGAAGGAATATGGCCTATAGCCAGTCAAATAGGAAATGAATAATGATGAGAAATATCTATTCTTAAACAAAATAACTGTTGTGTGTGTGTGTGTGTGTTGCTACATGTGTATGTTTTTACTGTATTTATTGTCACCTTTAAGACTAAGCAAATCTTAATTGTAAGGCAAAATAAATGTAATTTCACACTTTTTATGCAAACACACATCCATGTTTTAATGCATGGAAGACTTAAAATAGGTTTCCACTACTATATTATTAAGGTAAAATTGGAGACCCCTCCTGGAGGTGCACTTCGGTAAAGGCTAAGTGACTAAGCATATCTAGCTCTTGTCACGAAATTCCTGTGTTGTGTGTGTTTGTGTGTGTGTGTTAATGTCTGCACGACAGTGAGTGGACAGGCTGGTATTGCTGAGTTTTAGTTGAACCTGTGTGTCATTTGCTGTGTTAAATATATTAGTCCAGAAATAAAATGGACACAGAGTTGCCACTGAGTCATCTGATGATGATTTGTGTCTGTGAGTGTGTGTGTGTGTGTGTGTGTGTGTGTGTGTGTGTGTGTGTGCAGAACATGGGGTGTGTATGCTGCATATATATGCATGTTCGGGCAGTGGAGGTTTGGGGGTAGGCGGCACATTCATTTAACAAAATGAATAGCTTTCGGACTAAATTAAATTTCAGCTGGAATTAAATGATTGGAAGTGGTCTCTGTGTGTGCTACCAGATCGCTGTGGGAGGGCAATATTGCTAAAAGGCTTTTAGAGGATTAATTTAATGTTTTTTTTCTTCTTCTTCTTCTTCCCCTCCATCTCCCTAAGCCATTTTTTTTATTTCTTTGTTCCCCATCCAGGTACTCATAAACCACAGCATTCCTTTTCCATTGACATTTAGTAGCTAGAAAATGGCGGCCAGCCAGGCAACAGGGTGCTGCATCCAAGGAGGTGGGCTGACTGTTGAGTCTGTGTTGTCTAGCTGGGAGAGACATTATGGGATAAAGCAACACATGTGCTGTTGCTTTGTTTTGCTCAGGCTAAAACTGGATGACGTGCTGTGGAAGCTTGAGAAAGCTAGCAGGTTTGCAGTGTGTGTCTATCAATAGCCATGAAAAACATGCTTGCTGTCAATCACCAAATATGGCAGTAACATAAAAAAAGCATTTTACACAAACAAAAGAGGCCAGATCAAAATGTACTTGATAATGAATCAGTAATTGCAAATATGAATGTGGCTCAGTATTTCTAACAATGCTGATTGCACTCCTATTTTCACTCACTTCAACAGAAACATAATTAAATCTAACATTCCTGTTAGTCTGTGAGTCTTGGGGCGTGTCTGCTTTTTTCTTTTGAGGTGTCGGTCAGAGTGGCAGGAGTGCATCAAAGATTTCACACCTAAGCTGACTCTTCTCTGCATGCTGTAAAAGATGGCCAGCTGTGTCAGCTCACTCCTTTTTCTCTTTCTCCAGCAGGCAGGGTTCTTTGTTGGATGGTTTTGTTTGGGCTTCTCTGATTTGAATATTATTTGTAAATAGTTTCTAAAGTAGAGGTAAATAATTTGTGTTATATGCAGATTCTCTGTGTGTCATTTCTCTTGTCTGAACTTTTAGCTAGTTCATGACAATACTCTTGTCTAGTTTCTAATTAGACTAGTTTTATGATTTTTTTTTCCGGGTTTGTTTGTCAATAATTTGGGAATGCCAAAGTTTGAATTTGAATTGACATTCAACCTTAAACATATTTGGACACTGCTGTTGGCAAATCACACAAGGAGTTGTGTTTTTTTCTTACATAGGGAGAGGATAATTTCTGGTTGTTTTGGTTCAGTACTGTCTTTAATTGTTTGACCTTTTTATTTTATTTATTTATTTATTTATTATGCTGTGCCATTCAGGAAGTAGGTTCTGCTTAGGAAACCCACAGTACCAGCTTTAGTGTGGTGGTGAATGCAAGTAGAACATTCTGGCAATGAGGGGGTTTCAGCTAGTTATAGTGCGTAGTATTCCCTGCAAGTGACGACCTGAAATTAAGGATGATTTTGTCTTCTGGTTGAACTGCAGTTTGGGTTGTTTGTTGGTATGTTGTCCAAAATTTTATTAAAAGAAAATGTGACATAATTGGGGTATTTGGGGTAACGTTTTAAAGTATTGCAGGTCCACTCGCCTATATTGCCTTACTGTCAGGTTAGCGGATGCAGTATTTATGGTTTTCGGGCAACACCTATGCTCTTTTTCTTTTTTCTTAAGAAGAATGAACAAAAAGTTATGAAATACACACACAGTCCAAAGTTCAATTCCCATGTGGAACTATTATTTTTGAGTTTTCTTTTTGAAGTTTTTCACTCAGATGGTTCACTTATGGTAGCTAGAAAGTGGAGACAGATCAACCTTATTCATCAAGAGCCTAAAAAGGATTCTGATAAACAAGAATGTTTGTTAGTATACGTTTTATGCTGCTTCTCACATGTAAGAGATTTCTAAATTTACCATCAAATCCCTTTTTTTGTAGCAGACAAATCTCTTCCATGTTATGCATCATAGCACTGTACAAATCATCCCATCTGTGACCCATCAGTCAATCAATCAAGCAAACAATCCATTCCCCTAGTACACTAATCAATCACAAAACCAATCATATATAGTTATGCAGAGGCTGATGATGCTAACACAAAAACATTAGTGCCACTCTCCTCTCACTTTAAATTAGCAGGCAAGAGACTGACAGTGAAAAGATGAATGGTTTCTAGTTTGCTGGGGTCTGTTTTGATGACCCATGTTCAGTTAAATTATTGCAGTAATGATGCCATGACAGTGATGAATCACTTCTGTTATTGTTTCATTAGCTGTGTCAACAATTACCTATTGAAAATGGACTCATGGTGATTATACCGACCCCTCGACAAGATTTGCAAATGTACAACTACGCTTCTTTAAAGAAACACGAAATAGTTAGTGACCAAAAATCAAAAATAGAATGTGTGGGAGAAAGTAAATCCCAAAACACAACCATTCTGCATGCTGTTATAACTCAAATCAAACATTTCACTGACAATGATATGTCACGCATATTCATATATAAATATCGAACTTGCTGTGAAATGGTAAAGATATTGTCATTTGATAAATGGACAAATAATCCTTCAGAGCACCTCCTTTTTTTTCTAAAACCCACTGTGATTATCAACACTTGGAAAAGTTTGGATCTAGCACAGTGATTAGTGATAGTCTGAGAGGGGAAGGGTAATCAAAGATAATTGCTGCAAATCATTGTGATGTTTTAATTGTGCACCTGCATTTCTCATTGCATTGCTGTCATCACATTGGAGCAAATTGTCTTTTTTTTCTCTTTTGTTTCTACGTGAGTGGTTTATGTATCTGTTTTGATGGTATTACTTGAAGTGCAGCCAAAGGTTCAGTATCATGTTCAAGGACACACTGTCACAGCTATGTTAAGATGAGACATTTGATAATCCAGGGATTAACCTTTAATCTTGTACCACATAAAGCTGCTTGACAGAACTCTATGTTGGAAGGTTAAAAGGTTTGCAGCCCCCATATGACATCATAAGGTGAAAAACCACGCCCCCTTCTTATTTTGAAAGCTTAAACTCTACAAGCCCTGCTTTCAACCCTTTGAATTTAAACTCATTTGTTATTAGGAGCCAAATGGATTTCTTTGTATTACAGTAGATTCTATTACAATTAAGAGCATAACTGCAGGGAAGGGGCGTGGCCAGCTGTCATTCATTTTTATTTAAGAAACTGAACATAGCCTGTTTGGGAACAGTTTTAACAATAAATGAAAATTATTCTGTGTGCACTAATTTCGCCTTCACCAATGTTTTTGACTAATTTCAATAAAATGTTAGGTTAAAAAAAAATGTTTTTATAACAAATGATTCAGTAAAAAAAAGGTAGTCGGGCATCTGTGTTACAAAAAAGACTATTTAAATGTAAAATCTTTGTCACAGTGAACAGTGACTATAGTCAAACTCATCATACCATAATTGCCACGTAAATAAAGCCTTTTGCATACTGAATCTTAATTCTCAACACAGTGCATCTCCATGTGAGGTTCCATGGAAATTAGCATCCCACAGAGTTTGAATTTGAATTTCTAATTGCAGGTTCCCAAGTGTAATTTAATGGAGTTATCATTTTGCAGACATGCTTTGCATCAACAGATTAAAAGCTCCACTCATACAATGCCTGATGATGTCAGCCCTCTGAGAATAAAGTGAAGTTACTGCTTTTGTGCAAAGTAGCAATCACCACTCTTTTGTCTATGAAACACAGGCAGGCAAACAAAGGACGGAGGCAAGCATATAAGGACTGAGGCCCTATCGATAAAGAATGAGTTGGTCTTTTCTGCACCTTTATCAATTAATATTACTTTCTGTTCTGATTATGAAGCATGGACTGGTTGGACTTTTTTATCCATATCAATATTGTGAGGTATAACATTGACTGGATGGTAAAACTACAGACCAATTTGCAGCTAAGTATAAAATAACGACTTTATAAGGGTATTGAAACAAGATGTTGTATTGTCACATCAACGCTCATCGTGATTGCGTGATTTGCATGAATATATCAAGGCTTGCAAATGAAAAACATTATTAGAGTAAGCATTAGAGAATATGGCCTTTTCTTGAATCTTTGGCTTAGAACAAGTGTGTCCTCTCATCTCAGCACTGTTTCATTGTCCACATCAAGCTCTTTGAATTTACCAAAGAACAGCACATGGTTAACATTTACACATGGCTGGACCTTGTAAACTAGAAAAACAGTGGCAGAGGTCGTATGATGGCCAAGAGAGAGCAGATGCAAAGAAAAGGGAAAGGCCTGTGTGTCTCTTTTTTCTTTTGACCAGAGAGGGTGAAGACTTCAGAATCTGACCTTCGGATTTCATCCTACCAATTTCTATGTTCTTTCAAGGAAGCATGAATCTAATTTAGACTTGGGAGCTTTGCAGCTTCTTCCTTTAATCTTCAACACTTGATGAATTCAAGGCAAGGGGTATAAAAGAGAGAAGGATGGAAGCAAGGGAAGAGTAGGAAAGGGAGAGATGCTGAGAGAGGGAGATAAAAAGAGGATAAAAAACAACAAAGAAGGGAGTAAGATGCCTGGAATCCTTGTTTTTAAGCTGCTCAAATTACAATATGTACACAAATTACAGACGGTCATGCATCTCATTGATTTTGCGCATATAATGACCAAGAAAATAGAAAAGGGTAAACAGGGACAACAAACAAACTTGAACCCCTGAAAGCAGGCAGCATACCAAGAGAATGTTATGAGAGATATTGTTTGATGCTTACGTGGATGGCTGCTGCACCCTTTGCACATTACTCCCCCATGTAATCTGAAACCATATGTTTAGAGGACCATGACAGGCTGAGAGAGGGAGCAGCACCCACTTGATATCATCTCAGTGATACCCACTGTCAAAGGCAGAAATGTATTTAAGGATTATATAGTGGGAGTGGAAGCAATGGTGAGAGACGAGAAGGAGAAGGATGGGGTGCAAAGCATACGAAATGCCTTTGTTGCAGAGTGTAATGCACCGCAGACAAATAGTGCCGTTTTATCGCCTGGAGGAGTAGAAGGAGCTTTTAAATTCATGCTCACTCACCAGGAGGGAGCAGTGGTGGTGGCCAGTGACTGATGTGCAACAGAGACACGGGGTGTTGTTACTTGACTGTGCTTTACTTAGCAAAATATATTCAGAATTCTGGAGTTTGCTTCTAAATTTTTATGTAAATGGCACCGTTATAGTGTTTGCTTGCAAGAAAAGTTTTTTTTTTCATTTAGAATTTTACATGCAGATGTGAAGAATGAATAGTGATGACCCCTCTAGCATTGAATTGAAACACCGCAATGGTTAATTTATATTTTGCATCTGAATAGAATGAGATGATGCTTGTAACACCTAGATTCTGATTACTGGTGCTCCTGAACCTGACACAGTGACAGACTATTATGTTACTGGACAGATACAAACACATTAAACCAACATGTCCCCATGCAGGGACAGAACTGGTCGACGGTGCAGTGATATGGTCATTTGTAGAAGCTATGGCCGACAAAGTCCACAAGCAGGGTCACTATTTGGGATTAGGGCAACACAGATTAACTGGTCATTGAAAAGGGGAAGGACAAAGCTATAAATACACAGGGACTGTAAAAAAATACTCTGTGACTGTCATTCTTGTTTCCTAACAGAGAACAGTTTGCATTAAATGCTTCCCTACCTGTTCTGTCAGGTCAGGTATTCTTTATAGTAATTGCCTATGAAAGCTTAAAGATGTTAATTTAAAGGTCTGCATGTTACATTTAAGGTGTACATTTTAAAATGTCACATGGCTATTCAGCAGGTTTATGATTGAAATGACTTTCTTTCTTCAGCACCATGGACAGCGGCTCTTAGCTGCACACTAAGGGAAAATCAGTCAGATTTTTTTATTTCAATAATTACAGTCATTGTAGGCGTTAAGGATCTATTGTTACAATACAACAAGAGAGGCAACATACATTAAATTCTCATACATCCATGAATGATACAGGATTCAAAAAAGCACGACAAAGCTCCCCCTCTCTTATTTTCATTTTTTTTCCTCTTAATGTCACTTTTTTCATCTCTTCCATTTTCCTCTCTAGCTCTCCACCTCGTGCTCAGTCACGATTGACATGTCTATCAACATGACAGAACTGTGACAGGCAGCTCCCTGAGGTGCACCCCCCTCAACACACACACACACACTACTGACACACAAATACACACACACACTCCTCTATGCATTCCCTTCTTTTCCTCATCACACTACCTCTCTCATTGATGCCTGATTAAAAAAACACATGTGGAGTGATGGACAGAGCGATGGACAGAGCACTGGCAGGGGAGGCGGGATGTGTTAAGTTGGCTGGAGTGGAGCAGGCTTACCCATGCAACACAAAAAAGTAGGTTTATAAGTTAGTAGGCAAAGGCAAAAGTACATTTTAAGAACACTACATTTTCAAACAACAGTTAAACAGACTGATGAGCAAGAACAGGAAACTATTAATGGATTTTAGTACAGGTGAGATGGTGGTCTGTGGTACTATTTTTTTGAAGGGCATGTTCTTTCTAGAACAGTTTAGTACAACAACCTACCAACACAAATTTCGCAACTTTGTAATGTCACAAGGCTTCCTCCGCCTGTACTGTATAAATATAGCCAGTAGAAGCATGCCTAATTTGACACTATGATATTTTAGGACATTATTATCTTCTGCATAATAATTCACTGTTCATTCATTCTGTTAACTTGGATTAGTCATAATGCTGACACTGGTTTATGGAATTTAACACAGCACTAATAGTGTTTAAAAGGGAACAGTAGATTGTATCATGTATTTTTTATCCAGTTTTGATTTCATATCACTGTTCATCAACAGTCAGAAAGATTATTACCATGAACAAGCCCTTACTTTCCACTGCAGTTCTATTAACACTACATTCAACAGGGCAGACATACTGTATGAGGTGTGAGGACCACAGGGGTGTGGGATTGCCTCCGACTGTTGTAAGACAATCGTTAAAAGCACAGAAGAGCAGACAGACAGGAAGACAGATTCACAGGGTTAGGGTCAAGTTAAGGCCCTGAAGTGTAATGGGGACTGTAGAGTGAAGCCACAGCTCAAACCCCCCACCCGCTCTTCAAGCCTTTATGTTTTGCTTGCAAACACTGCTGACCTTACAACACACAGTGGACATCTGGTTTGCCTCTGGGTCCACTGAAGACATGTTTTGACTGCCCCTGTCACAAAAAAAGCACAGTGTCAAGTATGAGTATTAAAGTCCAAAGGATATTCTTGGAAGTGTTGTGATTTGAGCATAGAGATAACACTGTCAAGGTTAGAAGTTCAATTCCCGGTTGGGAAACCTCAGATAAAAACATTCTCACAGCACTGCGAATAGAAGCACCTTGACTAATGGAGTCTAATTATAATGTTTTCTTCAAAATTATAGTAAATAAGAAAAATCACTGCACACATTGACTAAAATGTAGTCGTCCTCATAGTGGTATTTTAAACCACTCATGCATAAGCTATTGTAGTATTAACTTGGTGTAGATTTATTGACAGACCAGCATTGCTTGAGGCACCAATGGTGGACGATTAGCCGCTTGCAGCCAGTATTTACACAGAACAAGTTTTGTGGGAAAAAAATCATTACTTTGAGTCCATCATTCTGAATTTAAAGCCTATTTTTGTTCAGCCTTCTATTGGTCAGTAAAAGATGTCATGAATCTCTATCAATAAGCACTTATTCGTCTCTATCTGTTCAGAGATATGGATCCCTTTTCATGCTCAAATTATGACTTGTGTTAAGTCATAACTACCACGTTAACATGATACAGCAGTATGTTGATCTAAGTTGGTTATCCCTAGTTAACATTACATTTACAACACAAGCTCCACTATAAGCATGTGAGCATGCTGCTGCCGAAGCTTCAAAGAGTTATGGGATCAGTAGCATTTTCTTTTAAAAATGAGAAGATAATGTTCCTAAACCTAGAAGCTTATAATGTAAATAGTGTCCTGAAAACACTTTGTTCTTTGATTGCCATACGTACACTCAACAAAAATATAAACGCAACACTTTTGTTTTTGCTCCCATGTTTCATGAGATGGACTTGAAGATCTAAACTTCATTCCAGATACACAATATTACCATTCCTCTCAAACATTGTTCACAAATCTGTCTGCTTTGCTGAGATAATCCATCCCACCTCACAGGTGTGCCACATCAAGATGCTGATCTGACATCATGATTAGTGCACAGGTGTACCTCAAACTGCCCACAATAAAAGGCCACCCTGAAATGTGCAGTTTTGTCTCACAGCAAAATGCCACAGATGCCACAAGCATTGAGGGAGCGTGCAATTGGCATGCTGACAGCAGGTATGTCAACCAGATCTGTTGCTCGTGCATTGAATGTTCATTTCTCCACCATAAGCCGTTTCCAAAGGCGTTTCAGAGAATATGGCAGTACATCCAACCGGCCTCACAACCGCAGACCACGAGTAACCACACCAGCCCAGGACCTCCACATCCAGCAGGTTCACCTCCGAGATCGTCTGAGACCAGCCACTCAGACAGCTGCTGAAACAATTGGTTTGCATAACCAAACAATTTCTGCACAAACTGTCAGAAACCGTCTCAGGGAAGCTCAACTGCATGCTCGTCGTCCTCATCGGGGTCTTAACCTGACTCCAGATCGTCGCCGTAACAGACTTGAGTGGGCAAATGCTCACATTGGATGGCGTCTAGCACGTTGGAGAGGTGTTCTCTTCACGGATGAATCTCGGTTTACATTGTTCAGGGCAGATGGCAGACAGCGTGTGTGGCGTCGTGTGGGTGAGCGCTTTGCTGATGTCAATGTTGTGGATCGAGTGGCCCATGGTGGTGGTGGGGTCATGGTATGGGCAGGCATCTGTTATGGACGAAGAACACAGGTGCATTTTATTGATGGCATTTTGAATGCACAGAGATACCGTGATGAGATCCTGAGGCCCATTGTTGTGCCATACATCCATGAACATCACCTCATGTTTCAGCAAGATAATGCACGGCCCCATGTTGCAAGGATCTGTACACAATTCTTGGAAGCTGAAAATGTCCCAGTTCTTGCATGGCCAGCATACTCACCGGACATGTCACCCATTGAACATGTTTGGGATGTGCTTGACCGGCGTATACGACAGCGTGCACCAGTTCCCACTAATATCCAGCAACTTCGCACAGCCATTGAAGAGGAGTGGACCAACATTCCACAGGCCACAATAGACAATCTGATAAACTCTATGCGAAGAAGATGTGTTGCACTGCATGAGGCAAATGGTGGTCACACCAGATACTGACTGGTTCTGAGTCCCCAGACCGCCAATAAAGCAGAAACAAAATGCACATTTCAGGGTGGCCTTTTATTGTGGGCAGTTTGAGGTACACCTGTGCACTAATCATGATGTCAGATCAGCATCTTGATGTGGCACACCTGTGAGGTGGGATGGATTATCTCAGCAAAGCAGAAGTGCTCACTATCACACATTTAGACAGATTTGTGAACAATGTTTGAGAGGAATGGTAATATTGTGTATCTGGAATGAAGTTTAGATCTTCAAGTCCATCTCATGAAACATGGGAGCAAAAACAAAAGTGTTGCGTTTATATTTTTGTTGAGTGTAGTTTTATCTGTTAACACACATATAAGACCAAACTAGAAGGGTTGATTCTTCCAGATTTCTCACTGTCCATCTGGTCCACTTGTCTGCCAAACTTCCACTACACAGACAACTTTGCTTTAAAACAATATGGCAACTGTAATCAAAGTCTGAGGTTGGCCTCACTTACACATGATTAATTAATTGGACAAGCATGCCAGATGTGATCAGGTCAACTGTGATCGCTGGGTAACATGTAAATGAGGCTCTGGATTGGCCAAGCACCTAGCTTGTCAAAAAATTGGCAGGTGCTGGTGCACTTTGGAGGGATGCTCAACCTGTTCACGGTAAACATTGTTGACATCGCCCACTGCCACATTCCCTTTATAAATATTACATGAGCCGCGGCTGGACGGCTGATATTTGTAAGATATATTGTCCCTCATTGCTGAGGGGCATTCTCCGGATGCCAAATATATTTCATTTGAACAGATGGAAATTGCAAAGGAGAGATGGAGCGAGTGTAGGAAGGGAAATGTAGAGAAAGGGGCAGGAAGAGAAAGATGATGAGGGGGGTGGAGGTGGACGTGTGCACGCATTTTTTATGTGTGCGTACATGTGTGTGTGCAGAGCAGATCTGAAATATCTGAACTCTAATGAGTACACAGTGGTGAACCCAGAGGCCTGATCCTTTCTGCTAATGGAGTGGAGCTTGCTTGCTGTAGCAGCTTTAAATAGACACCTTGTCAGCAGTTTGTGCTTACAATGTGGTAAGTAAACAGCCTTATTTCTTCTTCTTCCATCTGTTTTTTTTATTCTTCTCCTTTTGTATTTAAATGGACACAAAAAATGCCTGCCACAGTGTAACTTAATGTTTGTTCATTATGTACCAGCTGTTACATTTGATTGGAGGATATAATATCTTTACGATCTGTCCACATGTGATCATAAACATTACCAGCTTACTAACCCTAAATATTTGTATTACCTGTATTAATTGTCATAGTTGCCCATTAGGAGCAACACTGGCAATGTGCCTTCTTTCTTTAAAAGACCTGCACAGTGTATATTGTCTAAACAGTGTTCTGCTGTTAAGTACATTTCTGTGGCTGAGGGCCAACAAGAGGTCAGCTTGAGCAGGCCAGGTCAGACAGGGAGCACTATTTATCCATTTGCCACACTCTGGTCTGAAAGCGCCAAGCATTATTTTAGGTTTGGGTGTGCAACAAGAGTCATCTAAGGAGGTCAGTTAGTTTTATTCTTTTGGCCAGGTTCCAAAGGATGACATCAGTTATCCTGGTTTCAAATAATAAGATTTTAAATCTGTCAGAGAATATTTGAAACTCAAGATTTATACCAGTGTGCTGCCTGATCTAATGTTCTGCTGTTTTATTTAAGGTCTGACTAAAGCACCACATTGATTTTTTTTTTAAATAATAATAACAATAATAATATCATGTATCATATAATAGTCATGGCCTTGAGTTGTTTGGACAAATCCTCTGTCAATTATCCATATAGTGTGATGAGTTGATAATTACATCTTTGGAAATTATGCTTTCATTTGTTCTGTCACTCATGGTTAGGCTTACTCAGTAATATTTACATACAAAAACCAGGGTTAGGTTTTGGGTAAGGACGACAACATACTAGGCAATATTTACAGTTTTAAATTTGTAGGAGACCACAGACATAGGGAAAGTTATGACAAATATTCAAAACATTACAATCCCAAATATGTGAAAGCACATGCTAGATGATTTGGCCAGAACCCGAGCCATACACCTGTCTGTAGTAATGATTTCAGAGTGGCAATTCCACAAACATGAGATCTCATGATGTACACTCAACAAAAATATAAACGCAACACTTTTGTTTTTGCTCCCATGTTTCATGAGATGGACTTGAAGATCTAAACTTCATTCCAGATACACAATATTACCATTCCTCTCAAACATTGTTCACAAATCTGTCTAAATGTGTGATAGTGAGCACTTCTGCTTTGCTGAGATAATCCATCCCACCTCACAGGTGTGCCACATCAAGATGCTGATCTGACATCATGATTAGTGCACAGGTGTACCTCAAACTGCCCACAATAAAAGGCCACCCTGAAATGTGCAGTTTTGTCTCACAGCAAAATGCCACAGATGCCACAAGCATTGAGGGAGCGTGCAATTGGCATGCTGACAGCAGGAATGTCAACCAGATCTGTTGCTCGTGCATTGAATGTTCATTTCTCCACCATAAGCCGTCTCCAAAGGCGTTTCAGAGAATATGGCAGTACATCCAACCGGCCTCACAACCGCAGACCACGAGTAACCACACCAGCCCAGGACCTCCACATCCAGCAGGTTCACCTCCGAGATCGTCTGAGACCAGCCACTCAGACAGCTGCTGAAACAATTGGTTTGCATAACCAAACAATTTCTGCACACTGTCAGAAACCGTCTCAGGGAAGCTCAACTGCATGCTCGTCGTCCTCATCGGGGTCTTAACCTGACTCCAGATCGTCGCCGTAACAGACTTGAGTGGGCAAATGCTCACATTCGATGGCGTCTAGCACGTTGGAGAGGTGTTCTCTTCACGGATGAATCTTGGTTTACATTGTTCAGGGCAGATGGCAGACAGCGTGTGTGGCGTCGTGTGGGTGAGCGCTTTGCTGATGTCAATGTTGTGGATCGAGTGGCCCATGGTGGTGGTGGGGTCATGGTATGGGCAGGCATCTGTTATGGACGAAGAACACAGGTGCATTTTATTGATGGCATTTTGAATGCACAGAGATACCGTGATGAGATCCTGAGGCCCATTGTTGTGCCATACATCCATGAACATCACCTCATGTTTCAGCAAGATAATGCACGGCCCCATGTTGCAAGGATCTGTACACAATTCTTGGAAGCTGAAAATGTCCCAGTTCTTGCATGGCCAGCATACTCACCGGACATGTCACCCATTGAACATGTTTGGGATGTGCTTGACCGGCGTATACGACAGCGTGCACCAGTTCCCACTAATATCCAGCAACTTCGCACAGCCATTGAAGAGGAGTGAACCAACATTCCACAGGCCACAATAGACAATCTGATAAACTCTATGCGAAGAAGATGTGTTGCACTGCATGAGGCAAATGGTGGTCACACCAGATACTGACTGGTTCTGAGTCCCCAGACCGCCAATAAAGCAGAAACAAAATGCACATTTCAGGGTGGCCTTTTATTGTGGGCAGTTTAAGGTACACCTGTGCACTAATCATGATGTCAGATCAGCATCTTGATGTGGCACACCTGTGAGGTGGGATGGATTATCTCAGCAAAGCAGAAGTGCTCACTATCACACATTTAGACAGATTTGTGAACAATGTTTGAGAGGAATGGTAATATTGTGTATCTGGAATGAAGTTTAGATCTTCAAGTCCATCTCATGAAACATGGGAGCAAAAACAAAAGTGTTGCGTTTATATTTTTGTTGAGTGTATGATCCCAATCTCAAATCATAAACAACAAACATGTCTCACCCCTTCAAGTAGACCCCCTGACTGGTTTATTGCTCCCTTGGAAGCTGTTTGGAAAGGACAAGTATTCACAATAATACTTGGCACATGATTGGATCTAGACACTGCACAACAAGCTGCTACAGTTTAACATAAGGACTCTAGTGGAGATGGACACAGTCTTAAGTGGCCAGACAAGAAATTGCTACATTTTTCTACATCGGAGTGTTAAAGATATGGCTACAATACCAACCAGATACTGGATAATATTGCAGCACTAAAACACAGCATGGAAACAGAGTAAAATGAACCTGGATGAACATGTTTACCCACATATTGACCTCTGCTCAAAAACGATACGAAATCTTCTTGTCGCAGTAAAAGCATAAAGTGTGTCGGATGCCTTCGGCTGTCATGCTCTTAGGGTTACCCAAAGTGACAGCCTACATAATAGGATATCGCCATTCTGGGTTTAAGCCAAACAAACTCTTCCTCTTGCTCTCGCTGCCCGCCTCTGCACCTCTTTCCATCCATAAGCTCATAGCTCTTCAAACTAAACAGGCTGAAAAAAGCGGTATCTCTTAATGAAAAATCCTTCTGCCTGTGTGTCAGTGCAATCACACTGCAGGGCCTGTGACAAAGACTTTTATGAATTATATTAACAAACCTGCTTAGTAATGTAAAAAGACCAGGAGACACAGGGCAATATCTCGAAGGTACCTTGTATAATTCAATCTGCATTAGAGGCCAGTGTGTAATTCATGAGCAGAAACCTGCTCAGGTGTCGTCAAAGGCGAGGTGTCATTTGAATTTTAGAAACGGATGAATCTCACTGGAGCCAATTTAAAAAAAAAAAAAAAAAAAAAAATGCAGGTGATAGAACAGCATTGTGTGTTATTCTTATTTCTGCACAACCAACAGATTGATTGAGGAAATTTCCAGCTACAGGTTACACATGCCAGAAAAGAAGAATGAGTCAAGATCGTTTGGGATGTTGTTGCTGGAATAATGACACAGGTGGATGCCAGCGTAAATCATCTAGCAAACGGGGGCCTGGCCACTGCTGTACCTTTTTTTTTATCAATTTATTGTTTTTTTTTTATTATTTATTTACAGAAAAAGGAGATTTACACCAGCTGGGACTAGCTTTTCACATGCTAGCTACAATGTTGAGATGTTGGTTTTGGTTAGTTGGTGAATATGATCAATAAAAAACCTTGATAGCAAAGATCATTCCCATTCCTCTGAATATGGTTAAAGTAGATTCGTAAACACGCTTGAAGGCTTTTGAAACCTGTCAAAGTAACATTATGAGCACATTTTTCAAGGGATAATTGACTTTGTGGCCTAAACCTAAAGTCAGTACTGTCTGAAAGAGCTTCAGTCTCAACATCTTATCAACCAGTAAGACCTACATGACTTATGATGGCAACACTAGGGGAAGCTCTGCCTTTTTACATCCTGGTGAAGAAGTGGGACCAATAACAAGATCCTCCAGATGATCTGATCAATTGACTAAAGAATTAATGACAATGTAGCCAGAAATCTGTGGATCAGTGCCCAACAACAGATAACCTACCAACAGATAACTCTAAGTGTGGGTCTAGCATGTACAAATAAAACAACAATCAAACCAGTTTTCTAAACCTCCTTCAGATCAAACATGTTTCAACATCCTAAGACAGAAAGTCATGTTAATTTCCCACATATTTCAGGTTTAGTTCACTATGTTGTTTTATGTTTTATGTTTATTACTATTTGACAGAAGTGAAGTACACTTCCCCCTCACTCAGGCCAAAATTACACACTAACTATATCATACAGACTTTTGATGCAGCTGACTTGAGTATGAGCCAGTGGGGAAAAAGCTTCTTTAACTCGTCAAAATATTTCTCCTTTGAATTCACTTGTAATTTAAACTAAAGGCATCTATATCTACTCACAGCAATTAAAAATCTCTCTTGCAAATGTTGTGTGGAGCAGTGGCATCCTTCTTGTTTATCTTATAAACTTCACATCCAACTCTTCTGAAGTAATTTTTTTTTTCCTCGCATGACAGCTCTCTGCCAGATTTTACTCTGAAAATCTTCAGACAAGAGCAATACTTGCTGGCAGCCTCTTGGCAGTCACATACAATTCTGCGTGGTGAGACATGCACGCACTCTAACCAACACACAGATGGAGGTAGGGTTCCTGCATGAAATCAGATGGCAGATTTTTAACTCCAGACAGTCTGGACCCTGAGAGTTGCAGACTGACACTGCTCCATAATTTATTTCCTGCAACATGTCATTGACTCCTCACCTCACTCTCATTCGTGACTGTGGACCCTGAGGTACACATCCTGCCAGCCCCGACTGGGTCTGGCTGCTGTTTTGTTAGGATCAGAGCATAAATATATAAGTAGATGCTGCATTGCTTTACATGTAATGCAAAAAAAGGAAATGTGAAAAACACAAACAAAGACGTGAGCTGTTTTTTGTTGTTAACAAGAAGCCATTTAGTTTTGATTACCTAGTAATCATTTGACACTTTAAATATAGGAGGTGCTTTAGTGATAACAGCCAAATATAAATTTTTCATTACTTGCAATCTCTCGGGAGTATGCTTTCCCTTCAGTGTTGGCGCTCTTTAATAACATACAGCATATCCTTCTCTTTTCATCTGAGGTGGTCTGGCTCTGTAGCCTCTCAGTGATACCAGTACAATGTTAATACCTTCCTTGTATTGCTGAAGAAGAACTGCATCTACGCTGAAATGAAGTGTGCACAATATTGCATCTGCACTCCTACACACACACAGGCACAGGCACACATACACACAAGTCCTTTTGCCTGGTTTGCTTAAAGAAAAAAGCGTTTCCCTGTCGCTTAATAAACACACGTACAGGCACAGATATTCATAGCATTCAGGGAGCTGCCGACACTCGGGTGTTCAGAGCCGATAAGCCCTGTACCGTCTGTGGCTCATTTCTCTAACCCCCCCACCACCACCACCACCCTTCTTTTCTTCTGTCTCTTCTCTGGGGTACTGTCTGGAGGCAAGCCGTGGCTACACGGCCCAACAGAGTCACAAATAGTAGCGATGAATACCTAAATATCTGGAGAGAATAGCAGACAAAAGCGGACAAAGTCAATCCTGGATTGCCAGCAAAGGGGATGAAGGAGCTTGGGGAGATTCCTATCACTCTGCCACATGTAGAAAGACAGTGAGGGAGGGAAAAAGGCCGACGATATGTTACAGTGTAAGCCCAGGTTGAGGGATAAGCTGTTTGTACAGACACCAGGCAGGGATTTCATTACTCGCTGTTTAGTCATGCTGCATTTACAGGGTCAGTGCCATGTACTGTAACTCCCGATGCGCAGGAACATCATGCCAAGTAACTAACACATCAGGCACAAGGATGGCGGCCGCTGTGACCACATCTCATATCCAAGGGAGTTAGCTTGGTGAGGTGTGATCGTACAGTGTTGGCGCCTGATGTTTCAAAAGCAGCTCTGCAAAAAGCCTCAGTAATTACAGTGGGAGCTGTATGAGTGGGAAGCCAGTATGTCTGCAACAAAAAAAAGAAAAACTCCTTCAGCTCATCTCTGGGTGGGGGATAAAAGGGAAGAAAGGAATTGGAGCAGTTCGACGAAGAGAATGTCTAGAAAACCCAGTGGTTTCTAAGAATTCATATTTTGAGTTAAGTTAACATTAAAGATTGAAAGTAGACTTAACTGTATTTTACAGTGCTGTTTTTATTAATCATACTTAAAGGCATGCACAAGCATAGCGTCACGCAATTCTCAGTGGGACTGGCAACACAATTCATTTGTTTTCAATTTCTAGATATAATGCTTTGTACTTGTGCTTGTTAACCTTCATAGTTCAACAAGCATTAGAGTGCTCCTCATTCCTCTATTTGCACTCACCAGTGGTGATAGAGCCAACATGCACCATACCATTGGGAGCAACTTGGTATTCAGTGTCATGCCCACTTTGGCATGTGGATGGAGGCCAAAGCCAACCCCCCATCTCACATTGGAAAAATAAGTGAACGCTGAGTAGTTTTCTCAGAACGTTTTGTGATGTCTGGATGTCTTTCCTTTGATACTCCACCCACTCCATCTTTCTAAGGCATTAAGACAACACATACTAATTACAGTTAACATTCCTGGCACCTATTCTTATATTATTCCCCACTAATAGGGTTATTTGGAAGGATGTTTTTTCCAGACAGCTGCTGAAATCGTATCATTTAGAACAATGAACCTTCATGTGCATGCAGTGTTTGTATGCTGTATGATTTGTATTTTAAAGTCAAAGGGTGTGCTTTTGTAGCTAATTTTCATATTCTTTCCCCAGTTGTAGACTTGTTTTAACCGAACCATGCATAAGTGAGACAATTGCTAGTTTATTAACCCTAAAACTCGGCTTTCATAGTAACCTCAGTGGCACGGGGACTCAAGGACGGATACAACAGATCCTTGGTCTAAATTTCAATATACTGTGGTGATGGACATGATCCTAGCTAAAGAAAAAAAAAATAATAATGGGCAAAAAGCCCCTGTGGAAAACGTGTTGTCAGTCATGGTGTCAGAGAGTAGCGCATAAAGCAACTAATTACTCACTAATAAGGCGCTGTGGATTAAAACATCAACTTAAAATATGAATGCATCATCCCTAACCTTGACTCCATTCAGTCTCAGTAACAGCTAAGCTTTGTTTATTCACTGGAAGACGAAGTCTCTGCTGGCTGTCTGCAATTCAGATTGAAGTATTAATTATATACATATTTTTCTCAGAGGCAGAGAGAGACACAGACACACAAAATGTGAAGTAATGTGCAACCATTGGTGGGGTTTTCTGTGTGATGAATTCGACACCTGCTGGTATGGAGTGTTTTCTGTCATGCATGGCTGGCTATTGACTATGACCAAGACCATATATTTTAATGAGCAGTAAAACACAAAGAATGCCAGGCGAGGAAAGTCCCCAAAAACACCCATAGACCTTGAAGGGTTTAAGCTCTTATCACTAGTCATTGAGTTTAATTAGAGGTGTTGCCTTTAAATCTTGGGGCCACATTTCCTACATTATTTCATCATAATGATGAATCATATTTGCAAAGAGGAAATTTAAAATGAGGCTTTTCCTTTTAGTGTATTAATAAACAAAGATATAGGTGAAAAAATGTTGACTTAGTATTGCAGCTATTTCTGAGATGTGATGAGTGTGAGACCTCTTCTCATACATACATACATGAGATGCGTGTTCTTCGGGAACAAGTGTTCATTGCTAATCTGATGAAGTATCATGTCTTCCTCGCTCTCTCGCGCCGTCTGGCTCTCTCAGCTACATGGACGTGCATGCAAAAATGCAACCTTAGATATTTCATTTTGTAATGGCTTGTTGCATTGAATCAATTTAACACATTCTCATGTAAAGCTGGTTTCCTTTTCAGTGTGCATTCATGCTCCATCAACATCACCCACACTTCAGTAAACAAAACCTACATGTCATGTGCTGAGGTATGTAGGCCTACAGTGTGTATACGCCTGTGCAAAACTGGCTTACCAGCTACTGTTGCTTAGCAACCGCAACCATGTGCATTTGTTTTTTGTTTTTGTTTTTTCTGGAATGTCTTGGGGTCATTTGCATTATTTACATGGACTTCTCAGTTCTCACTTCTTAGAAAGGACACACATATTCTTCAATAGAAACAAGAAGAGAAACTTATAACAGTATTCTTGCATTTATTTGAATATTAGTAAAAGACGGTCTTAGTAAGATGGAAAAAAAAAAATAGAAACTTTTTTTATGTGTGCATCCTATAGCTTCAATCATGGAGAGGATGGACTTATCATGATTACAACATCACTGCTCTCCCTCAGGGTCCAATCTGGAGTGTTGTTAAAATAGGGGATGAGAACTGCACTCCTCTTCCATTCCACCTTCCCTCCAGCACATATACATATATATCCTTCAATCAAAATACAGCCGTTCCACTTCCTCCTACCATGATTAAAAATAAAAACCTTGATATATCATGTAAGTGAATAAAAGCAATATGAAGAACGTGTCCAATGAAAGGTTGTAATTATGCAGTTGTACAAAGAGTTATTTTTAAAGACAAAGTAAAGGACGAGGTGTATGACAACTATAGAGTTGCCTACTGCTTTTCTAATTAATGTCAATTTGATGATGCCATACTTACATAAAAGCATTACTGTTTTTTAACCAGTGTCTATTTTTTCCCTACTGCGTATCATTATGTTGTGTGAATATATGTATTATACATACTCCATGCATCCCCTACTTTGTCAGCCTTAAAGATGATAATAATTATAATTATTTTACAGGGCCAAAGCAGCCCTGTATTCTAAAGTAAAACAACGATTACAGGAAAAAATAGTGAGCTTTTTTTTTTTTGTTTTTTTTAATGTGAACTGAGTATCACAAATTTTTGTGTAGATTGTATTGTGAGCTAGTATGAACATGTTTTTCGGACACTTCCTATATTAATAATCTCTCTCTCCTTTCTCTTTTATGAACTCACTAGGTGCCTGGGTGAACATTTATAGGGAAGGAAACAGAGCGTATCTTCCTCTTGAGGATAGGGTGAGATTTTCATCCATCCATCTGGCCATCCTTCTATCCAATCTCCAAAGAGTTTAATCCACACTGGCACTGTAGAAACAGGTGACATGTAGAAACACCCAAACAACTTCTTCTAGGTCTTCCTTAAAGATCCCCACCTGCTTCTAGGTCAGCAAATCGATGTAATCCTCCCGATGCATCCTGGACCCCATGGTCTTCTTCTAGCCAGGTGAAGTACAGAAAATGAAACCAAACTGTAGTCTCTGATATTGAACAGCTAGGTGTGTATGCATTTTTGGATGGAATGGATTTCCATGAAGCATGGAAAAGGATAGCAGTTGTTGTAGCATGCTGTGTTTTTCTGTTAAATTAATAAAATACACGGACAGCACACTTTCTGTCTTCAAGCGTCTCCATCAGCATATCGAGGTCAACCCACCCCTCAGGGTAGCTGTCTGGGTGGGTTTTGTTAAATATTCTACCCTCGGGAAACACATAACACAAGCGCCGCATTTTACCAATATTAGCTTTCTGCATTACCAAGCGTGCTAATGTAGTCCATCATTTTTTCATGGCACCATCACTATGTATTTGCATCATCTGTAGCATGACTCGAAGTCTGGGGATGCTCACTTTAGCCTCAAGTAATCTCTTAAAGGAGTAAAATAGCCCGTTTTCAAAGATTATCCTAGCCCTTCTTGACAGTTGACAGTTAAGAGTGACGGCTAACATGGGAAGGCATGGAAAGGGGATGACATGTGACAAAGATCGCTGTCTAGAAATAAAATGGAAATGGCCACACAGCATAGATACCACCACGATGCTCTCGATTGGTAGATTTAATCCTGTTTGAAAACAGTTAAAAAAAATCCTCATGCAACAAAATTAAACATCCTCACACAGATTTAAGGCAGTGGCAACACAGCGGAAGAAGAATATTTTTTCAAATATTTGGTCAAGAACCTGACTTATTGTTTATTTTTCATTCATTCTTAGAACTAGGGTACATTATGTATCCATAGTTGTCTGAATGAGCCCATGTTTTTTATTTTTTTTAAAACCTATTTCCTGTTGTATTTTGTAGTATTCACCCTTTTTTTCTCATTTCAGGTTTGACTTCCTCTGCCCTCTTGTGTCTCCTCTTGCTGTTGATTACCTCCCCAGGCCTAATGTGTTGCACCTGTATCTCATTCCCTCCACCTCATGTATTTTGTCTTTGTGTTGACCTCATTCATTGTTGTTGTCAATTGTGCCTTACACTCCAGCCTTTTTCCCCTTATATTTTCTCTGTTTATGTGCTTATTTAGATTTTTTCTTTGCTTTTGCCTAAATTATCATTTACTTTACTTTATGTTACTGCAAACAATAAGCAAGTAAAGCCAATGTCAACAGGACACAAGGCCTAAACAATGTGACAATGGTGGCAACATACAAATGTGCTTCAGGCTTGTGATTCCACTTCTGAGAAGATGTGTTGAATGGATTACGTGTTTTATCATAAACTGATTCAGACAGATGTATTTTCATTGGCGTCAGACGTGTTCTGGCAGCCTCCATTTTAATGCAGGGGCTTTCATTTTAGGATAGTGTAATGAATAGCCTCCACTATAAAGCACTGGCAACAACACAACAGCGGGGTGTTTTGTTACTAATGCAGGATAGAGGGATTTTTACAATGTTGTAAAACAAACAAGGGACATTCAAAAAGCCCCCATTCCAGTTTTTGATGGGTTGACATTAGACAGACATTACATGGTGCTAAGCCTTGCATATATGCCTGTGGAGACATAAAAAAAAAAGCTCCAGGAGCTTATCCAATATTTCAACCGGCAATCACAAGCCATAACCTGGCTACAGCAGGCACCTGGGGTGGGACTTAGAACCAACACGATTCCAAAACAATATAGCATCCCCCATTGTTGCTAAGTGATTCCCGTTGGGAGTCGCCTTCTTATTTCTGTTCAGCTGGCAGTGCACCTAATGGAGGGAAACCATACGGATGAGCTGGAAGACTCACTGACAGCCTCCTTGGACCTGAAAAACCTGCCTTGTCCCCTTGCTGCTTCATACGCCAGCAGTGATGAAGGTATCAGTCCATTTTTTTTTCTTACTTGGGCTGTTTCCTTCTGGTCCAGCTAACACTAGTAATTTAGTCAAACTCTGCAGCATTAGCATTATAAGAGTGGAGTAGCTGTGTGTTTTACAGTGGCAGGAGTGGCAACAGAAAATATGGTGTCCTTAGCTGCAAGGAACACAGAGACGCCCAGTCTTCAATAATGCATTAAAATGAGGTGGTGGAGGGGGCACATGTGTTCGTGCATGTGAGTATGTGCACGTGTGAATGACTGAGTACAGGACATCATTCAAAGGCTGCTTATGTGTAGGCACGTTCTGGAAGCGCTGGGTTAAATTGTATGGAAAATATTGATGAAGTGTGCCCAGAGGGACAGTCGTCCTGTCGTGTCCCAATCAATAATTTAACCATTTTTTATTATTCTCTTTTCTACCTCACTGACTCCATGCGTAGGAATGTAGGCTTCAGACATTTAATCGTTAAAGTCTCAACCACCATCAAAACAATAAAATAAAGAGTCATAACAACTATTGCAATTTCGAGGAAGGATTTAATTCCAACCCAATAAACATGAAGATTGCTTTTGACAAACAAAAAAATGCAGAAAAAAAGGATAAATAGAAAGGCCAAATTATTGTTCATTGCATTTTCTTCTAATGTTTTTTTATGATTTTTTTTTTTGCCTCTTTTTTTTTTAATTTCACAGACTTTGGGTTTCTTGACATCTTCCTGCTGACAACAACATAACCATTATGTTTTTAATCTTCTGACGTGGAAAATAAGAGGAAAATAACATTTCCATTAAGCGCGAAGTTGAGATACACAGGGCGGTGGTTAAACAAACAGAATCATCCATCTCAAATATATGAGAACAGAACTGGTATTTCAAAGGTTCGGCAATTAAAAGAAGTAAAATTAATTTCCTTCTTGCTTTATTCTTTCAGCATTAACTTCTAATTGCAAGCTGATCCTATAAGCATTCGATAATTAAAGCAAATTAACCCTTTTAAGTCAAATCTAAAGTCTTCCGGGACCACTATGGTGCACGATCAGTAAGAATTTTATCACCATATTCTTGGGGATCATGCCTCTTTATGTGGCTCTATTGTATATTGTTGCGTTGTGTGATACTGTGAGGTCCTGTTGGCCTTGGGTGTTTATATGTCAGGCTGTACTGAACTTCACTGACAATTTACAATATGTGTCTGTGTTTCTGCATCAGCACAAATACACTGTTGACAAAGTCTTACAGTGTATTTGGTGTTTTGGAAAGTTAGCTAAGCTCAAAAAATATTTTCTTTGATAATATGTTTGATCGGCAAGAAAATGGCAGATCTCGTTGCAGATTTGAAAAGTCCGCCGACAGTTCTGTGTTAATCCAAACCAGGATCTCTCCCTGATCCTAACAAAGACATTGTAGTGGCTAAAGCTAACCAAATGGTGATAGTCATAGGCATAAAATGCAAACTAAAACAGATTTAAGCTGCCATAACCCCTGCTCTATACAATGACCCATCATAAGCATATACTGTGCTCAGAGTCACTAATGGCGACAAAGCAGTATCAGTTGGGTTGACAATCCTGACCACAAATGGATGTAAATCCTGCATGGTGGGGAAAAAAAAGAAAATGAACTGTTAAAAATGTCATATGTCTTTAAGTCTTTCACACCTCCATGTGTAGATGATGAGAGACTCATCATGTAGCAAGTCATTATAATGCTGCCATCTTCACAAGACTGTCAACTGCATGTCTTTAAATTGCAGCAGTTAATGACAGCCCATCACAATAGTTGTCTCTTTCTGTCACTAAATGTGGATTTCAAAGAGCTCTTAATGATCAGAACGTTACAGGAATTCGGATGTGAAATGACATCCACGCTCACAGCGGTTCATTCTAATCATTTTTTTTTTCTGCATAACCTCAGATACATGCATGCGCATGTGTGTCAAAACAGTGATATATATGTGCTGCTAAAAGAATCTGCAACATACCAAAAAAAACACAATAAATGAGAGAAGAAAACTTAAATCATGAGGTAAATGAGAAGATGATACGAGAAGTGAGAGGGGAATTTGGGATAGAGAGGTTGGTGAGAAGGGTTATTGCAAGCATCACTTCATTAAGCCTATGTAGATCTGCAGTGATTAAAGTGAATTATGAGCAATTCCAGATGGACTCCGCCGAGCTTTGAATCTGAACTAGTCTATGCCCTCTTTGCAATCTCCTCTAAATGGCATTGTCTGATAACACAGAAGTCAGTGTACATTACCTCACTTCACAGCCCTTATTTGAATGGCTATCTCTTTGATTCTAGTAAAGGGAGTGACGTCAGCCTGCTGAAGGAGGATGTTGAAGCAAGATTAAGATTGCTGCGGGCGAAGAATGACCCCTGCTACAACATGGCAGCCCATCATGACTGTCCAGGGATGCCTCTCACACTCTCCCCTCCAGCTTTACGATGCAGCATGCCGACCTTGAGGCCGGCGAGAGACTGGGGTGCCAGGTGACAAGGCTGGTTTGCCAGGTTTTTAACATGCCCCCATCACAGCAGTGCCTGGCAGATGGGTGGCAGCGCTGAGTCCTCACTGGTCCCACACAGACACACATGCAGGTAGTCACCACCTGAATTTAAACCAAACTGGAGAATGTATGATGTCTTTAACCCCACCCCTAGCAAAAATGCTAACTAATTAGTCCCCTCACTGTTTCTGAGCATGCTGAGCGCATGCCAGTACACTGTCATCATCATAAATAAATGAAAAGTTGAACTGATAAAAGACTCATTACACTACACTGACAGGAATCCAGCTCTGTGGCTGACATGTTGACAGATTGAGAAAGAATATGGAAATCAGCTGAATGTTACCTTTGGGTAGTTATCACCGGGGAGAAGAAAAAAGGATTATTTCTTTAAAACAAAAATGAAACATTATTTTTTTTACTTAGGCTTTGAAATCACCAAGGGGAACATATTGTGTTGAATGTAATTGTTTCCTTTTATATAATAACATGCTAATAAAGAGCAAACCAAAAACACAGCCTAATGTAATGCACTTCTCTTTTACTGCCTCAAGACGTTTATTATACAGAAATAGGAAAATATCCAGCACATTCAATATTAATATAAAAAATGGCAGTCCAATCAGTTCCCTAATGCCACATAAACATGGCATTATGAAGTAAAAGCAGCAGCACAGTTGAAACACTCTGCTGGAAGGCATTGATAAATATCACTAAAGGAATAAAAGGCTCAAAATGTGAAGTGATCTTATAACGCAGCCCAATCAGCAGTTACATTTAGAATGCCTGTTGCTTTATCTCACAGATAATTCTCACAGGAAAATAATACTTTTTAAATGATTGAAGTCACCATATGGCATGACCACAGGCAGGAAGTGACGTATGGCAGCCAAGAAAATGGTGGAGACATTAGTTGCAGATGGAAGAAATTTAGTGTGCAATTCCTTGTTGGTTAGAGAAGTAGTAAAAATCCAAACCACAGGTGGTGGGCGTGGCATTTAGACCTAAAATGTTAAAGGTCTAAAGATGACCAAAACATTTTTTTTGGGTCAAAAATCACCTGCAGCAAGAGGTTTTTGAAAGTCTTTGTCCTTTCCAAACAGTTTCCAGATAGTTTGGTGGCATGTCAGGTTATGGAGTTGAGGAATTCCAGTTCCTGGGTGAGAAGGAATGTTCATTTTATCGCGTTTTGTATTTGTTCGGATTGACCTAAATGACAATTCCCTTCTTTTTGAATAGTGTTGCTGCTACTTTTTTTTTATTTTTTCTATCTTTTTTTTCTATACAAATCAAGCAGACAATATAACATATCATGAGAGTGCACCGAAGTCCACCTTACATGCAATTTTTCTTTGCTTGTTCTCATTCTGTCTTTAATAGGACACTAAGGGCAGGGGGTTGATTAGCTTTAATAGCATGGGGTCGGTGGGTTTTCCGTAGCAACGCTTGAAATTTAATTGATTTCATCAGAGGCAAAATGCCACAAAAGGGCTCGGAAATGCTGAGGCAGCATGTAACCTTGCACTGGAGGAATCAGGCAAACTGAATGGTCCTCCTGTGTAAGAGACACTCAGGTGGTCACATGACTAACTGCATGGTAGATGTTTCTCAAAAGTACGGTCTTAAACTCATCATTTAGAACCTCCTCTTTAGTTCTATTGTTTCTCTGGGTAGAAAATTGTGGCCTTTGCTTTGACTGTGACTGTAATCCTAGCTGAAGTGCTGGGTGATGACCAAAGCTTGAGGCAATGAGGTTCAGTGGCTTTTCACCCTGAGTAGGTGAGATGTAGTAGGGTTGAGAGGCATTGAGGGTAAATAGGTCATAGCACAGAAACACTGATCTGGTCTGAAGCAGTGAGGGGAGAGGATGCTGCACTTATAACGGAAGGACAAAGGGCAAAAGGGGAAAAAAGAAGCCTGGGCCTTAGGGTGAGCAAACAAGGAAAAGAACAATGAAAGCATCCAAAGACACCTTTTAGTAAGACTGTAACAGAGACACCCACAGTATGCCTTACACACTGTGCAACAATACTCTCCTACTTCGAGTCTCTCTTGGTTGTTACACCTTAAACATTATTTTAACATTATTTTACTCAACAGGACTATACTACAAACATTCTAAATCTTGACAGAGAAGTTATTTTGTTTCCTTTTTAAAGCATGTAAGTTAACTGAGATATACACTTCTTTAGCAGCTGTTCTGTCATAAACAGTGGGTTGACAATTCATCCACTCTGCTTCTAATGGACAGCCTTCATAATTACACACAGCCTTGGTAATGGGCATTGCTGGCTATTGTTCATAATAGGATTTGATAGGTCTGAACACTCTGAGATCCAGATTTATTGGCCTGCTTGCTGTCTGCGCCCTTGAGTGGAGGGCCACATTACCTGCCTTCACTTCCATCTGTATTCCTTTTTTGCTTATTAGACTAAGCAGAAAGTAATTATTTCTCAGTCATTCCATTCTCCAGGCAGCGGGTGGCAGACTGGAGGCAAACCACTTCAGCAGACTAATCGGCTCACAGCAGAGGTACCCCCCCCCCCCACCCCCTTGCTACAAACAAGCCCGTTCAAATGTCCTGGATTCAACTTACCGATGCAGCGTGCATCTCATGAGGCCTGGCTCCTGAGGGTCATTTTTTATGGCTGACTTTCAAGTTTGCTTTTTTCAACCTCTACTCTCACTTCCTCAATTTCAGTTGACTATTTTCCCTCTCATTGTTCCATTATCCTTTGTTTTAGCTCTTTCATTCCCTCTTCAATCCTATACTAATTTGCACTCACTCTTGTTTCAATCTTTCGCTCTCCTTTTCGATCATACCTTTTTTTCCACCACCTTTCCTTAACTCATTTGTGCTTCCTCTCTTCTCCCCAGCTCCGACCCCCCCCCTCCCTGTTCCCTGTAATAGCTTTGAATCTCTACCGACTCCATCTGCCATGACCATGAAGGGCAAGATGCCCGCTGCTCAGCCCATACCTCGGAGCTGCCACTCTGGCCACTGGACTGGGCATGTTGGCATATGTGTCATTCATAAGAATGGTGTTGCATGACTGTGACACGTACAAAACACACACACAGCCAGATGGGAGTGTCATACCATCATACATATACAGTATATACATAGAAATGTGTGAGCACATTACGCACATGCATAATGAACATCTGAAGATCTCTACATTGGTGTGTTCTATCATTTATATTATTATGATTATTGACAGTGCCTCTTTTGGATGCCATAGACTGTAGGAAATGATGGCAGAACTTTCAGTAATATCATACAAAAAGATGTGTGGGAGAGAAGCAGAAAGTGTAGCACACTTAATTAGCCATAACTTAAGCCTCAATATAAATCAAACAAAATTCACCTCAGAATGGCTGTTAGGATTTTATTAACACATGGATCTAATAAGATTGATTTGCTTTTGATGCCAGCCCCAAGTGACCATTTGAGGAACTGCAATTTGGCACTTAGATAGATAGAAAATATGATAGATTATAAAACTTGATTAATGTTTACATAGAAAAATACCCCCCCCCCCACCCCCGACCTCACACAGGTTTATCCATTAACAGTGCATGTATCAGGATTAGCATCACCAGTGACAGTGAAAATCCTTCATACACAATCCACAGCATTCCTCATCCTTTTTCTTTTGCTCTGAGCATCATGCACAAGACTTCTGCCAAGACTTTGTCACCACAATCTGCCTGCACCAGCAGTGGTTTATGTGCTACAATGTGGAGCATATACCGCAGGTGGTGTGTACAGTCCTAACACTTGTTTGTAACCAACCCCCCCCCCCCCCCCCCCCCCCCCCCCCCCCTACACACACGCACCCCCCTACCCCCTGGTGAGTCCACTCAAGCAGTGTGTATCCGTTGCACTCCATGATAGAGCTACAGCTGCTCTTCGTCAGACGGATGATAATTATTTGATGTTGACAGGTGTGCAGATGCAGCATGGTGTTGTAATGAGGGATGGATATTGTAACTGAATTTCCTATGGAGTTAGGGTGTATTGAAAGAGGAAGTGAGTGTCTGTGCATAACAATCGGGGCATTTGAACGTCAACATAAAGATGCATTTTATCACGTGCTTTCACAAATTTGATCACAACACAGCAACATTGTGAACAATTGAATCATGCTATAAACTAATATCAAATGTTATAGATCTTGCAATTTATGTTTTCTGTTCGGGCCATAATGTGATAATGTTTCTCACACAGAGTTAAATATAAAATCCAGTTATAAAAGCAAATGGCTAAATGGCTTTTGTCTGTAGAGAAAGTCTGCATGTGTGTGTATGTTCTATTTGCGCACGCATGCATACACACACACACACACCTCTGTGCCTTTTTAAAGGTTTAGCTTCCCTTCCTAATCGATTAGCTGGCATTCTTAATTGAGCACTTTCCCTGCCTTAACTTGAAACCCAATAGGCAGAATTGCCTAAACCTGCTTTCAGCTGCAAACCCCCCACCCCATCCACTTTCACACACGCACACACTTACTCAGTATGTGTTCACAGTTTGTACAGGAGGACACGAGGATGCTCAGGTTTGCGTGCTAAAAGACAGAAGACAGTAAGACGATCTTGGTCTAAATGGGGCAGTATAGTGCTGAGGAGCCAAGGAGCTAAATGGGTAACCTTGGACAGCTTAAAATGGGTGAAGTGTAGAGGTGTAGGGGGGGATGTGTGTATGCATTTGTGACTTAAGCCTCTACAACACAACACTTAACAAATAATATCCTACATTTAGTTGTAAAATATTGCACCAATCGATGCCATTTTAACCTAGTGTAACAAGACTTTTAACAGACAGCAGACACACATTTCCCACTAACCAGGCATTCCAACGAATTATTATTGTTCTCTTTTAGCCATTTTTAACTGATAAACACTCAAATCCCATCACAGTTAAAAAATTTACATTTTGGTTGGTGATCTACTTATTTTATGTGCATGTGTGGGGAAAAAAAAGAAGGAATACCAATGAGCTTTGCGGTGTGTGTGTGGGGTATTTATTTTTCATGATAAGAGAACTTGTTGTGCATAACTGCATGTATGTATTTTTATCTATGCATAACAATGAGAAAAGTTTGAATATGTTCGAGAGGGTGCGCGCTATGATAGCTCACAAATGTGTCTGTGTGTGTGTTTGTGTGAGAGTGTGTGTATGTGCATTTTTTCTTTGATGTGTCACTTTTTCTTTTTTTTTTATCTGCATCCACCACCAACTTCAGAGTGCTCTACAGTCTGGTTGCCAATGGATACCACAACACATAACTTTATACTGTCACTTACACCACATTATTTAATTGTTCTTGCAGTGCTACTCAAATTAAAACCACACAAGTGAAATGAAATGCATACCGAATATTTGCAACCATACAACTCACTCATTTAATACTATCCATGTAACATTAGCCACAGATGGGGCTGGCCAATAATATATTAAAATAGCATTATTTTTCCTCCCACTGCGACAAACATAATAAGCTCAGAGATAAATACATAGACGAGGATGAGTGCTTTTTACAATAATATTTCCCAGTGTTGCTATAATAGAAGAAAGGGCTTCTAGAAGAAAGAAAATCACACAAGTGATAGGTTCATGTGTGCCCATTAAAATCCTGAGAAGACTAAACCAGGCTGAAGGGACTGCTGGAATTAATGTTTGGATTTTATAACCACTTTCATAAAAGGGAACACAATAGCAGCCAGAGGAAAATCAGATTATTAGGATCACTATGCAAATGTGTACTTGTGCGAGGCATTCATATCCTTGCCATCTTTTTGTAGAAGAAGCTTGGAGAGTGAGAGGAACACTTCCTTCGGGGCATCTGTATCGCTCAGCCAGCACACTAATATTAGTGCTGGTACAGTAAATATCTCACATTTCACATTGTTTTATGTGCCTGTCGTGTGATACAATAGAAGGCGTGTGATCACATCAGTACATGAAATGAGGAATCCTGTAATTGCTGTCAGTTTATAGACGTGAATCAATCTTCATTTTGTGCACAATCACACACACTTTATACACACAGGATGTGGATTACATTTAATGACATTGTCACATATGAGATACTTTGGTGAAATGCAATAGGTGTCAATGGGAGTGCTTCTTTTTTATGCCTTTAATCGTTATATGTTCTAGTAAATCTGGTAAATGGCTAGCATAAATGTCCTCATTCCACACATACTAGCATCACATAGCAGGACTGCATCACTAAAGGCAAGCATGTGTCTCTTTGACCATGACTTTTATCTAAGACCATATCTCAGAGCTGTTTTCTCACAGTCATCTCACTGTGTTTCAAAATCTGATGTAAATAAAACATTCTTGGTGACCCGAGGTTTTGCACAGGATGAGTGGTGTCCGATCATGAACCAAGCCGCAGACCCCAGGGCTGAGAAGTAAAGCCCTTTGCTGAAGTGTCAAAAAATGCAGTTTCTCAATTCAATTCAGAATTCAGTTTAGAATTGTCTCTAGGTGCTTTAAAGAAGACCAGTGCCTGACCGAAGAGCAAGCAATTAGGATGACAGTGGTAAGTAAAAAAAAAAAAAAAAAAAAAGCTTCCATTTAACAGAAGAAACCTTGAGAAGGACCTGGCTCACATGAGCAGAGGGGCTGGGCAGCTAAAGGAGAAAAAGAGGAGCATGCAGTATACTTTACCAAGGACAAACATAGAAGGTTACAGGCAGTAGTTACTAGGGAACACATTACCTTAGTGTATTTAGTTATATATGTTACAGCTGATCTATTGTAGGTATTGACAGTGGGCAGGTCAGAAGGGAGAGAGGACACAAAGTTAATGCCATGAATGCGAGATTATACACAAACTGGTAGGTTTTTACCTTTGAAGAAGAGAGGGTGTCCTTTACCCAAACTGGAAGCTAGTTCCACAGAGGCAAGATGTGTGTTAGCTAGTTATTGACAAGATTGACTGGGGTTAAATTTGTTTTAGTTATACAAAAACATTCCTGCTTTCATAGCTACTGACCTGCCACCTTTTCACTTGTGCTACACCTCTTTGCATATGCTTAGCCATAATTACATACTTGCTATGGCCTGAACACATCATTCTATCAGGCAAATAAAAGAACAGATTTTGTCATCTGCTTCAGAGACCTCATTGCATCAAAAGGTTGCACGAAAGGTCCTGCAGTCAAAACTGCTTCTTAAAAAGAAGCTGCCCACTGCCTCATGCACAATTCATCGTGCTCTTACTTGGTATTCTGTGTTTCATGGTGCACTGTAATTCCTATTGACCCCATAGTTTTATGACCAGAAGCATTAGAATACCACAGATTTGGGGTCTTTACCTTTAAGGACACCTCTCTGCACTACAGAGCACATGCTGTGTGAACACACTTAAGAGACTCAGCTGTTTGCTAGCATGATTTGCATTAGAATGTACTTACAACTAGTTGTCAAAATGACTTCACACCAGTGTCGCCAAAACAAATTCTTAGTACATTCATTGCAGCTAATACCCTTGCCTGTTTTATATGCATTCTGTGTCCTCACATTTTATACGTGCTTGGCACTTTGATTTCACACTGTCAGCTGTCAAAGTAGCCTCAGATGAACCCAGCTGACTCGGCCCATACCCAATAACTCTTTGCTCTGCTTTGGGATGAAGCACTTCCAACTCCATGCCACAGTGTCTAATGAGTTGAGAGATAATAGACACGTGAACACAAATGAAACTGCCTCATTACAGTCTTTGGTTAATGAGCACACACACCCAATCCATCCTGTGTCACCCTCAGGTGTCGTTACTGACATGTGGAAAAGAAATAATTTATAGTGTTTTATGGTGTGCTCACACAGACACACACATCTACGCAATGGGTGTACTATGAAAAAAAAAAAAAAAAAAAAAAAAAAAACGATGCTTCACACATTGTCAGTCTTGAGAACACACACATCCATTTAGGGTTCAGGAGCACTCAATCTCTATCCTTTGCTGCCCTAGGGGATCTGCTGTCACCCCTGACTTTAAGGCATTTCCTTCCTTCTCTCCATATCAACCAGTCCAATGAGGAGAAACTACCTCTTATTGACAAATGAAATACAGTATCCACAGATTGTGCAGAGACCTCTGGTGTTTGCATCAATCCCTATTGTGTGTGTACCATTGCCACATGCAGCAAACTTATGTTTTTACATTTAAATACTTCATGGGAATAAATATAGTCTTGATGATGTTTATACATGTTCCTCTGGACTCACAAAGAGATTTTCTTGACTGAAATCAGTCATGAGACTTTCTACACTGTCAACTCTCATCAGGCAGAATTGCAAAAAACAAGACAACAGCTGGTTTGTGCCAAGTCCCTTGTGAAAAAGAAGGATTCAGATTTGATGAGCTGTGTTAAATGTACGAGTGAAGTACAGTACAAATGCATTTTATGGAAGAAAAGGGTAGAGCAGTCAAATCAATCAGTGTGAAGAAAGAGAGAAAAAGACAGGAGACGTCGAGGAACAGGTGCAGGATGATGAAGGCGAAAAGAACAAGCGAGTGTTAAAGGAGTGAAGGGGTGGAGATTGATACTCCCCTTGTGAGGTTTCTCACCTGCCACCTGCCTGGGCTGGCCGTCCGTTGCCATACGCTTAACAGAAAGATGAAGACATCATATTGGCATCCTGCCTCAGCATCTCGAAACACTTCTCCCTCCTGTCTGTCTCAATCAGTGTCTTGTTTCTTCTTTGCCCTCCATGTATTCTCTATACCGCCCTCTTTCTTTGTCTATTTGCTTCGGTACTGAACTTTCCATTCCACATTTCTCATCCCTGTCACTGTCCTACCTCTTGCCCTAATTTATAAGCTTTCAAATACTTGTTGAAAATAAAACTGCCCCCTGTACATTTTCGCCTCTCTCCTACAATTTTTAATCACATTTCTCGTGCCTCCCTTCCTCTAAATCACATTTCTTCAAGTGCTTCTTCTGTTGCCTTTTTAAATATTTCACAGTATCAAACTTGCATCCCTTGCTTTGAATTTTGAAAACATTTTCCAGCAACCTCTCTTGAAAAAAAAGCAAAGGCAAAACTAGTAAATGTTTGAAAGTTAGCCACACCGTGATTTCGATTCATTTCATTAATTTATTTAATTATTTGAACAAGACATTTGGTCAACAATACATCTCTAATATAGGATGATGGTTACATTTATCTCCACAAAACATATGATTGTATTTCTCGATTTCATCTGATCATACAAGATCATACTCATTGGACTGGTCATTAAACACAAAACTGTTTTATTCTGCAGTCGCCATGTTCAGCTACCAAGTCCGCACTCCCCGATAACATAGAGAGATGTGGTCTACTCATGCATTTCACCACTGGTTTGAATTGATGATTTCTCCATACACTATATGTATACATGCATTTATTTATAATACATTCAATTTATAGTTAATGTAGTAAAAAACTTATTTTTAAACTCTGCCTCTGTTCACTCCCTTCACTCTTGCCTGGCTTTCAAACTGGTCTAGTGGGAGACCCGAGTGCTCTTTGGTGGTGCCTCATTTCCATTTTGATTTCTCTTTGCCTTTGTAGTGGTTCATCATCTCCTGTCTTGCGGTCTCACCGCCCCTCGACCCCTCTCTCTTGACTCCCCCCCCCCCTCATCCAGGCTTTCATCTCTCCCCTCCTTCATCCTGTCCTCGTGGCTTGTTTATCTATCGGCTTGTTTGTACAGATGACCACTGACCCATTAACTGCACGAAAAGCACACATTGTCTCATCTGTGTCAAGATTAGAGAACAAGGCTCAGATGCATATATATCTGCTGTATGATGTTCATTATATGTTGGCATGGCTTTCAGGGACTGCAGAGTGATGAGTATTCTGATATTCTGATGCATGCAGTTATTTAAGCAGCACATTTTTCAACATATGAGATGATGAAAGGCACTGATGGAGAGGAAACAAAGGTGACAGAGTGCGGGTAGGATGTGAAAATTCAGAGCTGATGCATTTACTACAGGGAGACCATACATCATGAATTTTTGAAGTAAACCTTTCAGATATGTCAGACACGTAGCAGAACTAAATAAAATAAATATGGCAAGAAAAAGTGCATTTATAGTGTAGGAACCTATGAGAAGAGTTACAATAAGACATATGATGGTAAAAAAAAAAAAAAGCGAGAGCAGCAGTATATACCGCAGGGAATAACAGCATTAGAAAAACAGTGGTAGGAGAGATGTGACAAAGAGCAAGGGTATCTTGAGAAACCTCAGTTGCTCCTTATTGTGCAAACTAAACTTCTGTCCTTGGAAGACAAAACCTCTCAGTGGGCTTATACAGTTGTCACACATCAGGTATTACTCAAGGTGGCTAGATCCGGGTGCTGATTGGACTAGATCTCAGTATCTTGTCAGGGTTTTGTTTGCCAAGCCTTCGTAATTGAGCTCCAATTTGGGAGCGAATAAACCCATTACAGTGGATTTGAGTGAAAGTCAACAGGAACAAATACTGAATTCTCCAGGGAAGATCACATCAAAATGTGTTTTTTATTTTTTATAGAGCTGCTGTCATACAGTATGGGTATAAGAGATTTGATCTAACCAATGTGCATGTGTTTGTGGCTTAAGGCTAGGTTAACAAAAAAACTGTGCAACCTTTGCAGACACAGTGACCACAAATCATGAGATATTAAATGTGTTTAAGATGAGTCAGGCCTTTGCCTCATCGATCACTCTTTACCATTCAGTACACACTGCTTGCTAGTTTGATTTCTCTTTGACTTGTATGGCATCATGCTGGCATCAGCGAGGTTGACCGCAGAAGCTCGAGGTAGCTACATTTTTCAGAGCCTTGTTTGGCAGAAGGTCTCCCTGCTGACTGTAAAGTCTTAGTACCTGATGGTATCAACTGATCTGAGATCTCAACATTAATTCAGAAGGTTGAAGCAAGGCAAGTGGACTTGTAGAGTTCTTCCAGAACTGATCATCCAAGCTGCAAAACGTCTTCAAGAAACGTCTGCAAGTCCAGTTGCCTATCTTCAACCCTCTGAATGAAAGTGACCTGAATGACCCTCCATCAAAACCTCAACATTAAATACATGTAATATCGGCCTTGGGTCTAATAGTCTTGCATATTTTGTAGCCCATCTATAAAATCATGCTCTCCAAATGAATATGATTTTAAACATATCTTAAGAAGAAGTAAAGAAAAAGTGCAGTACCTTTCTCTAGATCTTAACTGTTTTCTCTGTCTAGATCTCAATATCTTTGACTGTATTGAAATTAACCAGGAGTTTATGCAGACTACACAAGGAGTTCTGTTGCCAACATGGCAATTGAAGATCCCACAGGGACACAAACCTATTGGTGACATCACAGATGCTTCATCCCTATGCAGCCTATATCTATGTACAAACTCTCTGGGAAATCCCTCTTCTTCTTCTTCTTCTTCCTCTTCCTTCCACTCTACACTCTCCGGTCTTGTGTGACACTGTCAGTGCATGGAATAGAGACTTCACCTGCCTATTTTACAGAGGAACAGGGCAAGGTTCAATTTGTTCACTTCTGCCTGTTACTCTGAGGTCTCAGACTCACTCACCCCCCTCAGAAAATGTGTTGTTACTAAATTACAAATTTTAGTGATTTTTATTTTCCATACATTAATGATTTTCTTTGTAGAAGTTAAAAATCTGCTACAGTAAAATCTATAGCTTTCGCAGCAACAGAAAACTGAGCCCATTCTAAGCAGTTCTCAATGTGTGACACATAATATAAATCAGGATTCTGGGGAGAAAAAAAAACATGGGTGTTTATCAAATTTCTTCAATTTCAATAATTATGTTAAAAAATGAATGAATATCAAACTGCTGTAGATAGTAAGAGCTCAGAGCTGTGATTAAACGCATCTTTTGGACTGCTGATGAAAGAATCAAGGCCTTTTGAAAAGTGGCAACATGTTTTTTTTGTGTTTCTCTAGTTTATAAAAAAGGCCTGTGCAAGTATAAATGGACCTTCATATTGTAGATTTCTATTAACTGGATTACTTCATGCTGTTGGATAAATGTTAACATCTGTATTTATTACCAGAATGTTTTCATCATTCAGCTGCTTCAGTGCATATTGTAGAGAAAAAGCAAAGAATAACCTATTTTGAACAAGGGTTTTCATGATGAAAATACACTGCTCAAAAAATAAAGGGAACACTTAAACAACAGAATGTAACTCCAAGTCAGACCCTGTTTACACATAACCCAGAGTTAATTTTGGCAGCAATATCTGATTTAGTTTTTATTTTAGTCTTGTGACTAAAATGTCATTTGATTTTAGTCACATTTTAGTCATCAACATTTTTGTAACTTTTAGTCTAGTTTTAGTCGACTAAATCAAAGGATTTTAGTCGACTTCACGGCAGATTTAGTCGACTAAAATTCTATGATATATATTTTTTCATGAAATAATTAAGGTATGAACTTCAACTTGTGTTATTTGAAACAAACACCTCTTTATTTAATTGCTATTACCTTTTCACAAAAGAACCAGTGAACAGTGAGCTGCTCTCCCTGAATACACTGTTCAGTCATGACCTTCTTCATGAATACTCCATAACTACAGCAAAACACTTCAGTGACAGCTTAGAAACAGGTCGCATGCTGTAAAACCATCAGCAGCGGTGTCTTAATTTATAGATTTTGTCACGTGTATCTTTGAACGGAAGTTAAGATGACTCGCCTGCAAATGTCGCTTCAAGTTTATTGTGTTTTTACCGCTGATAGTCGCTCCACACGGTTTGTCTTGACATCAAACGTGGACATGTGTCTGTTCTTCTCCTGTGTTGTGTTACCATGCATGAGTACGTCTTCTTCCAGCATTGCGGGGTAAGTCCTTACGCAGAGAGATCACTTCTGATTGGCTCTCTGCCGCCGTCTCCTGATTCGTCCCTCCCTTCCACAAACAAAATTTGCTCTGATTGGATCTCGTCTCCATCAATAATTTCGTGTCGTTTTTATTCGTTGATGAAAGTGTCAATACATTTCATCTTCGTTTTTAGCACCGTGCGTTTTATTTAGTTATCGTCTCATTTTTATCAGCAAAAAAAGGTTGTTAATGAAAACTATGACGAAAATGATTCGTCAACAAAATTAACACTGACATAGCCATATATGTCTATAGCCATAGACATATTTTGAAAAACGAACATTTCCTTCCCTCTGTTTTCCAAAATAACATTGTGCACACATCATCATTAAGGTTTACATTAACCCGCATAAATACGCTCCCAAGAGCTGTCATGACTACTCCAGGCCTGTGGGTGGCAGTGTAGGAAGAAGGAGAAAGCTATGCAAGCCAATCAGAAGCCTTATCGACGCAGTCTGGCTCTCTGTGTTAAAAGTTGTTCCAAAATTGCTGAAACTCAAGACGTAACATGTCTCTGCTCTACACAGTTAAAGGAGCTGTATTTACAAATGCAAACAAATTTACAAGTGCTTACACCCAACAAAAATGCAAACGCTGCTCGGATTGCTTCCATTATTAGACTACAGCCTACTCTGGCATCGGTACTACACAAAAAAGGTTGCACAAACTGACGTGCAGACTGCCGCAAAGTCTGTTTTTCTCTGTTTTTGTCAGTTCACATTGAAACTTTTGCTGGAGTTTTTAGAAAGATTCGTTTTCAGAGGCAAAAACTAAACGTGTAAATGAAAGGCACAAATGGAGGGAGAAGTTTCTGTTTTTCAAAATACCCATGTATGTGGAAACAGGGTCTTAGTCACACTTCTGTGAAATCAGCCTGTCCAGTTAGGAAGCAACACTGATTGTGAATCAATTTCAGCTGCTGTTGTGCAAATGGAACAGACAACAGGTGGAAATGAGAGGCAGTTATCAAGACAGCCCCTATAAAGGAGAGGTTCTGCAGGTGCTGACCACAGACCATTTCTCTGCTCTCATCCTTTCTGCCTAATGTTTTGCCGTAGGAGGGCAACAACCCAGCAGCAGGACCTGCTACGGACTGGCCTGCCCATTTCACAGACCTGAAGCCAATCGAGCACATCTGGGACATCATGTCTCGTTCCATCCACCAACGCCACATTGCACCACAGACTGTCCAGGAGTTGACGCTTTAATACAGGTCTGGGAGGAGATCCCTCAGGCAACATCCACCGCCTCATCATGAGCATGCCCAGGTGTTACAGGTATGTGGCCACACACTACTGAGCCTCATTCTGACTTGTCTTGAGGAACCTCCATCATATAGGCTACTAATTTTGTGCTTTACATTCATCATTTTTAGGTTATTTTGTCCTAAACATATTCCACTATGTAATGAATGAGAGATCTAGGATTTTAGTGTTCCCTTTATTTTTTGAGCAGTGTACAGTCAGTTTCTAAAGTATACCTTTTAACTATGTCTACTGTACATTTTTAAAAGCAATTAGCTGCACAGCCAGAGTGATTACAACATCAGTAATCTTCACCCACTGCACTGGGCCTTCAATCCATGATTTCATTTTGCACTGTGAAATATAATTGAGAATGAAGTGTGCAGCCCACAACCTGCAGATCTCATTGAGGCGAACAAGATAGGATAAGAAATGACTCATTGCATCAGTCATCTGTGTCCTGGAGATGAAGTGCTGTGCATTTAGGAGTATCTGGAGCCTGGAAAACAGAACGGTTCTGCCAGCCTTTGGCTGTCTTCCCCAACAGATTTTTTTTTTCATTCAACCTCTGCCATTCTATATTTTGTCTCTATTACTGGTAACTATAAAAAATAATATACAATACAATATTTTTGATGACAAAAACTGTGGAATAAGGAAGATAAAGCAGAAATATGGGGCCTACAAAGCAAGTAGGGTGTAAAAGATTGGGATAAAAAAAGAAAGAAGCAGAGGCATACTAAGGGGTTAGACAGAGGACTGCAAATGGCCTGGAAAAGAATGTGTTACGAGTCCTAGTCCTTTAGGTGCTCTGACAATGGATAAGAAAACATTAGCTGCTCTCGTGATACATCTTTAATGACACTTTATGGGCCCTGTCTTCAGCTAAAACAATTGAGCCATTCTAACGGGAAAAAAAAAAAAGATGAGAGCTTGTCAGTGTGCAGTGACGAGGGAGAGGGAAAACAGCTGATCAAAAGAAAAAAGTAGACGAAGGTTTGGCGCAGACTTTAGCTTGATTAAAAAGTTGTTTCGGTTGCAGGAGTGCCGTTATGCAGCCATCCATAACTGAAGAACACCAACAGATTGCTTGGCTCCCAAGCTGATGCAATTGTTCCAAGGCTTGGAAGGAAAAAAAAACAACATGGTGGAATCATCCAAAGAATGACATAAATAGTCATAATACAACATGTACTATGAATTAATAAACAAATGGTCTTTTACAGTCTCCCCTGTTGATCTGTTTCCATGCTGACGCTGAAAAACAAAGATCAATTACTGCTGAAATTGTTTCAGCACTTGGCCTTTTTTTATATATGAAAATATTAGTGAGAAGCAACAAACTGTCCAAATTGAGGTATTTATACAGGAGAAACATCAACACATTTTTTGACTCAAGTGTTTCTTTATTGGTTCTTCTGAGTTACCTATATCTATATTATATCTAACACTGCTCTTGCAGCATCAGTCATCATTCTAAATTGGTTATTAGTACTTTTATAGCACTTTTTCTTCTCCAGCAGATTGTCTCACAATCTTCTGACAATCAAAAGTCAGAATTTCCCAGGGTTTCTGACCAGGCTGCAGTACACCAACTGCATCCTGCAGACTGGCATCATTAGGAAACCATAGCATGAGGTTGATATTTCAGTCCTTGAAAACAGAACATGTCTTCGTATTTTAAGAAGACGCCACTCCACCGAATGGCTTCTTCAGTTCTGCTGAAGAAGCCACTCGGGGGAGTGGCGCAACGTCTTAAAAAAAAAAAACAATCCTTGAGTTCAGTTGCCTCGATTTTCCTCATTGTTCTTCCATGACCTTGTGTTTTCTGGGCTACACCAGCTTCTGAAGTACAAGCTTTCAAATATTAAACCAAAATTACTGCAGATGCATCAGTTGGCAGCTCTTTAATACTGACATCATTTATTCACATACACTGAAACTGTAAGCAATTACCAAAACAAACAAGTAGACAACTTCTCTATGCCTAAAGATGGGGTTGTCATGTTCAGTTTTATAATGCTATATTATATATATATATTATATTATATGTTATAATTTTTAAATGGAAGATTTGGCTAGCCAGAATGAGCATATGTTCAAAGTGAGCCTGCTACATCAGTAAATCCTCCTCTAGAAAGAGGTCAAGAGGTAGAGGGGATCAATGCCATTGAATCAACCTGGAGGGGCTGAGATGGAGAGATAGAGAAGGATGGCAGTAGCATCAACTGGGAGAGGAGAGTAGGTGGGTCACCATTAACCAACGGGACAAGAAGGCTGCTGGGGCCTTCGATTAGCCCCAGCAGCAGTCAATAGTGGTTCGATGGAGTTCTCTGAGGTAGTGACAGTGAGTGGTATTTGTAGGGCAGAGGGAAGGGATGTTAGAGAGAGAGAGAGAGTGTGTGTGTGTGTGTGTGTGTGTGGTGGGTAAAACTAAGAAAAGACTTTGACATGAAAAGTCAAAGAAGTCAAGACAAAACAACGTCTTTGTTAGCAACAATGGATAGATTCAAAAGATTCAAATGTACTTTTTATATTTCTTGTTGATCCAGAAAGCAATTGAGATGAGAATTGACATAATGTATGGCTTTTATACTCTTATATTTTTCCGTTGATGCATTTTTTTGTGTGCCTGCAACACACTCAACTATCTGAGGGGGGGAAGTGAGTCTGAGACCTCAGAGTAACAGACAGAAGTGAACAAATTGAACCTTGCCCTGTTCCTCTGTAAAATAGGCAGGTGAAGTCTCTATCCCGCTGATAGTGTCACACAAGAGTGTAGAGTAAGTATTGAAAAGCCTGACCAAGACAGCTGAGTCACTGGTCTTTCACATTTCAGTCAATACATCAAACACACACACAATCCTTATCTTAAAGCCTCTTGATTTTATTGCCCTTTTAAGAATTTACCTTATCCTTGTACAATTTGATCCAAACTTAGCCTTTTTCATTATTATTTATGTGAAAAGAATTTTGGAGTGGTGTTTTTTTTTCTAAATGTTGCATTGCAATAGTTGTTGTTTATTAGCCATATTAACAGCATAATGGGAATATTGTGTTTTTTTTAGAAACAGGGACCGGAATATTGTATGCATGTAAACATGTAACAGACAAGTATTTATATGGAGAGGAGCTTTGTTAGCCATCTCTGCCCTGCAGTCTGCTGCAGATCTACACACACACGCACACACACTTTGCAGTTCATTTTCCACTTTTCTTCCATCCCTCTGTCCTTCAGCAAGCACACACAGACATACACACACAATTCCACATTATACACAGACTTCAGCCCATCTGTCGCCAACAAAGCCAAAAAGGGGGAGAGGAAAAAAGAGGTTAAGTATGTCCCAGAACAGTGTGTGTGTGTGTGTGTGTAGTTGCACATCAACCGGTACCTGTGTTTTTTCCAGGAAGTGAGAACAATTTGATGTGAATGTTTTGGAGTCGTGACACAATGTGATGTCTGCAGCGACCCAAAAACTGGCCATGGTGCAAACAGCAGGAGGTGAGGAGCTGAGGAGACAGGCACAAACAGACAGAATGGTGGGATAGAGGGAGGAAGACAGAGGGTGATGCTTTGGATACACTGCATGTCTACCAGCCAGCAGGAATTCTATGGCTCAATCTCCTCTCCCTCTGATTCTAAGCTCCCCTCTCCACCCTCTTTATCCCTCTGCTCACCCTTAAGTTACACCATCCTGCTGATAGGTTTTTGCTGGAGGAAAGCGAGGGAGGACACACGATGCACAAGTAAGATTTTTAGTGTGTTACCAATCATTAAATCAATATTTAAAGCTTATGGTAGATAAATAATAATAAGTAACCTTTTTTGCATGCTAACTTCTAGCAAATAGAGAAAAGGCAAAATGGGAAAGATGACTGACAGCAGACATATTTTAAAAAATTGATAAACTTTCATCTTATTCATATTAATCAGTGAGAATTGTATTCACTTTGAAGAAGTTGAGGGAGCTGGAAGAGTTTTCTTATGGAGCAGCCAGTCACCCCTCTGCCTCATCCTACTCAAGTATGATCAATAATAATATCCCACACCCACATACATGTATGGTGGCAATAATATAGTAGCCAAATTCTGCTTTAATTTAATCCAATCCCTTTAACCATCTTACTGCCAGCCTTCATACAGTTCTACCTACATAGATGCCTGTTTTGAATATTAAATGTAAATAATTCACAATTATGTAACACTCCTTCTTTTCTTGAAATGCAAAGGTTAGTTAAAGAGCTTTCACATGAAAAAGCCACACACATGTAAAAATCAGCTCATGTTTTGGGTCATTTTTATGCCGAAATATAGACAATTTTAAAGGATTCACAAAGTTCCACTGTAATTACACACAGAGTTTTAGTTCTTTAACACAAGTCATCAGTTTATAAGCTTATATATAGGAGTAAATTGCTTGATGGATCCCTTGACATTTGCAGCAGGTGGTTCCATACTGTACTGTGCAGACACAGATACTTCTAATGTTCTAATGTCAGCATGGGATCCTGTTAATAGAGAGTAGACCTTTAAATACACAAGTACACATCCTGTTTACAGATAACAATTGGTCTGACTCGACAAAAAGAAATATAGAAGAATTATTCAAATTATTTGCTGCAAAAATATTATATAATGCCAAGATGTTCCACTGTCCTGGTTGCTGCAATCATTGCTTTTTGTGCATGGGTGGATGATCTGAGGAGTGAATTCTTCTGTTGCTAATACAAAATCTTTGTAAATTTTGTCAAATGAGCTAAGATATTTGAGTTTCTACAAGCCATGTCGAATAGTATGGGTGCTCAGGGCAGCCAAACATATTAACAGGTAGCCTATATGTAATGACAATTTTATGACTTATTACCAATGAAACTTAAAAGAGAATCCAGTTTAAATGTCATTTTTGCATATTTAATATTTCGTCATAGTAGGTCCACTTTGTGGACATCAGTAATCTACTAATCTAATCTAATCCTGACTACAGCCCTGTTACTAACAACAATATGTTACTTGAGTGATATGTTCCTCTCTTTAAGTGATGCATACTTTTTTATGTGCACTGGTGTGGTAATTGATCGACCTAAATTTCCTTAGATCAGCTTTAACATGTGAAAGATAGTTATTAAATTACTGGTGAAATCAACTTCACATCCAGATTTAGTTTAATAACTTGAACTGTACAAGCTTCCTGGCTTTCCTTGTGCCTGTGTGGGTTTTCTCTGAGTACTCAGGCTTCCTCCCACATACCAAAGAGCATGTCAGGTTAATTAGGGACTCTAAATAGGCTGTAAGTGTAGTACAGGACAATGTAGTTGAAAAATAGATGGATGGATGATCATGTTCAAGTCACCAGCTGCCATGAATCACCTCAGCTACAGCTAATACTTGCATTTAAAGGTCTGCTCCTCTGATGCCAAAGTTTTGTTTGTGGGGTCCACCACACTTTCTCTGGATAATAATATACAAATATCAACTAATCTGGGGCCTGTGATATAAAATAGCTGGATAAGACCTTCATACTGTCATACTGCCCTTGTCCTAATCTGCTCTCTAATACACTTCTGATATTAGTGTCAGATTCTGCATACTAAGAGAGTCTATTATAAATACAAACAGAAACACTTGGTTCTCTGCCCACCCACAGACAAACACAAGTTCACACAAGTTCATGCACACACACGCACGCTCATACACATGTAGGGGGGTCATCACAGTCTCTTAGGACTAACAAGGAAACGATCTCTTTGTATAGGCAGATGTAATTTCCTTTCCCATTTCCTCTGCACGGACAGCAATTACTGATCCTCAAGCCAGGCAGTGATAGAAGCTAATATTGCACCAATATGATAATCACTGGCTTATTGGACAGCACATTAGAACAGCGTTTGGACGTGAAGACAGAAGGGACAGCTGGGGGAAAGTAGATGCCGGACACACACACACACACCAGTGCTCTACACAGATGGGTGCACACATTGAACAAATACGCATAGATGCAGACATACTGTACACACACCCCTTTGTAACAATGTCCCCTTCATCCTTTTTCCTTTCCCCATGCATACCTCAGCCAAAGTGCAGAGCCATTACAGATAATGCTGTTTGCTCCTAGTCTTTTCTGTATATGTTACACGTGTAAGTGAAAAGTCATTGTAGATAGGGAAAGGTGGGCAAGGATGTGAAAGCACTGAGGGAAGAGATAGCAGACAAAGAGGAAGGTGGTGTACAGATGAAATCAGGGAGGAAAAATTGAGCGGCAAAAAAATCAGCAGATAAAGATGACAGATGAATAAGATAAATATAAATGTGTGTACAATGTACTACTGCTGTTTGTGGGTGTGAGACTGCCGTATGCTGTAATAAGTAATGCTGTACAGATGGGTTCCACATCTGGCACCTATACAGACATATGTTTGCAAGTGTCTGCTCTCACCTATAAGAGAAACAGTGTGAAATAAGGCAAAGGACTCTTAATAATAACTTTGCCGTGTAAATAGACACACTTGTCTTGTTAGTGGATAGATAACATTCTCATTAGGACCTCTTCAGGGAGCACTGAACAGGATTCTCAGCACCCACTGAAGATTCTGCCAAAGCAGAAAAGCTGGTTTTGAGACTTGTTTTTATTTAAATCAAATTTTATCAGTGACAAACGTACAGCATTGCAAAAGCGACAGACATCTGGACCTGTTACAGATTTAAATAATTGATGACATTTTCACAACAAATGTTGACTAATTAGAAAAGGAATTTGATTAGCTACAGATATGAAAGATTTTTATTTGTGTAGTGAATTATTTAATGTTTTTATAAACGTTGCCTGAACCCCCTTAAGAGCAATAGTGACAAGGAAAAGGTCCTTTTCATCAGAGGATGGACTGCAGATCAGCATGCAGGTCTGGAGGCAGAGAGACAAGGAGACAAGAATGTAAGGACAATAGAAATTGCAAAAATTGTAGCGTGTATACAATATTAATAATGTTATCAGATAAAAATAGTACAGTAGGACTCCATTATTAGGACCAAGCGAAATTACCTGCACTGAGAAGTTACCTAACACCTGCTGACCTCTACAATAGTCTGCAGTCTAGCAGCAACCTTAGCTAAGTTTTACTTTGATGACAAGCCAATCCCTCCTACCTGTAATTTGCATAATGACATCCAATCACCAGGCTGCTGCAATCAAGATAACAAAATGCATTTTAATAACAGGTGTTATTGCTAAGACCTGTGGGTCAGAAATCATTATCCAGATAACTTATCAAGTAACAAATGAAACACATGAGTGTGACACTGCAGGTGCAGACAGTTAGAGCTCATACTGTACGGTATGATTTATGGCACTGTCTTTCCCCTTTGCTATCTGTGTGTTGCAGGTTTCAGAAGTCTACTCTACAAAGGTTTACGGTGAATGGTTGCAATCAATGTGCAGTAACTATCTGTAACTAATCTTTCTAACCTAGTGAATTTGCTACAATAGTCATTTTTCTATTGTGTTATTATTTACCTTTTTGATACAGTGTGCTGCATCTTTTTGCAACTGTAACACTGGAAAATCTTGTCTTATCTTATCTTATCTTCATCTACCTGTTGTGCAGATAGGCTTCAAACACTCACATTGGATGACCAAACTGAAACATATGGACGTATGACATCAATATGGGATCAATCAACACCTCAAGAGTCTGAGGTTCAATTTCCATGATGCCACGAGTTGTTTTCTATTCTCACCCACAGCATGTTTTTAAACACAACAGGTCAAGGTTAGGCATAAAAACAGATAAAGATCATCTTAAAACATGAATTCATAAACATACTGGTTAAGGTTAGGGATTTTAAAACAGGGCTAGGGTTAAATAAACATGCTAAAAACACGCCAATACATAACATTACAACACATTTTACAATGTTTACAATATTCTGCCTGCTGCTGACAGGTGGGGCCCATACAACACATATGATATGGGGGCAGCAGATACATACACAGTGGCTCTGCTGGAAATATCAACCTCATATTAGGTTTTCATGGAGATGACAGGCTACAGTTTAGATAAAGTGGATTGGGGACACATTGAAATTAACGGGTGCAATGGCTGTTTTTTTCTCTCTCACACACTCACACAAAGCACAAACCTGAAAGGCTTGGCAGAAATGTAGGTCAGAAAATAGCCAATAGGCTGAAGGCGTGAATCGGATCTAAGTCTGAAAACTTGAATCACAACATAACCCCATACCAAATGATGTGATGTATGGTCTATTTTAACACCGATGTTCCAATATCTACAGTAAATTATTTAAATTGGCTTGTAGTCATTTGTTAAATGTTCCTCAAATACATTTTAGCAGCAGTTAATGTAAAACATGAATGTGCTGTTCATACTGTTTCATAACTTCATTGTGATGTTGGAAAATTGAACTTTATTCTCCACAGCCTCCCGCTCTCTCTCTCTCTCTCTCTCTCTCTCTCTCTCTCTCTTTGAGCACAGCTTACTGCTGCAGTTTTACATTCAACAGGGCTGCCTCTCTGAATAAAGGTTTAATTGAGAACCCTTGAAGAATTTGCACTGCAACTGTCAACTATTAACCTCAGTAATTAGAGTTTATGATGCTAATGTTCTCTTGCTGCTTCGCAACCACAGCGCCCACCAGGCTGCTGAGTGACACTTGAGGGGGCAGGAGTGAGTGACAGCAGAGAAGAGGAGCAGACAGGCTGACCAGATGGCTGGAGCTGTAGTGCCTGCAGTGCTGTGGCTTAATACCAAAGAGAAGTGGTGATGATGAGATACAGAAAAGCACCATTTGGGAGAAAGTTTTTTACTCAGACATTCAGGTTATACTCTAATCCAAATAGGCAAGAAGAGGTGGTTTGAATAATGGCTCTAATTTTAGGATTAAACTGAACTCATACTATTACAGAAAGACACAGGCTTGAATAAAGAGAACAAAACTGTATTGTGAGGGGATTCATTTAGTGATCCCTTCAACCACCTCTCAGAATTGCTCCACTGAAGAATTTGATTATTCATCCCAAATTTTGGAAATTACCCAGCAAATCACATATGATTTACCTACTGTATATTCCTAAAAACCCTGAGTTTGTAAGTGAAGCTTGGGGCCATGGGTCTTGTCCACTGAACCTGCCATTCACCACCTGACCACCAGATGGCCTTGGAGCTCCAAACCAAGTCACCTGACTTCCACACCCATGAGCTCACCTGTTACTCATTTCCCACTCAGCCTTCACATTGAGGCCTATCATTCAGGCTCAATTGGCATCACCTGTGTGTGAGTTGATGAGGGCTCTGGAAATGACATGCTGTCATTAAAATAACAACAGAAAGCATTTGTAACGTTGCAGGTTGGGTTAGGCAGGAAAGAGATGGATATATGCTAGTTATCAGATTCTGTAGTTTACTGATAAAATTGTCAATGGATTTCGTTGTATGTGTATCCTTCAGGACACAAAACACAGATAAAATAACCCTTTATGCACCTTAAAATCCTGCATTTACTCTGATTTACTCCCTTCTGTATTTACCCAGCTTTATGGAGTCCCTTTTGTGATATCTTTACCAAGTTGCCTTTCTTGTAAACCTGCATTTGCATTTGAATATGAACCTCTTCACCTTTCTAGCACAAAAGTTTCTAGCACTGAAATCTCTGAACTATTCCTGCATCCTTCATCTGTGAGTATTTTGAACCTTCATCCTGCTTGATGTTCATGGACTGTGACATGCATTGGTTTCTCAAAGGAAAAAAAAGTGAGAGCTCCTGTGATCTTTAAGTTATGTTGGTGGTGGTGGTGGAGGTGGTTTATAATCACCAGCAGTCCAATACTCCTAGGGAGTTCTGACCAAGTTTGGCAGTTCTACTCTACAATTTTATTTCCAGCAACTCCCCCCTTCATGCAGTGTGGGAAGATGTAAGGATATTAAAACTGTGGTGCTGGATGGACATGTAGTTCTCCTTACTTTATAAGAGATCAGGTCTGTGCATATCTTTCGCCAATTTTAGCCAAGCATAAACCTCCAGGGTTGTGAAATTAATCCCATGCGTTAGTTTTGAAAGACTGTCATTCCTCCCAGCGGACCTTGGGGGTGGCTCCAAATCAGTCCTCTTAGACTTCAGTGGTAAATTGTAAACTTTACAGCCGAAACAAACACAAAGTCAACATACTTTGGATAATATTTAGCGAGACCATTTTGAGTGACAGGCGTGTCGTGCGAGCCTCTGACTTGGACTTGTTGTTAAGATAGGACTATGGGAAAGCATGACTCACAAGTTCTAGAAAGTTTACGTTCAGTCTGAGGTTCTGTACACAGGTGATCAGTTCGTAAACAGGCGACAGTACAAAGTAGACTAATACAGAGTTTTACATTTCGCAAGCCAGGTCAGAGTCACAAAGGCAGTACAAGAATCAGGCAGAGGTATCAAAAGAAGCAGGCAAAGACAGCAATCCAAAGACACAAACTTTGTCATACACATAAACAGAGTCAAACAATTGCTGGAACTGGAACCCTCAGGAACACAAGGACAAACCATGAAAATACAAATATACTACAATAATGACGGATACTAGGAAATTACTAGAAAACAAGAATAACAGATCACAACACATCATAACACTTCTCCAAAAGAACCATTTAGAAACCTGTGGTGGACCATTTGTCCATAGGCCTCTATAATCTATAGGTTACTAAGATTGCCAGGCTATTTTAAATCCCTTTTAAGCATGCTTGTAGCAGCTTTAGGTCTAAATTGTGCCAGGTTTTATTAACTGTTTTTTGTTTTTATTTTGTTTTTACTTTGATATCCTGCATCCTGCGCATTTAAGCAGGTCTTTTGTCACAAGCTTCAAGGATTTTTATTTTTGGTGATACATTTTTTTATCGGCATGGAAAAGCATAACCAGTAGCCACTTTAATCTCACAATTTTCATTTTAAGAAAGTCTGATAAGATCAAGGAAATTGCTTTTTAACCACCAAGGTGCCATGGCCCCATTGGTGCAGAGATGAGAGAAACAGTTTGGTGTTTTAAGAACTGCAGACGGGGACAATTTTTTTATGAGTTGCAATTATGAAGAGGGGAAATCCTTAAAAGGGAAGTTCAATTTGCAAATCATAGGTTTCACTCCTTCTCGGTGACCTGGTATTGAGGAAGTAGCAGTAATTTTGTTCGGTGTTAAATCCTTTTGAAGGCTGGTCTCCTGGGATGTTACATATAATGAGTTCATGAGGAAATTTGTAAAAAAAAATAGAGAAAGAGAGAGAAACAAGGAACTAAAACAAGAGAATAAAAGGGAGAGAGATTATTTCAGAACTGTTACAAGTTCATTACATTATTCATTGCTTATCCCCCACCTTGTTTGGGCTTTTATGGGTTTCTATTCTCTTGCGATAATTCTTTCCCCTATTCCCCTTCTGTTCTTTATCTTATCGGCACTGTGCAGGTGTTCCATGGCACTCTGGGAAACTTAATTTGATTATCAGGTATTTAAATCCATGGTATTTTCTCTCTACACTTTGCTTCTCTCCAATTCCCAGCAGGCCCTTTTTTCTTTTCTTTTTTTTGTAGAACAATGCAATGGCTGCTTGGGCCTGACACCAGTAAAAAATCAATTCCCTCCACCATAGTCTTAATGCAGCTTTCATAAATTGCTGTGAAGAGTGTTTGTAGTCAATGCAGTGGACAAGAAAGAAAATGTTTGAGAGTTTAAAATGGAAAAAAGAGGTTATCTGTTACAGAGTTCAGGCAGCAAAAGTATTATGTTCTCATTGTTTACAAAAATGTAGGTCACAGCACTGCATATGTCGTCTTTCTACATAAACAGCAACGTGTGCAGCCTTTGTGGGCTACAGAGGATTTACTGAAGACTTACCTGCTGTAACTAGATGTGGGATGGAGATTCAGGTGATGATGGTTTCATGGTGTCAGTGTATTGCAATGAGAACTTTCAATTGTATTATGTGGTACTATAAAAAATAAAGGATATGAGACTGTTATGGGTTGCCATGTTGTATTCTGTTTTCCTTGTTTTTTGCCTTTATTATGATTATTATCCCTTCTGTCCTTTGCGTCTCTTGCGTGTGTTGTCTCCTGACCTCCCTCATGTGTTTGTAGGATTGTCTTGTGCTTCCTGTTTTATTTTGACAGTCTTGTCCTCCTTGTGTCTTCTCTGTGAATTTACTTCCTCCTGTTTCCCGCCTCCTGTGATTACCTGCTCCTCTCTGATTGTGTTCACCTGTGTCTTTTCTCCCTCCTCTACTTAATCCCTGTGTTCCCCTTTGTTCTTGTCTGATCGTTGCCTGTCTACCAGCTCATCTCACCTCTGCGTTGTCTTCAGCCCATTCATTCTGCCAACCCTGTCCTCCTGTCTTCCTAGTCCTCCTGCTTCCTGAGTCCTCCTTTGTCTTCCCTACCTCCTGTCTTTCCCCTGGATTCCTCTTATTGTTTGGTTGGTTTTTTAGTTCTTTGTGGATTGGATTTGCGTTTTGGAATCTATTTTCCTTTTTTTTTGGACATTGGCTTTTGAATAAAGCTATTCTTTAGTTTTAATGTCTGCGTTTAGGTCCTTCTAACAGCTCACATAACGGACACAAAGTTAAGTTACACAGGTTATTCTGATCAACATTTAACAAGGGTATCAATGTTTTTGTCTAGTATAGAAATCATTCGACAACTGCTTTGGATAATGGGGATAAACTACACAATCCTTGGTTTCTGTCTTGATCAGGGCTTCATCGCCGTTGCTTGATGCCAGTGGAAGTGTGGGAAGAGACCCACCCACTGATTGTTCAGCTGAAATAGCAGAAGCTTTCTCAAACTGTTAGTGAAATTATTGTTAAGGTCTAAATAGCACAACAAGCCTTCCCCTGGAAAGGCTTCTGTAAAAAAAAAAAAAAAATACCCCCCTCTGGTACTTATGCTGAAATTTCACAGTCTGTATGTCCTCGCACATGATGCATTTTTTTTAAGAAGTGAATCCATGAGCCTTGTACAAAGACTCTCAATCTGGAAAGGGGGGGAGAAATAGAGGTCCTTATTCCTGTAAAAGACAACAGATGGTGGAAGAGATAGCCAGTAACAGCTGACAAAACAAGCTGCCATTAATTTCCATTCAATAATACATCATACAGACTCCTTGGTGCCCTTTATATTCCCCTCAAACATCAAATCTAATTGGACTCCAGCAGAAACTACTTACAATTCAGTTAATAGAGATTATTATTATTGAAATATGCATAACAGTGTGCTTGACTCTCAGTGAGTGAGCATGCTGCGTTAAAATGTTGAGTTCTGATGTGTGCAGGTCCTTCTAGAAATGCTTCCCTCCAGTATTATTTGTTCCCATCAAAAGAAAAACCTACCGTCTGTTCTCCTGATGAACTGCTCTCCCTTGAGAGAAATGTCAGCATTTTGTGGTTTTGACCTTTCCAATCTTTAGTACTGATGCTAGACTATACTCTTCATATACTGTAAGGGCACCATATGCTAATAAGTTGTGACATATAAAAGTTTCAGAGAGGATAGCCCAACTGAAAGAGAGACTACAAAGAATCATATTTCATTTCCATGAGTGTACTGCGATGGTGAGCGGCACACATTTGTTTTCATTTTGATCCTAGTGTGGTGTGTTTCTTGTTGTATTTCTAGTTGTTTTTGGTGTATTTGTGTTTTCCTGGGTTTTGGTCATGGTTCCCGTTTTATTTTGAAAGTCCCGTTCTCCTTGTGTGATTTACTTCCTAATCTGTGGCAGAATGGAAGGTAGGAGAGATGTATTAACAGACAATGAAAATGAATGTGAACGGATCGTTCCTGATCTGACTGAGGATTAACAGCCTGCTCTGCATCTTTTCCTGACTTTTATAACCTTTCAGCTCCTTTGCATATGGCTCCCCAGCTTGTAGGTTCATTCGCACTGAATTATACAGACTACTTTTAAAACTTGGACAATTACTCCCAACTCCCCAAAAAGAGCTTATTTTATGCTACCTGTCCAACTTGTCAATTACAAAGAGTTGTTTTTTTTCTTTGGCTTTTAATTAAATTGTTACATGTAGCACAGACAACAAACATCTGCAGCTATCTCCAGGTTTTCCTCATCATTTCCTATGCTATGCTTTCAGCACCTTGTGCTGTTTATGTGTGATAACTGAGTATAAAGTCAATAGTGTTTAGTCAACTACACAACATGTTGTTTTTCCCTCCAGTGTGATTTTCTGCCCTGCCCTGATTGTGCTCACCTGTGTCATGTAACCCTTTGTTTATTTAAGTCTTGTGCTCCCTTTTGTTTTAGTCAGTTCGCCTGTTTTACTTCCTGTGTAGCTACCCGTTATGCTACCCCTGTGTTTCTAGTGTCCCTGTGTCTCGGGTGTTTTCCTTCTTCATTTTTTGATTTGCATTTATGCTTTTTGGGTTTTATGTTTAAACAGGGTTTTGTTTGTTTTAGGGTTTGCTTTTGGTTGAGTTTTGTCAGCTTTATTTATTAAAGTTCACATTGTGTCTGCATTTGGGTCCTCCTAAAACTGAACCGAACTTAACAACAATTGGGACAAACTACAACAGCACAATGTGACAGCTTAATAAAATAAATATATCCAGTTATTGCATGGTGTCATACTGGACTTCTCTGAGCAGCAAAGTCATTTGACATAGTTTCCTTTATGATGAGGACTGAGAATAAGGAAAGCCAAGTGTACTATTTAGTATGCTTGTTTAGCCATTTAAACCACCAGTTTTAACCTGTTAGAGAGATCCATACATACAGTACATGCCTAAATTTCCTTTACCAACTTTGTCCTGTAAAGGGTCAAGGGGGGGCCTAGCTGCTGCTAGCTGTAAACAGGCAAAAGGCGGGACTCACCCTGTACAGATGAGCAATCTATCAGTGGGCTAACATACTGAGGCAAACAGCAGCTCACACCTATGTCCAGTTAACCTGACATGCACATCTTTGGTATGTAGGAGGAAGCTGGAATACCTGGAGAAAACTAACACAAGCATGTGCAAAATATGCAAACTCCACTCCACAGAAAAGCCCCATCTGCATTTTAAACTTAAACGTTCTAACCACTGCACCACCATGCAGCCACCTGTGAAAGAAATATAAAATGTTAAAGTGTTGTTTAGGTGCATCAGTGACTCTAAGCATGCCAGCCAGGTAACACAGAACCATTTGCATAGCTACACCTACCCTGCTGGCGGACATGCTGCAAACCTGGAATTAAATCAGGGAGATGTTGTAATTAACACATGCTCCAAGAAACAGTGAGGTCAAACAGTATTTAAAGGACTGCAGTGTTCACAGTCCTGCTGTTTGGATTGTGTTTGATTGTTTATGTCAACAATCAACAATCCTTCAGAAGCCATTACATAGTGTAATCTTCCCCTTTTTGACCACATATGTAAAGCAAAGACAGTCAATGCATGAGCACATGCAGACTCACTTCAATTGAGCTTCCATATGCTGCAAAGAAAAACTACAGATCGGACCATATTTCACCTGTAGACATCTACTGTTGCAGCTTTAGGGTGCTTCTGTGTCACCACAGCAAAGTGTGACAGATGGCATAGACCTCCACCAACAGTTGGCTGAATGTGCAGTGCACGTCATGCTTGAGGATTCTTCTGACCCCATCAGTCAAGGCTCTAAAAAGGTCTGCGCATATGGTCGGTGAAGCCATAAAACAATCCCCCCCTATACCCACTGTCACCCAAATCATAATGGATGATTTCACTGCTGCTCTATAAGGGGACAGCTTTCACTCATTTCATAGCAAAATCAAAACAGTGTTTCACAATGTTTAATGTTGAAGGTTTCTTCCCTGCTTTGAGAATCTTATTTGGTTTTGTTCAACACTGAGATGTGTCCAACCTGTTGACCTTTTACAAACAAAAAACCTCCCTTTGTGTTTATTTGATGAATCTGAAGATGGCAGATGATCAATACTGGAACAGATAATACTTCAAACTATCCACCTGGAGAACAGCAGGAGTGGATCACAAAATGTCTTAGAGGTGAAACACAAAAAAGAACCACCAACATGAACATTTGCAGCCCTTTAAGAATTTATTTATTGTACATTTTTCAGCAACATTCTTAGGTTCAGCTAACGACAAAAGAATCATGTGGACTAAATTAATCCCCTACAGATCCCAGGATTTTTGATGGAAGGTTGGGAGCAAAGTGAGAGGAGTCGGGAGGAGGAGACATATTCTGCTTTATTCTTTTCTTTCCATCTTCAGCTACATTGCAGAAATGTAAATAGAAAACAAGTTATTGGCAAGATAGAGCAAGTGTGTTCCTGTCCTGCAGTCTAATAGATTTTCAACCCATTACAACAAAATTTTGTGTGATTATGCAATCACAGGATTATGCAAGCCTGATGCAATCCAGGACCAACAGTCAGGCAGTGCCATAGCATGGCTTTGTTGACTAAACTACATTATTGACTTTATACTCAGTTATCACACAAACAACACAAGGTGCTAAAAGCATAGCATAGGAAAAGATGTGGAAAATCTGAAGATGGCTGCAGATGTTTGTTGTCCGTGCTACATGTAACAATTTAATTAAAAGCCAAAGAAAAAAACAACTCTTTGTAATTGACGAGCTGGACAGGTAGCATAAAAAAGTAGTCTGTATAATTCAGTGTGAATGAACCTACAAGCTGGGGAGCCATACGCAAAGGAGCTGAAAGGTTATAAAAGTCAGGAAAAGATGCAGAGAGGGCTGTTAATCCTCAGTCGGATCAGGAGCAATCCGTTCACATTCATTTTCATTGTCTGTTAATACATCTCTCCTACCTTCCATTCTGCCACAGCCCAGGAAGTAATGAGACTGTTAATCTCTTAATCGGAGATCGCCCTGGCTAACATGGCCCCAGAGTGCCACTTCAGACCTCTATGAACCAACCCAATCATCATTAATTGTTTTCTGCTGGCTTGAAAATATCCAAAAGCAACATTTAAAATGCTGACAGGTGTTTCCAGATACTCTTACTCTTTAATTTCACCTGCAGCTGCGGCAACTCTTTAACCTTGTGTACTATATGTGTACCTTTTGGCATGGATATGAGTCCATTTTCCAACTGGCACAATAACAAACATCTTCATCATTATGAACTCAATTTTGACAAAGAACCAAAAATGTGGCAATGGCAACATGGTGGGGGCTGTTTATGTTAATATAATTATTCACACGTGAATACATTTAATTGACTTTCTAGGCCAAATACAAACTTCCTTGCTTCAGCTGTTCGGTGCCAAACTCCACTAGGCCTCCTGCTCTCCTTTAAAAACGGAACCAAAAGAGCATCTTCCCTGGCAGCTGCCCTGTCATATGGCGTTCTTTGCTCAGTTTGATTTCCCTCCCCTCAATGCCTCATTGAAAGTAGGACTGACATGCCATACAGTTCTGCAGTAGACAGTAGAAAATGGATCATTGAAATGGATTTTCCTTATAAACAAAATTTAATGCAAGGATCTCTATCTTGATGGTGAACTCGGCATGAACATGTTTTAGGAAAATGTTTTCTGCTGCTCTCTTGATAGGAAGCCTAATTCTTTACTCACCCCCCCAAAAATGAGGCTAGACAAATATCACTTCAGTGGATGACAACCCACTTAAACACATCAAGATGGCATCTGTCCATCGGAAAAGCCTGCAGACGCTACAGCCTGCATATGGAAGACAACAGCTCTGCAGGCAAGCTGGCTCTTTCTATTTCCTGTGATCAGTGTCCTTTGAACATTCAGCACCATATGGGACTGATGGTTTCATTTTGAACATCTTTTTTAAGACCTGTTTTCCCCTGTTTTTAAATAAAAAGGGCGCAAGGAGCCATATATATGTGTGTGTGTGTGTGTGTGCAATAATGGTTCAAGATTTTGCTATCAAGGCTAAGTGGCTACACTTCAAAATCCCTGCAATCAAATAATGTGCATCAACAGTGTAGGGGCAGGATATCATTCAGTATCAGTGACTCATCTATTGAAAGATGAGCTGCAGAAGTTTCATCCTTTCCGAATAGCTGTTCCGGGCCGTATTGTCATGGAACCAGAATGTGTTTTTCTGTTCCTGTTTAAAATGAGAATAATACAAAAATGATCAGCTATCTCACTTTTTATAGAACCTTGATTTATATGATGAATAATCTGAGTTTAAAGTAGATTTTTATATGCACATAAAACCAAGTAATAACAAGTCCGGGAGTTCTTGTCCTGTCCAAGGACATTTGGTACAAGAAGCACCGCAGTGAATGGACACCTTGGCTTTTTAGAAGAATTTGACCTTTTGACCTCCTGCTTACTAGGCAGTGTCACCATCTGCTTGGCCACCTTGCCCATTTAATTAAGCTACACCATAGGCATTACAATATATTATTGGCACTGTAAATTGGAATACTATCAGCTGGTATTATAGGATCGGACCTCTGTATTAAAACCACCACACTCATAAAACATGACAGAAGAACACTTTGCTATGTTTTATGAGGTATCACAGTGCGAGACTAAAGCACCCGCCACCACAGCCAGCACATATGAGTTTTACATTTAATGTTTAAACTTCTTTTTATAGCTGTGGCATTTGTACCTGTGTCTGTCTCACTGTGTAATACCATATAATTATGTGTACCAATAGCACTGGACAATTGCTTTATTGGCAATGTTTTACTGTTGTGTACCTTGGGCAGTGACAGCATGCCAACATTTTACCTAAATTGGTCTTCAGCTTGTGATAATACTGTCTCACATTTCTAACTAATTAATGTTTTACTACTTTCTCAGGACAATCAGAACAATATTTAAGTAAGTAATGTTTTGTTGGTCAAATTTAATAATAATCCTGGTTCAAAGCATGTTTTATACTTGAATACGTGTCTCCAATGTCTTTACTTTTAAGTGATCATGTCCAAACAGGAGATCCTATTAAAAGAAAAACTGGTGCATATCTTATCTAAACCACATTTTGATCATGTGGGAATCTATCAGCTGTCATCTAAAGACTTAAGCTTTGGCAGCACCGGCCAAATATTTTAGTGTAGCCAACAAATTCTGTGTATCTGAGCCAAGTCTGACTGTTTGGTGTGTCGGCCATTGCTTTCAGTTCAACCAGGATCTTGAGATGTGAGAGCGGATGTGGTGTTGACGTGCAGGCATGCTTTTATAACAGTGTGATTTTTACATAGCTATACACGATATGTGATGATGTTTTTTGACATTACTGGGCATTCTGCCTCATTTGCTCTGCACAGAGTTTACCTGAGACACAAAGCTCACTCGTGATCATGATTGGTTAATATATCTCAGACTAAAACTGGAAACCAGGAAGCTTCTGGCACCAAAGTTTTGTTCTGGTTTTTGTTCTTTGTTTAATATTTCTACAGCTGTGTGTAAGTATACACAGTCCGTGACCTGAAATTGAATCGTTTCAAAGTGTTCTTACAGTCATAATAGCAACTTTGAAAGCCAGTGTGATTGAATTACTAAGCAGCATCCATAGTCTGCTAGTAAAAAAAGCAGAATATTTACATAAAGACCCAATCCCAATGGGCTACACTTGCACCACAGTCTGGCTTTGCCACGGCTGCCATAGTTGATTGCAACCACTCTAGTCAATATGTGAGGTCCTGACCGACACACACTGCGGCATGTTTCAGAAATGAACCACAATGCTTTTCCATTATAAATACACATGCAGTCTATTTTGGCTTCCACCAGGCAGGAAGTTGGAAACAAAAACAACCTAATTAAAAAACCATGTGCAAACTCATTCAGGAGCTTAAAGCAGGGCGACTGCTCCTCCAAGCAGCTTCATCAGTTCATACATCATATTCCTACATCACAGCATTTCGTAAAGCCATGGGGGTGGGAAGGAAGGCCACAGATAAACCATCACGGATGCTGATGACAAAACAAAACCACCACACGGCTGTGTTTGCAGACATGTCCAGTGGGACCAGGGCTTGACAGTCCAAAGACACACACTGAAAAAAAAATCTGTCTGCTGGCACGTTTCCATTTTTGACACTTTTAGATTGAAAAGCATGTTTCAACAGCACGGCCACATAGTTAGACACGTCTACTGTTACCATAGCAACCTAACAGGTTGGTGTCACGCATCTTCACAGTCCTCATCACAAAGTTAGCATTTGATCATCTTATGTGTCACATGCATGAATAACTTCACTCCTTTCAGTCTATGAATATTTTACTGCATACAAAAACAAAGATGGAAATGCCCATCTGGACCAAAATACATCTCAACCTCCTTCATATTAAAAACTACTATATGCTTATATTCCCATTTTTTTCTCTCAATGTTAAGCACATTATCACCTTTTGCCATGTGGCAGCCATTGTATAAGTCGCTTCATCCTGTATGTACGGAAACAGTATCAGCTAAAAAATGTCTTTAATAATTACAGTGTTATGTTAATCCATAAAAGAGAACAGGGAGCTTGTAATGTAGCATTAAGAAGAGTCTTTTCTTGGAATATCAGCATTTGATAACATGGTACACTTGAAGAATTAACCTGTATTGAGTAGAGAATTAATCCTGCAATGCAAAGTAAAGACAACACCAGTGGGGTTTTAGGTGTGTAATAGTCTAACACACAGATACTTTAACCCAGCATCATTTCATAATTCAAGTGTGGGGTAAGCATGGATGGATGGATGGATGGATGGATGTCACAGGAATCGGGTTATACTTTTTATTACACGCAAATATAATGTGCTCAGAAGACACCACTCCCAGTCTCACCAGACTGACCGCAGGAGAATAATTGCACATCCTGGCACAAACAAGATAGCTGCTGAAAAATGCTAATTCTTCACATTGTGCATTCCATTACAGGAGAAGTGACAGCTCTTTAATATTATGATAAGAGTGGTGGGGGTGGGGTGGGGGGGCTTTTCATTCAACAAACCGAGCAGCACCAGCAGTTGCAGAGAAAGCAATTTGCATGGTGAATTTCCTTGTGAAATGCCTGCAGTGTTTTTAATCACTCGACATTAACAAATCTTTTAATTACCATTTGTCAACAACTGTGTTCTGAATAATTTCTGCCGCTTAATACTGGGGGTTTAAGGATGGTGCTGTAATTTCTATTAGTGCTCTTTTATTTCTTTTGAGGTGGTGAAGAGGAGCACACTCAATAAATGATTATTTCAGTGCCAGGAAGAAAAAAACATCATTATTAGAAGAACTAATGCAGACTCATGACATGTTCATCAACTCTCACCTCTTATAGGCTTTGAACAGCTGTAGAACTACTTCAACAACAACAGTAAAGGGTTACTTGGCAGCTCATTAATCATACAAATGTTTCGCCTACATATCTGCAAACCGGGCATCCCGCTGTGGTTCAAACACATCGCAATTTTATCAGACGTGCCACAGGGCTTCTCTGTCAACGCCCAGTATAGCATAGTGGAGTGCAGGGGAGTTATGCACCGCTTCAGTGGGAGTGAGAGCTGAAGGGCAAGGATGCTCCCGAAGCTCAAACTGTCAAAGCAAAGTAAAGAATACAGCTGAGTATTGATTACACAGCAGGTATATGAAAGGCAGCATCTAAGGTGTTATTATGACGAGACAGTGTTAGCAATCATTAAAACAATCTGAGTCCTTTGAATATTTGTTATGTAACGGCTGTCTCTACAAACAGCAGCTAGAGTATGGACGCCTGCATTTGATCTCTGGACGAAATATATTATTTTGTTAGTAGGACTCCAGTTAGTAGGCTGGATGTGGCCTGCAGGCCACTAAACGTGCACCCAAACAGCTCATCATATTTCTCACCGTTTTCTTGGCTGTACAAAAAAAAAAGAAAGAAAGAAAAAAGTAAGAGAAGAAATCAAGACTTCTCTTTCCTGTCCCTTTTCTTACAAATAGAAATAAAATGGGTAAGTGCATGAATAAATAAACAAACGCTCCCTCACCTGTTAGAGGGACATCTCATAAACTGTGGCGCCACTTGAGCATTCACAGGGCTGGGGAAAAAAAGAGAGCAATTTAGCTCAGGGAGGGAAATAAGACGGGCTGAATACTCACTTGAATACACCGTTAATCATCACAAGGAATTCACAATCGGCTCTCCCTCGCCAGTACTGACGCAGCTCTCTCACTGTTGGAGTCTAAAGCAGAAACCACTGAAGAGAGTCAGTGTGGGATTCACGGAGCTTCGAGGGGTGACGAAAAAGTCAAGATTGCCATAAAGCAACAATTTCCTTTATGAAATGACTGCTGGTTTAGAAGTAGTGGATATTAAAGGGATAACTCATGTACAGGTGTTTTCCAAAGAAATACAGCTTACTGAGGGAATAATATTTTGTAAAAACAGGTAACAATAAAATATTTAGACGTCTTGTCTTGCTTCCTTTACATAATGTACGTACTACCAACAGTTTAATACCAATATGATCTACTTTGTTTATCAGATTCCAAGCGTTGCACTGGTTATAATGGCACTTTACGCTTCTCTTGTCTCATTAGTTATGATCTATACCATTAAAATAACTCCAAACCACCTTTATGGGAAGAATACGTTTCCCCTGCCTTATCGCCGATCACGAATTCACTCTGGTTTCTGAGTGTCTTTGGTTCTAAACACTGAGGGAAGAAAAGAACAGCATATTCCAGCCCCGTCCCCTCCCACCCGAAAATTGACAGGCACATCTCAATCCTGTGAGCGAGAGAAGCTTGGTGATCAACTGGCATTAGATTCTGGCACTCGATCAGGACCTGCCATTCGGATATTTTCACATAGAGAGACGGAGCTGCTGCTTCCCACCCAGGCCCACGTCACATCTGCTGAGGACCCACTCCTGACTAAGTGAACTGACAGCACCCCTCCACCCCCCTCCGCCCCGAATTGACTGGCAACAGACGCCTGTCAGAGAACGTTTAGATAGTAGTTACCATGATTTTATGGGGGATATACCACAGGACAGTAATGATATATACTGTATAATATTGTAATTCTATTACTTTACTGTGATTAAGAGTCTTGATCTTCACACATGTGATTTTAAACATTCAGTGATGCATTAAAGTGTGTTCACCAGAAGGATTCTGCTGACAGATACAATGGCAGGCTGGCAGCTATGCAAAATGTCACAACCCTAAATTATGCATCACTACTACAGCCACTGCTGTGGGAAACCGCAGACTATCCATCGTTATCCTGCAAAGCTTATCCCTGAAATTATTCTACTGCATTTAAAAAAAAATGTATACGTAGGGCTGCTGCTTTATGATGCAAAGCAAGTAAACACCTGGCTCAGGTAATTTTCTGGATGTTAATGGAATTACACTGCAGCTCTCTCAAAACAAGTAGTTCATGTGGAAGTGCCAAAAACTCATTATGTGGCCACTTGAGGCTGGATCCAGCAGCCGTCAATCCCCAAAGAACCTCCATGTTAGTGACTTTATAGCACAGATAAACATGTTTACAGGCTTCTATAAAAAAGTTTTGAATAATTAAAGCCACTTTAAGTGACAAGGGGGCTCCTACCCCTCTGCTCCAATGCTTATTTGAATTAGGCAGGAGGCGTCAGGTGTCAGCATGGCAATGCCTGGAGGCTACGAACCAGTCTTTAGAAACAGGAGGTTCATCTGTATTTACAGTCTATAGTTTTAGTAAATTTACTAGGTTCAAATTAGGCAGGATGGGTGATATCTGTACTCACTGTAGACCAATAAAGTCTACGCTACACAAACTTGACGTGATTTTTTTTCATCCCATCCGATCTGAAATGATGCATTACTTGACATTTGAGATCGTTTATCATATCTTCAATGTCTGCTCCATCCTAAATATGCCTTCACATAAATCCATGATCCATGACTATTTTGACATTATATGAATAGACTCAGCTCCCTTGAACCTTAACAGGTTCAATCCCAAAATGTAACATCGAGCTATATGAGGTTTATCCAGCAGCTTATTGGACTGTTCATTCGAATAACATCTGAGTCCCTCTAAGCTATTGATCTGGCTGCACCTTAGGATGGCTTAGCTCTGCTTATTCTGAAAATACAGTTCAAATATGGCATAACTTAAGATAAGAAACCAGTTTGTACCACAAGTGTCAGCATCTATTACTTTTCCCATGTTCATACACTGCACTGCTTTTAATCCAGTGTTTGCAGATTTTAGAGATTCATCAGTAATCTGGATTTCTTGATTTACCAGTCTGCAAAGGTATACTGGAATTCTGGGGGGGGCTTGACTTTTTTCCTGAAATAAAACACCAGAGGCAGTGAGGGAGAAAACACCAGGGAAAGTGTGCACAGCAGACAGACTAGCAGAGTTGAAAAGACGACAGAGCAAGTGAGGAGCAAAGGTGATGGGCGGGAGTGAGGCGGAGAGGGGTGAGGAGTAAAAGAGGGAAAATCTCAAGAAGAGATCAGTCAGAAGCTTCATCCAGCACAAGCATCACAACATGTCAACGTATGATCCAAAACACTTCCGTCAAATGTCAAACTACACTCGGCAGCAGGGTGCTGTGCACATTACTTTTAAAAGGATGTGATTACAACAAAAGGAGAGGCCGTGGAAAGTGTTTTTTAAACAGCGCGCTGCAATATCAGTAGGCGTCAGACAGATGTTAAGCTTTAAATTTGTGCTTTTACAGTGAGTGGGCAAAGCTCTTGAGTGGTTTGGGGAAGGTAATGTTTAGCACTTGTGGGAAATTGGGTTTGAAATTTCTAAACGCAAAAGTAGTCTGTTACACTGCGGCTGCAATGACCCTCTTTCTAAAACAATAGAGGGTGTAGCGTAACATTTTTCAACAGTAGAACTTTTTATATTGTTGACTTAAAGTAAAAAAGTTTTTGTGGCTCCGTGCTAACTACATACAGTTTTACAACCCTGAAACTGCTTTATAAAAGTCCACACAAAAGTCCATCAAGTTTATGAAATGATGTGTTGAAGTCATCCTAATGAGAGTTTACCCTTTGGTTTAGTGTGTTTTTTCAGTCATTTATTTTTTTCATTTTGTTTTTAATTTAAGTTTTTAGTTTTTCACAGTTGATAAAACAAAGCAGCTACCAGAAAAGCTCTGTTGTCAGTCAGGATGCTCATGTTTTCTGTCACAACACAACATGCTGCCTGCATGTCATGTGTTGTTCAAGGTGGCACGCAGAAGGAAATGTTTGAATAAATGTGTGTTTAGTACTCAAATAAAATAAAGCAATAGTGTCTTGTGTAAGTATAGACGGCTGAAGCAAGGCATCAGGACTTATACGGTTTTGTTGAAGATGTTTTAGTGGTCATCCAAGCAGCTTCATCACTTCTGATGAAGCTGTGTTTCCCCCTTCTTTTGATTACCTGCCCCGCCCTGATTGTGTTCACCTGTTTCTCATTGTCTGTGTCTATTTAGGTCCTGTGGTTCCCTTTGTCTGTGCCAAATTGTATTTGTGACACCCTTGTCTGTTAGTTTGTGAGTTCCCTGTTCCCTGAGTTAGTTTGTTTCCTGGTGTCTCCGTGTGTGTGTGTGTTTTTTTGTGTGTGTGTGCCTGCATTTGGGTCCTTACTCCTCTCAAATCCTGACACATAATCTTAATGTGTAATGTTTTTCATCCTGCCATTATCTATTTAGCAAATATTAGGCCAAAAAAGATGTGGGCAATATTAAGAAGCGTCTTACTGCCTCCATAGGACTTGTATGATGATGAAATGATTATCAGCAGGTGTGCTGACCTCTATAAAAGCAAACGTTTTGAGGTTTTGCTGCTCTGGAGCATTCAGGTGTGTGTTAACACAATGCAGAGAGGGGAAGACCAACTGTGTTGGAGAACGATTTTTTGCTGCACATCAGTTTTTTTATTTACTTTTTTTTGTTATGTTGTTTGTTTGTTGTTGTATTTGACTAAGACCAACTATGATCAGATGCTTTTGTATTATGTTCTAACACCAGAAAACATAATACAAAACTTTTGAACATGGCTGTGCAACTACCAACTTGCAAATTATTTTTCTTCTCTTTGTCTCTATTGTTGCAATCTTCTTATTGATTGTATTGTTTGTGCAAACCGCCCTGCGTTGCCCTCTGACCTCAGATTTTATGCTGTATTCTGTTTTTGTTGTTTCTCCTCCTGCTTGCATCGCTGTGTGTTTTACTAAAAACTGTTTACAGTCAAAATGTTTTTAAGTAAAATGTGACTGTAAAAGTAAGTTCAAATTTTAGGGCGCAGGTTGCATAAGACAAAACAAGCCTTCCTTGCAAGGTTAATCCTGTTCTCTGCTGCAAAAAGCCTGCTTTCCACTATGCTGCTGTGACAGTAGAGTAATAGACCCCTGCTAGTGCAGCTTCACCCACCTGAAATTGCTTTCTTTGCTTTATTTTACTTCATTGCAGCAGGAGCGCATTGACTCCCAGAGACAATATAAACAGCATTAATATATTGTATTTCTCCAGTTGGGTTGTAGCAAAAAGCAGCAGGTTAGGCTTTAAGCCTTCATCTGTGAGCGATGGCGAGAACAAGGCGGTCAAGGTTGCTATTGCTAAAATTGTCTTCTACGTGGTACCCTAAAGTGATGAGTGATTTAAATTTTATGGAAGTTAAGCCATTTAATTAATGAATATCATGTAGAAAAACATTTAGACTCTGTGTGTGTACATTCATGTATGAAACAATACATTGAAGTTTCATCCTGAAACTGGGTGTCATTCTGGGTTCATACCAGAAAGGATTGCGTTTGGACTTTTTCACTTTCGTTTTTATCATGTTCATTACTGTCATTATTGTTTTTTATATATATATATATATATATATATATATATATATATATATATATATATATATATATATATATATATATATATATATAGTGATCTTGGGGGCGACATATGTGTTCACTCTTCCTTTTAAAGCTGTAAAATCTCTGCTCAGGCTATTAGATGATAATGTTGTTTAGCATTGCACAAGAGAATCCTTATCATGTTCTGCTGCCATAGTAACCATGATCAAGTTGCTGCAGTTGCTAAGCTGTTTTGTAAAGCATCTAAGTGGGGTTCATTGGGCTTGTATATGACTTCTTCAATCCGTTAATGGTGACATTATGGTCCCACCTTGATGTAGCGTCGAGCACAAACAGTTACAACATGGTCACTTTCTCCAGGCAAACAACCCTCCGCCGCAGCTCGGAGGAGATCTGAAAGTGCCATTTCCTGTGAAAGTGAGAGCGGCTTTTTGCTCCCCTGTGCCTCCATGGTGGAGCCTTTCTTCCTTTTATCATACATTCCCATCCTCAGACATCCAACGCAGACACAGCTTAATACAGAGGAACATTTTTATTCCCCCCCCCCCCGCAGCCTGCTGGCAAAAAAAGAGAGACAGAGAGGCAAAAGGAGAGGTTGAGGAATAACAAGGTTAATGGTGGGGACCACTAAAGGCTTTAGTATTTTTTTATGATTATTTTTGGGGCAGAGGTGGGCGAGCCAGAGGTGTGTGTGTGTCAGTGTAAACAACAAAATGAGCTACATGTGGGTGCCTGGGTGGCGGGTTTAGGTTGGAATTCAGGAACATTTCTTTCCCCAGTGCCTGAGCACATCATGGATAATGTGACTGCTCTGAGGAGCTGTCACAGGCTGTGTGTTTAAATTTAGCTCGAGCTCACCATGTGCACACAATTCGTTGAAATAAAGCTACTGGATGTGGGTACCAATGTTCACCCGATGCTGTCAGTCTCTGTCAGCCCCTCTGCCCGAGAGAGAGAGAATACCTCCATATTCCATCCTGAAACTACATGAAAGGAAGCCTCTTCTATCATTGAAAAAAAACACAAGGAGTGTGAGAGAGAATGGGAGGGTAGTTGGAAATCCATTTTAATTAGTGAGTAGTTTACCTTGCTGTTTGTTATAATCCTCCACTCTTCCTTCCCCGTGCTGCATGCCACAACAGCACCTTTCACAAAGCACCTGGGAAGAAGGTAGGATTTAAAAATTGTTGTCCTTAAGCAAAGTTGACAGAAGGATATCTGGTCTTTCTCCTCCTCGTATGCAAGGCACTCTGTGCTGTCACTGCCTGCTAAACCACCCCAATTAAGTTTGATCTTCCTCTTTATCTGCTTGCTGTTTGCGTTAGGAGGGGGGAAAAAAGATGGCTTCTAATGAACCACAGACTGACAGCTTCTCGTCCGAGGCGGGGCATCAGACAAGGATAAGGGTGTGAAGTGTACAGTCAAAAGTACATGCGGAAACTCGATGTTAGATATTTACCAGAGGAGGAGGAGGAGGGAGGAACATGAGTCAGCACTCCCACATCAAAGGGTGAAGAGGTATGACTTGTTCTGTGTAGGAAGTGACAGCCAAGGCTCCAAGAACAACTGCACATCATCAAGATGTTCCAGGATCAGTGTGTAAAGGATTTAGTGGTAATCCATAAGCAGAACTGAACCTTGCTTTACTGGCTTTACAGTGTGATCTCAGCAAAGACACACACCTGCTGTTGTGACCTCACATCTCCAGTCCAATTTGTTGCCACCTTGTAGCAGTGGCAGCAGCTGTAGACAAGCAGTATCGCCATCAACACGCAAGGACCTTAATGCCTTTTGCAATTTTATCACCTGAGTCACCTGCAGGCAGACTGTTAACATCTGTTTGGACTGACGGTGTGGCTTTACTATTCTCTTTGATTATGGCTAAACTATAAAAACTTGCCTGTTGTGAATTTGTGTTTATTGTGTGAAGAGAAAAATATTGTCAATAGAACCTGCCATTGGTTCATACTAAAGAATGTCGGGTCCACTGGTGTTTATGACAGGAAACATTAACCTCAAGCTAAATTGTGGTTTAATCTGATATTTACCTGGTAATTATATAGTAGTTGTTCATGTTAATTTGACTCATTTACACAGAGCAGCCAGCCCTGATCAGGACAGTTAGGTGGCCAACGTTTACAACCTCCAGTGGTTGAAGTGCTGGTCAGGGTGGAGGTTTAACTCCATCATGCGACATGTTTCATGTTGTGTAGGGGTTTGTTTAACTCGGAGCACTCTGGCCTACAGTCTGCATTTTTCAAAATAAGACTATAGGTTGTTTGGTCTTAGGTGGCCATTGTGTTGTATAACATTTAACAACATTATGAAATGTTCCACTGACACCTAATGAGAACATTAGTCTGGTTGATTGGTTGGCCCGATGGGAAATAACTTGCTAACCTTGGTCGTGTTACTATGATGTCGTACCACATTTGACATATTTTTCCTTCGGGAACAACTGATTGAATTGAAAGTATCAGCAGCAGAGACGGTGTGTCTCCCCCTCTATACCATGCTGGCCATGATGAAAACTCCTTGTCATACTTTGCTATGGAGCCAGTGCAATATGATGTGAAGTGCTCGTAATAACAACCATTTGTTTTCATTACTTCTCCCAGCGTCAGCCAGTGCTCTGGCCCCAACTTGTCACCAATCCACAGTGCAGAGGACTGGTAGGGCAGCCAAGGAGAGCGGGGTATGGAGCACAGAACCTGTGAGGAAAAATAAGCAGTTAGGTTCCCATCCAAATATGACACAAGCTATAGAAAATTTAAGCTTCAAGCTTTTGCCAGTTATCTGATCTTGTTTGGCCCAAACCATTAAGGTCAGGCCAGTCAGTGTACTGTAATTTTCTCTACATCCAGAGTGGCTCTGCCTCTAAGTGTAGTTTGTTGTCACCTGTCATCTGTGACCTTTAGCAGCAGACAGGTCTATCCTGCAAGCTATCCACCTAACACACAACCACATTCTGATGTGCAGTGCATTCGTGGAAAGATGCACATAAAGTACTTCCATGAAAAAGGGGAAGAATAAGCAACAAGAAGAAGGCAGAGACAGTAAGCAGCTATGTGAAAGGCATAAACACACTGGCTTGAATTTAGAGAGAGAAACAGCAAAGGTTATTCTTTGACTACACAGTGACAAAGTACAGATGACCGGGCTATCAGGCTACAGTGTCTCAGGTGCTGGGAGTCCCAGGGGCGATCATTATTGCAGAGATAACCTCAGCAGCCTTTCTCTTCTCTGATGTGACACCAGGTAGGATTATCTCTCCTCACACTGTAACTGTATAATGGCCTCTGCAGGTTTATCTGGGCAGATTACATCCAGGAGAGTGAAGTCCCCATTTGAAAGGATGACTGTGATTCCTGTGTTGATTTAGGTGGGGTTGGCGCTTCGATTATATAAAAGCCACATGGCAAAGGATCTGTACAGTGCATTACGGTACGAGAAGTCACTATTATTGAAGTCCAAATCGAAGAAGGGAATTATTGTAATAGGTTGTAATGGGAATACATTAAGAAAACTGATAACTGATAATAGGTCACTTCAAAGTGTCCTGTCTTTGGGATCTCCTCACTAACAGAGGTTCATCTGTCTGGAAAAGCAGATGCAGAAAGTTGTAGAAGTACATGTGGGGAACACTCGACCAGCTGACAATTCAAGCCAACAAGATAGTGTTCAAAATTGCAGTTCACCCTACAGCCTCTAGGGGCTGGCTAAAAAAGTGAGACAATTGCCCTGTCTGTCTCAGTTTCACCCACTTTCCACCTCTTTGCTTGAATTAGGTTGGTGTGGCACCACCAACACGGCGATGGTCAGAACCACCCACAGAGAGTCAACATTGTTCTCCAGAAACCTATGGCTGATGTCAAACATATGAAATGGAGAGTTTAAAATCAAGGCAAACTTTAGAGCTATTTGTGTTTCCAGCTGTTTGGATCTTGCTGACCGCTGATGTCTACTGTAAAGTACCAGAATTAAAGACCGATTGAACAGTGGACAGAATTTTAATAGTTAATATTGAATTTGGTTTCTACATAATCTAACCCATGGCAAAATGTTAATGATGAGTTCTTCTGCCCTGAACAGGCTGCCTGTCACAGCTCGCCTGGAGGAGACTCACAAGTCCTGCTTGGTGTGGCATCAGAGGGTGTTGGGACAGAAGTGGTGATAAATCCTGTGTCCTCTCAGAAGGCGCTAATAATTCAAGATGATGTGGCCAAATGTCACAGGACACATTTCCTGTCCCCCCGCAAAGACAGAACCACTCAAGGCCATGATAAATGGCCTGGGCTTTCATCTTTTTTTTTTCTTTTGGAATCATATGAAATCTTAAAGCATGATCCTGTTGTGAAGGTGTCACAGCTGCCAGGATCATTTTGAACAGAGACTGACACCATGTGTGCATCCATACATGAAATTTAAGTATATAGGTATATATATTTATTCAAGATATGATTATGAAAACCTGTTCACACTGATAGTAAAAGAAGCCCATCTGCTGCACAGACATTATGGTACTTTATATTTCAACAGTCATTATGTCAAGTCTAATATAAGTAAGTTACGTGTGAGCCAATGAAGAGAGAAAAAAAAAACTCTTTACTTCCTTTAAAACCAAGTGCATCTGCATGTTGAGTATGTGTGTGCCAGATCAATAAATCTATCCATCACCTCCTGTGGCTTCCATATATAAGTGATTCCTGACCTGGCAACCCACTCCGTCCAATGACAAGCCCTCTGACTGAGCCAAATCTACATTAGTTGCACTCCAGCTGTCTCTTCTCTGCACCTCTCTACTGTCTTGTGCTACAGACATAAATGCTTCCTCTTTGAAGGTTTCCAGACAAAATCAATACCTAGAGAGAGTGTTGGCAAAAACAGAAACCAGATTTCCATCACTTTGGCCTTTTCTTATCCACCCCCCATCCCCCCAAACCAAAGCCATCAAAACCTGGGCCCCAGCACTACAATCAGACCGGCAGACAAAGTCATCACTGTGTATCTGAAGGATAGATCCCTTATCTACACACTGGTCTGACAGTGGTTCAGCTCACACCTTAAGTCATTCAGAATTGAGGTGTACAAATAATGTGGTTGACATCAAGCTTAATGTGGGTCTCTATAAGGTCAAAGATCAGCTGTATGTGTATTATGTTAGAAAAGGAGATGGAGAAGTCTTCAAACCATAGAAGATCAGACTTTGTTGCAGACCACGCACACCCTTTCACTGTATTAGGCAGGTAGTGGCTGATTGATGTGTACACAAAAAGTGAAATATTCAAACTTTAACCTATCACACTGGTGAAGTTTCATTAAATGTCAATATTTGGTGTCTCAGGCTTTAATTAGTGCTTGTAGTCTGACTTTGAGGTTAAATATATGTTTAAAAACAAAATGCTGTGAAATTAGCTGACATCAAAATTAAGCATATTTACCGTCGTGTAGTGTAGAAAAGTGCATACTAAACTTTTTCTCTAGAAATAGGAAAGGAGATAAAAAAGTATTCTGACTGCTCTTTGTTGACGCTGCCTCACAGAAAAAAGGAAGACTTTCCTTTACAGATATACACAGTCAGCACAATGCCTAACAGTCCCTTACAGCAAATACACCGGTACCGCCACAATTATCGCGAGCCGAGCATGTGAGCGTGTCTGTAGGTGCGTGACTGCTGAGGGGAGTTGAAGGGCAACACAAGAGACGTCAGGGTAAATTGAGACGATGTGCGCAGAGTGTTGTTGACGGCACTGTAAACAGCGGCCAGGTGGAACAGTGCTCTTCAGCAGCAACTGCTTTTCATAAACAGATGGGCCCAGTTTATGGCTGCTACACCTCTTTGTTGAGTGGAGATATAATTACAGATTAGACAGGCAGAGGTAATTGGGAGTTGTGCAAACATACTACCCTTTTTCTTTCGGAAAGTTCCCCTTTTAGGCTAAGAGATTGAGGTAAGATTGATTTAATTTTAGCAAACCTTTTGCAGCAATTCAGGTTGGTGAATATTTATTCTTACTCAAACAGAACCGGTCTTGAGATAATAACTCTTTCACTGGACTCTATTTATCTATCGATCTGTCTGTCTATCTATCTATCTACTTCTGGATTTTTGAATGAGGACACAAGGAGGTTCATTTTTACATTCATGGGGGAAGGCTAACAGCAGAGCATCAGTTTTTATGATCTGAGATGCCATTGGAAGTCCAAACTGTCAAATAATGCTAATCTCCCATGATGCATATCATGCTTATATCAACTGTTTAACCCCTCAGGCAATAGGCGTTACATATACTTATATGCATATAGAATGTAAATGTAAATGACTACTTCACCATTATAATGTCTGTTTCCATACATCCTGGAGAATAGTGGTGCTGAACAACATGTGTACTACACATGTAGGAGCATTATATGGGGGATTATATTTGACAGGTGCACTGTAGGAAAAATTTGTCCTACAATGTGACTGTCAGATGTTTGTATAGAAAAGTATTCATCAGCATTTCCCTTCTCAAGCATTTCCCATGGCTTGCATCCTGATAATGTTTCAATTCCTGGCTCATTTCTGTCATGATGTCAAAACATTGAGTGGCTGAAAATATGAGCCAAAGGGAGGCCTTCAGCTCATCACCATCATCCTTCAAGCTTTTGTGCATTTCCGAGTGTCTCCAATGTTCGACAGAGAGAGAGCAGAGCCGGCTGGGGCTGTACTCCTATTCATGAGTCTTTTCTTCCATGTCTCAACAACAAAGCAGAGCATAAAAAAATGAAAATAAAACCACATGAGCTGCCAAAGCAAAAGGGAAAGGTGGTGAGAAGTGTCTTGGCAAGCTCAAGAATATGTTTAGTCTTCTTCTACTGTAGGTGCTTTGAATGTGGCAGAAGAAAATTGCTTATATATCTTTTTTTTTGTATGTTTGCCTTTGGTTTCCTTCTCCATCTCCTCCTCCTCCTCCTCTTCCTCCTTCTCCATCGCCCTCCCACACTCTATGTGCTGTGGTCCATTAGGCTGTCTGTCCACAGCCAGAAGTGACTTTGACATTTGCTGAAACACCCAGTGGAGTGTTCAGGCTTGAAAGGATATCCAATGCTTTGACCCAAAACCGCTCGTTTCTTTTTCTTCTCCCTTTCCTTTCCATCAAAAACTCCTTTGTGACATTGTGCAGTGGCATGTTGGCTCTCAAAACCAAAGCTGGAATATATTTAAACTTCCACCATTGAAGGACACTGCCTGCTCACATGCATGCAGACATGGCACACACATATATATATATACACATACATACACTCCACTGTGATGGAAAACACACAAAAATGGCCCAGTGTGAAATCACAACCACTGCAGTCCTGCACTTTCAATGAGACTTCAATAATTTATAAGCACATCAAAGACAAGATAGCAGAGGGGAATCCTCTACTGGTGAATCCTTATTTATAGCACAGGAACTATCACAGCACCTATCATCCATAAAAAATAGCAAATATTGATTTATAGTAAAACAAAGCACAGACAATTTTTAAATTTTTATATCTTGAAAAGAACAAATAAATCAGTGTGCCATAGAATCAAATTACACATTTACTCATGAAGTCTAAACATCGTATTGTGTTGATGTTAGCGTTCAGGCTAGTCTTTGTATAATTGTAATAAAACAGGACCTTCAAATTAAAAGAGGCTGGCTGACGAAAAGGTAAAAAACAGAAAAAATACTGACCAGCTTCTAATCAGTGTTAATTTCCCACAATGGCAATAACTTTTAACTTTTTCTTATGTAATAGCTAACAGCAGATCCATCTTAAACCAAAAAAAAAAAAAGACCCGGCATGATGTCTAATCCACATATAACAAGTGTCCAAGAGTCAAAGCAAAGATGGAGCGATACAAATGCATGAGAAGGAACCCCCATGAGGACATTCTTTACCCTCTATGAGACAAGCTCAGCCCTCTCTGCCCATCCATTATAAATGGAGTCTAGCGCCACCCATATGCCTCATCCTTCTCTCTGGGCAGTCAGCGTGAAATATTCACCTGTTCCACTCCTTCAGGAGAGCGGGGATTAATGGAAATAAAGGAGCTGAGGGAGCTCCTCTTGTCTCCCATAAAAAAAGAAGGGGTGCCTGAAACGCTGACGGCAACTTGCATCAGCAAAGACGACCCCATCCCAGCAGTATAAATACACATGAACGCCGCCGCTGCTGACTCTGAAGTACAACATTTAACAGTTGCAACTTAACGCAACTAATCATCTTTCATTTATCAGTTTATGGCACCTGAGATTTACAACTGACAACTATTATTACTATTAAAGTAACTAGTCAGTATCATATGTGTGACATTCCTTTACACACACACACACATATATATATATATAAAATTCCAGGCAAAAGGAGGCTCAATGGCAGAACTCTAGGACTCTAGGCAGCCCTTACTGTGTAGTCTGTAGCCATTTTGAGTCAATTATATATTGTCCTGGAAGGAAATAGCTGTTTTTTTATGGTTTTAGCCCTGAACGTTAACCAACTTACCAGCCTGAGTTGATGCGGAGAACTTGGAGCCTTATTCTGGTAGCGAACCACACTGAATATGTTAAAATTACAGATTGATAGTTGGATGATATTTGTAAAGCAAACGATGCTTGCTCCAACGTCCATTTGTGGTGTAAAAGCTGTGCCCCAATTGTAAGTCTGCAGTCTGGTAAAGATGCATTTGTAGACCTATTGCTTTATTAAGGCACGACAGAGCTGTTCTATTTTGACAACTCCTTCAAAAGCATCTGACAAATGTGTCCTATATATTTCCTAATAATAAAGAGTGCATGTGGTAGATCTTTCACAGCCCACCTATCCCAGGATTCAGTATCAGTTGGATCCTTTACAGGATAACAGAGCAGACGCCTCGAACTGAACTCTAACACCCAAAGAGAAAACTTTTGAAAGTAGATATCAACTACAGGTTGCTAGGCAACAGGAGCAGCACATTACAATAAACCGGAAATCTTTCAAGAAAAAAAATGTGGGTCTGCTTATGTGGAGTCACTGCTCAGCTGTTGTTATCAAAAAAAAAGCAATAACCTCCGACATCGCTCACTGGTGTTAAATTACCAAAAAAAGCCCTCCGTTCTATCACTTTAATAAAGATCTTTCCCATTTTAATTAGCACCTGTAAAGAGTGCTGCTGGGCACCGAACAGCTGTTCGCAATGTGTAATATGTGATAGTCACACTTCCATTGCTTAGATGCTCTAATGATTAAAATGTTTTCACTGAGGGCACTGCACAAAGCTATGAATTAGGTATTAGTGCACAAAAACATGGATCTTATGTCTGAATTTTCAATACAGATCATTAAAAAAAAAAATTGCGTCATGCAGTCAATAGTCAGCTGGCTGAAAGAAGGTTCACATGTCTCAGTTGTCAAAGCACAAGGTAGTAGGTGACACATTGAGTAATAATGGAGTAGCGGGAGGACAGTTTCCCACAGGGAACCAAATGTTCCCTATGCCCTTTTGCCCCATGTACATCATCAGCTCCATAACCTCTATTTATACACCTCACCACTGGAAACCGTCAGCACTGAGGTGATATATTGACTCAACAGGTCATTTTTTACGTTTGCTTCCAAGTATTGCTTCACAGGCCTGTTCACTGAAGCAGCATCGGGGATCCAAGATAAACAACATGAGAGTGAAAGTAGGGATCTCCACATCTGGTCCGCATGTCTTGGGTACAGAAACTGGGCAAAAGGGCTCAAACAGAGGAGGTGAGTAAGCATTGGGAGAGGATCAATAAAGGTGTGGAACGCATTAAATCACCATGTTGAGGGGGTAAGGCTGACTCGTTGATTTCCAGCAGTAACCTATTCCATAGCACAGTAAATGCTGGACAAAGTTAACAAGACTGAAGCGTCAGTCCAGTTGCCTCACACAGCAAACCTCATTAAATCTCATGGGGGGTTCAGAACAGGGAGACAGACAGGAGTAGCTGAGGGTGTAAGGAGAACCATGTGAAAAGGAAGCCAGGAAAAACTGAGAGTATGGTACATTTCCCCCTGGAAGTCTGCAAACTGTAGCTGATCACTAACCCCCGGGAGAGGCAGTAAACATAAAATGTGAATAACCTATTTATCAAAGGAAAGATTACGAGGCACCAGGCAAAATGTAAGTGCACGGGAACACGTTACAGGCTAAGAGTCACTTAGAGTTATTCACATGTCTCTGTTAGTGGGAGCCGCTGTGATTTTGAAACCCTGGACACCCTTAATCACTCCACTCACTCCACTCACCCGCGTCAGCAACCTATTTCTACTAAATAAGTGGCCTTTCCACCATCATACCTAATGGATCTATACTTCTTTTCAAAGATACATATGGAAAAATTATTGCTAAGACCTCTATTCGCTGTTTCAGACAAGGCATTCATGTAATTATTTAAAAAAATGATTACATGAATGCAACTCTAAGATCTTACTGCTTGTTTTTTAATTTTTTTGAGAATTTGTTGAGCTGCTGTCTTACACACATTTGTCATCAGATCAGAGTTGTTAGATTAGACACAGGGGCACAATTTGTCTCTTCTATCCTTCCTGAGTCAATGACCGCTCGAGTATCAAGGAGCGTTTTTTTAAAAGTGCACCCTACGAGCCAAGAATGCCTTCTACAGTTCAGGCTGTTCATTCCAGGAGGGTGGGGTGGGGTACGAAGGGGTAGGGTGGGGATGGAGAAGTGGGTAGTCTGCTTACGCTCGCATATGAGCAGAGATTACACTATGAAGCAGGAGTCGTCTGCTCTCCCCAGAGGCTTGGTTTCTCAATGGTACATGTAGAGGAGGATGAATTAGATGCCCAGGAGTCTTGGTTGGCCCCCGGTTTCTTCACAGTTCAGTGTTAATGGAAGCTCAAATGGTGAGCCCAGACCATGCTGGATCTGTAGGAGCAGAGCGGAGTCTGAGTCACCCAGCTAGAGAGAGACAGAGACAGAGAGAGAGAGAGATGGGATGTTGAATGCTGTGGGGTAAGAATCCAGACCAACCAAACACAACTGAGTATGTCTGTAAGAGGCTGCAAAGTGGATGTGCAAATGATCTCATCGCACTCCAGAACAAAGTACCTTTCAGACAGAGTGTGAAAAAACACTTCACTCCCATCTTTGGCCTTATGAAAATTTATGGCATGTTTATCAGGAGCCTGATTCGTAACTCAGCCAGTAGCAATCCTTTTGTGCATTTCATCCCACTTGGTTGTTGTATTTGTAGAGGCGTCATTCCACTGATTTAATCACAACTGTTCTCCCTGAAAGGATATTCAGCTTGCAGTAATGTGTTACTTTTTCAGTAACAAGAAATAATAATTGAGCCTTTATATTGTATTATCAATTTCTAGTAATGCTCCATTACTCTGACAGTTTGTCTGGTAGTTTAGCTAATATCAAGTTTGATATCAGATTGGCTTTTTGCTTTTTCTACATTAGCTTATTGCAGTGAGCTAGTGGCAGGAGGCTTCCCATTCCCAAAAGTTCCCAGAAGTAACAAGCTTGCTAATATTAGCCATAACTCTGTGCATTTACAGTCACCTTGTTTTATGCACGATTGTAAAGATGGTGTTGGAGATCATGCAGTAACACAACCCCATTTAAAGAAATGCCAAATTTAGTCAATAATACATCCGCCAGATATGACGTATGGTTACGTTTATGCTTTGATGTGCAACATAATATTACATTTATGGTTATGGAACAAATGATATGACTGATACCGAGGCTGTCTAGTCCAAGAGTAAATAAGCAGGTCAGTCGCTCATAGCTACATAACTCGATGAGCTCCGCCATTAGACAGACTGAGAGTTTGCGCCTGAGTTAAGATGAGTAATTGGTTAAAAAGTAAAGCAATCATGGCAGGGAGGATGGTTGTAACCTAGATTGTCCGGTGGGTGAGCGTCATCTTTTTCGTCATGTTTTTATTCGTCAGTTCACAATGAGCAGAGATTTTGTTTTAATTTGCGTTGTCAGAGCTTCTTATATTTACGTGGTTTAATAAAGTTCGTCAACGAAAAGTTTTTGTTAAGGTTATCGTTGACAAAATTAACACTGGTAGCAAGTGTCGTCCCTGCTACTATTGCACATTGTTCAATTGGACAACTTTAAACATTTAACTGTACATTCAATCAGGCTTTTATTGCGCAATGTTACATTTTGTAATGCTATTATATTGTACAGTGGTAGTGGGGATTGTACAATCCTGTGATTGTCATATAATATGAAATATATGTGTGTGATAAGAAATGCACTTACACAGGCATAGCATGTTTGCACACCTGCACCTCTGTCAAAACCTAATGGCTGCATTCACAGAGAATCCAAATGTGGTGCGTTGTTGTTGTTGCACACAGGTTTGGAGAAGTTTTATTGATGCTTTAGAAACGAAAGTTTTGCAAGTTGCATCAGAAAAGAAAGTTTTTTGTTGTTTTTGTTTTTCTCTCATCCCTTCACTTCTCCTCTTATTTGACCACTGCAGCTCTCTCAGGTACTCTATTGTAAGGTGGGCACAAAGAGAACAAGTACAAAGTCAAATGGCGACACAACATCCTGCCCCTGAAGTGTAGATACCCCGAGGGACAGTTGGACATAGAACATGGTGATGCAGAGAGGGGCTTTCCGTATGTGACACACTAAAAGTAGAGAGAAAGGTGATGGTGACAGCGACAGTGGCAGCAGTGCTGGTAAAACATGAGGTCAGAGGGAATCCAGTTCATCTGTTTGCTGTGTTTTGATTAGTTTGGCTGCTCCTTCCACTCCTCCTGTCATCTATTACACCTAATGTGCAAACTGCTATTATACAACTTGGATGGAGTAATGGAGTCAAACACTAATAAAACTACGCCTTTAAGTGAAAATTTCCTTCTTACCATCTAAATTGTCACAGTATTTATAGTAATAGAAACCGATTATAGGCCACTTGTTAAATTAGGTGATTGAGATTTTGAGCTCTGTATTGCTCTACCACAAAAGGTAATAGATTACCAGACTGCAGCTCTTATCTGTTTACACTGCACATAATTAGAGATGGTGAAGATTTGTCGTTGAATGATCTTCTGAGAGTATGTTCAGATGCATAATTGTGTTTACTGGCAGAGGAGAAAACAAGTCTTTCATCTCGTGGAGATAAGAGGGTGATTTGTGGTCCACTTGGTGGCCTCTTCTGTGTATTCTCAGGTCTGATCTCTTTGTTGCTTTGCTCTCCCTCTCTCTCTCTCACTCACTCTCACCCTGATTAATGCTGATGCTTGACTAAGCATCATAGTTAAGATGAAAAAAGGCTGGCAATAATGGTTTTTCACCCGGCCCGGTGGGTCTTCTTTAGTCTGGGGAAGAGATGGATGTCAGAGACAGGAAGGGGGGGTATGTGAAAAGGTGTACAGTGATGCATGTACAGTGTGTGCACATATATCTACACACATGTGGCCTGCGGGGATTTCTAGCATTAGTTTGACTTTGATTCTGAGTTATCCAGCTAAAATTATCTTGGTTAATCCTCATCCAGATTTAGAGTATAGATTAAATAAACCCCTGTATAAACAACAATAAAAAAAAGTATTTAAATCTAATAAAACATGAAACTAAGGATTCATTGAAATTATTCTGCAAGATTTCATTATATTGAATTAATTAAATGACATCAGGCATTCAGGTATAATTGCAGTTGTTTTAAGAACAGCACAGATAGAGCAGATTTAGCATGTACATTTAACATTTAGCATGTTGTTTATCACTGCATCTCATCTCATTTGGTACCAACACTGACAACAACAGGCTTTGCTCATGTGTTAGCACAAGGGATTCGTAAGTTACAGAGCAAGTAATAGTCGTAATGATACACCCTGCTGGAAGTTTGAATAGATGGATAATACGCACAATTGATATGGAAGACTGATCTTTGCATTTGCTGTATTCAGGCAGACAGTGGCAAGAAATGTGAAACAGGTTTGGCTTTATTATTCTGTGAAAGTAAAAGAAACATAAGACTTTTTTCAGATTGAGATAAATGTCAGTTTCTACAGAATATAAAAATATTACACATCTTTGCAAAGTTTAAGCAATTTACACTTGCCTACAAATTGCAACAATTCCTCAACAATTTGGATTCAAATTATTATTATCAGTATCTGCAATGTGACAGTATTACCAGATAGTGGTAGACTATGATGATTTAGCTGATATTTATCATTCAGGTGGAGTTATTGTTGTGTTGTGTACAAAGATTATGCTTTCGTCATTACAGTGGGCCTCCTCTGTTTCTTTCAATGCAGGCCCATCCGTCTGACTGTAGAGACAATCTGTTGCAGCCGTACTGCACATAAGGTATGAGCAATATTAATTATTGCCATGGAAACATCATTATTTATGCAATGAATGCTCCTCTGATTTACAGCGTTCTGATTTATTTATTTATTTATTTCCTTCCTTTCCTTCCCCTCCAATTCTCGTTTGATCCACGAACAGAGGAGCAGACAGTTGAAAGCAGAGAAAGGGAAAGAAATCTGAATTGAAAGATGAAAGACAAAAAAACAAGTCTCTTTGGAAACGCTGTGTGTGGAGGAAACACTTGGAGAGTGTGGCAGCTTTGATCATTCTGCCATGAAGTCTGAGGTTTCTAGTCTGGAGGTGGTAAATTGGCGTACTCGGCCAATTATTTCGCAGCGCAGTGATTTCTCAAAAGGCCACTATACAGGGTCACCCTTCTCTGAATCTTTTCTGGAATACTTTTTTTTAGATTATTGAGCATTTTTATGGATTCAGGTAAACCTAAATTAGGAGTCTGGTTGTACTTTTATTTGCAGGCATACCCCCTCTTTGTATGCTCTGCACTCTGCAGACAGCAGTATGATAATTAAAAGGCTATTATACAAATTATAATCTGGAAACATATAATTTTTTTTGCAGGGTGATGGGGTTGCTTTCCAAAAAAAAAATCCAAATTAGCACAAACCGTACAGTAAAAGCCGGCCGTGCCAGAATGAATGGCCACTCCACTTTTGCTTTGCATATAGTGTCTCTCCACAAAAGAAGAGCTATTTATCTTCTGGTGTCCAGGTTGTCAGGGCCAACAGAGAGAAATTACACTTCAAAAATCATTGACTGAGGTACTTCTGTACGGCGTTAGCTCTTTGTGTTTTGCCATGCTGTTGCAGATGGGGTGGCCAGGCATGAAATCCCATTGACGCTGTCCAAAAGGCCAAGTGGCGCTGTTGTTGCTCGGAGATTAAGTTTGGAACAAATGTGTCGATAGTGCCTAATGAAGTTGAATGGTCACTATCATCAGGAGTGCTGCTCTGAGAGGGCCACTCTGTTTCCTGCTCATTTAATTCTCCTTTTATTTATGAGGCCTGAAAATTCAACATTACCTATTTATTTGTTACCTTGGTGTATTGATTTATACAAAAAAATGCACAGTGCAGCGTTATCAGACAAACATTTAACCTGTCATTAAATAAGGATCCAGCAGTGGCTCTGACATGAATAATTTGTGTTTTAAAATCGCTCCAGTGCAAATAGATCTGGTGGTGTTTGTTTTTATAAAATGACTCTGGGCTGGATGAGCCTTGGATTTGAAAGACTGACAAGCAGGCAGATTGAGTCAGAGAGGAGAAAATTAACCAATCAAAAGCAAATTATGTAAAGTTTGTTGGGTACAATGTTCTGCAATTCTACCACACACCCACAAAACCCTGTATTGCATAAAGATGCAAAACTAACAAAAAAAAACTTCCACCAAACCTTAATAAACTAAGTCATTGTCAAACATTGGATTCTTAATCTGGATTAATCTGCATTTAATAGCAGTGATTTCAGCAGAAAATTGGGGGCATACACAAAATACAGGTAAGTAATGCAACTACAAGTCAAGCCAGCTGATAAAATTATGACACTACCTGATCTAAGAATTCACCTCTGTATACAGTATCTATCACTATTATTGATCTATTAATATGAAAGGACAATATGGAAATAAAAAAGGTCTTGTCTGTTTCACTGAACAAATACAGAAAAGTACATTCAGAATCCGCTGTGTGCTGTGATGTCTTGTTAAACTGATCTGGAAAACAACACAGTGCGATTATTGTGTTCAACAGTAAACATGTAACGGAGGGACGGATGACAAACAGAGCATGCTTGCATTGTCGGTGATAAATTATGCACAGATGTACCGTCTGTTTGCTGGTCTATGTTATATTTGCAATTACAGGGTATGAAGACAAAGGATTATAGACAAAGTAAACCAATTGTTTACTGTGGGACAGAGTATGAAAGCCAAAGACACAGAGACACAGAAAATGTGTTGTTAATGAGTAGTTTTTCATTAATTATACGGTATGGAAATGCCAAAAGGAATCTAACAAACGCTCTATTGTATGTTCACATCTGAACAGCACTGACTGCACAGATGCTGTTTCTGCATCACACTGCACGGCCACAATAATGTTTGGCGCATATTGCCAATACTGCATTGTGTAGTGTGCACTTTTGGATATAAAAGCTTTGTTTGTTTTTTGTGTGCTGACAAGGATTGCCAGGGTAACTGCAGTTGGCAACAGTTCTATTCTTGTCATGCGGCAGTGAGGTAGGAAATATCTCAGGGTAGCATACTACGGTCAACAGGGCGCGTTCTGCCTCCATGAGTTAATTGGGTGTGAAAAGACATGAAGAAGATTTAGATCCTCCACTTCAGTAGGTGGAGAAAAGAGGAGCTGAAAGGTGTGATAATAAATGGAACCTTAACAGTGACAGGTGGGATTAGCAAGCATCGGTGTGGTATAATGCTGCACTGCATCATGTGGCAAAGTCTTATCTGGATCGACACTACTATATTGTGGCAGCTTAAGAGTCAGTATCAGCATCTGCTCAGTCGTGAAATGAAGTAACGCCACTGTTTCACAGCATGTCATCCTATAAAAAGACCTCAGAGATGACTGAGGCACTTCTGATGCTATCCCTCAGAATGGCACTGAGAGAGAGTGTAAAGGTTGAAATGACTGATATATTCTAAAAAAATCTATATCTTACCCTTTATATAACCCTAACACTAAAACAGAGAATAGAAAAAAAAAATATATATATATATATTATTCACGTTCTTGTTTGTCCCAGCGTATTAAAAATCTACAGCATTGATTCTAAGGGGAAGCACTGTAAATCACCAGTCCTACAGGTGGCACGTCAGCTGAGATTTATAGTTTCACCGTGGTTTTATTTCTTCCTGAGCATGACCTCAAATCCTACCAGGATCATTTAAAAAATGGAGCACTGCCAGTTCAGTTAAAGTTGTGAGATTAAAAATTGAACCAGATGTCCAAGTAACACCTGTAATCTGCACGTTTCAGGAGAATATCCAACAAATAAGAGGCTTTTTTTTGCCTGTCTGTGCTTCAGGCTTTCCCACTTTCCTCTTCTTGGTAGTTTGTGTGTGGCCCTCCTCCAATCTGGGTGGTCTAAATGTCATTGTAGTAATCTGGTGTGTGGTGTTTTATTTTGAAAATTGACAGGATTTGAACCAACAGTGGATGTGGCACAGCTGAATCACTTGACCAGCGTGCCTTGTAGGGCTGTTCTTTACACGAGCTACGTCAGCTAAAAACACATTTTATTCACATACTGTAGGAACACAATGGTACTGAGCAGCCACACAGCTGTGAACTTAACCCTCTGCTTTACAGCATCTCAAGTATTTTGTCAAAACAGATTTTACCGTTCGTCATTTTTCCTCCTCTCAGATTTTCCCAGTCACTTCTGGACCTTCAGGTCACTCAAGGGTTTGTTTCACCCTTAAGACCACCACAACCTCCTCCCATTAATCATTAGATTGTCAGTTACGGAGGCAAGCAGCAAGCCACGTCCATTCTGCCAGCACTGATTTAAATCGCTTTAATGGCCATCCCATGCGGTGGAACAGCTCCTCAGAGGAAACAGTGGTGGCAGAAGCGATTGACCTACAGACCCCCGCTGTGACAGCTGTGCGTGAGAAAGGTCGACACCATGAAGGGCAGCAGGCATTTGATTAAAGCTTCATCCCTGTTTGTAGAAACATGAATAATTCCAGGAAGAGTGCAAGAAGACTTGCACTGTGTTGAAAAAAAAAAGAAAAGAAGGATCCCAGGGCCTGGACTCTTGGTCCAAGGGGGGAAAGCTGCACACATAAATCCCTGCCTGCCTTTCTCTCCAGCTTGCAGCACAAGGATACACTTTCTCTCCACTGAGGATCACATTTATCAAAGCAATGTGTGGTCACTACATTGAAACCACACGTGTATACAAGCATGGGTGGCCCCTGTGGGAATTGAAACCTTAACCCTTTCTTTTTATGTTGGTCTGCTGGCAGGATTTATCAGAACACAGGGGCACTCTGAAATCTTTGGCTCATGTGGAACCCGGGCTGGTGAAAGAAAAGATTCAGATTAGTCTTGAGTGGCTGAATGAAGCAAAAACTGCAGGTCTTTAAATGGCCACTTGTGGCTGGCTACAAAAAAAATTGTTTCAAGATGATCCCTACCTAACCCCTTTGCCCTGTTTTTAATGCCTTAACCTTAATCAGTCACAACAAACCTTACCACAGGCAAAATATGAAACTTAACACCAGGTGAAAAGCAAACTGCTTATGGTGTCGGGAGACTTGAACCTCAGACTCCTGAGTCAAAGTCAATAGATAACTGTAACAAACATACAACAAGAACGTTCAGATAACTCCCCCCTCAAATCTCTGCACATGTTTAGGTCACTGCCTGTTAAAAAAAAACTGAATCTTTACTTTATACTTCCATTAAACTACAGTGAAACTTTAGAAAAAATGCTGCTGGCTAATTATTCATTTCTTGGTCACATTGATCTCTCATTTCATCCTTCCACATCTCATTAAAATAAAAGTCTTTGCATTGGTTCATTGGCATTTATCTGCTTTCCTCTGACTCAGCTGAATTCCCATTTATACTTGTCCCTTTACCCTTTTGTCTGCCTGCACTAGAATAATGTAATCTTGTTTCATAATTTTCCTCTTGTCATCCCCATTTCATCTTGGCTCCTGGTTACATTTGTATGACTCTGCCCTTGCTTTGTCTGAGTCTGTAGACTTAGTCACTTAACAGTAGAGAAATGGTAATGTCACCATGCTTATAACAATGTGTCATTATTCAGGTGTCAAATGACATGATCTCCTTTTTTTTACCCCCTCACTCCCAGTCAGCTCTCCGCATAGGAATTGTGGAACATCATGAATGCCTAAGGTTAGTAAGAAGACTACTGATGTAATATAAAATAAAAATAACAACCTGGGCGATGCTGTTTTACCTCTCCACCCCTGCCTTTTTCTCAAAGCTGCCAACAGCCTGAGCTCGACATGGTACATAGCATCAATTTCCTTTTCCCAGTTTCTCATTTCAGAAACTATCAATATGGAAATCAAATTGCTCCACTTCCTGTTTGTGTCCACCCCCCCCCCCCCCACACACACACACACTTCTAAAAATGGGGCACCTCTCTGGTTACTCACCCTTTTCATTGATAATCCCACCCGCTGCCTTTAACTGCATCTGACATATTGAATATCTTGAATGTTGCTAGTTTGGCCCCAGTGGCAATTTTAAGTGTTGACAGGCAGACACAATCCACAAGCAGATCCCTGCTATCCGATGTTACAGTCATCCCTCCCTAGAGCATCCAAATCAATAAAGCAATGGGAGATGACTTTTTTTTTTTTTTTTAGACCAGGAGCCAATCAGACTGGGGGAAAAGTGGTGGGAAGTTAAAGACCCGTGGGGTTTTTTTCTCTCCTACTGGAAGCCACCATTGACAGAGCTCAAGCCATATGGGAATATTGGATAGCTTACCACTGCACTAACCAGAGGGAAAAGGAAACACTGATCCACTCAGACATGAAACTAAACTATCCATCACAGGCACCCCTGTAACCACCAGCCTGACCTTGTTCCTTGCTGGCTGACAAAAATGCCAGAGATACAGTACTTAAGTTTAGTTGTTTTTATATGTTTTATATATGTTTTTATATATCTTCACATGTTTAAATTGTGTATCTCTGTTAATCTGCTTTGTTTTATTTTTCCTCTTTTATTTTGAAAATACTCACCTCCATTCTTGTTTTAGTTTACCTCACTTCCTGCCTCAACAATTTTCACCTGTTTGTTTGTTTGTTTCTGTTTGCCTGTTGGTTTTAGTACTTAAACTGTTTGGACATCTTTCTACCCTTTTTTCAAGACATTTCTGGTCATTTTAATTTAGTTTTTTCCATTCTATTTTTATGATATTGATGCTGTCTGCATCCAGTCTTTGTGAGTAATCAAGTCGTGACTCCTATTGATAAAACTCGCCCCTTCTCTATGCTTTCTGCGTGAGTCTCTGTTGTCCTCTGCAGCCTGGCTACAGGTCAAAAGGAACCATTACTGAAAATAAAAATATTGGGCATGAAGAAGATTCTCCCTGCTTGATAATTGTGTATTGATTGCAAATAATGGAACTGCTTAGTTGTAAATTATAATGTAGAGTGCAATACAGCATTTTTTTCTGTTCAGTGGATCTGCCTCAGAGTAGGGTTACCATTACAACTTCTGTACTGTACAATCTGGCTGTACTGCCACAACTACATATTGCAGTTTACTTTTGTTCTGATACGTAGTGAGGAAGAATTAGCAATAGCAGTTATAATAATGTTTTCAAGTTAAAAAGCATGTCACTCACAACCAGCTGGAAAATCAAGCTCAATTTAGCAAAAAAAATTACATTTGAACTTTAAACCTTTTTAGTATAAGACATTTTATCCAATCAGGCCTTTGAGTGTGTGTGTTTTGTTTTCACAAATTCTTGAACCACTACAATTACAGAGATGTGCATGTTAGGTTAATTGGGGACTCTAAATTAGCTGTGAGTGCGACTTGTTGTTTTTCTCTCAATGTTAGCTCTGCGAGTAGAAAATGGGAAGATACGGTACTTATTTTGTTTTCAAAGTATAGTGAATACTGGTAAGAAATCACTTGAAAACTTAACGCTTTAATGCATACCAGAAACAGGAAGGCAGTCCATCTGACTTTAATAACAACAAAAAAAAAAAATAGTGTTGCAATCTGCCTCAAACAGAGAGAGAGAGAGGAGAAAAACTAGATGGCATAACAAGTGCAAAAAACAGTCTAAACATTTTAAATAAAAATGGGGCTACCTGCTGTTGCAGATGTATTACAGACAGATCTAGATGGACTTGTTGATATAGAACATTTAAATGTCTAGACCTCCAAACAGAGGATGATCTCATATTCTTTATATGTTCTATATATATATATATTTCTTATAATTGGGATAATATGCTAATTCCTTCCTGATGTGACAAAACCCATGGTCACCATGGTAACAGCAAATATGATTTGACACTGTAGCTGGTTTGTAGTGGTCTGGTGTTTCCTGTTTTATTTTGAAAATCAACATTTCCCCTTGTGTTCCTGTGTGTATTACTTCCATATGTTTCCCGCCTTTAGGATTGCTTGCCCCGCCCTGATGTGTCTCACCTGTGTCTCGTTATCCTCCTGTATTTAAGTCCTGTGTACATTTGGGTCCATGAAGCATCATAATAGTAGGTTTTTGAACAAATATGGTTGTTGTGCAAGTCATTCAAATTAAAAACAGTAAAAGGCGTTCTTGTAGTTTTGTATCCTAAACATCTAGTGTCAACAAAAAACTCCATTTTTGTATTTAATTAAGCAAACTTTCACAGAGAGAGGTGACGTGATGGTAAAAACAGGTGCCAAAAAACCCCACTCTCATTTAATTAAATGGCCTTTAACCACCTGGAGCACTTTACAGCCTAAATGGGGATAAACTGAGTGACTTTAAGGGCTCTTTAAGATTCATGGTCAAAGGGCAGTGGTCCAGGATCAATCACCGGTCTGGAAATAAGAGTCAAGAGGCTTAACTGTAGTCTTAGGTCTCACTCTGTCTCACATTAGTTTGTTAATAACTACATTTGTAGCAGGAAATGGGAAAGTGGTTTGTGTTATATCATTTTTTCTATTGTAAAAGTGAACACCACCTACAGTAAGATTCATTACAATCAATATACTGGCATTTTCAAACACCACCTCCACACGCACAGACACAGACCCACACACAGGGCAGGAGCAGAAGAAAATGAATGGCACTAAAAGAACTCCTGGCTACATACTACTGCCCATTATGACCACTGTAAGATATAGCATGGTGATATATAATGACCATAAAATGACATGATTTAATATTTATAGAAGCCAAAACTATTTTCTGTAACACCTTGTAAACATGTTTATTTTGGCCATTATACGAGAGAATATGTGGATTAACTCGCTTTTTGAGCCAGCCCCATGAGGCCATGAGGGGTACTGCAGTCCCCCCCCCCAGCCACAGATGTTACACTTATAGGAGACCATCAGAGGTGACTTGCTCACAGAGGACATGCACCTCCATGTCCAATCACTGCTCGGTTAACTTCAGCCTTAATACAACACAGTGAAGTGCTTCTCTCGCCAAGAGAATGTATTACAGTACTGCCAACCGTGAACGTCTCTGGAGTCACTAGTTGAATGATACTACAGCCTTATATTGGGCTCTTCAGGCCGCTCTTACTGCTTCTTCTCCATCCTCTTTGCAACTGCCGTCCCTCTACTCTTGCAACCCCCTTTGCGGGATATCATCTGTATTTTTCATACGCTTCCGTCAGCGATATAAATTGCTGCCTACATCAGTCGCTATCATGCGTACCCTAGAGAGAGACAGAAGCAGCAAGAAAGATGGAGAGAACACACGCTGAGTACAACCTTGTTGTGCTTTGGGAGAGAGAGGGAAAGAAAGTGTGTGTGTGTGTGTGTGTGTGCACTGAGAGGCACACTTATAGATGAGCAGAGTGGGTGTGTGTAATTTCTGCTTTGGAGTTTGTTCGTACACACAGTCATCTGAGTATATACAGTATGTGTGCCTGCCTTTATCTGTGTGTACATCATGCATGTGAGTGTCATGCATGTGTGTACAAAAGAAAACACATGATTTATCCACACGTGTCAGCAGTGGGTGTTTAAAGACATGGAGCTGCTTGTTTGAGGGTGTTTTCTCTGCTTATGTATTTTCCATCTCGACTCTGTCAAAGAGATCAAAAAGTACTGGCATGGAAACCAAATAGCAAGTTACAGTCAGACAACTAACAGTCCAGCATTTGTCTGCGGAAACGCCAAGGGAGAGAAAGAGAGAGAGAAGAGGAAGGGAATGAAAGCGAGATGGGGGCACGAGGAGGAGGAGTGCGTTCACATGCGGAGGCGGCAGGCGGCTCATGCTGGCTCGTATTCTTGAAGTAATTTGTGGGCGACTGTAATTGAATGTACGGTGAGATGAACAGGATGCCCAGCAAATCCACCTGCCCACACAAGCCAGGAGTCAGATACGATGGTGGCGTGTGTGTGCTTGGAATGCGTGCGTCTAACTAGCTTTTTCCTCGTCAGTTATGTGATTACACACCAAATTACCAAATTATTGTTCTGTCTTTGTGCAGAAATCTGATGTCTATTCCGCTCTGAATGCTGTCTTAGTGCTGGTAGGATTTTGCTGTAGATCCCTTTACGATACGGTAGGCTTTTCACACTAATCAGTCTCTGCCATTTTTTTTTTCAATGTAATAAGGTGCGACTAATGTTCAGTGGGATGATCTTGCTGGTGACAAACTGGATGGTGGATTATGGACATATATATATATATATATATGCTGTACTGCTGGTAATCTGTTCCAGCTGAAACTCCACTCCCCCAAAGGATCACGTCTTTAATGAGATGAATTCAAACTCCCATGACTCTCCAGTACAGCTGGAATGTGTGCCCACTTGCTTAATCCCTGGTACTAAAATTAAATTATAGAAAGAAGAAAACTATAGACCACATACATTAATTATGACTTGTTTTAATCTCTTTTTCAAAGCATCACCTGATGGTGAATGTGCAGCGATTGCCGATCTCTCGCACAGGTTGTTAGCTCGCTGACTTTATTTTGGTCGAGCTGCCAACTTGAAACGTTTCTATAGCAACAACTGTATCTCCAACCTGTGCAACAAAAGCTTGTGGGTTAGCGTAGTGTGTCACGAGTAAACTCCTAAATAAAACACAACAAATTAGAATTAGAATGACTAATGACTTCAAAAGGAGTGTGAAGTGTGCAGTTGTTTCACAAGCTGATAGCTCCAAGTCTGCTGTTGCTAATGGCCTCGGTATCATTAAGTTTTAAATAGTTTTATTTTCATCATGGAATGGTCTTGGAAATGTTTTTTTTGCAGAAGGAGGTGATTTAGTTGGAAGGGTATTAATAGGCTTGATGGATTTATGGAGTTTATTTAAACTAGAGCGTACTTTATTTATTCTCTGTCAAAACTCTCTTTTTACAGAACTGGTAATTTGTTCCACTTTTATACCTAAGTGACAGTAAGTAGACGGAAAGAGAAATGATTAAGTTCAGCGATCACTCACTCTCTTCCATTTTGCCAGTTTGGGCTTGGCGGCTGTGGACTCTCTCTCATTAATGAGTCACACAGATGATATTTTCTTCTCTTTTTAAATGAAAAAAAATCTCCACTTTAGCTTCTTAGTTGCTTATTTAGTTGAACTCTGGTGAGTATATCTCCATGGCAATGACCTATCCTCACTGTCTGACGGTCCTTGGTGTTGCCCACAACGCTCCGAATTTCTATCTAACTATTATTCCCGGTGACATTTTCTGTCAACTAAAAATGTGTCCTTTCCGTCCAGAGACACTTGCAGGTGTCAAACGAGCAAGAATTCATTAAGCTTAAGTCAATCACAGCTTTGCTACTGGTACCGGGTGGGTGGAACATGCTGTAAGAAGTGATGTAATATATTTATATCTTACACCCTGGTTTACAGTAATAATAGCCCTGAATTGCTTGATTTTTTGTGAGTTTACTTCACACACTCTGATGTATAGAGAGAGTGTGTGAACAGAACTCCAGCAACTCCCTGTTTACAAGTCTCTGTGAAGCTATTTGCCAATCTCCTCCTCCTTTCTTTGTACAGCACGCAGCATGCCTACACTCTTATCGTAGGCTACCCTCGTCTCTCACATTCCTCTCCCTGCACACATACACACACATACACATACACACACACACACACACATCATCATCCCCATACAGGAAAATGGCTGACTCACCGCCGCTTCATTACTCAAGTGAGTTATGAGCGTGTTTATGCACACACTGATTGATATTAACCCTCTTTGTTTAAATCTCCTGCACCAACAGACAGCCAGCTAGGTTAGCGGCCTGGTCCACTTGCAGGACTGTGTTAGGGGAGGGTGAGAAAATGGGATTGGGTGGGGCAGACTGACCAAAAGCTCACAGTGCCCTCTACTGATGACTGACAGTAAAAATCTTCATTTAATAACTTCTGCACCCTCTTCTTTTCTGAGTGTTTCTTTCTCTTAAAAGGGTTTAGGTTCCCAAATTATTGAAAAAACTACTTTAAATGTATTATATATTTGAATTATATATAGTTTTTTTTATATTTATTAGATGCGACATCTTGATTAGTCTATAACCATTCTTTTGTAAGAAATCCAGATGCTTCTCATGCTAATTAGTCTGTGCTTATTCATTTTTTCTTTTTCTTTTGGTGGGGTGGGGTGGGGTGAGGGGGGTCACATAGCAAGGGGCAAAGCAGGTTGGATCACAGCAGTTTAAAACTACAGCCTGAGTTTATGGGGCCCCTGCTTTGCCATCTGTGTGCCCCGGTGCTTATTAATTTATGATCGAAAGTGGGAACTTTTCAAACCACCATGTCGGGGTGCACATGGCCCTAAACCTTGGTGGTTTACATCCCATTTACAGGCATTATAATTAGATATCCAATGTTATTCACACACCCGTCAGTGTGGCTGATTGGTGTCGATCTTTTGGCAAAGGTGGATCAGTATCTGTTGCCAGATCTCAACAGACATTTTTTACTTAAATGTCACATCACCTAATGCTTCATATTTACACTGAATGGAAGATTGCTTTATTAATTTTAACGCTATATCTTTCAACATACACACCACATCTTCATATTTTAGGAAAGAAGAGGAAAATAAGCTCCACTATTTGCTTTCATTTCAGCAGTCATTTTGAGAGCAGCTGTTACATTTTTCAAATGGTATTTAACTCACTTTAGGTTGAAGGCTTTTCATTTATCTTTCTTAAGCTCCCTTTCCCTTTCACATTATATTAACTGAGCAGGTTTACACATCAACTCCCCCCTTCTCTGCTGGAAGACATGAAAAGATTTGGTGTCCTTTTTAACGAGCTAAAGGGAAAATAGGTGTTTGGGGAGTCCCTTAGCATTGATGTCACCCTGTCCAGGCAGCGCCAGGATATCGGACGACCTCTTGACCTTTGACTTTCTTTATTTAATGGGGTCCTTCAGAGGTGGAGGCAGAGCCAAGGGGTCCATAAATTGTGATTCCGACCTCAGTGTGCGGAAAATGGCCACAGTCGATGAGGAGGTCATGAGAGTACAGGTTGACATAAGGACGGATATTTCAGTGCCTGATTCATTCAATCATTTGTCTTGTACATAAATGGAAGCCTTAGAAATGACATGTGGGTAAAAGGACTGTGGGTAGATACAGTATCAGCTTCAAGAAGGAATAATGTGGTAGTGTAGTGGAATAGAGTACTAGAAAAATCATGCCTTCTGCAGTAAAATGCATTCTGTTTGTGGTCCAGACACAAAAATCTTTGAAGGAAACATATTGTGTAAAATCCACTTTTTTTGTTTTGTTTTGCAGCACCTTGTGGTGATATTAAGGGATAAGCCCTCTTCATACATGCAGTGAACATCGGACATTCTGTTTACTTTAGCCAGCACAGATGCATGTGTGAATTCAAATGTCTGACTGATGTTAACCAGTCTTTTATCTACTGGTGTTCTTCATTCTAAAGTCCATGGACTTCTGAAATTCAGCTGTTGTGTGAATGCAGCAGCATGAACGCATTCACAGCAGGGGTGGAGGAGGAAGTATTGAAGCTGGGTACTTATCCAGCGAAATATACACTTAGCAGAAGTAAGTGCTACATCAACATTCTTACGTATGTAAAAGTCTTAAGTACTTTTTGAATGTACTTAAAGTTAAATGACTCACGCATTGAGTTGTGTCTCAATATCTAATTGGTGCCACTTTGGTTTGATTTTGGCCCTCGAAATTCAAACATGTCTTTTAAAGAGCTCTGCTATCCCTGGAGCTGATAAAGCCACCTGATTGGTAGATGGTAGATTAGAGATGGCAACACAAGAGATCAAACTTTTTGGCAAAAATATTCATAAAATGAGTAACAACAAACATTGTATAAATGTAGTGAAGTAGAAAGTATATATAATGGATGTATTGTAATGGAGTAAAGGTCTGAAGTATGCACTATTACTTTTACTTAAAGTGCATCATTCTGATGCAGTTTTTGTTAAATTAGTGTAACTTCTCTTTACAATCCGATAGCAACCAATTAGTTCGGCAGTTTCGCTTTAAAATGAAGAATATTAATCATCTGTGGAAGCTATAAAACGCTAAAAACATCAGCCAATCCTACGAGGCGCATCTGCACGGAGTATTGAATGAAATCGTGAAAATATACTTAAGGTCAGTAAAGAAGTACTCAGTTACATCCCACAACTGATTCAGAGTGAGGTAGTGTTATTGTTTAGATACCTTCAGATTTTCAGTCCTGTTCCCGTTCTTCTCCTGCCTGCTCTGCACAGGTGCCTGCCCTTACCTGGAGTAGCCGCTGTGAGCTGCATGTGTTGATGGGCCCAGACCTGGTCCTCCTGTGTGAAAAGGGTTTTAGTTACCCACAATACTGGTGCTTGGGCCTTGTTTTCAGTGGAGTGTCTAACAGGAAATCCTTAACCTTTTGCCAGAAACGTCCATGAGCACAGAATAAAAGTGCCTGGTTAAAACATGACTGTATACAGCTACAGTGTGTGTACACAATATACATTGTGTGTGTTGAAAAGTTCTAAAATAGTAAAAGAGGAGCAAGCCATCATCTTGATCATATCAACATTATGCTGATATCAAACACTCAAGGACAGAAGGGGAAATATCTGTTGCCAAAAAGCAGGGCATAATGATTTTCTCGATTCGCACCCCTTGGCTCTAAAATTGAATTCTATCTGTAACTACCCCTGCAGATATTCTGTGAAAGATTATATTTTCATGACCATGAGTCTCTTGATGTTTAAGATACTTGTATGTATTTGCTATCCAACTCTGTAAAGTGCTTATTTAAAGTGCTGCAGGTGGGGGTGGGCTGGTAGAATGGCTGATTTAACAGCATATACATGAGCGTGCACTGTGTGGATTCACAGCATGGTGAAGCCATGTCTGGCCGTTGTGTGTCTCGTTATTTTTCACCTGGCCGCATATAATTAACTAAAAAAATGGAGTCTTATCTAAAGCCCTGTAGAATGAAATCCAGCCCATATGGTGGTTAGATATCAATCTGATGTAGCAAAACAAACCAACTCCACACAGGGCAAGGCACACAAAAGCTCCAACCAGATTCAAACCAGAAGCCTTCTTGCACCACCAAAAACTAGGCTTCGTCGGCCTCAATGTGACCAATGTCTTCATGTGTCTTTGTCTCGGTGTTAGCTGAGTTTGATACGAGAACCTGATTATTGAATTGAAGGAGCCTCTGTTCATCAATTAAACAGAAACCACATGTCTACCGGTGAAGAGGCAATCATGCCCTACTGTATGAGCACATTTGTCCACAAGTGTCTACAGAAGTGAGTATGTGTCTGAGTACCTCTCACCTGTGTGATTTTTAGCATCAAGGGTGCTTCAGTCAAACACTGCTCATTCCCGCTGCTCAGCTCACTCAGAGCCTCATTTGACTGAATGCTTGGCTGCCTGAATAGGTGGCAACACAGAGAGCCGAAGCGGCCGCATAACCCTCCACTGGGCCTCCCACCATGCATCTACAGGAGCGCATGGAGGGTATGCTGTACTATAGTGCCATGTGGTTGCCTAGACATTAGAGAAGCAGAGGATTATCTCCATGTTTGAATAGTGTGTTTGAGTGTTAGGTGCCCAGGCTCGGCACTCGTCTTTTTCTGGTCTGCATTTTCTGGTTGGTTGGTTATTTATTACATCACTACCCATTTCTAAGTCAAGGTTTCTCATCAGATGTTTTTGTTAAATTTATAAGTCTAAAATATGATAGGTTTAAAAGCTGGAAAGGCATGTGTTTGCACCATTGAAAGTGAATGAACCAGTCTGATCTGTGCATGTGGAAAATAAGCAGCAGTCTCACCATGAAATAAATAAATAAATACAACTTGCATAATTTTTATCTTCCACCAGAGTTTAAGAGCCACAGCATAACTCATTGGTTTTAAATGAACAGAAAATCAACTTTTGGTGAATCATATTTGTTTGAAAAAAGCTCTCCATGAGTAAATATATCAATATAAATGGGTGGTATTACTGTATGTTAAGACATTTTGTCCGACATTAACATTAGCCATGGAGTCACACAATGCAGTGCAGCCATTAAATCTAAACTGGAGTAGTCCATCTTCCTGTCTACAAAAATAATGAGGAGGAATTATTAGAAACTGCGCCAGCACAACACATGCTGGCTGCTATTTCTGTATAAGTGTACATGGATAGCTGTACTTAAACCTTCACACGGTGCACTGTGGGCGGTCTGTTTAGTAATACTGCATGGAGGCTCGTCTTCCTGCTGTTTGTCTTCATGGGTTGGTGCAGGAAGATGGTGTAATTTAAAAAAAAAAAAAAAAAGTGGAAGAAGAAAACCACATTTTGAGTGACACACAAAGTAACAGCTGTAAATGGATACGGATGTCCGGACCTGATTCTGTGGACATCTGCCCTTCCACACGTGTAGGAAACAACAGGAGATTGTCCATGTCAGACACATTCTCACCTGAGGAAAATACTTCTGTTTAGGTGAACATTGGCACCTCAGTAGAGCATGTTGTGCACTTCATACTTGTATTTTGACACATCTGCAATATTAAAAATAGTGGGAAGCAATCTGTACACATCACGCTCCTGCCTGATCTAGTCACACAGTTGAAACTCAACTGGAAATTTAATAGGAGGAATGTCTGTTTATTTTCAGTATTTCAGTATTTATTATTACGGTAATATTTCCTGCACGTCTCTACATGACAAAAAAATGTATTGAGCATTATCTAATATACAGTAGGCCTATCATGTCTGCATAGTCACAGCCACACACGTTGCCGGCTGGCTGTTCGGAAATTATTATTATTATTGTTCGGAAATTATGCTTTCACAAAAGCTCGGGCAACAGTCACTGCAGAAACATGAGCCCATGTGTCCACAATCCATTCACATATGCTGGCGTAACTCGCCCGGCGCTGCCTCCCAGTAAAGCTGTGCTCGCTGTCGGCCATCCATCGCTCCCACGCCGCTCGCAACTTTACTTTGAACGCCCTGTTTACGCCGATGTCCAGCGGGTGGTGTTCTTTGTTAACCCTCCCGGGATAACGGCAAGCTATGAATTCATCTGCTTCGCCTGTATTTTTACACCAGCGGTGAGACGGGCGTACGCGGAGTCGCGGATCAGCAGCGAGGGTGATGCGTGGAAAAAACCACCCGGTCTCTTTACATAAACTCCTCGTCTCCTCATTTCTCCTTAACAAAGACTCCTGCTGGAAACATTTCTTTAGGCAGAGTCTTTCTCTTCCATAGGCGGAAGTTTCTGTCCATTACCATCCAGTCCACCACTACAGTCCGTATTGATACCGTGCTGGTCCCCATTCTCTCCACAGTTTGGTTCACGGGGATGTCGAAAGTGAGGTGGACTTCATCCATGTTGGTGATGTGGCTGGGCTGGATGTTTTTGCTGGCAATGTTGTCACTGCATAACGCGGAAGCTGTAATCCGCTGGAAGTTGCTGCGCCAGTACCGTAGCATTCAGCTGATTGGTGAATTGCTGCCAGCGTAAGTAGTGTACGCTGGCAGCAATTCACCAATCGGCTGAACCGGTGTGTTATGTAGTATCCATCTGATTGGTTCATCGCTGCTAGTGTACGTAGTGTACGTATGACGTACTGTTCAGCTGATTGGTGAATTGCTGCCAGCGTACGTAGTTTACGTACCACGTCCCCGTGTCTGGTACTCAACCCATACACAAGGCGCACCGTATTATAAGGCGCAAGGCCGACTTTTGAGAAAATTTTAGACTTTTAGGTGCGCCTTATAGTCGTGAAAATACGGTAATATTTCCTGCACGTCTCTACATGACAAAAAAATGTATTGAGCATTATCTAATATACAGTAGGCCTATCATGTCTGCATATCTATCCATGCATGTTCTAAGTGTGGCGGAAATGTAAAGGGTTATGGCAATAAAAAGACCACCTCACCAGTGAACATAGCTGCACAAAGGCAGGCGCCGCATCGGCCCTTTGTAGGGAGTAAATTACTTCAAAAAAGGTCACGGGTTGACATTTATCCAGAAAAACTATATAAACACAGCCTGACACCATGAAAACTGCTTGTAGTTTTATCAGGGTGGATCTAAAGAAGAGGCAGAGCTTTGAGCTTATAGGCGTCTTTGTTCTGTTGAAGCTTGATTGAACACAAATGTTTGTGAGAGAAAATAACTGAATCAGGTGTATGTGTGTGTGTTGCATGGTGGTTTCAGTAATGCATTGTAATTGATGATTTAGACAAAACGATGGAAGTCATTTAAGAGTTGTCATTCACTTCACTTCAAAAATCGTCATTTTCACAGCATAATTTGACCGAATTAGCTTTTTCTGCACGTTTGGGTGAAATTACAATGTTACTCCAGCATGCATGACTTAAAAGAATATACATATTTAACCTTAAACCCTGAGTCTGAATTCACAGGCATGTCTGCGTGTACCAGGTGTAACTTTCAGCCTGGAGTGAATCAGTCTCATGAAGTCAATGTCATCATTCACAGTCTGTGAAATGATGATATTTATCTGCTTCTACACTTGTTCTGTAACATCCCCCAATGCAAATACTGTTGATCTGTAGGAGTTATCATCTATTTCCTTTCAATGTTCTATTTAAAACAGTAATATTTCATCTGAATTAATTGAAGTTTCTACAAAAATAAGGCAGTATGAGATGTCACTTCACTGCTGATTAAATAAGTCAATATGATCTGCACATAGAAAGTGTTCTCACTTCAGAGCTGATATTATAATTAATGTTAAGAAGGGAAAATAAAAACTTCCTTCAAATAATTTATATGTTTATGATGCACAGTGCGACACAGTCACTTCCTGTTATATATACTGTATAGCCTAAACGTTTGGTATTTGGTGGATTAGTCAACATTTGTTGGCATGAAAGAATCTTCTGTTTCCTTGACTGACAGATGAGAAATGACTTGTGCTTTTAACGGCTTTGTGCTGAAAGCTCAGCTGTACGTTGCACACTTTATTTTCCGGCCACTTCTGCACACATATTGTAGAGTCATCCTGAAATCATTATCATCATAATTTCATTCCTCTGCATTTCCTGGTACATTTTTATCAACAGGCTAATACCATACTGAGACAAATAACAGCACCTTTTGACATTTTTGTGGCAAAAAAGGAAGAACATCCATTATTATCATCAGTATGGTTTTAGAGTCATCTCTAAAACCAAGAATTCATCATTCATCATTTATGGCTTTATTTTTTATTTAACATGTCACAAACATTTACCTGGTTTGCCAGAAGATGTGTCATGATCCCTGGTCCCGTTGGGCTTGTTTTTATTTCTAGCCTTGGTTTCCCATTGAATTTGTAGTTTTTCTGGTGTTTTGTATTTTCCTGGGTTCCTGTTTCCTTGTGTCTCTTTGTGTGTTTTATTTCTTCCTGTGTTTTCCCCACCATTATGATTGCTTGCCCCGCCCTAACATGTCTCATCTGTGCCTCTTTTTGGCTTTATGTTAAATAAAGCTCTCCTTTAGTTTTAAACTTTTAAACTTTTTGGTTTTTGTCTCAGTTGGGTTCTTTAGAACTCTAACCTGAACATGTAAACAGAGGTTTTATCATTACATTAGTAAAACTATTTATTAAAAATATTTTTGTCAAACCTGCTTTCTACAAAACTTGCAGAACTAAAAACGATGCTGTTGTTGTTGATGCTTCCAAACAGCAACTAAAAAAGTTCAAGCTTAGAAATTAAAGATGGAGTCAGTGGTGTGTGAGAGGGTCTTAAGCCTGTGGTGCTGTGTACGTGCATACTTTCATGTTGTCTGTGCCGCAGTCAACTAAGCAGAGCAGCGTGGTCAGACTTCTGCCTGGAATCACAAAGCCAAAAACAGATAAAGGAGCAACTCAATTCCACAACAGGGTTTGGTCTCAAGCCAAACGACAGCTTCCAGGAGGCTCTTAAGCCTCTTACAGGACTGGCTTCTCTTCCTTCCATATCCTTTTTTTTCATTTTTCTTTCCCCCCTCCACCTTCAACACCTTCTTCATTCATCCATCTCTTAGCTGAAACAGTGTTGACAGCGAGGGCGGACTTCAGCCCGGTAAGCCAACCATGATAGAGATAGTGGATTTACAAGATGAAATTGCTGAGAATCAATCAAATAAAACTTTACAGAGGTAGAGGACAGGAGGGTGAAGGGGACCCTTGGGTATGCCCAGACATAATTGTAAGTTACAAATAACAACTAAAGATCAAACAAGCAAGCTGTGCAAGTCAGGAAATATATATACTGGTATGTAGATACAGGACTAGGGGATTGGCTCTGATGAGTGAACTTGTTTGCCTTGGCTTTTACCAAGTTGTTTCTATAGGGAGTTTCTGGCTGCTTGTGATCATTTCAGGGACAAGTACACAGCTCACACTTGGCAGGATCCCAGCTCTTTGCTTTGTGAAGCAACACACCCTCATTCATGTAAGAAGAGGTGTGTGTGTGTGTGTGTAAGCATATCTGCATGCCTTTTTCATAAAACACAGAGACCGTTCCTTGTGCTTGAATCGAGTTTGAGATTAAAGGTGGCACAAGAGTCTTCTGTCTTTCTTGTCAGCTGCTGGCAGATTGCAAGCCTCCATCCACCCGGGCCGACAGAATGATTGCTTCGCCACCTCCTGTCTCCACACAGCCAGCCTGGAGCCAAGCCCTCAGCAGCCACAGGGCTTGTCACTGCTAATAACATTGGCCCCAAAGATTTTTAACTGACTGTGCCTGCTATAAATTCTCCCACCCAACAATTATTGATTAAATGCTTTCTCCTTAATAATGAAAAGACATAAATTCCCCCCCTCATCTTTTAAGACAAGGGGTGTAATCTAATCAGAGCCCTGCATACCTGCATCCCTGATGGTTACTTCAGAAATAACAGTGATTCAATCAAAGGATGAATGTATAACTGGAGATGGATGAAGAGGACTGTGGGGAAGAAAGTGACAGTAAAGCATGTGTAAGGATGCATGTGTAACCCACATTTCGTACCCAGAATTCTCTGGGTAAATAACGTTGTAATTTCCATCAGGGAAGTTTATTAATTCCAAGCTTCTCTTTATTCTTAAATAAACAATGCTGGCAATGCTAATAAACAGACAACAGCAAGATTACACACAGCAACAGTACAGAACAATACTGCTTGTCAGTTAATATTAATCTCTCAGCATTAAGACTAAAATGTAAAAGGTGTATCCCCGGTCCCACTGGGGCAAACCTGCTGCACTGTGCAACCTCAAGGCCTGCTAGGATGGATTTGTAAGATTATGAGTTTACCTGAAGTTTCACAAAACAGTAGGAGGCTTTTCTGTTTGTCCATTCCACTTCCATAATGATCTTCTCATCTGAAGACTCTCTGTTTGATTGATGATCTGTCATTCTTGTGTGTGACTTCCTGTCTGCTCTGATGCTCTTGATGGGGAACGACCACCAGATTTTGGCGAACACTTAAACAGATGCATGTTGTTAGCATGGTAGTGCAAAGTGTTGCTTCTGGAACCGTTCTAAAATGCAAACTAAGCAGCAGCAATCAACTACGGTCGCCACATTACACACACATGCCTAGAAGAGCCTTACATCGACAAGAATGCTGCGACACAATCATTTTATGTAGTTAATATTTTCAAGTCAGTGTTGCCAGTAGGTTCATGTTAACATCAATCTGGACGTGTTTCTGTTTCCTTCTTCACATACATGATTTCGTCTAATTAGGGCTGAGCACTCTTCACTTAACTGTGTTACAGCTGCTAAGGGTAATGAGGTCATCCCTGATTTGTTTTCAGGCATCTTGTCTCAAACTGCTGATATCAGGCTCCGACCTGTGCATCCAAAGTCTTCTTTGAAAAAAAATGTTAATTTTTATTTTTTATTTACAGGAAAACAGGTCAAATCTTAGGGAACAAAAAGCAACTTAAGAATCATATATGCTCCTTTGCATTGCCCGCGTCAGGTAACATAAATCCTACCTAGGTGTCAATAGGAAAATAAACCATATGTCACATGGATGACACCCGGTGAGGAGCTCAAATAACAAGTTTAATAGAGCTGTCTTCTTTCATCACATATGATTTACAGCAGCTTTATAGTTAATTACATAGGTGGTGAATGCAGGTATTCATCTCTAGTACAAATACCGTACATTGGATTTTATTAAAATCACCTCATAGTAAGTGTAGGGCAAATGGATGGCTGGCTCTGTATGTGGGGAAATTGCTTTTTAAAACTATATTTTCTTCTGTGTGTGTGTGTGTGTGTTCTTCCTCACTCCTAGGTTATTGGCAGAGAGTCCGCTTTTGAGTCAGAGCGATGCTGTGCCGTGGAATGTATCTACAAATTGGAATAACAGGGTAATGAGGTGGAGATACGGGTAAGCCCTCAATCTTTGAGCTGTACTACGCCGTGGTCCCCTGATCATCATCCCCCAGTGAGTGGTCCGCAGCACTCATCTTAACTTGTTCAACCGTATAAGAGTCTATATCGCAGGGAGCCGCCAACCACACGCCCACTGTGCCCTTGAAGGCTGCTGATCAATGAGACCTTGCAGGATGTTGTGAAAGGAGGGGGTGCGGGGATGGGTGGAGTGTGGTGGGTGGGGGAAGGACAGGGAGGTCAGAAATGAGCTGAAGGGATGTGGCTGAGGGATCAATGAGTGATCATCAGTTATTGGTTTTTCTCAAACCCTGGCTGTCGATCATGTTTACATACAATTTCCAGCTATCAAATCACGTAATTCTACACTAAGAGGTTTATATTTAGAGACCCAGAGACTTGTTTTTCATCTTTTATTTTTCCATCTCTTTGTCATTTGTTTGCTGCTGTCGGTGTCTTTGTAGTCTAATTTAGTGTGTAATTAGTTCACACACAATCTGTGTGGATCAGAAAATCTGCATGTCTCCTTTCTAAGTATGTGACTTATATTATGAGACAAAAGTATATTAGTAAATTAAATCACAAACACACACACATATTTATATATATACACCCCTTTACCCACTTTTTTTGCTAGCATCATATTTTTAACCCTTATCTACTTAATAAATATTAATGTGACATGTAAACAACAACAGATGTGTTGACATGCTATTGTGAGATGTAAAATAACCATATACACACAGAGTGATGTTACTGCATTAGGCAGGATACACTGTACACATTCTCAGATCACATAAAGAATTGATAAGTCACAAAAGAAATGCACCAAGAGGATCAGAAATCAAAGCAGCACCCAAGGCAGGGTTCATGAAATGCTCGGGTTTGCTCGCTCTATGAAATCACAAAAACTTTTTTTTTTTATTATTATTTTTTTCCCAAATAGAAGGCCTGAATCACATGCTCTGTGACATTATGCACATAGCGTGCTCCAGTCGCTCCAGGAGATAACCCGAAGCCGACCTTCCCCTCCTTCTGTGGAGTGATTTTGCCTGCTGAGTGGATCCCTGTGGTCCACAAGCCTTTTGAGCCTCCCATGAAAAGACGTACAGACATGCTGGGTTGAAAAGACTGCAGACCAAACACATACACACTCGTACAAAAAGTGTACAGTTATAATAGACAAATGTGTGCACAAAGCCTCAGTACAGTAGCCTATGTTTTAAATAATCCATGTAGACATGCACACACAGATTTTTCTCCACACGACACACAGGGATAATTAAATGCATGCAACAATATCAATGTTCTGCTGCCCAGCACATAGACGCAACAAAATCCAATTGTTCAACACAAACTCAGATATGGAGAGATTTTCCAGCCAGCGAGGCATAACCGTGTTAACAACAACATGGATCTTCAGCCATCAATAAGCAGCATCAAAAGAGACCACTGTTCTGTACAGATGAGCAGATGTGCAATAGACAGAGACTAAGTGGGATCAATACTGCACATGTTAGAAGAGAAATGTAAAGCTTTCACACAACAAAGAACCAGCTAAGAAGGATATATATGTACAAGCTGCAGGCAGCCGAAGGTATTGTACTATTTTTGTATTTATTTTTATTTATTGTACTACTGTTTTCATTAAAGGACTCATGCATAAAACAGGAAAATGAAAAAAAATACATATTTTGTTGATTGCTGATGTTTCAAATACATCTGTAATATGTGATCTTCCTTTTCTCAAAAGGTTCCTAGCTGGTTTCAGAGCTTAGCAGTTTCAGTACATAGAATACAGCGTATTATACCACACCAAACACCACCTCCTTTCCTAAGAAATCAGAGCCTGCCACATCTCTGACTCACCCTTATAATAAGCAAATCTTTTCTCCTGATGTAGCACAATTTTACACAGTGAACAGCAACTTCTACTAGCTGTAGTCAAGTCCATCATTCCTTTTCACTCCACATACTGAACATTTGAACAAGGCTTTGGAAAAAAAAATACATGTGGCTGGATAAAACCAATTTGACACAGTGACTGTGTGGTCCCCAAACTATCTATAATCCACTGTTTTTCCCTTTTGCCATACACTTAAGTTCCTCCTTCCTCACTGCAGTATTGAGCTCAAATGATTGACATCATAATAGGCTCAGCTAAATTATGATAGAGGTCAAATTAGAATTTAATCATCTCCCTTTTACCCCCTCTCCCCCGAGGGCAAAATGAATAAACATGATTTTGTATGAGACTGATGGTCTGGTTATGCAAAAACTGTGATAACACTCTCAATTTTTCTCCTTTGTTGCAGTTTCAAAGAGTGAATGGGAGAGAAAGAAGGGGCGGTAGTAATAGGAAAGTCAGAGATATGGAGATGAAATGAGTGCGAGAGACTTTCTGCTCCTCATCAGTTTTGGGGATGGGGTTTTGTCAGTCATGACTTCCACTTAAGTCATACAATTTTGTCAATGTAAGACATGATAAAGACTTTTTGGACTTTTGGATAAAGTATATGTTCCTAATCTGTTGTGTAGTTGATGAAAATCTCCATTGTTCCAATGGGACAGATGTTAGGGTCCAAACTGGGAGTCTTACACAGAAAGCCAGTGAAAGTAAAATTTACATTTCATATTGTATAGTCATGGCATTTGGTATCATATGTTGGTGAATTAATCCCAGTTTTTCCTCAGTTTGTCATCACCAGGAAAACTGTGGTTACATTTTTATGGAATAACTTAAGTCTCCTTGTCTGCCCCTTCCTCCTGTGATTACCTGCTCCTCATTAATTTGTTTCACCTGTGCCTCATTGTCTCTCTCTTCCTTCTGTATATAATGTGCGTCTTCCCCTCGCTCAGTGCCAGTTTGTCTTGTGATCTGTTCTGATCCGTAGACTCCAGAGTATGACCTTAGCCTGTGTTTTTGGATTTCTCTTCTGCCTAGCCCTACTGTGTTTTTTGATAGCCCTTAGTGTACGACTTTGGATTGTTTTTCGACCAACCTTTTGCTTAGCCCTTTTGGTACTTTTGCCTCGGTGCCTGTCCAACACCTGCATTCAAGGACTGTGTTCTTGCCTACATCTCTGCCTGCTGTTTTGCACCTGCGTCTGCCATCTTACCTTACTCCTGACATAGGGGTGTGCGATTTGACGATAAATGATCGTGAAGGATTTGAACGTATCGGCGATCTACCACAACGGAGAGATTGTTTTATCGGCCATAGAGCACCTTCTATTAATTGCAGTTCTATGTTCGCGCAGAAGCATGAGTTTTTTCACTCGTCCAACTCTCAGTGCGCTTAATGTGAACACGACCAACAAATGACAGCCTCCCTGTTAGGAAGCTACGGCTGAAAACGAAAAGAGAACGGAGGAACTGGACCCTAAAACGAACTCCACCTTTATGTTCGGCAGCAGTGGCGCGTCTTCTAAGCCTGTGTCTGTGTGCGCGCGACGTGTGTCGCAGTGGAAGGGCCGCGTGTGTCCGAATGTACGCGCCCACCTCTCTGAACATTACCAGCTCGTTATATTCAGGTTCGCTGCTGTTGTGCCGTCAGCAGCTCTTCTACACCTGTGTGTGTGTGTGTGTGTGTGTGTGTGTGCAGTGGGAGGGCCGCGTGTGTACATCAGATGCAGACAGAGGCAACAGCTAATGACGTCACCAAAACAATAACGCAGGCATTTGATGAAGAGGCTCCATATGAGGACTCTAGTAAACGGTGGACAGAGGTGACAGCAGCAGCTCCGTTTGTCCTTAGATATGATTCCCATTAAAGTTTGATCATTTGTTCTAAATCACATTGAACTTTAGGAGTTAGTCTCAATACTGTATTTACTGTTTAACCTTAGGAGGCACACTTCAGTCTGTTTAAATGACTGTTGAATAATACTTTACAGCATGGACGTCACTACGGTTGACAGATAGGGGGGGCTAATTCTCCCCCTTCTTATTGTCATTATATATATTATTTTTCAGATGGTTCCAGATGCTCCAGGTAATTTCCCACAGATTTGTCCCACAATGGGCAAATTGCGTTTTTGCAACAGCACAGTTACAGCAAGCAAAAGATAAGAAAAGCTATATACATAATAAATTAAACTACCGATATTATGCAATACAATCAAAAAAGAGTTTACAGATTAACAATTACTGCACAGATGAGTGGAGGTAGAAGTGGTTTGTAGAAAACTGTACATAGTGCATCAAAAGAACAAATAAGTAATTTATTGTATAGTGTGGTGTTTCTATATTGCACCTATCAATCCAGCTGTTCATCTGTGGAAAAGTCTTCTGCCAGTGACTCTGACAGCAACAACAGCATCTCAGTCTATAATCTTTTCTTATTCTTTCAGAAACAGTCGCGCTGTAAATGTCTCTTTTGTCCCTGCAATAGTTGTGTGGCAAAAGTTGAAAAATGAAGCTGCGCTAAATGAAAGAAGCGCTGTTTACTGTGAGCGTCTGAGAGCGAGCTCCCCTGTTCATCCGGAACGTCTTCGACGTAACTTCCGGGTTAGCGTAACAAAAAATAGCAGCGCTAATAAGTCAAATAAAAGTTTCCAGTAAGAAATAACAGTGAATAACAGTGTATAACAGGGGTATGCAGAACAATGCACCTTCCGGCTGAGATAACAGTCCGCTACGCGCTACGCTTTTCAGATGTGTAGACGACTCAGCTAGTTAGTGGAGATACTTCTCTTGTCTTCAGAAGACATCTTTGATACACCACGTCAGAGGCACAAGGCTCTACAATTGGATATTTGAGCCCCTTGTGATATCGCTCGATGGTCCGATTGGACACTGACTTGCCCGTAGAATAATGCAGCCGGGTTAGGTCACACAGACATGCCTGAAGTGTCCTCTTTTCGAGGAAAGAAACAGAACGTCTCTAGCTATTACTTTCCTAATGTATGAGCGACTTTGTAAGACATATGCTCTCATGTCGTATACGACGTGGTCAACTCCGAAATAATCAAGATAATAATAATACATAAAATATTGCCGCAAATTATAGGGGGGCTTTGGATTATTTTAGGGAGGCTGAAGCCCCCCTAAAATAGGGCTAGCGATGTCTACGCTTTACAGAATTTTATCTAATTAGTCTTCCTTTTAACCTATTTGAAATAAAACTTTATTTTGTTCTGTAATTGTTATTTAAATTTTCATGTTTATTGAAAACTAATACTGAGTGCACATTGTTTGCCTTTAAAATCTACTGATAGTTTTTGAGAGGTGACAGAGTAGGCTACCTTAAGTCATTTACACAGAAACATGCAAATTAGTGTCAATGTAAAAACAAATCGTGATAAAATCAAGATCGTGATTTTATCATTAAAGAATCGTGATATAAAATTTTTGCCATATCGCCCACCCCTATCCTGACAGCTAGCATAGTTGCTGTCTGCTCATAATAAGTCATTGGCATTCTTTCAATTCAACTTGAAGAGCAGATTTACTGACAATTCACTGAGCAGATCCTGGTAGAGCGCTCTGCAGGAGGGCGACAGAGCCTTCCTAGTGAAAAGTTTTCAGTCACTCGTTGGAAGGTGGAGTTGGGGAAGTAGTTGGTTCCTATAAGACAGGCAAGAGGGACATCGAGGAGGAATTATAAACGGGAAGAGACATTATGGAATGACAAAATGTACGCAATGACTAGATGAATGTGAAGGAGGCTGGAAGACTAAAGAGAGGCAGGACTGTCGGAGCCAGAGAGAAAAGGCTCAGTCTCATCATCATGTATTACAGTAACCTTCCAATACTGTGTGTTTACTAAGCCAATTTAATAATTTTCTTTCATTGTCCACTGTATCAGATGGTAAACAATATAGAAATACACTGGTGTTTGCAGTCAGCCAAAGGGACTGAATGATATCAGCATTACAGATATCGGCAAAAATTGAATATTATGCATCCCTAAATGCAAAATGTGTTTTAAAACAATAAGTGCACCCAAGCAGCATCCACAAATAGTGTTGGTGCGGAGTCAAGTCACAGGTCTCTGCTGCTCAAACACAAAATAATCTGATGATAACAGTGTTCTGTTCCTTCATTTTGCCCCCAGCAGACTGCAGGATGCAATAAGGATTATAGAACAGAGGACATACTTGTTTTGTTGTCGAGGCTCTTCTACTTTGGAAGATGAGTATTTGTCTGCGGCGTCGTCCGATCCACTTAGAGGTGGGAAACAAATGCTGGCAATATATTTAATACCCCCGGAGATCATGTCGCAGCAGGCCCGAGGCGGCCCAATCGTTCATAGGGGCTTACAGACAGCACAGAGAAATAAATAAATAATTCAATATCAAAAAGGAGTGGAGCATTATGCTTTAGTGGGCAATAAAACATGTGGTGTGTCAGGGACAGTGGCTGCTGCCCAAAGAAGAAAAAAAAAAAAAAAAGGAATACCCGTACCATGCTGTGTGTGGTGGGGAAAAGAGAACACCGGCAGCCAAGGAAAAGGGAGATATAAATTTTCACGGCAAATGAACTCCCCATCTTGCCTTGCTGACTGCACAAAAGGCCACAGAGACGATTATTTCTGGGCTCCACCTCAGACCCTTGGAGTTGGGAGGGTGGGGAAAAAAACACAACACGCCATGATGGAGGACTCTGTGAGAAGGCAACATGGCACACCCTAGTCAAATTATTTAGGCTGAGTAACTGCAGTTTTCTTGTGAATTAAGCTTCCTCTATTCACAGTGTGTTAATGGATTGAATGATGACCAACAATGTGAGGTGATGTCCTCCAGGAAGCCTCCAGATTTGTCTTTTTTTTTTTTAAAGAATCAAAGTTGCAGTAAGTAATGTTCACCGGTGTGATACTGCCAGTGTACACTAAGTGTGAAGTAAAGCTGCTTTCTTGTGAGAAGGAAAAAGAATGGAGAAAAAATCCAATTATAAAACAAACTGCTGCTTGGACGGCCAAAAGGGAATGCAGTATCTTGACCCCACTGTAGATAAGCCTATTTATAGATGAAGGACTCACGACTCAAGGTGAAGGAGAAGCCTGGTAACACAACTGACTGACATAAATATACAAAAAGAAAGGGGGAAAAAACACTGTGAGGATGGTCTTGTGGTAAAATAAAGAATCATATTGGAACTTTTCTCAATAACACTAGCACTTTATCCATTCAGAGAGAATGTAGAAGTTAATGCTCAGACCTCCAGAAAGTAGCCCCCAGATACAATGGTGACCAATCATCACAACTTTGGCCATTGTCACTGGATTGGTTGTTCTTAGTTTGTCTTGGCCAATCATCTAGGTATTTAAGAAACAAACAATGTCCATGTAGAGTGGTGGCGTCATGTGTGGTGGCAGGATGGGGGATCCTTTCTCTATTTTGTGTTTATTGTAGGTTAACAGACATGTCTTTACTTATATGATATGTACTTGAACTTCAAGAAAAGAGTGCAGTGACAATAAGCAGACCACAAACATCTGAATGTAGTCAATGAGACACATGTAAACAACTCATGCTCTGTGAAATCTACCCATGTATCCATGTTGCCTCATTCATTCTGAGTCACCGTGGATAAGAGCGGCAGCTAAATGACTAAAATGTACATCTTTGAAATGTACTGCTTTACTGGCAATATGGAACTTTGACTTTGTATTCAGTGAGCTGAATGATGCAGTTTGGCCTCAGCAGAGATCAACCTATTTATAGAGAAAGCAATATTAAGGCTTGAAGAAGAAGCTTAGCAACAGACCTTCAGAGCAACTATTCAGTTGCTAAGTCTTTATTATCAAGGTAACTGATACAGCTCTCACCAGGATTAGTTACAGTGTAGAAGAGAACACAAACCAGCACTGACTACTTCAATAATGTTACACAAGTCCAATTACAGCTTTTACAAAGAAACTAGGCAACAGTGATACAATAGTGCAAAGTGTCATTTAACAATAATATATGATCATAACTGGAAATGAAGGATCATTCCACTGCTAAGGCTAGCCATTACATTATATGTTTTAAGCCCGATATTTGGACAGATTTACCCTCAAAGTAATTTCAGGGAGGGCTGGCTCAACTCAAGACTTGTCCCCAAGTGTGTGGTGTAAGTACCATTATTTATTTATTTATTTTTTTGCTCCAGCTTGAGTCTTAAGGTCTTGAGTGTTAAAAATCTTGAAGCAACTTTGAAATGAATGAACAATGAAATACCTGCAATAGCCAATGGAAGCAAGTGGCGCACCCAGATCCAAAGCAGCAACTAGAGCACAACACACCACATTATTATCTGAAATCCCATTTGATGATCCAGGATTGTGAGATCTATGTATGTGTCTGTGAGATTGTGAGATCTTGTGTCTATAGAATCACCCCCACTTTCATGTGTGTATTCAGAGGATTATGATGATAAATATCGATGAAAACTTAAATCTACCTAAAACATAGTGTGGTAATGTGAACCTGGGCCACGATTGTTTGAATTTGTATTTGCACTTTTTAGCTGTGATACGAGGGCCATTTGAAAAGCTAAAGATGAGCTTGGCTGCATGCTCTAAATGACAAGACCCTAGAAACCCTAGAAATTTCACCTGCCAAGAGCTTAACTAACACATGGTCACATTCTGTATACTTGTACCAGGTGGGGGTACCATTCTGTTCTACTGTCACTGTGTGACTGTTCACTGATGATAAATATTTTATTGTAGATGATCACAGTGGGAGGTGTAGTAAGGTGGAGTTATTACCTGTGTAAAAGGACAGATGTTACAGAGAGTAAGTTGGTAGTGAGAGTGTTTCCACTGAACACACAGCATTTAATTAGGGGGAAAAAAAGGTCAACCCAAGACAAGTCAAGTAGTATTTGAAACCTTTGCTTGAAAAGGTACTGAAGCAGTCATACCTGTGAGAAATGCTTGACATTGAAAGGTAGCTCCTTGAGGACTGAAACGAATTATGCATACCCAACAGCAGGCCGCACACAACCAGCTTTCACCAAGGAGGTGATGATGGATGCAAGAAAAGAGAAAATGTCTAATGCACTGGTCTGAAAGAGCGGCATGAAGTTCAGGTTAACAGGTGATCCCTCTGCTAGGAGACAGACGTCATCAGGAGAGACAGTTGACAAAGAGGTTAGACTAAGACATAATGGAGTGGAAAGAAGTGCCAAGTAAGATTATGAAGCAAGAACAGAAAGCCTTCTTCTTGAAGTATGCAATACCAGACTTGGTAGGGATGATTAAGGTGGTGAGAAAAGGACAGGTAATATCTTTATGCTCCGATTTTGAAGCAGTAAAAAGTGTACAATTTTCCGAAATGCCCTCAGAATAGAGTTTCAGGCAGCTGGCTATAAACATTAACAGGAGACGAATGTGTGCTTATTGCTTAAATTCAACCAGTCATTTCCATTTTGATGAGCTGGATGCAGAGAGGCATGCTATAAGACTTTATCATCAGTTGGGAAATGAACCCCTCATTGTGCAGTAGCACAAGTGCATCTCTTTCATCAGCAGCATCGTGGAGAATTTAAAGTCTTCGCAGCTGCATTCGAGCAGTCTGATGTTCCTGGTGCCAGGGCAGATGGCAAAAACGTAGTTTTTTTTTTCCCCTAAATGAAAGTGTTGACCAGCGTTGAATTGTTCCTGTTAGTTTAGATGTTTATTACACAGTTGTGTCGATTTTGGTGTACCACTGGGCTGTTATTTCTGGATACCAAACGCAATAAATTTAACAGGTTGCTGTCATCGGATACAGTTCTTACTCATCACTCATCAAGAAAAATGATCAATATTTGTTGTCAATCTATTGATTTTTTTTAGTAACAAATAATCAGGATAATACTTATATAATCATATAGCAAATTAAACTCTTTTACTAGGTCGAAGAATACTGTACCATCCAAAATATCTTTGTCCTAATAGTCACAATTTAAGGTGCCAAACCTTTACCTCATATCTCTCCTGACCTTATTTCAAGTTCTAAATTTAAATGCGGATCAAATGTAAACAGAAGTGATTAATGTGCTGTTTCTATATTAAAAAAACCGAATCATTAGAATTCCTATAGTTCAGCTTTTGTAATGCACAAAACATCAAATCTATTCTGAACTACCTGTCTGACAGAAGTGGCTCCAAGTTGTATTTGTTTGTTTAGATGTTGTCACTACTTGTCCATAAACACAACATGAGAGAAATCTATAACTTTTTTCCTCCTGGCAAAGAAGAGAAGAGCAGAGAAGAGAAGAGAAGTCACAACACTCAGAGAAATTTAAAGAAATTGAGTTTGAGACAGCTGCCACAGACAGACAATTTCTTCCAAAGTGCAAAAAGAAATTTCCTCTCATAGAGAAAGGTGGCAATCTACAGCGGGGATACGGAGATTCACTTTCCTATCACAGATTTTAGGTTGCATGGTTTGAAATGCACCATATTTATACGTATGTGTGCCACATTATGCCATATTGTGATTTTTACAACATGTAACGTGTATGTTCTGCACTGTAAATATCCATCATGAACCATCTTGACCTCTTTTCTAGTTCTTAACTTTCTTCTTTCTTTCAATTTGTTTGATTCTGTTACCTTTTTAGATTGTAATGCATTATGTATACTTCCTTGCCTTTGCCACGGCTGCTAAATTGGGCCCTGAAACCTCTGTTCTGAGCCTTCATGTTAGCAGACTCCAGATGTGGACCCCTACCGGGTCCCCGCTCCTTTTAGAGCCCTGATCCTCAACCGACTGCTGGGAAAACACTCCCAGCAGGAACCCAAATGCAGGTGCCCTTTATGAGTCACATGTATGGATATTATTTCCTTCAATTTGAAACCCCCGGAACCCCTTATTTCCTCCTACACTGAACCTGCGTGGAGTTTGTGATTTAGAGATACATTTAAAACTATAACCACACATATAAATAAAGTTTCTGGTTTAGACTCTAACATGTAAACTGTGAACTAAACTGTATGGTACTCATACAACACAGTAAGCACCTTATTTAAATGAACATTTTAAAGGATCATTAGTAAGGATCAATAATGGTTGGGTAGATCACCCAGGCTTCCCAGCAGATGATTGCTCTGACCTGGCGGTCGGTACCTGGTCACTATAAATTGATCGTCGCCGAAGTCATTGAGATACAATTGCCTCTTTTTGCCTTCTTCAATAGCAGATTATTCAATTGATGCTTAATACAGTGTAGCCCAGCAACAAACAGGTACCAATGTGACAAGGAAATCTATAATGTTTACTGGTGTTATGGTGTTCCATGTTAGACACTCACAGATTCTGAATGAGAGCTATTTTTATTTTTTTTATGATGCCCAGGTTCTGTTGTGGTTTTATTTATTTCACCTTGAACCAATGGGTAAATCAGCTATCAATATTTTAGCAGAAAAGCGTCCTTCAAATTCATGCATTCACCTCTAGAAACATCAAACTTTCTATTATTAATATTGTGACCACAGTATTTCTGCTTGGAGATTTGATATTAGACTCCCAAACCAATTGAAATGTAGAGCTCAGGCAACACACTTACAATGCATTTCCATTCCATTCCCTTCCATTTCCACTCCTACAATGCAATAGACAAGGCTGCATTGTTCTGTCAGATGGGCGAGGTTGGTTGGTTTCTATACACTTGTAGTGGCAGCGAAGAGAGGAAACAGATGCTTGTGCAGTCCTCCAGGACTCCTCATGTAACATAATAAAGATGCCATCTGACAGTTCCTCCTGTCAAACCACTGCACTCTACACAGCTTCTTAACTCTGGTCCCTCAGTGTGTGTGTGTTTTTGTGCTGGGATATAAGTAGAAGGGGCACATTCTCCTGAGGTGGGATTCAAGCATCATTGTAAAGCACGGGAGGACTGTTTTTGTTTGAAACATTTATATGACACAACCTGTATTTAAAATGCCCCACATACACTGCAGCTGCATACACACACTGTGTGCCTCACGTGGCCATGACTCCCCATGTACCGGAGGAGTGAGTGTATGGAAGACTATCAGAAGTGTCTATAAACAACAGGAAGCAAATAAAGTGTCAGTGTTACACCTATGACACCTTGAAGAATCCTCCTGGGTTACACACTAATGAGGTGATAAAGCAGAGGGAGACAAGGGGATGGATGCGGTTGTGAGGACATGGTGAAATCACCAGGGTATCCGCTTGTGATCTGCCTTTAAATACATATCAGAGATGAGCCCGCTACAAAGCTGGCTACCTACTGATGCAAAAAAATTCTAAAGTAAGGCAAGTGTTGTGCTCATCAAATCCTCCATCTTTCATCCTGAAAGATGACGAACAAAACGAGCGGTCGACAAGTGAGCATCGCTGACAGCGTGCAGTCGTCTCAACAGGAGATTGTTTCTTTGAACATGTTTCCATTCCTGCCCCTTTTTTGATTTCTACCTTCCCCCACATGTCTTTGAATTGTTTTAGTAACTCCACAGTACTTATGCTACTTGTTCATTAGGATATCTGCAGGGGATCATGGAGCTTTTATTGTAATATGTGAAGGTGGCCTGCTCTGATTCTGCAGCATTGTGGAACAGTGTTAACAAGAACACCAGAAAGTACTATTCTGTGCTGGTTGTCATGATGAATTAGTGTTAAGCTGTTTTGTTTATGAACTTCTTTTCTTGTGATTTGTGATCTGCTAAATCTGCTGAAATGCCATTTTGGTTTGGTTATGTCTCCTGTGTCTCGTCCTACTCAGTTGAAGTTGTTTTTATTTTTTGGTAATTGAGTTTCTGTGTGCATCTTGGTCTGTTTTTGCTTGCTGTCATGCTGTGATTGCCTGCCCCTCCCTCATTGTTTCCACCTGTGTCTCATTCCCATCACCTGGAGTATTTAGGCCGCGTGTTTCTTTTGTCAGTTCTGTTTAAGCAGGATTTCTGTGTTCATGGTCAGTAATCCTGCAGTTTTTGGTACTTGAGGTTATACATTATATTTCACCTGTGTGTTCCCAGCCTGGTTTTCTCTTTCTTTATCTCCGTTCTTTCTCTTTTTTTGGATCTTATTTTCTCCTTTTTGTATTTCAGTGCTTATTGTTAGTTCATCTCCCCCTTTGTTCTGCAACTGGGACCTACTTCTACACTACATTTACTTTAAGTTTTTACACTTCAGCATAACAACACATGGCAAAAACTACAACACAGCTTTCTTTCTTGCATTGATATTACAAGAAAACGCCCCCAAAAAATGTTTCACTAAATCACAAATAGCTGGAAATTAAGCTTAATGGCATGTTGTGTTGGATAATATAAATTATAAAATATGAGCTGGTGCTACAAAGACTATCAATCTGTTAATATAATTATCCTCATTAAAGTCTCTACATTAACCTAGGGCTGCCCTTTCAGCAAGTCACCACAGGCGCTTTTAGGATGTGTTAATTACTAGTGTTGCAAATATATAAATGATGGAACAGCAAACTAAAACTGTAAATGTTTACTGACCTAATCTACTCAAACAAATATATGTTTGTGGCAAACTGCTATAAAACCAAAAAGGATAAAAGGCCCAATACATGAATGGAGAAACATTCTGACATGTGGCTACTGCAGAAACTACTGATGATGACATGGTTTACCCGGTCAAATGCACAATCCTGCTCACAAACACACCCAGGAAATGCACGAGCACTTGTTTGTTTTTGTTTCCTCCTCTTTACATCCATCTCTGACAATAACAATAACCAATCAATATGTGACCCGTACTGTATGTCATGTGATATGTGTTAAAAACCTTAACCTCGTTTCTATCATTGTTTGTTTCTTCACATTTTGTTTACCTGCTGCTTATTTTAGCAGCGGTATGGTCTTTATCTCTTTATTTTTTTTTTTCATTTAATCAGGCGTTCTTCATGGCTCATTGGCCAGCAACATTTATCTGAGCTGAAGGAAAGAGACAAACCACAACACCAACAAAGGATAAGATATAATCAGTGGAAAAGAGGCACTACTATCAGTGTGACGGTACAAAGGCATTACTGTAAGAACTATGAAACCATGAGACAATAGAACTGTTTTTTGTTTTTGTGCATATTTGTGAGTGTAATTTCATAGCAACCACACGTTCAATTATGATGCTTATGATATTGCACCAAATATGTATTTTAAGCATGGTGCAGTACAACCAAAAGTTTAGTATTTGAGCTGGAATAATGGTGTCTCAGGTTCTTGAGACAAACATGTGTGAAGAATACTACAAGGGAGGGATGCAATAGGGAAAAATCTATTGTGTTGTTTCCTGTGCAGCCATCGATTGGGGGGTGGGGCATGATTAATGGAGCTGTTGCCAGAAGGAGGGATCTATAAGTGTCTTCTTCTTCCTCTCCCTCAGAGGCCACTTGTTGACGTAGCCAAGGCTCTGAGGGACTTACTTTATTTATTTATTATTTACTTTATTAGAGACTGACTGACAGAGAAGGACAAGCCAGTTAAGAGAGAAAGGAAAAAAAAGTTACAAAAGGTTCTGGGGGAGGATGACGTATGACAAAGGTCTGGACTTAAATGTGAGAATCGTTATTTCAGCTGATTCATAGTGTTTCATAGCTCAACTTCTTAAATTCTAAGAAAGCAGTAATGAGCTTCTTAGTATTTCCCACATGTTGTTGTTTGGCTTTATTTTTACTAAATAAAGTTACATGTTTGCTGTATTGCCTTATAATAAGAGCCACTACAATCAGGTTTTGGTCTTTTCATAATACTCAGCAGCACTCTGCATTGATAAAAGTGGTAGTGCAGTAGGCTTGTTCCCTTTTTCTGGCTGTGATCTAGTCTTGCAATGTTTTCCGCAACATAGTCTTGTTTCAAAAACACTATTATTACTCAGATGTGTGGCCTGAAGATTTTTGCTCTATCATGGCAAATCTATGGGCTATAAGTGCCCTCATCCTCCTAATTCTGGCTCATGAGTGCATCATTACCCAATTAAGTCCATTCAAGTGCAAAAAAAACAAAACAAAAACTGTAGAAGTACAGTGTGTAGTTTGACTGACAAACTCAAGGTTGGCAAATGTACATCAATGTCCAACCCATTTTCTATTTTTTTAGCATTACTTCTTCAACAAATAAACACAATGAGAACACCACCAGGCACTAATATTAGTCTAATAGGTTGACAGCTGATGCCAAAGACACTTTAACATGGGAAATTTCCCTGTGTTCACTTTGCAATGTTTACACACATGTTCCTGGTTTTGTAGTGTTTAGCATGATTAAAACGACTGCTGTAAAAATAGAATTTCAAATTGCCATCTAACTTGAGAACTGCTAATTAAGTGCTATATACTTCAGCCTGCCTGAGACTAATTTGTCACCTTTTCTATTTCTGCTAGAAAAAGATGGAACCTTTTAAGTGTGTAGGATGACAGCTGGAAAAAGAAATGACAATATCAAGTAATATAACACATTAGTTTCTCTTATAGAGCAACATTAATGTCAGATTGCCTTTGAGTGCTTCAAATGTGGTCAACAGGCCTACCTAATTGCTCGAACCCACCCTGAAGCCACCAGTTGCTCGCAGAAATGGAAGACGGCACCATCTGGGAATGTTCTCACAAACCCTCTCGAGCATAACACACTGCACATGGCACTCAGACACATTGAGCGACACGGCAAGTATGTAACACCAATCCTTGCATACGTGACAGGCACCCTCGTGAGATGATATCCCAGCACAGAGTTCTCATCCTTTTGCTATAACTTTTTTCGAAACACAAGCCTCAGTTGTAGTTAAGAAAAGTTTTGTTGCCAAATTATTCCAACTGTCGTAGCTTCATCCCCTGAGGAATGCCAGTGAACATGAAAGAGCTAAAGAATCATTGTGCATGAGGGGGGGAAATAAAACGCATCTGAGCAAAAGAGTCTTAAGCTAAAAGGCAAACCAGCAAACCAGCACAGGCTAAAAATAGAGTCTGACTACCAACCTTCACCTCAGAAGACAGTAGAAGAAAAGAGGAGAGAGGAAGGAAAGAGCTCATTCGATCGGTTTGGACTTGAAAAAGTGGCAATAAAACTGAGAGTGTGCAGAAAATGAGAAGTTTTTTGTGTGAAGCTCCTCCACGGGATACAGTTGATGTCTGAGGTTTTTTGCTGCCAGACGGAAAAAAACATTGCTACCTGTTCTATAATCAAAAGTCTATTTCACCCAACTACGGGACTGATGTGGAAAAATGTGTGTCCAAACACTTGACATGCACCCTGTGACAGACACTCACTATCTGATTAAATACATTTTTAATCAGGCATGCTATTTTGTACTGTAATCTTGTTTTATTGGTTGTTATGCCGACACTCGCGGTAACTATGGAACCAACTGTGCTGATTTCTTCTTTTCTTCTTTTTATAATATAATATATAAAAGAAGAAAAGAATATATATGTATATACATATACATATATATATATATATATACATATATATACTTGGGCAGCAGTGGCTCAGTGGTATAGCAGGGTTGTCCCGTAACCGGAAGGTTGGTGGAACTCCTCACTGTTGTGTGTCCTTGGGCAAGACAGTTAACCTGCATAGCCTCCAGTGTACTCACTGGTGTATGGCACTCTTTGCTGGGCTTCCTTGAGTAATTTCCCCATTGTGGGACTAATAAAGGTTTCAATTATTATTTAATTACTTCCATTAGTACCTTTTCCTTGCAGCACATCATGTGTCTTGTATGCATACTTGCATAGATTATTAATTTAGGGTTAGCCTCCTCTTATTGTAAATATAGTGAGCTATCTAAAGTTGTGCCCCTTCATAGTAAGCTGTCACCATCTCCATCATGCCAAATTACAATATTACATGTAGTAAATCCAGGCTGTCTCAATTGAGACTAATGAGACATGTAAAGACAAGTCTAACTCTAATATTTCTACTTTTCTTCTTAGTTAGAAATAGAAATTCACAGCTCTCTCAAGCTGTTACCATGGAAATGGGAGCATGGCACAAAGCTGATATCACAACATCATGACATTTGCAAATATATCAACTTTCAGAAATGTCAAAATCTACAAGGATTAAACAGAAATCATTGGAGGGGTTCTGTCTTGCATCTGCGATCCATAATAATGATGAGAACACCAACCAATTCGTTGGCAGTACGGAGACAATCCGTCTTCAACGGAGAGATTGTGTGTTTATTGGCTGATGAGGTAGACAACCCAGGGCCTTCCTCAGAATTTGAAGACACACGCATTTGTCAAGGCAGCAAAGTCGGTTGGGGGGGGGGGGGGTAATGAGTCTGGATGGCGCTAGCTCATTGGCAATGCTGCCTGTCACAGCAATGCCACACGGCGGTTTCCCAGCCCGCCGTCTGCTGTTGAGATAAAGAGCAAAACTAGAACGACACGATGGAGGCCTTTCAACATGACATGTCTCACTTCAATTTATTACATGTCACAAGCCACTAAAAAGGAAGTCATGGTATCAGTTCAAGACTTGGTGAGAGATGTGACAACGACCTAGCTGGTGACATATAACATATCCGAGCCTTGAATGTGAAATAGGTTTAGAGTTTAGAGAGACACATCTGTCTTATCATTGCTGAAGTATGTCTCCCTTTTTATTCTTTTAACACCACATATCTTACCCTTATAATTCATCATGTTTAAAATGAGATGTTCAAAGAGGTGTTAAACACACAGAGGCAACATCTACCTTTGATCAGTACTTGATTTTTTTTCTCTTGTGCATGAACTCAAGTGTCTAAAAATAAAAATATCATAAGCATGTCTGTATAAATAAAAGAAATGGCTGACACTGACTGAGTCCAGTAATGGGGAAGGAATGGTGGACAGCAGCAGTAACACAAATCCAGATTCCAGAGCTGTTTGGTCAAGTTTAGGCATCAAAACTACTTTAGTTAGGGACAGGTTGTATAAAAACAGACCCTGTCATAGCCATCCCTCTTTTGCTTTGAGCTGGCTTCTAGCTTCCCTCAACATCTCTAACTAATGAAAAGCATCAGCCATCACATCTGGTGTCTTACTATAGCATTTAGGCTGTAAAATCAAAAACATTAGCACTTTTTTTCTTGTATATTTTTAATTGAGTTGCTAAAAACCAAGCGACTTAAATCCTCTTCCATCAGAGGGTTACACTGTAACCTGTAAACATTTTTCATCATGTGCTGTATGTCACACAAACATGTTTGTGTGACATACATGACAGAAATTCTTCTTCATGCATCAATGCCATGTTAAAGGTTTATTGCAGTTACAGAACTAAAAGGTTCATATTTGTGTGTTAGTGCTGATAAAAAGAGGGTAGAATGTGTTTTATTTTTCATTTTATTGTGGCCCCAGTGTTGGACAATAACCGTTAATGTAGCATGAATGTTGTCTGGGGTCACTACATTAATGTCCTCGGGTTAACTACTATCAGTTGGCATGCATTGTACTTAAAAATGTAATTTTTCTTTTTTTCTTCACACCACATCCAAGTCTGCGGTGAACTCCCTTTGAAACTAAAGAGGTTAATTTCCAGTTCACTTAAAATTTAAAAAGAGCACATAAGTAATTAACCAAAGTTCATAGCCTCTAGAATTCATTTAATTGTAGTTAAAAGGTCCATTGTTTCTCAGGTAATGCAGCTTCTGTGCAGCAGGGAGATGTGCTTTGCCCTGAAATATTGCATTATTATGAAAACTATATTAAGGTGAATAAAGATGGTTCAGGTCTTTTGAATGGGGCTAGATAGGCTGCAGAGATACCAGGGCCGGCGATTAATCTATTTTATAGCGAGGGAAGCCACAGTATATGGACATTTTGCAGATAAATATAACCTAAAAATGACTTGTTGCTGCCAGTAGTAGTACTGTAGTCAGAATTTCCCCTCGGGGATAAATAAAGGAAATCTGATTATGTGTGATGGTAATACATATTTATATTTCAAAACAAATGTTAATAATCTTTCTGAACATCATCAAAATGGAAAAAAGTTATATAATGAATTTCTTCATCAAAAGAGAGCAGCAAGATGATTTTTCTCAACACAAAAAATGGTTACAATCGAGACCTAGAAATAATGGAGCAGAGTAGCAAAATCTGATAGAAATGTTTTGTAACATTTGTTTCTGGCTTTGTTGTTGCTATCTGGGACAAACTGGTTGTCATCAAATGCAGTAACCACATCAAGTGTGCTTCCTGCACACCTGAATGTCGCAGTCCCTCATCCTCAATCGCTTTCCCCTGCGCTGCTGATGTCTCCTGCTGACAGCAGGGATTCGATCTCTGTGTTGTGTGTGCATCTTTCTTACATAGCTAAAATGTGTATCATGAAAGCATAGATCAGCTTTAGAGTTGTGAGATTACAGGTGGCATAAGCTCCATGATAGTGGAGTTACAGGCAGGATGTTTAAAATTCTACACTTCAGTCAAATGAGAGTAATACAAAAACTCTGAAATGTAATTTTGCCCAGACATTACTATGAGTCAGAGGTTAATTCTAGTTGATAATAAATTATTAAGGCAGAAGTATCAAAACTGCAGGCTGCAAACTGCATTTGAGCAACTTTCAGAGCTGAGAACACACATTAGAGCCTCTCAGAAACTTTCTGCTTTACAATATGTGAGTCATTGGAACTGCAGAAAATATAACCAGCATGCACTACAATATTCAGCAAATTAAGGTTTATATACGAACAGCAGTGTTGGGCTATGGCTACACACAAACATCAGGTTTTCAACTTCATTACAGGCATTACAGTGTACCTGTTAAAAAGGTCTCGTGGGCAAATTATATCAAAAATATGAGACTCCTTATCTTGCCACAATGCTGCTGCCATCTGTGATAACATACTGTAAGCTTGTGGTTAAATAACAGTCTTCATCATTAAAGAAAAATGAGTTTGAATGCAGCATCACAGAAAGGTGGGGAGGGAGCACAAATGATACCGTAAAAGCAGACGACGTGAATACAGATCTTTGGAAAGCCCTCAAATCCAGATGAGATTAAACAAATACCTGGTCTTCTCTGTTGCTTGGATGATAAAAAGTAATCCCATATTGTGCACTGGTGGTGTGACATTCAGGTATCAGCCTGGTACACTGGTTTATTTATAGCTCCTGTACAGCTGAGGTGGCTCCTATAAAAAGCAGAGAGAACATTCCTGCACTAACTTAATATAATGCAATGGATGGTGGCATGAGCCAGAATGACCTGTCAATCAAGCAGCATCACCTTGCACAGTAGAAATCAACCTGCTGACCAGATACAATCACTTCAGGTATTGCCCTTCAAAATGCAGGCCTTTTAAAATCATCAATCATATCCAGCATTCACTGTGGACAAGAGGGACATCCAGTCACATTGCTGCTGGTCATAAACCCTCCAGCCTCTGTCTGAAACAGGATATGTTGTGTTTTTATTGGAATCACAGGGAGCCATATGGCCATAGTGGATTTTGTTTTCCAGTAGACCAGCCCTATTGTCATAATCCACAGTTTGTTCAGCATTGTTTACATTTTAATCTGTGATTTTCGTAGTTTAATTAGTATTCTGGTGTTCTCTGAATGGTTTTGTTGGATTTCCTGTTTTATTTTGAAAGTTATGTTTTCTTGTGTCTCTCAGTGGGTCTTGTGTTTCACTCCATTGTGATTACCTGCCCCGCCCTCTTGTGTATTTGACTCTTGTCACCCCCTTTGTCCTTGTGTTTGTCCTGGTCTTGCTTGCACCTTGTGTTCTCTTTCAGTCGTCCAGCCCTTGTGGTTTTCCTGTCTGGTTTTCTTCATCCTGGTTTGTTCCTGTTCTGTTTTTGGCTCTGTTGTTTCTACTTCATGTGGTATTGTTTGTTTTTGACTTGCCTGTGGTTTGCATTTTAATAAATCTCACCTTTGTTGGATACCTTGGTTTTGGGCTGAGGTCCTATCTGTAACAGTGGCGCAGTGGGATAGCAGGGTTGTCCAATAACTGGAAGGTTGGTGGTTCGATCCCAACTCCTCCCTAGTCACTGTTGTGTGTTCTTGGGCAAGACACTTCACCCTAGCCTGTGGCGCGCCTAGCTAGTCATTGTATGACACTACTTGTGCAGCAGCCGTAACGAATTTCCCTCTGGGATTAATACAGTATCTAAAATAAAAAAAAAAAAAAAACTCCAACCTAACACTCGATGCTAGTCTCTTTGCTCTAAAGCCTTTATATGACCTTTTTTCTCAGACTGGCATGACTTCAATGCCCTGAGCAGGAGCCTGTACCCTTTGACGTTAGTTCCTCAGTCTTAGAAGTGCACTGCTTATTAGTAGCATTTTAAAGCAAAGCAGTCCTGAAGCACTGGGTTGTTGATAATTCTAATCAATGATACATTTTACAGGGAAGTGGCTGAGAGAGATTACAGCCCAGTGATAAGAGGAGATGAGATTAGAGTTGGAGATTTAATTCTTTTCTTTTCAGTGATCAGAAGCACACATGCAGGTATTCCTATGCAGTTAACTCAGGAAGTTTGTAGTGTTGTCATAATGCCTGTCACTAAGTTAGGAGCTAGGTTTCCATTAGGGAAATCATTCAGGCTAAGAATGAAGCTCTCCCTCAGGCCAGCCTGCACACACTGAGCACAAGAGTGCCATTATAATAACCTTTTATATCATTGCTCTTTTCCTTAAGCTCATCAGGAATGAGCCAGAGTATGCATTCAATACCTTTGGATTATAAATCTTGCATGTGTCAGAGTCTCACTGCACGTTTAATCCTGGACAGAGAAGAAGACTTTATGACAGTGTGCACTGTTTTGTGCTTGACTGCATGCTAAAATGTAGATGTGGTTTCACATTTTAGTACAGTACATTCATTTTCATCTAAGAAAGTCAAAATAAATATTATTACATATAATATATAATGTACATTACATAAGCAATTAAGACTAGCCGATTGAAATGACTACACCCCTCACTCACTCAGATACCAGACTGCTTGCACCATGGTCATAGTAGCAGACCTCTAGAAGCCCAGTTCTTTCAGGCTCCTCTCCCACTGGTCCTCCTGGAATACCTCCAGCTGCTTCAACCCCAGCTAAGAGGTACAAGCTCCTTCTTTTCCCGGGATCCATCACATGCCAATAATTCTAGGGCACATGAGCAACAGGTTGTGATAAACAAGAAATACGGTAATGTTGTCTACACTTGCATTCTGAGGCACAGACCTCCGTAGACCAGAAGATGCAGCCCTTATTTCATCACTGGGATATCTTATTGGCAGTTCCTGCTAGACCTCCAATGGAAGGCACTCAAAGGGATTCTAGGCATGATGTGCAGTGAGGGAGTGGTGAAGGAGAATGTAGAGCAGCAGCAGGTTTACCCTGAACCTCTTCCAGATTTCTAAACTTAAGTTTAGTGTTCAGAGTTAGCAACTCTAGCAACGTAGACACACTAATAAATATTGCCCAGCTAATTACAAGGCTTATAATGTAATACAGTTGGATGGCAGTAAAGCCAGTGACTGTTTTGTGTAGCCATTTTTGTAACATAAGCCATTGCAGAAGGTTGACGTCCTCCCTGGTTGATTCTTGCTCACATGTGCTGCCATGCACCTTGTGTATGACACACATATAGGCTACCTGTCTGTACCACAAACACCTCTCTCTTTCATGTTCTTATTTTTTTTTCTCCCTGTTATTTTGTTTGATAGAGATGCCTACACAGTTTCCATGGCAACATAAAAAAAATGTCTGTGACTGGGGTGTTGCCTGATAGGAATCAAGACCGAGCAAAGGGAGGAGAGGAGCACAGAGTGCTTGTAGTGACTTGATAGCCCATTGTGTGCTATCAGTGGACCTGTACTTTTAAAAACATTAATAAAAAATGAGCAATGAGGGAGTGGCTGTGCTCTGAAAGAGCATCTGATCACAGATGAATGAGTTTTCACTTCATTTCCCTGACCTCCTACACTGAGGTTTGTAGTGACAGGTGTGTGTTGTGTGCATGCATTTGTGTGTAGAGGAATAGATGTTACTAGTGTGTGTCGCACACACTGTAGTTGTTTTCAGGGTCATCGACCAAAGACCTGAGGGACTGAGTATTGTTGCATGCAAAGGCTTGTACTTGTAACCTTTTTTGTCCTTCTTCTGTGTGTGTGTGTGTCCACCTGTGGAGCACTCAAAGGAGAGGCATTAAAAGATTGCATCTGACCCCACTGAGTAATAACTTCTCACTGCGCGTTGGGGAGGAGGACTAGCTTTATCTTTGCCTGACAGTCTCTCTTTCATTCCCTTTCACAGTCTTTTCCTCTGCTTATTCCCTTTGCACCGCCTCTGTCAGTGCTCTAGGTACAGCTGGATCACATCTCCTTCTCTCTGTGAGGCTACATCGTCCTGATTACGTTTTCACTTTGCTTTTGTTCTGTCAATAGTCAACCAACAATCCCAAACACTCTTATCGAGCACTGAATCCTACCTGCACCATTAGAGGTTTGGTTCCAGCTAAAACACAATTATGTAATATCTCATAATATATATATATACTTGTAATTTCTATTTTTTTATTTAGAAAATAAAGATTTGCCCATCCCTGTCTCTGCAAAACATTGGACATGCTTCTGTCGGGCATCCGTATCTCACTCTAGCAGTCTCTTCCCCAGTGTGTACCAACTTACATAAGTAAGACTAGTTGGGGACCCTCAGGTGCATTGCATAAAAATGTATTTGGTCACCTAATTACATGTTCAGATAATTATTTGTGTCTACACTAAACATTCCAGCTACATCAGGGAGGTTGTATTTTCCATTACTAACCCATTACTACTACTTTTTAAAGTGAGCCCACAGCAAACCTGTGATGGATTGGTGACCTGTCCAGGGTGTAGCCTGTCACCCTTAGATAGCTGGGATAGGCTTCAGCTCCCCTCATGACCCTGCACTGCAGGACAAAATGGGTTCAGATGATGGATGGATGAAAACACTTGGTTAAGGATTCTAGGCAGCAAAAGAAGTTGAACAATCAGTTTCTATGTGTCTGAGACATCGATTAATATAAATTGTGAAATAAACAAATGAGAAATATGTGATAACTTCCAGACTAGGTAACAGACCAAGTACTTTGAACACATGCAGTATTGACAGCCACTCAGAAACAACTTAAGCAAGTCAGCAGTGCTCATTAGTTCTCCCCCTGCATGTTTTAGGAAATAAAAAGGGATAGTTGAGGCTCGTATGGTGAGATGTTGTTTTAAGGATTTTGGAAAAACAAATAAAAAAAATCCCCATTGCAAAATAACTGAAAATAATGAGTTCAGAATCATTTCCCACTACTAGCTGTGTGTGTATGTGTGTGTGGTCTGGAACTGAGAGAGCAATGTTTGGAACTAACACACACACACCAGGACGTTGCTGCCTTGCTGCTTCTCCTGTTTTCTCTTTACATCATCATTAGCAACAACCAGACAAAGCACAGCTCAAATTAAGGAGAAGAAAATTCTACAGTACACAAGGCTGTTTGGTATAATAGCTTAGCAGTGTGTCTGTAATTATGCTGTTTCTTATAAGAGTTAAAGGTATGAGAAATGAACCGAATGGAAAGGTGCAGTTCTTCTTCTCCCTGCCTCTCAAACAAGAGGAGAATGAGCGCTCATATCATTCAAGGTGATCATTGGAGCTGGCTGTGGCTTGATGGGACTCTTTGTCTATAACGTAAAGAGGATTTCTTGGCGAAAGGCATCCAGTGGTGATACACATACACACACACACACAGAATGAGAGCAGTCACAGTGAGGATAATAGGAGCCATTTTACCCTGTGGTGTGAAGGCCTCAGCAGCAGTCACCCCCACTGTTTGACACACGTCAGCAGCAATCGCACTTACAGACACACAAGGACACACAGCTTTCAGAAAAACAGCAGATATTCATTTACATATGACAATATATGGTGCTCTGTTTGGCCTGTAGACTTTTAAAGCTGGACAAAAACATTTAGTCTGTGCTGATTAAAGCTACGTCCACGTTTTATCTTACTTTGACCCTAAAACAAAGACTTTTAGAAAAACACTGCTATTTTGAAAACTACAGGGACAAGTTTAAGTCTGGCTGTCCTTGTCTGATTCATCACATGCTGGTCATGTGATCCTTTTTTGCAGAAAATCTTTGTCATCAACCTTGGTAAGGCAAGGATTTTTTTTCCTCTTAAAATATACTATCCTGATCATAAATGCTGCAGTAATTGTCTTTTCCACACTAACACTGTTCAATGACCCAGGGCTGGAGAGTTTGTGCAGCAGTAATCAAAGGGGATGGGGTCCAGCCTCCATCCTGGCCCAAAAGTGAGCTCACTTAACCTTCACAAAGCCCAGCTACAGCAATCTTGACTGTCTTTCTTGGGTGGAAATAATAAAAATAGCCATTTTCTACAGTGGCTCCAAAAGTTGGTTGATTTCCTCCACTACTAATGAATTTAGGGCCAATACATCAACACAACCAACAGAAAAACAACATCCACAGGACATAAAGGAGAAGCCTGATCAGTGTGTCTCACTGTGTGATTTGATGTTTATGGGACAAAGTACTGAAATCATGAATCACTGAAGATATCAGAAGTTTTTTTACTGCTCAGGCGGCCCTGACTGCAGTTTTTAATAGCAGTGAAAAATCTGCAGACCTCTGGGCCTCAGTGACACCTGGCAGGGCTCAGTACACCACAGCACCATGCTGCACCTGGATAAATAACAGTTTATGTTTCCAAGCTCATCATCCCACACTAGTTGATATGTAAGGTTACACGGGTCACTCCCCTGCCTGCATCAGCCAGCATCACGTCAACAATATTAAATAGGCAGAGGCTTGGCCAGCCCTTCTTTTATTTATCACCTGAGCCTTATCATCCATGAAAAGTGCTGAAAATGTTGGGATCTTGGGGCCCCCCATAGTAGCAACCTTTCCATCCATCACTGCACTTCACTCATAAAAACCTCTTCCCTCTGTTCCCCACCCCTGTTCTTCCTGAACCTGTGGTTGGATCTTAATAGCTGCTGACACTATTGGAACTGGGGACGAGACAGCAGCCTCTCTGGCTCACCTCCGATGATAGATGGAAGATGCTAAGGATATCATATTGCTCAGAATGGTGATGCTTGGGTGTTTGTTAGTTTTTTAAGGGTGAGTGTGTGTGTGTGTGTGTGTGTGTGTGTGTGTGTGCGAGTGTGCACGAGTGTGTGTGTGTGTTTATCTGTAACATAAAATCTGGCTGTAAATGAATCCATCATAGGTTCAGCTTCATGAATGAGTTTTCGACAAACCATCCTAACATTAATATCTAATCATTCGGCGTTTGGGGAATTCTGCCATGTTTTCTTTGTTTGGTGTCCACCGCGCCTTTCACACAGTGTACTCAGTGTCCTTACACCCTGTCTTCCTGCCAGACATCTTTAAGTAGTGAGTGGTAATGCTGTGAATTCTTGGTCATCTGTGGCAAATGTGACAAGTAGAGGGGAGCTGAGAGGTTTGAGGGTTATTGACCTCCCACCAGTAATAAGAATTCTGGAGGATGCTTGTAAGGATGCATACAGCGTCCATGTTGTCAAAGACATGAATGCATAATTGAGGTTTTCTTGCAGAATGACATTGTTTCTAGTATTAGATTGTGCTTTAGTTGCCATATACATTCCTGTTAATGTGGTGTAAACATGCACTGAAACTTTTTTTTTCCTCTATACTGACATCTTTAGACACAAAGTATGCAGAAATATCTAATAGGATAAATGAAAACAACCATCGTCATCATCATATCATTTGCTTTGATTATTTGTTACATTTATTAAAGGAAAGAATGTTGCAGTTTGCTTTTAACATTTTATTGTTACTTGCTGTTGTGAATAGATAACAGTATGTAACTACATACAGCAGAGAAAGGACTGACTACTGCCATATTATTGATCTGTAACTGTCTTACATAGAAAGGTTTATCCTTGCATTCAAAACATCCTAGGTCAGTATTTTAGAGTCCAGAAGTTGTTTAAAATGGTTTATGGCTGTAGTGTTTTTTTTTTCCCTTTACCCATTAGTTTGAGGAAAATAAACAACTGTGCTATATGTGCAACCTAATACATGACATACCCTTTAATCCCCAAATTATGAATCTTTAAAAAACACTTAACTGCAGTTTAGCTGTTTCGTTAAAGCTGCCCCAAGAATGCAACTGTCTGTTTAACCAAGCTTTCACTGATTTCAAACAGCTCCTCACTTCTGATTATATGGTTCTAACTGACAGCGCTGCAGCCCCACTCTCACTCTTGTGTCAGCAGCTGAAATATTTTCTCATTAACATGTTACACAAAAGAGTGGCACTCTCAACTCTAAACCTAATGAATATGAAGAAGGTGCAGACTCATGGATATTATCTACGACACACAATAGCCTGATTTAATGTTCTTTTATGTGTGCAGCAGTCGACAATGGGCACATTTTAGTGTTAAGTCTATTCCCATTAGGTGTAAATACTGATGACAGCTTAGTGCTGGAATACGCACCTTGTTGACACATAAATTTCGACCTGTGGACGTCTTTTTCAATACTCTAACTCATTTAAAAGCTTCTTGTGTGAGTGTGAATCAGTGTTTCAAAGGTATTCCATCATGTTCATTATCTTTGTGTACAACACATATTAACACAGGCTTTACTGCAATGTAGAGTGTACATGGTAAAGCATACAATATGACATGCTGATATTTTTTTAAAATAAAAAAACAGACAGCGTGACAAACAACAGCAGCTGTCAGGTCTGGCCCTCAGGACTGTTGGTGTTCTATTTTGCACTCACATGACTTTTCAGGAGTAATTCATTTACCATTATTATAATGATCTGGGGCTTTATTCACTACATGTACACCATGTAGTCTGTAGTAGAAACTCAAATGAACTCAGGCAGGATATATTCTTAGATATGGTGCATTTGTATTGAGACTGAAAAGAGAAAACTGCCACTGTGGGCCTATTTTAACCAAAGGTTCACAGCACAGAAGGACCTTACCTCATGCCATTGATTGTATATAAATATGGCCCCAAATCATAGACTGAATATAAAGTAAAGATTTGATGACGGGATGACGTCAAGTGTTTAATTTTGAAGTTCACTGTTACCAGTCAGATTAACTCCTGGCTAATCCAAAAATGGAGTAAGAGGTGGAGAGTGGATGTGAGATGACAACTGTCTGTCACTCAAAGTGTCTAAACCCGTAAATCTAACTCAGTTTTGGATAAGCCTCAAGTGGCCTTTTGTGGAAGTGCACTGATATCTGGCCTCATTCTGGAGGTTCACTACTTGGCACAAGACAATATGGTTAGGCCCGTAGTTCAGTTGGTGAAGTTGCAGAATCTTGAACCTCTGTTGTTGATTCATCTGATCTACAGGTTATAAACTAATGATATGTAGAAATAGGTCAACAAATGCACAGATGAGGATGGTAAACATCTCGATTTAAAATGAGTATTTTGTGTTTTGTGAGGAACAAACTGGACTGTTTAAAGGGAACATTCCACTGGGTGTCTTTAAGATGGAACAGCTCGCTAAAAATTGTGCTTGTGATATTTTAAAGGTCACTGATATTTTCCACAAATATTTTGTTGTTTTGTCAGAAACTAACAGCTAACATGTTACCCAGCAACATGGCTAACAATTCTATGCATGCAGGAGAGACTGAATGTGTCCCTAACGGGTAGTGATAGTGTGGCAATAAATGTCATTGTACAATGGAGATCTCATACATAGTGTTGTACTGAGCTTTTTTTAAGCTATTAAGCAAAAAGAAGGGGAGAAAAATCCACAGATGCATGACACATTATAAAAGCTGGAACAGTGCCTCGGCCCATTAACGATAAAGGGGGAAGTGGGGGATGATAGGCACTCTAATGCATATTAAGCACAACAGTATTACTGGCAACTACTACCACTAGTCTTTATGTGAAAGAGGCTTTAATGGATAATTGATTAAGCCATAAATTAGCACCCCACAAACAAGCAAATCAAAAAGAATGACGACAGGCAGTTTCTCAATGGTGCCGGATGTCGACATTGGAAAGGGAGGAAGCAACGGGAGGAGTGTATGAAGAGGTTTGTCTGTGTGTGTGTGTGTATTACACTTTATTCCCAAATATTAAAAGAATTACAGAAATTTCTCCCACAGGTATAGGTAAAACACAGTCAATCAATTAAAACACACGCAGTTTTTTGTTGTTATTACTTATGGGGGCCAGAGATTTTTGGTCACTTTTGTGGACTGTCCTTTCCAGTGGTCAGAATTCCCTTTATAAAGCTAATAATATTAATATTGACACTAATTATGTCAATCTGACATTATCAGTTCAATAAAATTAAATTAAATGAAATAGTAAAGGGTTAATAGTAAGGTGTGCCAGCAACTGTCCATCATTTTTCATGTATTAACTTTCATTAATGTATCCTCAAACCTCTGTTCATATCCAGCAGTTATTTCATCCAGTCAATCATCCATCCATCCCCTCATTAATCCTTCATTATCACCCCCCCCCCCCCACTACACAGTCATCTATGTAGCTTCTCATTCAGAAATATACTCCAAACATTTTCAGTCTGTCAGTCATTCCGTTGATTCATTCCTCTACCAGCCACCTCTTTAATTCACTTTTTCATCAACCTTCCTGTCAGTCATTTTCCCATTGGTCTGTCTGTTTCTTTTACTTTTAATACCATCTACACTACTGCATTAATCAGACAATGATTAATAAATCCTCTCCTAACCCCTCTGTTAATTTTTCTCACACTTGCCATGCATTTTTGTTCAGAGTCACTGAAAAACTGTGACCTTGGACCACTTGCAGTCCCCCGTGCCCAGGACCTTCTTCCCTGGAGAGAACATTTCAGCTGGTGAAATACAGCGGACAGAGCCAGCAGGCATTTGACATTTCTCTGACATTTCCATTCTCCCCCTCCCTCTCCATTCTTTGTACATACACCTACTTGTAAACAGTATGATGGCTTTACACAAAAGCTTGGATATTTTTTTAACAATGGCTGACTGGGTAGCACATAACCTTTTACAAGGCACAGAGAGCAAAATACAAAACCTCAGAATCTTTCATCCTTTATATCACACTTCCTGCACCTTTTACTTTAAAAATGAAAAACTACACGGATGCATGTGCGCACTAAAGAGATGCTCAGTTGGAGAGTTAAACGCCATGTTATATGCGTACATATTTTACAGTAAAACTGCCACACTTTCCATGTTTGAGCCACCATGTTGTTTATGACGTGAAGCTCAAATAAAACTGTCTTTTCTCAACCCAACCAATTTCCCATTGCTTTACACTCCCAAGGTTATGTCCTTCTGTGACATCCTGTATCATCGGGAAATAAATTCAATTAAGGAGGTAAAATGCCATTTCGTTGGGAAATGAGTCACCATTTAGGTCCCGAGCTGATACAACTTCTCATTATCTCTGCTGTGATAGTGCGACTGATAAACAGTATCAGACAACAATAGAGCATGAAGGGAGATTGATAAGATCCTGCCTAAGGTAGAAGGGTCGCAATGAGTTCCACAGCTTGAGTTACACGTACATGTAGATTAACAAATAAAGTAATTCTGCTGTATATAGCCGTTTGGTATTTCAGTTCTGGACTATTGAATATTTTGGTGAGATCATCCAACATATGGATGCATTTATGCTTCATGGCCACACTGGAATATAATTGTATAACCTCATTTGTCACTTGATCTTACAGGATCCCAACATGACTGAAGATGTCCATAAGTGGAGGTTGGAGGGATGGTTAGTAGCACTAACCCTGCAGCACACTTTCATTCAGGATTCTGGAGTTTAGCTGCAGACCTATATTTATTATTATTTCGACCTCAAGAGAATTGTTGCCATGGATAAGACTTGTCTCCTTGACTTCTAACCAGAGTTAAAAGAACAATCACAACAGTGGTTCTGAACCTAAGAAAGCTAAATCTGTAAGTAAGTAAGGCAAAGTGTTGGCCTTGGCTTTTGCTGGATGTTAAGGGAATGCTGCAGGTAAACAAAGGGTCAAATCATCACAGGGGCCAAATACTCTGATCACTTCAGACAGCTACAGCTTGACGTGGGAAGCTGACAAGATCGCCAAAGACCAAAAGTCCAGAGTTATGATGGCTGCTGTCCAGAAATGTGGATGTGAAGTTGCCCTGTACACCTGAGTTGGCACCCTAAGACTACTACTTCATTCCCAAGGTTTTATCATTCATCCCTCACAGACTGGAAAAATAAAAAACTACTATTCATTCTTATTGTTTGAACATGCGATGAGCCCAGCAGGCAAAGCTTCAAAATGTCTTCCTCATCTTTTTAATTTACATATTGCCATCACATTTGGTGATTCTGCTTCATGCAGTGTCCATACAAAACCCAAAGCACTGACTCATTTCCCAGCATAGTTATGTAAACATGAAGGATTTCTCCCACATGCACAACTACTGTACACATTCATAACTATCCCTACTGTACACACCCCATTAATTAATCATTGCCCACAATCTGTACTGCTGCAGTAATTATGCCATCATTCAACACTGCAGCAGAGTCAGAATGGAAATGAAGCCAGCTGAGCTGTAGCAGTGTCTCAGCAACATTCAAATTGCTGTCTTGCCCAGCCCAATAAAGGTCACCTTATTCCTTAGCAGTGGGATGATCAGAGGAGCAAAATGCATGTTTATCCTAATCCTGTAAAAAAAAGGCTGTCTTGTATTCCAGACATGTTCTCAGCTGCTAGATGATGTTGCTGGCCCGGATCATTGTACATTCATTATGATAATGTTGGAATATACAGGAAAGGTTGGGGCAAGGAACACAGAGGTAAATAAGTCAGGAGAATGATAAATAATATTTTACACACATCTAAATGTGCCAATACACAGGCCACAGTACACTGTAACTTGTGTAGCTGAAGACACCTAATTGTCTCCCATGAGATGTACTGAGTCTGCATGTAAAGCGTCTATTTAAATGCTAAATTAATCAGAAATGGTGTAAATTAATCACATTATTAGGTTGGTTTCTTTGCCACATGTCTTATTAACGTGAATCCTTCATACATCTGAAGACATTCAGAGATTTTTTTTTTCCTCTGTTGCCATTTCAGATTTGTATTAATCTCACAGGTTTAAATGACATACTGCATATTTTTCCTGTCTTCATATGTGTGCCTGGTGGAAATGTCAAAAGTGCAGTGCTCATATCATCTATTTTCTGTTTTTTATATCTAATACTCTTTTTCTCTGTTATGACTTGCTGCTGAAACAGCGGTGATGCCCACAGGGATCATTAAAGCTGCATAACTTCACACACTGGCAGCTCCAAATAGTAGTGAAACATGTCTGAAAAGTTTTTTTTTTATATTATTATTATTATACACTTCTGTACTGAAATATCTCATGAGCACACACAGCAAGGCTCATGGGAAGCAGCCTGTGCCAGAAAGTTACTTTGACTTCCTGTGTGTGTGTGTGTGTGTATGCGGGGCGTGCAATTGAATGTCCACTGTGTAGGTTTGCCACGGTCCCAGCACAGCGCAGTAAGGCTTTTTATGTCTATGGTAAACCCCAAGGGAAAAACATGTGTCAACACCCACACTGCTAAAATTAAGTTATAGCTTGTCACAGTAACTCAGACTGGTGCAGAGTGAGTTTGTAACACCGAATTAAAGCTGTTTTGCTTCCTTTGCCATCTCTGGCAGAGCGGAGTGTAGTTTGAAGAGTACACAGACCCAGAAAAAAGCTGATACTTGAAGAGGCGTCAGGCTAAATTCATAATAACCATGACATGTTGTGAGTATTTTAGCCTTAACAGGCAGGGATCTTTTAACACAAATCGTTCATTCCTGCAACACTGGAAGCTGGACTATACAACATTTATCGTTACTGGATTGCACAACACGACTACTGTTCCCGTTTCTATACTGCTCACCAAACCATAGCAAATTGCCCTGATTGGCCGACATGGAGAGGAAGTCAGGGCGCTTGGGTTCCTGCCTGATGCGATTTATTGCCCTGCACACAACAGACTAATGGCCCATTGGCTGCAAACAGGGAGCAAAAAGAGGCTGCCGCTGCTAATGAGGACTGTCTGTGAGGAGAAGGTAGAGAGAGGAAGAGCAGAAAGGAGGCGAGGACAGAGAGAGAGAGAGAGAGAGAGGAACAGAGGCAACACAGGCTGAACGAGAGGGGATGGCAGATGGAACGAAGGGGTGAGAGCAAAAGGGAAATCGTGACGATGAGCCAAAGAAGTGACGGAGACAGAAGTGAAGAGTGGGAGGAGAAAAAAAGGAGACAATACAAAAAAAAACAGAAACAGCATGAGGAAAAGAGGGAATAGGGCAGTTCAGAAAACAAAACACGTTACAGTCATAGTTACACTTATATCCCTTATATGCTCCGAGAGTGAGCTTGTTTGCCGTCACGCCAGGTACAGTATGTTATAGTATGTATTCAGGACTCAGGCACACATGTCCATAACTCAACAGTTATCATTTATAGCTAAACCTATAGTTTTATTTAGAGCATCTGCGTGTGAAGGCCAGCGTTAACCAGCTTGCTTAGCAAACCTCCAAGCTTTCAGCTGGCTGCTTCCTGTAACACACAAACTTTGGAATAAATAGCTGCTGAGCCTATACGTCTCTTATGAGGCCTTTCACCACACACAAAATCACAGCTCGTTAATTGTTAACACATCTAGACGTGATGTCTCCTGGTACTGTTGCGTGTCGCAGCTGCGTAGGCAGTGGAAAAGCATGTCGTCACTGTTTTTTTACACTGAGAGAAATTCTGTTTGGGTGTGACAACAGAAGGTAATTTTATATAAATAGTAACTTCGGTGTCCAACACTGAAAGAGAGAGGGGAGAGTGTAGAAAGATCAAGTTAGAATAAACAAAGAAGACACAACATGAGGAGACTTTGCAGTATCACAGTCCTGACAGCTCCCACTTATATCACACATATTGATAAGAACCACCTTGACACACAGCCAGAAACACACATGTTCACGTTCGAAGATGTGCACAGCAGTTAGCAGTGTACCGTGTGTGTGTGTGTGTGTGTGTGTGTGTGTGTGCTGTCATCGCCATAGAGACCATGCGCTTGTTGCCATAGGGTTTTCAGTTTAAAGCTTTGCCTCTCCTGCAGGGATGTTAGTGCTCTGCCCACCTGTAGCACAGTGACTTTGTAAAGCACTTAATTTTAAGCAGCATCCGTGGGGGCTGCTCAGTCACTGGAATGTGTTTTTAATTAGGAATATAATGCATTCTGAAACAGCTGCAGGGGATGCAATTCTGGGTCCATCATCTTGTTTGGTGGTGTGCTTTTAATATTTTGGAAATGGTGTTTCAACTGATAACTGGTCAGTGTTTTTTATTTTAAATACAGTATAAGGACATAGAAGAATTAAATCCCAGTAGACACCCTCAGAAAAAAGGCAAAGAAATAAAAGCAGCTCTATGTGGTTAGGCAAAAAAAAAAAACTTGGTTTGGTTTAAGAAATCATTTGAATTTTTGTCACAATATTAGTTTTTTGTTTGTGAAGTCCAGCTTGTCTGAAAAGTAAAGTGACTTTTCTAACACCTGCGTTGTTTGGAATGGGACGTGTCGCCATGGCAGCCAGGTAAGTAGCAGAAGAACTTAATAAATCACCATCCTTTTCTAAAAAATCTTACTAAATACTAAATTTGTTCCTCTGGCACTGTCAACTAAAGATGACCATGTTTTATGTTCAAAGGATGCTGCTACCTGACTGTGCTACAGGTGGGCAGAGCACCAACATCTCTGCAGGAGAGGCATAGATTTAAAGTGGAAACCCCGTGGTTACCAGCTCCTGGTCTCTATAGCAACCACAGCACACACACTTCTAATGTTGTTCAGACCTGAAAATGCTTCTACCTGTGTTTTTGTTGTATCAGACTCTTATACACAGTAAGGTATTGTGTCATGCATCAAAGCATTGACACCTGTCCTGTCCATCCTCATCTGTCCACTAGATGGCCTCAGAGTTTCCAGACCCTGCCCCTCCCTTCACACCTGTTTCTCATTTCCTGCTCAGGCCACCTGTCTCTAATCATACCGGCACTTTTCCTTCCTCTTTGTTGCTTAAAATGCTCAGTTCAGGGATCATTCGGTTCCTCTTTATAGGAAAAAAACATGCATGTGTTGTATTTAGAGCTTCTGTTTTTGTTTTAAAAACATCTTTTTGACTTTGATTTTGATTCTCTGGCTAAACAAAAGGAGAAGTTAGATGAGGTGGTGCCAACCTGCAAAAAAAACAGCTTTGACAACTGCTATAAATAAGATGTGATTTTTGCAGTTTGTTGGTTTCAAGCATTTTGAATCAATTGAATCAATTTTCAATAATGTCATGTAACTCTGGACCTAATTTTTCTTTTTATTCTGATCACATTGAGGTCTGTAAGTCAACAAAGTTCCTCTTTTTACCTCTCTTCCCTTACCTCCTTGCATCGTTTACCTTCCTGGTCTTATGTAAAATTACAGGATACACACACACACACTGACTCATCTCAGCCCTTACTCAGATGTATTCATAAAAACTCCTCACACTCATCTGTGGCTGAGCTTTAAGGCAGCCAAGCATGTGGCTCACTCAAGTGCTCACTCCAAAGTAATCACACACTGTTAGCCAAGAAGCTAAGAGAGCATGCACACAAAAACTAAATAACATTTCAGTTTGTCTCCTATCAGATATTGTTAATAAAACATTTTTTCAGTGTCAGACATTTTCTGGAGTGAAGCTTTGTTATGATGTCTGTGATTTGCAGTGGCGTTGTAATCGCCCTGTAGCGCTGAATCACAGCAGCATGATGCAAAAGAGAACTCCCACTTACCTCTATTTTTTTCCTGCTTTCCCCTTTCCTTTCCCCAAAAGTCACACTTTATTCTCCCACAACACCCACACCTCTGCATGCAGCGAGCTGCTAGCTGAACAGTGGAATAAAAAAAAAAACATTAACATTCATCGGCCCAATCTGTGTCTGCTAGAGCTAAGGGACACAGTATATCTACTATACAGTAAATGTAGCATCCTCCTCCTCCTCCTCTCCCTCGCTGTTTAACTGCCCTGTACTGGGAGGTCCCCGGGGTGTTAAGGTCCGTGCAGAGAGATATTCCCCCAGCGGGGCTGTGGAGCGAGCTGTCACTGGCTCAGCAAACAGGAGGAACAGAGGCTAAATGCCTGTTTCTGCCAGGGGGACGACGAAGCAGAGGATAGAAACAATGGCAGGGAGGGAATGGCTGCTTCACTGCTTCCATTAAAAAAAAATGATTATATGAATGTTTGCTGTAAGAAGCCTCACATTCCTGCATCTTTTACAAGACTCTATAATCATTTATCTTTAATCACCTCATGCTTTAATGCTTCTCACGATCCTTATTGCTATAGTTTTAGATAAGAATGAGCTGGTGTTGGTTCAAGGCTCAATCTAGAGGTATATCCAATTATTCCTATCTGACTGTATGGGAAACATTATTTCACCTCAGATAAAAGTAATATTTATGATGGCGCTGATGTGTTACGGCTGTGTGCAGTCTACAAGAAAGAATACAAAAAGTCTGGTTCCATGTTTGTCACGGAACAAAATCATCAGGCTGTATTTACAGCTGAAATACCTTCGTGTTGAGGAGTCATGGTTTCTGTGAAGCCAAGATTGAACGGTGACACCCAGTGGCCACCTGTGAAACTCTGTCCCACCCCCCACCCCCCGTCTTCACAAAAAGCTGTGGCCCGACGGCCCGATCACAGTGTACATCTGTCAACTCCGACAGATCATTTAAAAGATACGTAAAAATAAGAGATTAGATTCAAAGTCTGCATGCACCCTTACGCCTTCATGATTTACTCATCTTAGTAGAGTCCTTCTTCTTCTTCTGCTCGTTCCACTGTTTGCCAGCTATTTTCATCACTACCCCTCTGATGCAACAGTGCAGCATCCATCTCGTCAGATATTACCATCACAAGCAACACACGCATCAAAATCGATGCAGTCAAATTTATCCCCGTTTGATCTATTATTTCTAACCTTAAGTCGAGCTCACATTACTTAAGATCATTTATGTATGTTGGATGTGAGGAGAATATTAACTTTAAGTACAAGCAGTATGTAAAGGAAAAAAAAAGGTCATGCTGTCAGACTTTTTGTATCTGTACATGTATATGAATAACAGTTAAACAGCTGTTTGAAGAGTAGAAAAGGCTTCAAAGTCTGGGCAGATTTCCTGTACATTTGGTAGTCTTTATGTTCTTATAAAGTCAAACTGTCAGTGTCAGATCAGAGGCTGTTTTTGGGTTGTTTATTTAGGACATGAGCAGTTTACTGCCTTTAGTGCCATCCCACTGACCCTGGTGTGTTTGCAGATTATATGACATTATTAATGAAATGAAGTGAAGTAAACAAGCATGCATTTGTCTAGCCTATCTTCAGCAGAAAACAGTATTTTTTTAATAGTAGTATGTCTGTAGTTATGTGGCCTCATATGCAGTGTTGGGGAGTAACGGATTACATGTACCGACATTACGTATTTAGAATACAAAATATAAGTAACTGTATTCCGTTACAGTTACACTTTAAAAAGATGGTAATCAGAATACAGTTACATTGATGTTGATTGTCAGTGAATTACACAACGGTACTTTCACGTGTTTTTAACTTTGCTGGATAAAACAAGTCACATATAAAAAAAAAATCATCGTCTTCTTAAAACAAAGATCACAACAACAACAACTTATTTACAGCAGATGTCTGTCTCAACTGATCGCTTGTCTCATTGTATGGTCATATACTACGCGTGTATGATGGTGAATAGTCATTGGAGTGAGAGCTCTTAAGCTAAAATGTTTGGTTCAGCAAACTGGACAGAAAGCTACATGAAGCGGGGGACAGAGAGGACAGTGCAGCCGGACTGATGGGGGTCAGAGTCTGAGGATGAAGCGTTGCCTGCTTAATGCTCCTAAGTCATGAAGCCGGTACACGGTTAGCGTCACTTGAAGGAGTGAACTAGTTAGCTGTTAGCTGCTAGCTAACTCCGTCTAAAACTGAGGCTGATTAACATTTAAGCACAAACCTGTTGCTTGCAGTCAGCTGGTTTTTATACACTAGTCTGTTTGATTTACATATTCAAACATTGTTTCTGTGTGCAAAATGACTTTTGGTTGCATCGTTTAAAAAAATATACTATTCTGTCATCTTTACGTTCTGTTTGTGTTTCTCTAAATAGAAAAACATTGATGTGATGCAGTCAGCTGTAACAGTCTGGACACTTTATTGAATGTTTCATAGCATCCTCTATAGTAAATGGGCTGATCACTGCTAATCCAAGTATTCAGAATACGTTACTCAGACTGAGTGATGTAATGGAATACATTACAAATTATGTTTTAGGGCATGTAATCTGTATTCAGTAACTGAATACTAAGTATTCTTCCCAACACTGCTCATATGTATGGAAAGTCTCTCAGGCAAAGTGGGACTCATTGCCGTGTTAGCTAAGAAAATGGTAAAGAATCTTAACCCAATCCTGACCTTTTCCTAAACTAAGTACTTTTATTCCTAAACGTTGCAAAATGTGATGAGAACCTCAACCTCAAGGATGAAAATCCAGACATTTTACTCCACTTCATTGTATCGAGTCATTAGTGATCCAGTCATTTATATGTGAGGGGTTTCACCGATCAATATAGTTCATTCAATTTTTATGATGGGTACTGGGCTTGATTACTTACCCTTGTTGCTTTTACTTCATCTTTTTTTTCATCTTGATTGATTTCAGCAGCGGTAACGTGCATTTTTATCTTTCATGACCTTCCATTTATCTTTTTGTTTCTCTGCTTCCATTTACATCAATAGAAGTATAATGTTGCCCTCTGTAAATCAGAACAAATAGCCTTAAATTACAGTTGCTTTTTAAACTGTTGTGACACAAAAATAATTCTTTAGATTAATCTTCGTTTAGGAATGACAGCGAGACATGTTTTCTTTCCATTTTTTCTCTTTCTGTGTGCATCTCACTCTTAGATTTCTCCCTCCCTCACCAACCACAGAGAAACCTAGCAGCCATACCTCCTCTCAGGCTTAGCGGAAGCCATCTGACACGCTCCATTACATTGTGCTTGTTCCAATTAAAGCTGACACCATTGGCTGTCAGGAGCATAGCGATACCCTGCAGAAAGGTAACCCACCCCTGCTGCACACGCCGCCCCAGGGGGGGGTTTCAGTGTTTCTGAATGTATATTATGTTGTTACGAGATCATCTATACTGTCAAATGGCTGTCCAAATGTTGGATGTCCAAAGGTCTGCCCCACAGATTTTAGCCCATAAAAGTGTAATGTTTAATATAGATTAAAACTTTAAGGTCATGTTTTGTGTGCTTAGGTGGAAATTAAACTAAAGGAAAAAATGACAAACCAAACTTAACTATTGATCATCATATTACCTGAATCTACTTCTTCTTTTTTTAACTTTTGTGCTACTGTTGGTAAAGCCACTGTTACATGATGAGCTTGATGATAATTTGCTTTGGCTGGAAGTTCTGTGAACGTCTCATCAAGCAGAGTAATGTTAACGCACAGAATGGCGGGACAGTAGAAACTATCTGTTGGGCACTCAAAGCAATGAGGCTGAGAGAAAGTTAATCAGAAGCCCCTTCCTTTGATGAAATGACCCCAAGTAAAGTTGTGGAGAAGCTCAATATGTTTTCTCCGCAGCAGGCTGCAGTCCACCGACCACCTAGAACCAATCTGAGGCTTATGACGGTAGCAGGGGAGAAGATACATTAGGCCTCCCTCCAGTGGGTAATGAACGGAACTAATAGGAATAGGCAATCCCAGTCCACGGTGCTAATATATGTAGAAAATAGCTGATACAGCCTCTGTTGTTTGCTTCTAAAGCATGCTGTGACCCTGGCTTTCATCACTACTGCCTGAAAAATGGTGCCATTTTATAGAAGTGTTATTGAATATTAATCATTTTTAGTCAAGTATGCAGTGACATAAAGGATGATAGACTTACATGGTTGTTGTTCATCCACCATATTGTGGAGAACACATCTCTTTCTGGGCTGTAAAGTACGATTTTTACAGTGTAAGTCAACTCAACTCTCAACTCAACTTTATTTATATAGCACTTTAAAATCAACCCTGTTGGCAAAAAGCATATAAAACATATAAAACACATAAAAATACAAATAAAAAAGTAAAAAAGTAAAAGTAAAAGTCAACATCTCAGACTGAGTTAAAAGCCAATAAGAAAAGGTGTGTTTTCAAAGAGGATTTAAAAGCTGCAAGAGAGTCAGCCTGCCTAATGTGCAGGGGCGGATTGTTCCATAGTTTATGGAACATATTTTTATTAGGGGCAGTGACTGAGAAAGCACGATCACCTCTCGATTTCATCTTTGTCTTTGGAATAACTAAAAGAGACTGATCTGCCGACCTGAGAGAGCGTGAGGGAGTGTATGGCGGAGTGATGTGCTCACTTTTTTTGGCACATGTTAAAAGTCGGGCTGCAGCATTTTGAATTAATTGAAGATGAGACATTAATGTCTGGCTGAGCCCAACATAAAGTGCACTGCAGTAGTCGAGTCTACATAAGATAAAAGCATGGATTAAAATCTCAAAGTAATGTCTTGATAAAAATGACTTTGACTTTGGCTAGTTGTCATAAAATAAGTCTTTTTTTATTGTGCACATTTTGGTTTATTACATTTTATTTTTTATTTGTTGTAAAACACATTGTAAATTAATAAAAATGTACATTATTACTTTTCCTGTAATAACTAATCCAGTGTTAATTATGCAGCTTGGTTTATTTTTAACTGTTCACTCATCATCATCATCATCAGTACTTTTTGGCTCTCCAACTTCAAGTTCTGCTGAAGCTGCTGGACAGTTTAATCCAAATGTATCATATCATATCATATCAATCGCTTAAAGCCATTGAAGCAAATTGTGACTGTGTAATTAATCCCACATTTCACACTAGGATGTTGCTCAGCTGATAGACCTTTGACTCCCTGAGTCAGTTAGGGAGTGTAAGTGTATAAAATGAATGCCACACAGTGATCAATAAACTATTACATTACTTCAATGTAAAGGGCCCCATGGGAGAAATTACGTGTTACAGAATCAATGATTTAATCAAATATTTGAACTTCATTCTTACTGATACTAGTCATAGATAAAGTAATTCTCTGTATGTTTTTAATTTGCTGATATGATTTAGCCTGACATGTGCATACGTCCCACAGGAAACCTTTTCTAACTTGTGTAATAACTGAGCACATGACGGTGCAGATGGATATTTCCTCCGATGTACCGAGCAGGACTCCAATACACAGACTTTCTTTTGAAGCGTTTTTTTTTTTTTTTTTCCTGAGGCCTTGGCAGTGCATGTAAGACTGATGTAACAGATCTGTGCACCACGCAACTCACTATCTACTATTTATGAAGGCTCATAAAAGGGAATGTAGAAGTGTCATTGACCATTTGCACAGATGTTTCTGATAGTTATGGTCTCACTCATGCAACCAGCGTGTGGCCATGTGAGAACAAAGTGCACATATGCTTTTGACAGATATTATTAAAACATCTTAAAATATATTTTATAAGGAATACATGCACAATGTTGTTGCAGAAAAAAAACACATTTTTGGTGGTTAGCTTAATGGTTATGAATAGGGAGTAGGCTAGCAAAGTTACATAGAGATTGTGCTTTGTCATGTAAAAGTTGTGTTTGTAACTTTTAGAGGCAAAAATGCAAAAACAGTTTATTTTGTTAAACCAATTGCAATCATCATCATTGAATGATGTAAGAGATGGAAAAATGTCAACATGACATCATCTTCTTCATCATCATCATCTTCTTCTTCTTCAAGACAGGAGAATAAACAGGATGAGCATGGTGTTCGAAGTGATGTTGTTCGTCCTCTACAGGCACAGATTGAACAACATAAATACTGAGCCTACTCCATCTATTCTGCTTTGTTACCTGGTAAACTTAGAAGTGATGAGGGTCAAAACATCAATATTCATTCAAGTCTACTCACATGAATGGTTTTCTGTCTTTATTGCAGCCTTTGACACATTCTCATTCACTCATCAAGGTCGGCAAGTTTTGGATTGACATGTTCTGCAAAGACAAGCTTCTCCTCCATTTCTTTGGTTACCATGGAGACAACCCAAAATTGCATGGCAAAATGTCAGCCATTTTATCTAACCGTACCAATACTGTCAAGGCCTGTCATGTATTGATCTCAGCTTTATAACAACAATACATGCTAATTGATTTGATTTGCAGATCAGAGTGTGGTTTGCTACTTTTATAGGTTGTTCAGTCTGAAAAGTAGCCACATTGCATAACCCCAGTCCACATCCAATGGGTCAGACTACAGTCCGCCAAAACCACACACTCTTCATAACATTGACAAAAGTGTTTTTGTTTCCTGACCCTAATCACTAATGAGAGTGTGGACACCCACCACACGTTGGCTGAGAGTGTAGCTCATTAGAGCCTCAGCTCATTACATGCATTACTTAGTCCCTTTAACAAAACCCCAAACATTTGTAGATAATTTCTCTAACATTAGATCCAAATGTAAGCGCGCGGTGCCGCGCTGGAGCAATGTTTTCCAACACTTGCTGAGGCGGCAGAACGGACGACGTACTGAACCACAGAAGCAGAGACAGCGGGGAAATCAATTTCAATGACTAAGCCCACAAACAAAAACCTCATCAGTGGAGAAAATGGCTTTTTACAACCACTGCAAATGGCAAAGCTTTTATAAATTTTGAAAACAAGACAAGGGTAATGTTGGCCGTAAACATTTAGCTCAGCACAACAGCTATTAGGAGGTATACAGGCTTAGTGTTGGTTCAGTCTGATAAGAGTGTGTGTGTGAGGGTGTGTGTGAGAGTTTGTGTTGTGGGTTTCCTGGATATAATTCAACCAAACATTTACCATAATAAAAGACTTACATGCCTGACATCTCAGCAAATAAATTAAAGATAGACTGCATACTTGCTTTTACTTTTATCTCGTATTTCATTTTTGTCAGCACATTTAAATATTGCTATTTATTATTCAACATGTTGAATACATTATTAAAGAGCAGCCAGAAATCTGCAGCAGTTCCGCTTCCCTTCTTCTTTAGCTTTGGCAGGAGTACGCTCTTTATTGGATAAAGCCATGGTTAGGTCATGTGTAGTGACATTCATGTTCATCCACGGGCTTTGTGAGAATTAGAGTGCTAAAAATAATTAGCATTTATTTTGCTTGCTACCCTTCATCACAAATAAAGCCTTGAAAAGCCGAACAGAGAAACCCAATGAAAACATGGACAGTATTCTTAAGGCCAGCGGCTGAAGCCCTGAATAATGCAAGGCCACAGCCTCCATCAAAACCAGTTTTAATTGCTTTTTTCCTGTTGTGTTTGGTTGTGAGTTTGCAGACAAACAGCTGCTCACTAAACCCTTCTGAAATAACTGGGGGGTAGAATGAACCGCTGCCCACTGGCAGGACATTCTGGGTTTATACATCTGTTTGTATACTCTCAACAGTATGCATATATATGCCCTGTTCATTCCCAGTCTAGCTTCTATTTGTCACCCCGCAATCAAAGAATAGAAAGCCCCCCCTCCTTTGTTCACATCACTCTGCACTGCCACAAAGCAATCCCCAGGCTGGCTTTCTGCTGACCGAATACTTCTGTGAACAGCGGTGGGTAAAGGAAAGGGAGAATCAGTCCTCTGAGAAGTTTATGTCCTCCCTCCGTTTGCCTGTGCAGCGGCTGAGCTGTGGTGCGGAGGTAATTTGTGTCTGCCACAGTCACAGCCTTTTAAGCAGACAAATGAGTCGTGGGAGTTTGGCACTGCAATCAAAGAACAACCAAACAAGGCATCTGTAAGCAATGGAAGAGGCCGGAGTGTTTCCCTCTTCATCATAGAAGTGACATAGGTTTGGATGGAGAAGCTGAGCTCATGGACTGAATTACATTTTTCTGTTATCAACCTAGGTTGTTTCTGATCAGATGATGCGCTGTAAAGATAACATCCTCTAGTATAACCTAAGATCAACTACTGAATGGATGATCAAAGTTATCCAGAGCTGTGGTTGATGAAGATGAAGATCAAAGATTGGGAGCAGATTTAAAAAGGTTTATTGTGTGTCTCTTGAAGAGGATCCATCTGGAGAGTTATGTCCCCAAAAGTGACTGTCCAAGAGAGTGTGACGGGCTGGGTGGCTTGTCTGGAGTGTTGGTGGAGTCAGGAAACCAGACATTAACCCGTTTCAACCCCACAGCAGGAGGATCAGTAGACTCAATGAGGTGTAATGTGTAATCTGAATAGCTTTAAATTTAGGAAATAACACTAGAAAACACAGTGTTCAGTGTGGCTTCATTGTGGAATGAAGCTCATTAGTGCTGCTTAGCTTATGTTATCATGTTAAACTAAGAGACAGATCATCATAATCATTATAATTACAAAGCACCATCATATTGTTGTATTAGAAGTTTAAGCTTTATATCAGCTTTTTATAAGCTTTACATTCAATGAATTGATACGGCAAGAATATAATTTGATTAGAACAGCCCGTCCTTATGAACATTCGATTCACAGGACTGAGCCTGAAAATAGACTCTCAGAAGCAGCTATTCACACAGAAACAACTGTGTGAATAGCAGGCAGGGCATCAGAAAGCACATCATCCCTGCATGCTTATCAGACACAAGTCACACAGGCACAAATATAATCCGGCTCTAAGGAACGTCTGTCCTTCAGCAAAGCGTCGGTGTACGTTCACAATCGTCCTCCTTTAGTCTGAGAAAACCCTCACTTGACATCTGAAATTGAGAACAGTGAAAGCAGGGATCAGCATAATGCAAACACTTAGGAGGAAAATAATGATCCAAACAGTGAAGGGCGACCCCCACTGAGAGGAGAATTACAAGTCAGTCTCACAAGTACCCTCACTTTCCACTATTACAACTCTCAACTCACAACAGGACTCAAAATATGAATTGACTCCAGTGGTGTTGTGCTTTTTATTTTTTCCTTTCTTTTTTCCTTTCAACAGCAATAATGTCTGAGTTACAAGAGATGTAATCATTTCCTGCAATCTTCCTATTAAATGTGACAATGAATGGGATGAATGGAAAAAGATCAATAGGGACAAAACTCAAAATAATAAAAAATACACAAAGATGTTACGTAACAAATAAAGGCCAAAATCACTAGTGGTAAGAATGAAAAGACTTGAACACAGTAATATGAATCCAATAGGAGCAATCATGTGTTTTATCTATGTGTTTATTTGAAATGGTTTTCAGCTCTCAAAGGGACAAAATACAGTGTCATTATTTGTTTCCTTTATTTGGGTGAAATTTCTTGAAAATCAATTTTACAACACAACGCACAATGAGAAAATTAAAACTGCATTCAAATAATTTAAACCTTGTTTGAGTCTCGGTTGAGTTTATCAGGGTGTATATGATCATGTGTGTAAGTGAGTGAATACATGCAAACAGATGAACAATGTGTTTTGTCACCAGGCCAAGAAATCTGACTCAGGCGGGTGTTAAATATAATATGTATACAGAATTCTTCCCACTAAACACATTTAGACTGTCTTCTCAACAACCTACATAACCAGGCTTGGAAACTCAACATGTCCTCACACATTAAACAACCAATGAAGGCTGACTGCCAATGAATTCGCAAAGCAACACATAGATATATATACACACACACAGTATTGTTTCTGTCATGTCGCCATCTTGGTTCTGTCTGAGTCCACTTCCAGCAAATACTCACAAATACTCACAAATTCACCCTCAGTACAATGTGAAAAGGTCTGAAGAACACTTTATATATTTATATATATATATATTGATTAATTAGCAATTAAATATATTAGTCATTTGACAGCCCTAACATTTACACTCTCGAGTGCTATGTTGTTTACCATTCTCATTGATCCAGATCATAGATTTTCAATTGTATTGATAACCCAGAGAATGCATGCCCACAGCAGTTGATTTTTAAGCCTGGACTCTAGATAAAACATTACTATTACAATTTTTTTTTTTTTCAACCATTTCGAAGGGTATGTAAAAGACTCTCAGGTGGAAAATGCTGTGCTTATGTAGTGCTAAGGCTGATTATTCACAGTCACACCTCACCGGCTCCCCTCACTAAGTGAGAGTGATCACACGTCAATACCACTTCCTCCAAGTTGTCAAGTTGGCTCCTCTTCTCCAGCACTTTTCACCTCAAGTGAAACATGTAAAAACGGTTTGATTCTTTATGGAAAAGATATGCCATTAATTAATTATACTTTGGTATAAATAAATAAAAAGTAAATTATAGACTTTAAAAAGGATAGACTTTAAAAAAAATTTAATTAACCAGAGGAGTCCTTTATTATACCCAATAATTAGTCACTATAAAAATACTCTTTATACATCACTATGCAAAAAACAGATATCAAATAAAAAGTGGGCCACAATATGTATGAATAGTAGTCAAATAGTAGAATAGAGTCTGTGCACATAGGTCGAGCGGTGACGCTGTATCTCTGGGACAGGTAGTTAATCAACAAAATGCTATACAAAACAGTTAAGCAGCTTTAAAATGGCACCGACCCAAGGTGTTACTTTAGGATTTAAAAAAAGGATTAAATAAAAAGGTGTCATATCTGAGTGCATACGCTTGCTGTTAGGAGACCCAGCTGTATCTCAGGGACGTCTCGGAGCAGAAATTATGTGTAAACTTTGCTTCTTAGCAGTCTGCAGAGTACCATCACAATATGCTATAGGTCTAGTAGTGCACTCTGAGTGTAAACACAATCCCTTTAACAAAGTTTTCTTTTGTCCAATACTAACCTATTTTGAGTTTAAAGAGATATTTTCCACTGTGTAGGTCTAGGCTTGACCCCCGTGTTGCAGTGAAGCACGTACATCAGATCACCTTCATGTATTGTTGTAACCCAGTGGAGCACAAATGATGCTCTTAGTGCAAAGATGTTTTCAGAGGATAAAGAAGCCGTTCCCTGCTGCCGCTGTGTCGCTCGCAGAAGACAGACAAGAGTACAAACCCGCATTGACACAAAACACATTTAGTACAAGGTGAAATGAGGATGATGCGAACATCATGCCGTGGCAGCGAGGAAAAGCATTAATGGCGTTTGCTTGTTATGCGTCTGTGTGTTTTTCATCCAACGAGTTCAATGTCCTCATCTCGTTCTGAATACTGTAGTCTGTGTATGTGGCCTTGTGCTTCTCTCATGAAACCTAAATGTGTGTCTGTCTGTCTGCACGTAACATTCCTGAAAAACCAAGCTTGAAAGCTGTATTGACAGATGAATGGAGAAGTTACAAAGATGTTATCAACATGGTCAAAGCTCGATCTGTAATTATTTAAAAATAAACCTCAGAAAATCTTTCCAGAAAAATGTAGACATTTTAGGTAAATTAGTCACAGTAGGTTTTTTTTAGATAAATGACTGTGCATATTTTGTATGGAGAGGTTGAGTTGAAGATCTTAAACAAAGGTTGGGCAATGATACACATCAGAAATGTACCGCTGACTTTGATTGACCTGTCGACCTGCAACTCTTCTGAGAACTCTTTTGACAGCAGCAGCGGCACAGTTTAGGTCAGGTCCAGCTCAGCAGAGACAGCACAGAGTACATCACCTGCTGCTGTGATGCTGAGTTTATAGACTGTGCTACAGAAAACCGGAGAAGAGACTGAAACATAAATCTTTCTTCAACTGTCTGTTTATGTTGAAAGAAATGAATATTGTGTAGCTTGTATTTTGTTTGAGGTAGGAAGGAGCACTAGTTCTGAGAGTGCTGAGTTGTTAAGAGAAAACCTTTTTTTTTCTTTTTTTCTTTTTTGGCTGCAACTTCAACTCCCAAAACTTTGCTGCGGATGATCTCATTAGTGTCTCGGCAACTGGTGGGACAAATTGTCCAGATAAGTCGATCCCAAATGCTGAGGAGACTTACCGTGAAGCATCACCAGACATTTTAAAAGGCTCCCGTCTCATCTGGGTGAGTGCCTCGACAAATAGGGAGGAGAGGAACGACAAGGAAAAAGAGATGGAGGTGAAGACAGAGGTGGGGGGGGGGAATCAGTCGGGCGGAATGGAAACCCTGTCGAAGGTTAATGAGCAGAAAGATAATGTTTTAGCTTCAAATACGACCCTGTCACCATCTGGAACCCTGGGAAGAGGGATTATGGAGGGAGTGGGGTGTCAGGATGAATGTGTGTGTGTCAGTAAATACACAATTCACAGACACATATCTCACATGGCAGCGTCTGCAGGTCTTTTTTAAAAACTTGTTGAACTGCAAAGTGTTTTTTGTTTGTTTGTTGTTTTTAGGCCACATTATTGTTTCAATTTGAAATAAAAATACATTTTGATAAGCGCTGACGTCTTCTCACAGCAAAGCAAACGAAATGAGGGTATTTTCACCACAAGATGTGTCAGAGAGCAACCAGTACTGTCAGTTTTATTTTGTGTTTTATGATATTTCTGCCCCTTCAGTTAGCCACAGTAAACTCTGCCACCAGGCTTGTGCGCTCTCAGATTACCAGCAACAATATGACATGCCTGCCATGTTGTGTTTTTCACTGCAGCTGCTGTGGCAAACGCAGTCAGACATTGTGTTCCTAAACATTTACTCTGCTTTTGTCCTTTGTGTTCTGCAGCTGATTTCATTAGCTTCGTTCGATCAGAAGCGGAGGCTCATGCAGCTGCGACGCGGAGCTCTGCTGTACGTCTGCTTCATCGTGCAGACGCACTGGAGAGTTATCTGTGTGCAGATAAACCAGGAAAAGACAGAAAAGACTGCTTCAAAAAGGTTTGCTTTAGTGCTGGAATTCAACTCAGGATGAATAAACAATAATTGTGAAATATTTATGAAAGCAGTAAAAAAAGATAAGTAATATCATAGAAGTGACAAATAAAAGTAGAAAACTTTTTTTATTTAAAAGCTAACAGAATCACAGAAAAACGTGCATGTGAGTGTGCATGTCCATGCAGTAGCCTGTGGAAACATGCTACCTCATGGACTGCTTTGTGTTTGATGGGATTAAACTATAAATAATGGCTCATAAATGTTAATCTGAAACTACAAGTGAAAGTAAATTTGAAATGAATATTTTAACTATAGCTGGAAATTTAAATTACATAGCACATTTCCACAATGTGGTGTATCCTATTCCTCGTTCTAGTTCTTGGTTTTTATCAATATTTTCACTTAATTTTACATGTTGTCATGTAACATGTTTAATCTCAGCCCTGTTGCCTAACTTGCTGAGTAACACATTATCATCTACAACCAGACAGTGAACACTTTCTTAAAGCCAGGGTTGGTAATTTTATCCAATAGCTATTATTACATAATGGCTCTGAAAAATGGACCTGTAAATCACATCAGCATCCAGGACCAATAATGTGCCTCCCTCCCAGTGGATAGTCCTCTCTTGCTGTGCACCATCCCAGCCTAAATGCATTCTATTACTAAGCCTTGTTTAGATTGTCTTTGGAGATCTGTTATTGGTACACCTGTGTAATGCTAACATGCTGCCTTCACAACTGTGAGTAGCAGTAGTCATGTTTAATTTTTAAAGATTCATTATTACAGTATGAGATGTTTTCTTGCTGCTGGATGAGACGTGAGGGACATAAATGAGGTTCTGTCTCCATTCTGTGAAGCTGTAAAAGCTGCTTCAGTGCAGGGGTGCCCGTCCGTGTGCGGCTTTAGAAGTTTCCCCAATGGGGGACGGGTGGGTTTGTTGTTTGTGTTTAACTTGTTTCCATAGACAGGACTGGACAGGATATGATATGTTCAATACTGTAAACTGAAGCTGGAGTGCTTCCAGTACCAAAATCTTGCTGATCTTTTTACAGACACTATAAGGCCCCGTCCACACAGAGAAGAAAACGGCAGAATCCGCTAAAGTTTTCTATCGTTTAGGCGTTTCGCTTTTCAGAGGTGCGAAAACGACAACTTTTGAAAACGGGTCCCAGGGTGGACAAGTTTGAAAACACCGTTTCCATGTCTCCGTGTGGACGCTCAAAAGCTAGTTTTCTGAAACGATGACGACAACAACAAACTACGGAGCTTGTTTTTGGTTTTAACATCAAAATGTTCTGCTCCTCTACTAACACAGTGAGCAGAAAGTGGACAGAAATTAAGAAGTTTTTAGATCCATGTTATTATGTTAGGCTCTGACCACACGGAGACGTAAATTTGGAGTGGAGCGTGATCTCCATCTGGAGCTTAGTCCTTAAAGACAACATGCACGTGCATGTGCACCAAAGACCCTTCTTGTCAGATGGCCCTATATCAGTGTTGTGTGCTCTTAGCCACATGGTTTGCTATTTGCAGAGTCAGCTGGCCAGTTAGTACCAGAAGATACCACCAGAAGATATTTGCTGAATTTAAATGTATCATGGTTTACTTCAACTTTGGTGGAGTATTTGGCATAAAGGTTGACCAACAATTTAGATCATGATCTTAGGGAAAATAACAAACATTAAAAGTGAGGTCTGAAGAGGCAGAAACATCACAAGTACTGGTGTAATGGGATTTTTTTGGAGTGGTGTGTAGCCAGAGAATCAGCAATTTTTGCGAACCAATTTTATCCATCCGCAGACAAGCTTCCAACTTCATAAAACACTGATCCCCAGAGATGCACACATACACACACACACACACCCAGAGGTGAAGGCAGACAGCAGAGGAGGAAAAAAGAATTGATCGTGTGTTCAGAGACGGGTTGGATATGTGGAAACACAACAGAAAATGAGAAGATGGAAAATTGGACAATCAAACACACACACACACAAACAGAGAGCAGACAATTTTATAGGGTTGTACAGACGTCTAATCGATTTGATTCCCCCCTCATCCTCAGATGAAGCCACACACACACACACACACACACACCATGGGAATGACAGCAGGGTACATTATGAATACTGTAATCGAAGGAAACATCTCAGATGGCTCCAGCATGTTAATATTGAATAATCACTCCTTCATTTCTCTCTCTCTCTCTCCTTCTCTCTCTCTCGACTCCCTGATTTATCAATGGGAATGAAAATCAAGGCTGCTAAAAGAACAAATTAGAGGGTTCGAAGAGGAACACTTCCCCTGCGGGGAGGGGACTTCAATTACAATGGAGAGCCGTGTTTGGCAACAAAAACAAAATAAATAAATAATCATAATCATAATTCAAAAACATATACAATAAAAGTTGTCTGCTGGATTTGCCGCTCGCCTCCCCTGAAAAATCAATTTGTCATATTCAGGGACGTACGTATATGAGAAGCAATCTATTTCACACTCTGAAAGAATTACTCATTTCCAATTTTCCTTGTTGACATTTGAGCCGTAGGGGTGGGGGCCCTGTTTGTTGGTTTGTGTCTGTGTTTGCATAGTATTCCTCATATTTTTTCATTTATAATCCATCCCTCTGAGATCACCATCATGTTCTATTGTGAATGCACACACCCTCTCTTCCCTCATCTTTGTCCACCATGCATCCACACTAGCCATAGGTATAAATTTAATGTAAACAATGCAAAAGAATGAAGGCATAGAAACAGCTCATGGTGAAGAAGCTGCTGAATTCAAACATGGCAGCCTGGAGATGACTGGTCACCATCACCACTGATCCATTCCATGATCTGTGATGATCAGTGAATGCAGTTTAATGCCAGAGAGCTGGGTGTCCTTCAAGAATGTGTTCATGCAAATATTGACAACAAATGAATGGTTTCCTCCCTGCACCTGAAACTCTTTGGACCTGATGAGGAGCATCAAGGCACAATCTTGAGATTTCTCCAGCAATTTGTAACCATAGATAAGACTTGTCCTCCACTTCTAGCCATCAAAAAAATCTAAACAATAATTAGGACTCTGCAGGCAAGGTGACAGCCTCTGCTCACTGGGATGCAAATGAGGCATACTGCAGTGATCTACCTGAAGAACTCTATGACAACATGTGAGGGCCTGCCTTTCAGGAACGTTTGATTTGACCTCTTCACCCAATCTGGCATCGTTCAACTTCTTCCTTAGGATGAAAAAAGAACTCAGTTTTTACATCATTGCTGCTGTGGACAACTCTTGTGATTCAGTTCCTATAAGTAGCTACTTATTAACTGGTGACATTTTATTTGTACTTACTTGTCAATCTGTCTAATATTCCAATTTTCCAGATGAGAGAGAGATTGTCAGTCATTACTGTTGCATCTTCCCTGCTGAGAACAATCTCTGATGGGAACATTGATTAAGCACACTTTCCACCACCTGTATGGCAGCTCTGAGGCATCCTTTTTGATGTCCCTATTTTTAATTCCAAGTGGCATGGTTGGAAAGCAGCAATTACTGATGCACAACACCAGATGTATTTTTGACTGTTGAAAAATGTAAAACGTTGGAGGGCAAGTCAGACGTAGTGCTCTAAAACGGCAAATGCTCATTTACATCGAATATGTAACTTTAATTTTTTCCCATGTAAAAACCTTCTTTTTGATTAATTGGGCTTTTAATACACGCTTTCAACACACATACTGCCATTTCTTTCCCAGATATGTCCTTACTGTCTCACTGATGCTCACATAAAATCAATTAACTCTCATGACTTTCTCTGACTCACCTCACACGTTCTTCTATAGGGCCTCTCTCACTCACTTTCTCACATATCTCTCTCTCTCTCTCTCTCTTTCTCTCTCTCTCCGTCTGCTTGGCTGCACCGCCAACTGGGGTCAATTAATCATCAAATACTATTTGCATATTTACAGTGGGGCTAAGCTAAGCTGATTACTGCTAGTCCAATAGCCGCTGATTCAACAGGGCTTATGCAGCGACATAATGTGATGAGGATTTGGAGGGAAAATAGCTTTAGAGCGATCTGATTGGATCTCATCCCTGAAAGCCTAAATAACAGAGGAGTGCAACATCGGTGACCTTCACAAAGCACCTCGCTGTCATCTAAACCCCCTGCAGAAATTGATTCCGTCCTCTCACCTTGTATTTTCTCTCCATGTCTGCCTGTAGATACGGTTCACTCCAAATTTACCAGTACTCCTTGGTATGGTGGTGACAAACACACAGAACACCAGAACCCAGGCATGTCATTTGCTGTGGTGAGAAGGTCTGTAAAGGTTTATATCCAAATTAGATTCAGCCTAATTGGCTCCCACTGTTGTGCTGTGGGTCTCAGGTCAGCACAACACATTCAATACGTCACGATCACATCTGATAATAAGTGGTGTTATGATCATCGCAGAAGGAGAAAAAATTTCTTGAGAGTTGCTGTTTCTACAACAGCTGCTCATTATAGTAATTGGCGGTGCATCACACCAGTACTATGTTATTCTCTCTCTTTCTCTTGCTGGATCTGTTCAGGTCACATGTATTTTGCATAAGGATCAGCAGTCTATTTCAGGCAAACTCAGGTCCCTGTCAGGTTGTGTCTCGGTTTCCAAATCATTTTGTGTGTGTGTGTTTGTTAGAGGAGGGGTATCAATGCTTTGGGTCATTGAGAAAGAAATTGGACACCAGACTCAACATTTACTGCAGTGTGACATCATCCAAACAATGCAGCAGCTACTAATGCTAGTTTTACTCAGGATTGTCCTAAATAAAACTGGCCTAAGCTGGACCCCATCACACCGGTCCTCATATCACTTCACTGCTTCCTGTGAGTCAAAGGAAACATTTAAACTTTGCTCTTGGTTTACTAAGTACTGAATGGTCTTCGACTAAAATACATCGCAGACTTATTGGTTCCTTATGATGCATCCAGACCCCTGAGAGCATCAGGGACAGGCCTACTGTGTGTTCCCAGGGTCAGAATTCAGTTATTCTGCCCCTAACCTGTGGAACAACCTTCCCGAATACCTATGGTCTGCTCAAACAGTCAGTTTATATAAGTCAGGCCTGAAAACTCTATTGTTTATTGCAGCTTTCTCTTAAATACCCATATATCCTATATTGGTTGGGCGGCACAGTGGTGCACGTTCTCCCTGTGCCTGTGTGGGTTTTCTAAAGACCTGCTTGTTAGGTCATTGGTCACTCTAAATTGCCCGTAGCTGTGAGTGTGAATGGTTGTATATCTGTGTATGTTGACCTGTGATGGACTGGTGACCTGTCCAAGGTGTACCCTGCCCTTTCACCTGTAGATAGGCTCCAGCTCCCTGTGACCCTGCACTGCAGGACGAAGCGGGTACAGATGATGGATGGATATAGGGTTCAAACCACCTGTGGTTTGGTGACAAGCACTTAGCTTTAACAGTCCATCTAAATGATCACGTCATGTTGAGAATCATCTACAAATCAACTTTTATTCTGCAGTTTTTTTCGAAAATTTAAGATGGAAAAAAGCACTGTACTGTCTACCTTTTTTCACTCCTGTACGCACCTTTACCCCTCAGATCACCTGGTCCTTTTCTAATTTCTCTCAACGTCCTCTCCTCTCGTGCTTCATAAAATGGGGAGGGGAGAAGTATTACGCTGGGATTAGGTCTCAGGCAGCTTTAATTCCACCTCCTGAAATGAGATCCATGGCATGACCAAAGAGAATGCTGCTTACAGCACACACACACATATACACACACACACACACACCCCAAGAAGCCATCCTGTGTTTATATTCCAGTTTATGGATAAAATAAAATTCTTTCATTCTTTGTGTGCATTTCTCTGGTCTATTGAAACAACTGGTGTTTACCTATCATTTGAAAGTTAGCTATTGGAAGAGTTCAAAGAGCAACAACCCACAGAAACACGAAGAGTCGAGTTACATTTTGATGAGGAGCAACTGAGGAGTCTTCCCTCCCTCCTGCATGATTTACGATTAAAATAAACCCCTTATACTTCATTGGAAACACGACCTGAAGATAAAACAGTGCAAATGTCCATTGTTATTTTATGACTGTAAACTAAAAAATTCACACTGTTTACTTGCTTGTGCATGTTTGTGTGTGAGTGAGAAGGTGGGTGGGCAGTTATCATGTGTGAACATGTGGAGTTTTACTGCCCCCTAGTGACAACATACTAGACAGAAAGATGACCAGCTATGACGAGGAGTGGCTGTGTGTGTGTGTTGAGAAGAGAGGCAGAAAAAAGTGAGAGTTTCTGCAAACAGTCTGCAGAGACAGAAATAGTGAGACTGACAGACGGGATTGGACTGACCTGTTTTTCAGGAAGGATTGATTGAATTTATCCTTGTTTATGTGAGTGCATGGGGAAAGAAATCAAGCAGCAGAGTAAAAAAAAAGAGAGATGGTGGATGGGTGGATGTGAGTGCAAAGATGCTAACAGAAGCATGTGTACTGTTTGCCACAGTGTAGTTAAAGCTGCACCTTGCAAAAAAAAATGATTCAAGGTGATAAAAAAAAACTTGAGAAAGAGAGGAAAGAACACACTGCAGGGTGAGCAGATGGAGGGTTATCATATTTGGACTTTGAATCCACAGCAGTGTTGACCCTTTATCTTTGAGCAGCAGACACTTACACAGAGCAGGACACAGGTCACAGATGTTCACACCTGGTGACACACACTCACATTAATTCATCCATTCCTTCTGGTTTTTTTGCTGTTTAGCGCTGTGTGAAATTCATTCAGCGGCACTATTCACAGGCTGAATGAGAGCAGGTGCAGACATTTTGCAGAGGTTTATGGGAAGGTGAATGAGAGGGGGGGGTGTCAAAAAAAATGAACAGGGGCAGAACTCATCTTTATGCAAGTTTGGAGAGTCGACTGCAATTATACAGACACAGACAGGAGTGTCCACTTGACCAATGGGGGAGAACTTAACAGAAATTTGCAACCAGTGTAATTTCCAAGACTTTAAATCGAGGCAACTGGACTCAAGGATTGTTTTTTAAAGACATTTCGCCAATCCCCCAAGTGGCTTCTTTAGTTCTGCAGAACTCTTGGAAATGACTATGACCTGGATGAATGAGAGCATCCACAGATAGTGTAATCTGGTATGATGTTAACCATAAATGCATGATGTTATGATAAAGACATTAGGTATATATTGGCCTTAAGGTCAAATCTGGGAACATTAGCCAATAAGATAAGATATCTAAAACTCTCTGTATGACATCATTAGCATCTATGGGTTTTTAGAAACCTGCTAGCATAGTTGCTCTGCACTGGCATTCCTGCACTTCAAGTGTTAATACAGAAATGTTTTGATGTTATATGCAATTAGGTGGAACACTATTTGGATATATAGCATTTAAACAAAAGAGCTGAATGCAATTTCCCCATTGTGGGACTAATAAAGGTTTCTTAATCTTAATCTGAACAGCAGCTTTATATCAAATATTGGCAAAAAAAATCTACTGTCGACCTTTGTCAGATTTAACTGTTCTGTTCTGATGCTTTTGTTTAAAATCTGCAACCTACTTTGTCTTACTGCTACACACGGTGTCGTATCCTGCAGCTGATTGCACAGCGCCCAGTCTTCTTAGATCACGTAACCTTTTTGGGGGACTCTTCAACATTATCAGCATTTTGACTGAATGACCCTTGGATGACTGTAGGCATCAAAATGTGATTTGACAAGGGAAGGTGTTCAGGGTCAGAGAAATGATTGGTTGTTAATATTTGCCCAGTAGGGTGTGTTATTTCCATCCTTTTCAGCAAGTTCAATGTAGGTACAATAAATGTAGGTCTGACCAGAGAAAGCATAGATGAGCGTTCTCCTTTGATATAAGATATAATATCAAAGCAGTTCTGACGGTGAGCAAAACTCAACAAATCCAGCAGCTTATCATCAGTATTGTTTCTGTCTGTGACTTTTTTTCTCCCCACTGCAGAATATTCAGCTGCTTTGTTCTTCCTTAAGTCTGGATTTGTGAGTGTTGGGGCTGGATTTTTCCTAAACTCTGTTCCACTGGGATGTTAGAATAACATTTACTATGAATGGCATTTCTGAACAGTATGAAATGGTACACATGGTCATTATTTGGCTGCAGAAATATGAAGAACTGCCAAAATCTCAAATAAAGTAATATATATACTGTATAAATCACTTAACGAAACAACAGAGATAAGTACATTTTGGGGGACAATTTGACAATAAAGCAGCAGTCTTTACTTAAAAGAACAAACTTTGTGCATCTGTATTGATCTTTAAGAGGAAAGCAGTGGATCCAGTGACTACAAAGAGTGGGAGTCGTTTCAGAGGATTCACAGCAGCTGCCTCCATGTTCACTGATCAGCTGAACCTCGTTTCAGTGGTAATGAGTGGAGAAGCTCAGTGAAGCCTGTTTCACACATTATATGTAACATTATAAAGGTTATAGTGAAGGATTGTTTGAAGACGTGAATGTAAAGTGACTGTAAAATTTGAAAGTGTTTGGTAAGAATAAAAAAAAGGCTGAAAGAATGACAGACAAAGCTTATAAAATTACTGGAGCAGAAACCGATCAAATCAATATTTAATAAAAACTCAAACAAACATTGATAAAATGTGTGTGATCTGCAGACAAACTCTTTGGTAGGGAATCCCAACAGTTCAAATCTTCCACTTGAAGCAGCCCTGCAGTGTGTGTGCGTGTGAGATCTATGTAGTCTAGTTCTAGGTTCACCACAAACACTGGATGATGAGATGATTGGAGTCACCTGTGGAAGGTTTTAAAGTCTGTGAGGTGTGAGCTTCTCTGGTTTTACTTGCTGCCAGCACTCCCTCCTGTGCAGACCTCTTTTTTGTTGTTCTTGTGTTGTTTTGTGTTTATTCTTTAAGTTTGGTTTGAGCTGTTTTTTGGTCTTTAGTCAGCTTCTGTGATTACACTTAACAGCAGATCTGACATTTCTTAAACAAGCTTTGAAAGCCAGACTTCATCTTACAATTAAAGCGGCAGCTGTTGTCTGCAGTTAAACACCGTTACGCAGCCTGATTACAGCGCTGCATTATTTACAACCCTAATGATGATTGTTTTCAGGATTGTATATAAAGGGTCCCGTCAGGAGGAATTAATCTAATGCTACAGTCTGAATGTTAATTCTGCCAAACAAAAACTAGTTCTCCTCCCGCTCTGCATGGAAGCATTCAGGGTGCTGTTGAAGACACACAGTGTAAAGATTTAAAGGCACAAAGTCTTTCAGTTTTTCAGTCTGAGATCGAGAGGGTTGCTTCATTAAACACATTCATTCGTATAAATGAAATCAAATAAGGTCAAGAGACTTAATAACACCACATTGTGAACAGTGGGCTGATTAACTAGTCAGGAGTGAGATGGTTGTTTGTTTGTACAATAAAATTTGCATTGCCTAATTAAATAAAGCAAGAGTCCGTGAAAGACTGCACACTGAGCTCAACTCAAAGTTAATATAATGTCAAGCTGTGATGTCATACGGGGATGCATCTCTGTGTTGCTGCTGCTTGGTACCAGCACAAAATGTACAGGCCTCCTCTACAAAGTGGTGTGAGCAGCTGCAGCTCATTTCCATTTAAAGGTACCTACACCAAAACAACCTGTTTCAGTGGCAGCAATGGTAGAATGAAGGATCTGTGTGTGGTTTTTGAACTGCAATTAACCCATTCTGGGGTCTTACAGGACTCATTATCGGAGTTGTTAAAAGGAGTGTGTATATAATTCTTTCTCTTTTTGTGTGTGTGTGTATTCTGGGATGTTTGATTTGTTCTTAACATTGATCTGACTCTTCCGTGCAGAACATGGTGTCCTAAAATAAGCAGCTGAACCCTGAAAAGCTTCCAATTAAAGTTCTGATGAGACCTAAAACAAAAGGGCTGAAAGAAGCATCATTTTTTTTTAATTGTCTCCTGTAGACCAACTGTAGTGCAGGAAGCCCTCCTATTACAGCCAGAGAGCATCACAGCGTGTTGTGCGAGCAGCCCTCTGCAGCAGACGGCGAGCTGTATCCTGCTTTTCAGCTGGGAGGGACGACCAGCCAATTACATCTTCCTCCCCTCTTAAGTCCATTAATCACCTCATTACAAAGGCTTCTCCTCCCTTTAAGGAGAGTTTTGTCCTGCTATCACACTTTATCACATTAGTTGCTTAATTAAGAATTATGTCCTAGCATCTTGGTTTTAATTATGTGAATGCCTGGCTCCATTTATAAAGCAACTCTGTGGTGACATGCAGCAGCAGCAGCGGCAGTGGCCACTGCAGGAAAAGACATGGAGGCAAAACAAGCTGTGGCCTTTTGCTGAAGTAATGAATTTAGTTTTAATGATGAAGGAACACAGGGCAGAGCCTCAAGGCAACAGTGCCTTATTTGGAAGAGCGAACACTTGATAGAAGTAAAAGGGTGAAGCTGTGAAGACCTTACAAGGCCACAGTTGAATATATAACCGACATTAATAGCTGTGATTCTATTGGGATGATAAAAGGAAGAGGAGGTCCGTCACTGCTGCTTCTTCCTCACATTGATGTGTCTATATTTTGAAGAGCTGTTATTCACACAGGAGCTGATGAGGCGTCTAGTCCTGCTAAAGTGTTCTGTGTATCCCCCTCGATAAATTCAACAGTATTTATTAGGGATGTTTTTTATGGTGGTGCTGCCTGTCCTCCCCAAGAAGAGAACAGAACATTAATTTTAATGAACAGTGTTCATGTACAGCATCCTGTAGCTGTGTGGGGCGCGGCCATAGACCGCAACTGCAAAGCCATGTGACCAGTTCTATCTAGACAGCTGTGTTTGACTGTTTAAGTCAAATCTGTGTTCATGTCTGTCTGTGAATAATTGATTGATTTAGTGCTTTACTGTGTAAATGGTGGCCGACCTGTGCGTTACGTCTAGGTTAGTGTCACGACAACTACTGCTGTTTGGAAGCCATATTGTTGTTTTTCTTTTTTATACTGTTTTTGTGCCAGAAATCAGCACTGTGACTAACGGCCGTCTATTTATAAAATCATGAATCCGAGGCAGACTGTCATCTGAAAACTTAATGGGAATCCATCTCAAATAGTGAATGATGTGTGACAGAGAAATGATTACAGTATCTTGAACGTGAAGTTCCTTCACAAACAAGAATAATGAAGTCTGGTGTTACTTACTCTTTCTTAAACCTCCCCAAATGTTCATCACTTTATTTTGAAGAAGAGCTTATTTTTAGGACACAAGGAAGCCCTCACAATTCACAGTGTAAGGTGAGTTTGCAGCAGAGAGAAGAAAGTGTTTTCGTTACTTTCAATTAGCAACAAAAACAAAAGGCTCCTCGCTGTGGGGGGGGTGGAGGTCCGGGTGTTTGGATGTGAAAATGATCCAGGGGTTGATGTGGGGATGAGCTGGGGGGGGGGGTGGATGGAGGGAGGGACTGTTTGAGGATGTGTCAGAGGAGCGAGCGTCACAGTTTCTCCCAGGGTGCACCTCTGTCAAATGTTGAAAAAGGTGGGACTGCCTCTCAGATATGATGAAGGTTGATGTCTGTATTTTCAGCCTGCCTTGCCACTGGCTCATCATTTATTGCATCAGTGCTGCAGATGTAGCTGCTCTGAATGGATCGATGTTCGGGGAAGCTCTGATAACAGCTGGAGTCAAATTGTGAATTGATTTGTGTATGGATCGGATGTTTCTTTCTGCAAAATGAGATGTGCCCTTTGACTGAGGTGTTACCATATGCTTTCAAAATGATGGATTTGGTCCCATTTTACAGTTTAAACATCAAGTGTGTGTGTGTGTGTGTGTGTGTGTGTGTGTGTGTGTGTGTGTGTGTGTGTGTGTACTTGTAAATATTACTTTGGGGGTTCTCTTCCCAAGGAGCCCACCAACAGTGAGGGGCCCATGCAGCAACCTCGTGGGGTCCAAAATCAACCACACACACACACACACACACACTTCCGGAAGTGTGTGTCATTTGAACCAATGAGACACGCAGCCTACCGAAGGAGGACATTTGATAGGCTACTTCACTTCTGGCATTGCCAGTTCGAGACATGGGCCTATTTTCTTATTCCGCTTGGTACCAGCGGAGTGATATCAACGTTAATGTCAACAGCGACAGGTAGGTTTGCTTCATTTGACTCTTTCTGTGATTTTACGTCTTTCTCTGGACTCTGCCTGCAGCTGAGGTGCACTCCAATGCAAGTTTTACAGAGATTTATCGCTCATATATCAGGTACTTCTCGCTACTAACTTCTGTTGTGAGGTACTTATCAGTCACTTTTACTACAAATTGGTAGCTTCTGCTGTCGGCTAAAACTCGCTAGCTCCACATGCTAGCTTCTTCCACTAGATACTACTGCATCGCCTGCAGCTGAAGTGCAGTTACATAGATTTATAGCTCCTATGTCAGCTACTTCTTACTAATAACGTCTACTGTCTGGTATCTATCAGTGCATTTTACTGTCGGCTACAAATCGCTAGCCTTTACTGTGGGCTAAAAGTCGCTAGCTACTTCCGTTAGCTTCTTCCGCTAGCTACTTCCGTTAGCTTCTTCCGCTAGCTACTGCTGCACTGCCATATATGCACATGCAGAGCACATTAATCAGGAAAAGTTCAATCAAAGCAGTCTGTAATATGAGTCTATGAATGGCATTTATTGATGTATGTAATTTAGTTTGCTAGGGATGTTTTTCTGGTGCACATGCTGTGAACTCCTGACTTTGTATGAGCACAAATGTGAGTAAACAGTGTTTAACCTGCTGGTACCAGTCCAGTGTTACAGATGGAGAAGCATCATTTGACTACCTTGTACCTTTTTTATGGATCTTATGTTTCTCTTTTAATAATATTGTAGATTCATTCAGGTTGAATTAAATAGGTTTAATATCAATATAAATCTGTCTCAGAGAGGGCATAGCTGTTTTCATTGGTACTACGGTTACCTATGTAATGATTGAAAAATATTTTCACAGAGCCACAATGATCAAAAGGAAGAAAAGGATTCAGCCTGCTGAAGAAGCAAAGGTGTACATTCAGTCTTCCAGTGACAAGTCAGGTTGCATACAAAAATTTATTGACAGTAATAAAGGTATGGAGTTGTTATTTTAGTATGATTATATGGTCTATAATTAAGTGTTGGCTCAGTATTTCTATTAAAATGCCTCTATAGGAAGAGGAGTGTTTGCAGCCCAGACCATTGAACCAGGGGCTTTTGTACTGGAGTACAGGGGTGAACTCATATCAGTGGAAGAATGCCAGTCAAGACACTACACAGAGAAAGAGAGTACATTTCTGTATGAATTTGAATGGCAGAATCACTGCTGGTGGTAAGCAAATCACATGTTGTGTAGAGATTCAGGCAATTCTTATTAACTCATGAGTCAAATATTGTAAATAACTGATGGATGAGCAAATGAAGCAGTGTTGACATGTTTGAGACATGAGAAGAGATGTATCTGCGTTGTAGTGTTATCCTACAGTTTAAGTTGACCTCTGTTTTATGTGCTATTTAATGTTTTTACATTGTAAGTGTGTACATTTGATGATTCAGTATTACATGATTTCAAAGGTTCACTTTATTTCTCTGGCTTTTAGTATTGATGCATCCAAAGAAGATGGATCCCTGGGAAGATTAGTGAATGACAACCACAAATCACCAAACTGTGTAATAAAAAAGATAATAGTAAAGGACAGGCCACATTTGTGCCTCTTTGCTGTTCAGGCCATAGAAATTGGAACTGAAATTGATTTCAACTATGGTGATTCCAAGTGGCCTTGGCGTGAAAAGGTGAGTGAGTTAGATTAAACATCTATCTGTGTGGTGTTTAAAGGGGTATTTATATTGTAGTGAGTTGCAGTATCTTATATATGCTGAAAAAACCTTCACATGAGCTAACTATCACTGCTAATCTTTAATCTGACTTCAGGTGACCAACAAGCAGGCTCCTGCTGGGGCAGTTGATCTGGGGATGTCCTCCACACATCACACTTCACATGGAGCTTCACATGGAGATTCACACAAAGATGATGTCAGCACACAGGTGATGCAGATTCTTTCTTTTATGGCTGTGGCTATGTACTGTCTGGTATCTTTGTTTAGATGGGAAGGTGTTTGTATTGCTTTTCCTGGTAAAGGTCTCAGACTCACACACTCTGTTTCTATTTTGGCACTTATGGGGCCCCTGGGTGCATCTCGAAGTGATTTTCACATCAGCATCACAACACACACACACTCCTTGTTTTCCCTTCATGGGGCCCTCCCGTATGGATGTAACTAGAAGTTATTTTACATCAATACTGAAAAACCTGACAGTGTCAAACTGTAAATTATAATAAGCATAATTCACCACTTCCCAGTCTGTTGTATGTCTAATGCTGTATTAATGCTGTATTTATACTGTAGTCCATTGCATTGTCTTATATATGCTGAAAAAACCTTCACATGAGCTAACTATCACTCCTAATCTTTAATCTGACTTCAGGTGACCAACAAGCAGGCTCCAGCTGGGGCAGCTGATCTGGGGATGTCCTCCACAGATCACACTTCACATGGAGATTCACACAAAGATGGTGTCAGCACACAGGTAATGCAGATTCTTTCTTTTATGGCTGTGGCTATGTACTGTCTGGTATCTTTGTTTAGATGGGAAGGTGTTTGTATTGCTTTTCCTGGTAAAGGTCTCAGACTCACACACTCTGTTTCTATTTTGGCACTTATGGGGCCCCTGGGTGCATCTCGAAGTGATTTTCACATCAGCATCACAACACACACTCTCCTTGTTTTCCATTTTTCTCCCTTCATGGGGCCCTCCCGTATGGATGTACCTAGAAGTTATTTTACATCAATACTGAAAAACCTGACAGTGTCAAACTGTAAATTATAATAAGCATAATTCACCACTTCCCAGTCTGTTGTATGTCTAATGCTGTATTAATGCTGTATTTATACTGTAGTCCATTGCATTGTCTTATATATGCTGAAAAAAACCTTCACATGAGCTAACTATCACTCCTAATCTTTAATCTGACTTCAGGTGACCAACAAGCAGGCTCCTGCTGGGGCAGCTGATCTGGGGATGTCCTCCACACATCACACTTCACATGGAGATTCACATGGAGATTCACACAAAGATGATGTCAGCACACAGGTGATGCAGATTCTTTCTTTTATGGCTGTGGCTATGTACTGTCTGGTATCTTTGTTTAGATGGGAAGGTGTTTGTATTGCTTTTCCTGGTAAAGGTCTCAGACTCACACACTCTGTTTCTATTTTGGCACTTATGGGGCCCCTGGGTGCATCTCGAAGTGATTTTCACATCAGCATCACAACACACACACACTCCTTGTTTTCCCTTCATGGGGCCCTCCCGTATGGATGTAACTAGAAGTTATTTTACATCAATACTGAAAAACCTGACAGTGTCAAACTGTAAATTATAATAAGCATAATTCACCACTTCCCAGTCTGTTGTATGTCTAATGCTGTGTTTATACTGTAGTCCATTGCAATGTCTTATATTTGCTCCGAGACATCGCAGGCTCACACACTGTGTTTCTATTTTGGCCCATGTGGGGTCCACCTGACCTCTTCATGATTTGGGATGTTCTCAACTTGTGGGGCCTCTCTCACGTCACACACAATTTTGATCTTTCTAGCTTTGTAGGGCCACTTTACACCAAGAACTTGTACTTTTGATGTTCCTTATGGAGCTCTTTTTTATGATAGTAGTATCAAATCTCAGATTATGTTAAGCTCAACTCCCGAGTATCGCATCTAATATCTACAGGGTATTTAGTATGTGTATTGCATCTCTGATACTGTTAAGGGACTTGCTCAAAACTCTTGTAAAAGGCATGTTACCTGATTAATTGTAAGGCAAACGTGATATGAAAAGTTGCTTCCACACGAGCCATAGACCATGCATTAATTAGCTGTTTGGAGAACAGTTGTCTTATCACTTACCTTTTTCTACGTTCATTTTTAAGGTATATTCTTTTTTTATTCATATTTAGGTTATGGTTTCCAAGTTTTCACTTGTGGAGTACTCTGATAGTGAGGATACAGATGAAGGCTGTGGCACAGACCACCCTTTGACTTCACACTGTAATGAAGTTGTTCAAAACAAAAGAATGACAGACATTTTGGTAAGCCTCAGATACATTAAATACATAATATTGACTAGAGAAGAATTTCAAAAACCTATGGATTTCCTTGATGTAAGGAAAGTCATGAACCACATCTGCATGTGTCTCTGTTTTGCAGAAAGATGCAGTGTCAGATGTTGCTAAATCTGTGTCTGACTCAGATAAGAGTGTTGTGCTTGAAACTGATGATGATTCAATAAAGATAGATTCAGTCTGCACTCATACAATGAAGCTGTTCCAAAGATTAGGAGGACAAAAGGTATTCTGGTATGTGTTAATGGCCATTTCTCACTTTTCCCAATGTAATATTTTTTATTACATTAAGAATGAAATGATTAAAAATATCTTGACAACTGTTTTGCAGATGGATGAAATGCCATGCTCCGATGCTCTCTATGATTCAAGTGATGATGACGATGCTCACCCTTCCACATCAAACTCTGAAATTGCTTCACAAAGGCCAAAGAGAAGTTGTTGGCACCCGGTAGGCCTTTTCTTTCCCCCTTCATTTTATAATTAAAGCGGACCAACAGAACACACATGCTTTTACAATCTTTATATTTGTTCTGTAGTTTGTAAAAAGCATAGGCATGGTATTTTGTGAATGATACATGTTAGGATCTATATTGACTTTACTGTACTGTTCTGATTGATTCCTTTTAGGGTTTTAAGAAATTCTGATATTGCAGCATATAACTGAAATGTAGATAGGTTGTCATACATGACAAACTAAGTGGAGGCTCAGTTATTAACTTGAGTTTTCTTTTTTCAAAAGTCTCTTGTAGAATCAGACAATACAAGCGGAGGTAGTGAAGAGGAGTATATTCCACATTTCAGGGAGGAAAGCACAGACAGTGACAGCAGCATGGAGTTGTCCATGGAAAATAAGAAAAAGGACAAAGTTGATTCTACAAGTCGGATGAGAACAAAGTCCTCCAGTCAGCCCCAGTGTGAGTCTAGGCAGTACGGAAGATTTGAAACAGAACCTGATTCCACACAAAGATTTCCTATTGTCACAGCACATGCTAATGAAGATGAAATGGTAGAAGAGCCATCCGTGTACGTTAATCCAGCTTTGAAAAAAGAAGATGGTTCCAGAAGTTATAACAAGAAACATCACTGCTTCTACTGTGGACAACAGGTTCAAAAAATGTCAAGACATTTAATTCGTAAACACCATGAAAAGGTGGAAGTTGTCAAAGCTTTAAGTTTGCCAAAAAACTCAAAAACTCAAAAGAAAGGCGACTCCAATTAGATTATATCCGAAATAAAGGCAACTTTGAGCATAACATTGAAGTTTTGGAATCCCACAGAGGAAAAATGATCCCATGGAAACAACCAAAGAAAAGATGAAAGGACAAGAATTTACACATTGTGTGTACTGCTATGGATTGTTCACAAAAAGAGTGATGTGGCGACATTTTCAGGTCTGCAAATTCAAGCCTAAGGGTAAATCATCACAAGGTAAAACTAGAGTCCAGGCATTGTGTGCTTTTACTGAACCTGCTCCACTTGGACTTGGTGAAGCATAGTGGAAGTTCTTAAGTGACATGAATCAAGACAATATTGCAGTTGCAATAAAGGAAGACCCATGCATTCTGGAGTATGGGTGCAGACTCTTTACCAAGAATGAGAGGGTAACTAGCCAACACCAGCATATTCGACAAAAGTTGAGAGAACTTGGCAGACTGCTACTGGAAGCAAAAAAGGTTGCACCTGTGAAGACTGTCAAAGACCTCATAAAACCTGAACAGTACAGTCATGTTGTCTCTGCTGCACGATCCCTGGCTGGGTTCAATGATAAAACTGGCAAATTTCACCGTCCATCTCTTGCTCGCAAAGTTGGACACAGCTTGCGTTCTTTGGCCATGTTTATAAAGTCGGAAGGATTGAAGACAAAAGATAAACAAGCTGTCCAAGATGCTGATGAATTTGCACAGCTATACAAAGAAAGTTGGAAATTTGACATTGCAAGTCAAGCACTAACTCAACTTGACCAAACCAAGTGGAATTCTCCTCAACTCCTCCCATTCACTCAGGATGTCCAGAATCTCCATTGCTTTTTATCAGAGAAACAGCAGCAACACTTGAATACCCTCACCGAAGAGCCTTCACCCTCAAACTGGAAAGACCTTGCTAAAGTGACCCTAGCACAAGTTATCCTCTTCAATCGCCGGAGAGCGGGTGAGCTATCCAGAACGCCTCTGTCTGTGTACTTGTCAAAGGACATGTCAGAAACGCATGATGATGTGAACTTGGCCCTTACAGCTCTTGAGCAGAAGCTTTGCAAACATTTTGTTCGGATAACCATTGTGGGAAAAAGAGGAAGGAAAGTTCCTGTTCTCCTCACTCCTCTCATGAGAGAATCACTAGATGCTCTGACTGAGAAGCGAGAAGAATGTGGAGTGCTGGATGAAAACAGATTATTTGCTTTGCCACAGTCTGTCCATTATCTCAGGGGTTCTGACTGCATAAGACAGTTGGTGAATGAATGTAATGGCATAAAGAATCCAAAAGCACTAACCTCAACAAAGCTCAGGAAACACATTGCCACCCTATCCACTGTTCTGAATCTCAAGACAACAGAACTTGACCAGTTAGCTGACTTTCTTGGGCATAACATCGAAGTCCACAGAACACACTACTGGCTTCCAGAGGGCACCCTCCAACTAGCAAAAATAAGCAAAGTTCTTCTTGCAATGGAACAGGGACGCCTGGGAGAATACAAAGGAAAGAGTCTGGATGAAATTCACCTTGATGTAAACAGTATACCTACTGTACTATATTTTGATACGTGAATGTTTTGATGTTGTCCATTTAACTGCTATCTAGGGTCAATATTTCAGAGTTGGATGTTTGTGTACTCTTGATTGATCTCTATCAATTACCATTTTAGAGACTGCTGACATGGAGAGGTGTTCACAAGAGGACGCAGAAGATATGGGTGAGGTTTTTTAACTGGCTGTGAATTATTCATTTGATCTAAATACTGGACTGCCTGTGGATTTTGCTTGGCCTACTGATTGCAAGAAGTACTACTTATTACACGTTGCCAAGCATCTTTTTTGAATAGAAAGGTCTGAGTAGTATTTGCATGGTTTTATAATGTAATCCTACCAGTTCATGCAGCCCTTATAGCCTATGTTCACATAGAATTTTTATTTAGCACGCTACAGGAAGCCATAATGGCAAAATGGAGAAAGTTACCATGGACTGCACATTGTGCTACAAAAACTGTGTCGACTGTTCTAGACACATTTAAGTATAGTATAATATTTGGTTATGTGCTTTAATAGAATATTTTATTCCTTTCTACATAGCAAGTCTGAATACTCATTCCTGTGGCACTCCAAATGTATTTGTAATGACTGTTTTATGCACCCAGATGCCAGTGAGGATCATGAGTTGGAAGCTGAGGACAACATGACATCGCTGCAAGAAGGCACTTCCACATTGTTGTTTTTCAATCATCTTTAAAAGACACACATGCCATATATTAAAACAAATCTTTGATTATTGTGAATTGCTTGCTATCACATATGCTGCTTCAGTAAACCTTTGCTGCATGCAGGCGCCAGTGTTCCACATGCACAGGGGTCAGAAGATGAGAGCACGGTGCCATCCCTGCTAGAATGTGCCTCCGCACCAAAGAGCCACAGTCGGAGGAAGGGGGGCACAAAGAGAGGTGAGCTTAGAGCAGTGATAAAACTACCCACTCCAGCTTTGTGTATTTATTATAATTAGTTATATTAACGAGTTCCTTAAATGGAGAGAAACCTTCTCCAAACTATGAATGACAGTGACCTATTAAAACGCTGCGGAGACTTTCTGTAGTTATTCATTTTTATTTTACCCCTCCTGGACCCCCTGCAGTTCGCCTACAGAGCTAACAGATCTGTGGACGATGCTGTCAACCTGACCCTTCACTACATCCTGCAGCATCTGGACTCCCCGGGAACCAATGCTAGGATCCTGTTTGTGGACTTCAGCTCTGCTTTCAACACAATCCGCCCAGCTCTCCTCCAAGACAAGCTGTCCCTGCTGCATGTTCCAGACTCCATCTGCCGGTGGATCACTGACTTCCTGACAGACAGGAGACAGCATGTGAGGCTGGGGATGAATGTCTCGGACACAAGGACCATCAGCACCGGTACCCCCCAAGGCTGTGTACTTTCCCCTCTGCTCTTCTCCCTGTACACCACCTGCTGCACCTCCAGCCACCAGTCTGTCAAGCTGATTAAGTTTGCTGACGACACCACCCTCATTGGACTCATCTCAGACGGGGATGAGTCTGGACAGGAGGGAGGTGGACCGTCTGGTGTCCTGGTTTGCTGACAACAACCTGGAGCTGAATGCCCAGAAGACAGTGGAGATGACAGTAGACTTTCGGAAAGTGCCGGCTCCATCACCCCCCCTCACCCTGACAGACACCCCCATCTCCACAGTGGACTCTTTCCGCTTCCTGGGTACCACCATCACCCAGGACCTCAAGTGGGAGCTCACCATCAGCTCCCTCATCAAAAAGGCCCAGCAGAGGATGTACTTCCTGCGGCAGCTGAGGAAACTCAAGGTGCCAGCCAGGATGATGGTTCAGTTCTACACGGCCATCATTGAGTCCATCCTCACCTCCTCCATCACAGTGTGGTACGCTGGGGCCACTGCCAGGGACAGGCACAGACTGCAGCGTGTGGTGCGCTCTGCTGAGAAGGTGATCGGCTGCAGCCTGCCATCTATCGAGGACCTGTACGTCTCCAGGACTCTGAGGCGTGCAGGTCGGATCACAGCTGACCCTTCTCACCCTGGACACGGACTCTTTGAGCCACTCCCCTCAGGCAGGAGGTTACGGTCCATTCGGACCAGAACCTCACGCCACAAGAACAGCTTCTTCCCCTCTGCTGTTGGACTGTTGAACAGTAATTAATGCACTGCTCTGCACTGTCACTTCAGAAGGTCACTTTAGTATAGTCACTGCACAATGACGACTATTTGCACTGTTTACTCCATCTTGCACCACTTGCACACGAGTACCACCTCACCGATCCATGTGGTACCTGTTACATTATTACATTATTACACTGTTCCACTCGTTCATATAAGGGTCTATGTTTGCCATTACATCCACCATTCATTTTATGTTCTGTTCATTGCATGTCTGTTATTCCATGTCAATTTAGCCTTACTTTAGTTTATTTACTTAACCCTCGGGCGTCATTGGGGACTCAAAAATGTCCACTTACAAAAAACCGCTATAAAAACTTAACAGATTGTTTTTTTCTGCTTTCTTCTGCATAAATATGTTAAACAACTTCAGCCCTGCTCAAAACTACCAAACATTAAATCATTTTGAGGAATTTAACCCTTTAAATGCCAGTTTGATTACTTGATGCAACAGTAATTTTTTATGAAGAAAACACAAAAAGTGAGTTGTTTTCCACAAAACAAAAGTTAGGTGGCTGAGGCATTATTTTTTGAGAACACATGAGAATCCTGCTCACAAACCGAGGAGGTCAAAGCTTCTGGAACACACGGACCTCCTGCTCCTGTTTCCTCCTGGCAGCCTCCTCGTTGTTCCTCCTCTTCTCCTCCTCCATCTGTGAAGAAACAGCTCAGCTCATGTGTCTGATCACAGCTGCAGGCTGGAGACTGGGAGAAGTGGGATGAGCAGCATCTCACCACCCTAAACCTCATGTTCTCATTATTAAGTGTCACCTAACTGGGAGGAATTACCTCCGATCTAAAGTACGGACCCATGCTGTCTCTTACCTTTTTCTTCTCCTCTCTCTCCTTCAGTAATGTCTGCTTGTCCACCAGCTTCACCACCGTGGGCAGGCCTGCAACGTAGTCAGCCTGTCAGTTCACCTGTCTCCCTCTGCCTGCTTTCTGCTGCCCTCCTCAGCAGCCAGCAGGGTTCTGTGTCTGAGCTGAAGGCCGTTACCTTCATGATCTTCCAGTCGGACTCCCAGCTCCGGTAACGTGTCGTCACGGATGACATCACAGAGCTGCAGCAACTCCATCACTGAAGGGTTTCATTAAAAATAGCTTAACTAAACCCTGAGGAAATACATCCACATATTCAGAGGATTCTTAAATGCACGTCCTCACCTTATATCTTCCTGTTTGAACAGCATATTTATAATCAGAAAGGTTTCTTACAGAGGAAGTGGACTCCTGGACTACAGCATGGTGCACTACCGGCCCTACACTACACTGGTGTGAGTGTGTAGCATTCTAGATGGTGTAGATGGTGCACCACTACAGCATGGTGATATGACAAAGAATATATGTAAACTCAGCTATAGAAATGATAACAAAACAGTGAGATAACATCGATTGTAGTGTCAGAACAAGTAAAGTACGTTTTGTGCATACGTGTATAGTTTATACATATAAACTATAATAACAAGGAAGAAAAAATCAAAAAAAACAAAAACCAGTCAAAACAGATGAGTGCTGCTCACAGCAGCCGCCATGACCCTGATGATGGATGAGCTGAGCTGAGGGAGGAGACTGATCTTCCTGCTTTTCCTGGGCATATTGTAAACGCCTCTTCACTTTTTGTCGTTATTACTTGAAAATTCTTTGAAAAAATACGGCGTTGTTCTCGTAGACCGAGGAGCCCTGCGTTTGTGCTGCCTACATCATGGTTACTCAACCGGAAGTCAAAAATAATTACCTTTTATTACATTATTCTACATTTTATTTTAAGTGACAGTGCAGAGCTTCCAGACAGTTTGTCTCCTTCAGTGGGACTAATCAGCTGTTATATGATCAGAGCGTGTGTAGATGAAGCAGGATCACATATCAACATGCTGCTAGATCTTGAAACTCTGTCCATTCCATCTGATGGAGGCTTTTCTCCACTTCTTGTTCCTCCAGTTCATGCCTCCTTTGCAGAGCAGCGGCTTTCTCCATTAAAGCTGCTTTTTCTGATTTCAACCTCAAGCACGCCGATGACGTCCTAGACACAGATGATCTGCTAGAATGACTTTGCTTGCTCGATTTTTTGCTTGATACATTTGACACACTGTCACCAGGATTCATTTCAACTTGACTCTCATTACTTGCACTTTTGCCATCATCATCATTTTCATCAATCAATACATTCCCATCACCCATTGCATCTTCATCAATATTTGCACTTTTATTCACAGTTTCTTCATCATCATCGCATGAAGCTCCATTGTCCTTTAACCACATTGTGATCTTTTCCATAAATGCATCATTGTCATCCTTTTTTGACTTAAACCATGCCTTCTGCTTTTTCTCCTCCTCTGGAGATGAGGGAAACTCAGAGAGCAATGTGTTATGAAGTTCAGAGGCACGCTGACACATTTGTCCAAAACTTTTGAAGTTTTTCCAAACAATGGGGACATTTTCCTGAGAATCCAAAAGAGAGGTGATTTGTACTTTTAACTTGTTTGCTTGTTTAAAATAGGCACTTCTTTCCCTTTGAAGCCTTTCAACTACTATGGTGATTCCTTTAAAAGTAAGCTTTCTTGATCTTTTCTCCACAACATCACATTGCACCTCGGCACGTTCAGGTTCCACAACATGTTGCTGATCCTCCATTGTCAATGAATCACGAGTGCCAATTCAAACAGAAACATTTCATATCAGCTTGTTTTTGTCCATACAACCATCACAGCGAACGATCATCCACTCCATTCAATTTCCATGAACTCGTTGAAAAGTCCGAGCCTCATCATTGGACTTGAATGCAGCACACCGTAGTCATTGTAGTTTCTCACTGCGGCAGCGCACAAGATCCAAACACACAATCCCTTTATCTGCTCCTAGTGTATGCACCAACCGGGCCTCCTTTATCTTCTTTCAATGTCCATAATCATTTTTCTTTTCAATTAAAGAGCATGATTTACCGTTCTCCATAAGACAAGCTGCCACTCGATCAACCGCTCCAGTCGGCGTTTCTGCGCGTCCTTTTTCCAACCTCCCGATGAGATCAGGTTTTTACTTGTGTAGTGCCAATTTTACCAGCCTTCAGCCACTCGGTTGGGTGCAGGGGATGTTGTTTTCCTACGTGCTGTTATTTCCAAAATGAATCATTTGATGCATCGTACTCTTTGGTTGAGGTTCCCGTTTATTGTTAACAAAGTATTTGATCATGATTACAAAACAGAAAAAACGTGTCGGCGGTAAAAACTGTACGACCTCCCAGCTCCCATACCTGTCTGATCTGCTCACCTGAATCACCTGTGTTCATTTAAGCCTTACCCACCAACCCTAACCTGTCATCTAGCGTCAAACAAAGGCAATTGCATGTTAACTTCATGGCTCCTACAGGTCCCATTAACTCCTATTATAATGCTACATTTTTTAATATCATAGCTATAACAACATATAACCATGCATTTCTTGATGTAAGGGTTTCATTTTGGAGAAAAATAGTTACATTTGACATTTTCTACTGTTCACCACTAAAATCTTTCCATCATAATGTCCCTGTAATGTCTTCAGCTTGTTCAGCTGATGTCATGGACAGCCAGAAAATCCAAGCAAGACACTACAAGACCCTCCAAGAAATGTACAAGTCCAAAAAGCCAAACAAAGCTGCGGTAACTCAATTGCTGAACCTTGAATTCGAGTCTTGAAGACCCTTCATCACCTCTGACGTCTTACAGGAGCAAGACAGAGCAACAAAGATTCTAGAGGCTTACCCTTGTTTCAGGGAACTGGATCACGTAAGTAATGTTGGTCCCACTTAGATGCAGAACAGATGGAAAAGCTTCTACTCAAAGGTCCAGTTTTATGGTGTGATGAAGAAGGCCATGAAGCCTCCAAAAACTTTGAATGGAGGCGAAGTCATGACACATTTAGTTCTTTTTACATAATAATGTCTCAATTATTTATGTTAGAGTTACTTATAGTACCACGTTGTATTGTGCCTTTTCCATTCAACCAGTGGAGCATATCACAGCTGTCTTCAGAGCCCTGCCACTGCTCTGTCTGTCCAGCACTATGCCACCAAAGAAACTGGGCTCAAGCAGCGAGGCTCTTTTCCATGTCCTTTCGGAAAGACTGCGAGCAGGGAGAAACTGATGAGGCCCCGTTCACACTGGAGGAAGTTCATCCAGCAGATCAGCATGCAGGCTGCTGATGGAGGCTTCTATACACACAGCAGCCCTGCTGACTCTCAATCCTCCACTCTGATTGGACTGAGGGCGGAGTAGAGCCTGTGCTGACGCACTGCACCGCCTGCTGGTTCGGTGTGGTATTACATGGTTACCATGGTGCTCCTGTTCACCTTTAAATCAGCTGTGGGGGTGTTTTTCTGTTGACAGGAAAGTCCGGACTCTCACTTTCAGTTAGAGGGAAAACACCGCAGTGGTTTCAGTGCACAGGACGGAGGCCTCTGAGACTGAACCACCAGGCGGAGGGGGGGTTTACAGCAGGAGGAAGAGCGACACCAAAAACAGGATTTGAAAGGACCGCCTGCAGGTCACACGAGCAGCCCCCTGGTGGCCGAGGCCCAGTATGACAGGACATTTGGCATGATTTTAAACAAAGTCAATAGACGCCATGTGCAGTCTGTGTTCAGATGTAAACCTTAATGCTGCAGTTTTCTAGAGCTGATGATTGTTTCATTATTGATTGATTGCCCATGATTAATCAATCAGTGCATTCTGACATTTGATGGACAAACAGTGGACAACGTCCTGAAAAGGTTCAAACTTCCGTTCATTGATCGTTGTTGCAGCTTTAGAGCAGATGATGAGGATGTAGATGATCGCTCTGTGTGTCTGTGATGACCTCATCTGAACAAGAAACTGGACTGGACCGACAACACAGCTGCACTTTACAAGAAGGGCCAGAGCAGACTCCACCTCCTTGATCCTGTGGAGGAGGTGGGAGATCAGAGGATGCTGGCAAAGCTGTCACCACCCACCCCATGCACAGCACTGAGCAGCTCCTTTAGTGACAGGCTGCTCCATCCACGCTGTGTGAAGGAGCGCTTCCACAGGTCCTTCCTCCCTGCTGCTGTCAGACTTTACAACCAGGCTTGCCGCCACAGTAGATTACACACACACACACATATAGCTCTCATAAGATAAAATAAGGTCAAGTAAACAAGATCAAGTCAAGTTAAGTATATTTATAAAGCACAAAATAATCAAATTACAGGAAACAGGATAAAACATGCATAAAAATGGTAAAAGCTCCTTTCCACAACTATCCCTACTCTTCGGGTGGCCCAGGCTGGATCGGTCCTGGTAGTCTACGCACTTTGTCGCTCAGCCTGGCAGACCTGGTAGTACCAGCTTTTCCGGTAGTCCTCACGGTCATGGTAGTACCAGATGTCTGCATTGATCCTTGCAAAGAGGCTGTCCATCTCACTGTCCTCCGAATGTGTGACCTTGGCCCTGCTCTGTGCTGGTGTCTCTGCGACACGTTCTTTCTTCTGTGGTTCCTGTGATTTAAACCACGTTGGCAAAAAGATGTCCACCAGCTGTTTGGGGTCCAACGGTCTGTACGTGGGCCTGCTCTGTGCTGGTGTCTCTGCGAAACATTCTTTCTTCTGTGGTTCCTGTGATTTTAACCACGTTGGCAGAAAGATGTCCACCAGCTGTTTGGGGTCCAACGGTCTGTACGTGGGCCTGCTCTGTGCTGGTGTCTCTGCGACACGTTCTTTCTTCTGTGGTTCCTGTGATTTAAACCACGTTGGCAAAAAGATGTCCACCAGCTGTTTGGGGTCCAACGGTCTGTACGTGGGCCTGCTCTGTGCTGGTGTCTGCGAAACATTCTTTCTTCTGTGGTTCCTGTGATTTAAACCACGTTGGCAGAAAGATGTCCACCAGCTGTTTGGGGTCCAACGGTCTGTACGTGGCCCTGCTCTGTGCTGGTGTCTCTGAGACAAGTCCATCGGTGGTCTGCACACTTTTTCGCTCGGCCTGGCAGACCTGGTAGTACCAGCTATTCCGGTAGTCCTCACGGTCATGGTAGTACCACATGTCTGCATTGATCCTTGCAAAGAGGCTGTCCATCTCACTGTCCTCCGAATGTGTGACCTTGGCCCTGCTCTGTGCTGGCGTCTCTGCGACACGTTCTTTCTTCTGTGGTTCCTTTGATTTAAACCACGATGGCAGAAAGATGTCCACCAGCTGTTTGGGGTCCAACGGTCTGTACGTGGGCCTGCTCTGTGCTGGTGTCTCTGCGACACATTCTTTCTTCTGTGGTTCCTGTGATTTAAACCACGTTGGAAGAAAGATGTCTACCAGCTGTTTGGGGTCCAACGGTCTGTACGTGGGCCTGCTCTGTGCTGGCGTCTCTGCGACACGTACTTTCTTCTGTGGTTCCTTTGATTTAAACCACGTTGGCAGAAAGATGTCCACCAGCTGTTTGGGGTCCAATGGTCTGTACGTGGGCCTGCTCTGTGCTGGTGTCTCTGAGACAAGTCCATCGGTGGTCTGCACACTTGTTCGCTCGGCCTGGCAGACCTGGTAGTACCAGCTATTCCGGTAGTCCTCACGGTCATGGTAGTACCACATGTCTGCATTGATCCTTGCAAAGAGGCTGTCCATCTCACTGTCCTCCGAATGTGTGACCTTGGCCCTGCTCTGTGCTGGTGTCTCTGCGACATGTTCTTTCTTCTGTGGTTCCTGTGATTTAAACCATGTTGGCAGAAAGATGTCCACCAGCTGTTTGGGGTCCAATGGTCTGTACGTGGGCCTGCTCTGTGCTGGTGTTTCTGCGACACGTACTTTCTCCTGTGGTTCCTGTGATTTTAACCACGTTGGCAGAAAGATGTCCACCAGCTGTTTGGGGTCCAACGGTCTGTACGTGGGCCTGCTCTGTGCTGGTGTCTCTGTGACATGTTCTTTCTTCTGTGGTTCCGGTGATTCTAACCACGTTGGCAGAAAGATGTCTACCAGCTGTTCGGGGTCCAACGGACTGTACTTGGCCCTACTCTGTGCTGGTGTCTCTGAGACAAGTCCATCGGTGGTCTGCACACTTGTTTCGCTCAGCCTGGCAGACCTGGTAGTACCAGCTATTCCGGTAGTCCTCACGGTCATGGTAGTACCAGATGTCTGCATTGATCCTTGCAAAGAGGCTGTCCATCTCACTGTCCTCCGAATGTGTGACCTTGGCCCTGCTCTGTGTTGGTGTCTCTGCGACACGTTCTTTCTTCTGTGGTTCCTGTGATTTTAACCACATTGGCAGAAAGATGTCCACCAGCTGTTCGGGGTCCAACGGACTGTACTTGGCCATGCTCTTGGACAGCTGATTTTCTAAGGAGGACATGTCCTCTGACAGTCGGTTTACCATACTGTCTTTTTCCTGGACAGTAAAGAAAGAAAGAAAGAAAGAAAGAAAGAGGGTGAAAAACAAGAACAAAAGAACAATTATTATTTTGATTGCTTGCCAAAAACCATAAGATTATAAGAAGCTCAGGCTGTGTGATGTGAATGTGGAAAAGTAGTATACAGCTGAAGGACGATCAATATGACAGATACAATGCTTAAAGTGTGATAAAGACTACAAACATGGCTGCTTTGTATGCTTCTTGTGTGTCAGCCTGTCACCGTGGGATCAGCCCTGCCTGCCTGCCTGTATCCATGACAACCTGAATGTTTAACTGTATCAGCTCTCTCTGTCCCCTCCTAATGCATTTCCAATGTAAAAACACCCTCTAAAAAATCAGCCATTCAAATATCAACATGTTCATCTCACAGAGCACATTCCGGGTCAACAAGTTTTTCACATATTAAGCAGTTTTTTTAAGCAGTGTCATTTTTAACATGGGAGTCTATGAGAGAGCCCTTCAACAAGGGTCATCTGCCAAATGCATCTGCTCCTACAAATGTCAATGTATAATATATTTTACTTTTGGAGACCTTTGATAAAGTTTATGAACATGAGGTGAGAGAGAGAGAGAGACAGAGAGACAGAGAGAGGGGGAGAGAGAGAGGGAGACAGACAGAGACAGAGCTATAGTCGCACCTGTGACCGGGTCCCTTAGAAGAACTCAGCTGAGATGGTGTTTAGTTTCTGAAAAGTTTGGTTCTGTCTGAGCCCACATTTAGAATTTGAATTGTTTCCATTAGAAAAACTTGGCAGCGGAAAACGTGACGGGCAGGTTTTCAGTTTACCGGACAAGTGTTTTTTTTACCATAAATACTGCACAAGGCTCTTAACATGGTAAAATTACAAACACAAACAGAAACACATCGGGACGGGCTCATACCAGTTTAATACCGCAGTGTGCTGCCAGCATGGAATTTAAAAAAGTCTGTTCGCTATATGCGTTTTTAAACGGCCTCAATGAAACTATATTAACTGAAAAAGATGGCTTGTCAAGTTTCAGGCAGTTTATAATGCACTTCACCTGCCGTGCACGGCACAGTATTCACGTACAGTGGGGTAAAATGTGGAGGCCGTTTGACGGTGTCAGAATTTGGATACCGCCCAACCCTAGTGCAGACACACACACACTCTTTCTCTCTCTTTGAATAAACGCCATGAAGTTGCACTTATCACTCACTACTGTTGGTACTCACCACGAATCTGACTGTATGAAGAAATGTGTAAAAGATGTTATCCTCCTCTGCAGCTGTTTCGTTCTTCCTCTCTGATCCGTCTCTTCTCGAGTTTAGTCCAGTAATCAGTTTGAGATTATTTTCCTTCGTTTACACGAACTCTCCAAAATCTCCTGCTGTCTCTCCTTGAAACTCTCCACCAACAGCTTTATTGCACAAAGGTGGACCTTTATATATCTTTGTATGCCTTTGATCTCTGAGTCATCAAAGGTACAGCCCTGCCTGCCTGTATCCATGGCAACCTGAATGTTTCTCAACTGCCCCTAACTGCAGCTCTCTCTGTCCCCCTCCTAATGCGTTTCCAATGTAAAAACACCCTCTAAACAACTGCTGCTTTTGTCCAAACCGAAGCACTCAGACAAAAAATAAAAAATTTGTGCAAAACTCTACACACAAATAAAACAACCTTACACCAAATCAGCAAAACATTGCAGATCTCTTGCAAAAGCTAATACATCTTGCTTAACTCTTCAAACCTTTGTAAAAATGGTATTTTTGTACCACACAGTTAACACAAACCATCATATTACTAAGCACACAATGTGCCAACTACACACTGATGGTATTACAGTTTTTTCTGATTGCTTAAACACTAACAATGATTCTTATAGCACAATTTCTAAAACTATTAATAGTTATAGCAAAATCACTCACTGAGTTTACAAAACTAAAAGCAAAAAAACTGCTTTACACTCAGTTTGCACTTTTGTAACACACAATTTGCAAATGTATAAATATAATCCACTTCACAGCATCTTTTTGCTGAACTGTAAACACAACTCACTGCTTTACACACAACTTCCAAATGATCAACACACTCCTAGTAAAACTACACACATGTATGGCTAGTATTTACACTACTTCCTCTTCCTCTTCCTCTTCCTCCTGCTTCCTCATGTCCTCATCCTCCTCTAATTCTCACTCTTCTCAGTCTTCTTCTCCCTCCATTGTTCTCCACACTGAAGCTTACCTGTGGCTTATTTACAGCTCATGCTGATTGCAAAGTGAACTAATGATGTAAAACAGTTCTCACATGTGACAGTGTAGCCAGACAGTTGGCAACATAGTGTAAACACCAGCCATACATGTGTGTAGTTTTACTAGGAGTGTGTTGATCATTTGGAAGTTGTGTGTAAAGCAGTGAGTTGTGTTTACAGTTCAGCAAAAAGATGCTGTGAAGTGGATTATATTTATACAATTGCAAATTGTGTGTTACAAAAGTGCAAACTGAGTGTAAAGCAGTTTTTTTGTTTTTAGTTTTGTAAACTCAGTGAGTGATTTTGCTATAACTATTAATAGTTTTAGAAATTGTGCTATAAGAATCATTGTTAGTGTTTAAGCATTCAGAAAAAACTGTATATGCAGCTAAGTACAGAGTATAAGTGTCACTATAATCCAATCAGAGTACAGTACGCAGTATGAGCACAATATATGATGCATGAATACAAATCTGGAGCTATAAGGTGCTAAGTTGTCATGGTGATAAGGCAGGTGATGGGGGTCTATGTAAGCTCCATCCTGGTCATTGTAGGCGTAGTTCGGCTCCCCCAGGTCATCGGTGGGGGCGTGGTCTCTGCCAGCCAGCAGATTGGTCCGTTTCAGAGCGCGGCCTTCTCCAAATGCACGGTACAGATACACCGCCATGACGAACAGCGCCACCTGCAGAGAGGCGGAAACACTCAGTGTGATGGAGCTAGAGTAACATAAGGCTACCATCCAGACTCACTGTACGAGACAGCCTCTAGTGTGTGTGTGTGTGTGTGTGTGTCAGTGTGTGTGTCAGTGTGTGTGTTAGTGTGTGTCTGTGTCAGTGTGTGTGTCAGTGTGTGTGTTAGTGTGTGTCTGTGTGTGTGTGTCTGTGTGTCAGTGTGTGTGTGTGTGTCTGTGTGTGTGTGTGTGTCAGTGTGTGTGTGTGTGTGTGTCTGTGTGTGTGTGTGTGTCTTTGTGTGTGTGTCTGTGTGTGTGTCAGTGTGTGTGTGTACATGTATCAGTGATGATCAGAAGGATTCTGCTGATTCATCCAGAGGAATCTTTCCTCGGACGTCCTGGATGAAAAAGGCCTCTGAGCTTATTGAAGGAAGTGAAGATGGACTCACCAGAAACACGGTGCTCCAGACCGCCGAGCAGAACTCCAGCCCCGGACCAGTGCTAGAAGATGGATGATGATAAATCATTACATGTCAACCCTTGAAAGTAACTAGTACTCTGAGTACTTTTTGGGGAGAGTATTCTGTACTTTTACTGAAGTACTTTTTAACATCAGTACCTGCACATGTGTGTTTTTTACAAAGATATCTGCACGCTCTGAATGTCCGAGCTCTGACAACAACACATGAACCTTCAACACTGACAGCACTTCACCCTCTGTACACAGACCTGCACATCAGCTCATTTTGCTTATTGGATTTCTTGGTTTATTCTTATTCGTGTTGATTCTTGCTCTGTTTTTTTTGATCTTAGTTATGTTGTGGACAAAGTCATGTGAAGGGAGCTGGCACAGTCAGAGGGTCAGTGCTCTGCGTGACCTCTGCTGTGCATTTGACAATGAACGTCTTGGATCTTGAATCTTGAATGGATCCACACTAGCAAAGGAGGTCGGTGCTGGATAAGCGCGGTCCGTCCGTCTTCTCTGCTGATAAAGAGGGAACTAGTGGCTGAGCAAGTTATGGGGCGGAGATCATTAGAACATTAGAAAACGCCGTATGGCGTATGACCAAGCGGCAACCTTCGGGGCTCAGACCTGAAGCCCATGCGGAAGTGTCAAAACCTGTAGTCCACGCTGCAACCACTGGGGGCTGGCTCCAGCAGCGAGTCATTTCCCATAGACTCCCATGTTAAAATGGCCGACTTCACAGCAGAAAAAAACATGTTTACAGCCTGGTACCAAAACCACTCTGGTCTCAGATGATAGGTTCTCTTCTAGTGTCAGTTGTAGGGGGGGTGAATTTTTTTACAACTCACTGGTTTCAGTTGTATTCTGACTTAAAATTACGCAATAATTATGGGCGTTGCCGCTTGAGTGACAGACAGTTTGTAGCACCCTCCGGTAGTATAATCAAAGAGTCCGAGATCATAGTTGAATACAAGGTTTATTCCATAAAGAAGACCCGTGAGAACTGAGAACAGGACAAAAATAAAGGAAATAAGTAAAAAATAAAATAAAAACCGCTGCACAATGCATGAATGTCCCCACATTGTTAGCAAAGGTAGGACTCAAACACACACACACACCTCAACAGCGTTACACTGTGGGCCGTTAGCTCGTGAAACTCTAACGCACAACATATATTGCACAATCATACTCATAACACGATGTCACCTCAGTTTAGCATTCAATGCATTAGACCACACATACCTCGTAGGCTGCATAAACACTACGGAGGGGGGCTAATCCTGGACTCTTCTTTCTTCTTGTTTAGAAATTAAACCTTAACTTTTAGCTGGTTGGGGGAGCTCACAGTGGCAAAACAAAGTTACAAAAGGTTATTACAAAAAACAGTTACAAAAAAGCTGTGTATGTCTGTGAATATTCCACACATGCCGACTCTTTGAGGCCTTTCTTTCTTTTTTCTCTCTCTCTCTGGCGCGATTGCAGGTGAGGTGCGCGTGTAATTAGAAACACTATGGAACACTAGGCCAGCACATTAGTTCCGCTTACAGGACAATTAATAATACACAGAACAACTAACTATAACAACAATAAATCACAAAACTAACTGACAGGCAGTTACACTCCCACCAAATCACAATAAGGGATTTCCTGTAACTTAAATGTACTGATCATACCTGTAATGCTAAATTTAGATGCTAATCAGCTAACTATAAGATAAATAAAGATGGCATGGATGTTGAGCTCTTCAGTTAGCTTCCAGCAGTGTTACTATCTTCTGAATAGGCCTCTCCAGGTAAACAGGTTTGGATGTACGCTTTCCAGTTTCATTCAGAGTTCCATCTCCGACGAGCAACTTAAGCTTTCTTACTCGTCCATCCTTTCCAGGGTACACCTCAACCACCTTTCCTAGCCTCCATTGGTTTCTAGGTGTGGTATCATCCTTCAGAAGAACTATGTCATCAACTCTTGAGTTTCTGCGATCCTTTGTCCATTTCTGTCTGTTCTGGAGATTTAGAAGATATTCCTTCTTCCACCGTGACCAGAAGTTGTTCGCTAAGAGTTGGACACGACGCCACCTCTTGCGGAGGTAAAGATCTTCCTTGACAAACTTTCCTGGGGGTGGGGGAATAATAGCAGACTTCATGGTTAAAATGTGGTTTGGTGTTAAAGGCTCTACACCGGATGGATCATTCAGGTGTTCAGTTGTCAGAGGTCTGCTATTCACAATAGCCATGACTTCATATAGGAATGTTCGTAGCGAAGAGCAGTCCAGCTGTTTGGCGGAATGATCTAGAATGGATGTCAAGATGTTTCTTACAGTGCGAATTTGTCTTTCCCAAACTCCACCCATATGGCTTGAAGCTGGAACATTCATGATGAACTCACAACCCAGTTTTTTCATTTCCTCTTGATCCATCTCCTTACATGCTGCTGCAAGTTCTCGTCTTGCACCTACAAAGTTTGTTCCTTGGTCACATCTTATCTGACGCACTGCTCCACGAATTGCGATGAAAGAACGCAGAGAGTTAATGAAGGCATCTGAGGTTAAGTCATCAATCACTTCAATATGTACTGCTCTGGAACACATGCAGGTGAGTAGCAGCCCGTAGCGCTTTAGCTCCTTTCATCCTTCCTTGACACAAAATGGTCCAAAGCAGTCCATTCCACAATAGGTGAATGGTGGGGTCGTCTCCATTCGCTCTTCCGGAAGGTCTGCCATTCTTTGTTGTTCTGTAGACCTTCTGAACTTTCTACATTTTATGCACTTGTGAATATGAGATGAAACTGCAGAGCTGCATCCCAAGATCCATATTCCATTTGAACGGATCTCATTTATAGTCATTCCTCGACCCTGATGGTGTACTCTCTCATGATAGTGTTTAATCAGTAAGGTGGACATGTGACTGTCCTTTGGTAGAATGGCTGGGTGCCTTACATGTGAATGCAGAGCAGCATGACTTAACCTACCTCCCACCCTGATGATTCCCTGGTCATCCAGGAATGGATTTAGTTTGTGTAATCTGCCCTTTAGCTGTCCGTTCTTGATACGCTGGAGACACTGCATTTCTTGAGACAGTGCTGCTTCTTGAACCATTCTAATAATGGTCAGCTCTGCTTCTCTCCTTTCTTCTAAACTGGTCGCTTCACTGGATCTTGGCACAAGGCCTTTGATCTCCCTTGCATGGCGTTGGAGCTTGGCAATAGCTTTCACAAGTCTTGACCAATCAGAGAATTTCTGTAAGCGAACCAAGAGTGACCTGACTTCTCTTGCCTGAGTGTCATGCACCACAACCTTCTTAAGCTCTGGGTCACTACTTAAGATCTCTCCCACCTTGACATCTTCGATTGGTAGTTCTTTTTGCCACAGAAAGTTGGGACCGGTGAACCAGTTGGATGCTACAAGCTGCTCTGCTGTGACACCTCGTGAGGCATGGTCTGCTGGATTCTCACCTGATGTCACATACCGCCATTGTGTTGATTCTGTGCTTTGTTTAATGCGCTCCACACGGTTTGCAACAAAAACATGAAACCTTCTGGCTTCATTACTGATGTATCCAAGCACGACCCTTGAGTCAGTCCAGAACATTTCTTGAGTGCATTCTACTTGCAATTCCTTCTTGAGCAAGTCGCTGGTGCGTACTGCCACCACTGCTGCTGACAGTTCAAGTCGGGGTATGGTTGTAACCTTAGTAGGGGCGACTCTAGACTTCCCCATGACTAAGGAGCAGAAGACTTCCTTTGATGTACTGACTGCTCTGAGATACGAGCACACTCCATAACCTGATGTACTAGCATCTGAGAAATGGTGAATCTCAAAGTGATGGACCTCAAAGCCTGGTGGAATGAAACATCTTTGAACCTTTACATTGGCTAGGTTTTTCAGATCTTGGAGCCAGAATTCCCACAAGGGTCGGAGATCATCAGGTAAAGTGTCATCCCAACTGAGCTTGTCACAACACATTTGTTGAAGGATCTGCTTTCCTACCAAGATGAAGGGAGCCACAAATCCAAGTGGATCATACACTGAAGCAACCGTTGACAAAACTCCCCTTCGGGTGAGTGGATTTTCTTTGACAACCTCTCTGAACTGAAACTCATCAGAAGCTACGCACCATTGTACACCGAGAGCTCTTTCCACACGTGGTTCGCCCAATGCCATGCTCAAATCTTTGGTCGCGTCAGCGCATTCTTCCTTAGGAATTGTGGCTAAGACCCTTTTGCTGTTTGAGATGAACTTGTGTAGCCGGAGTTTGCCAGTGCTACAAAGCTCTCTTGCTTCCTTGACTAGCTGTATAGCCTGGTCATCAGATGCTAAACTGGTCAAGCCATCATCCACGTAAAAGTTCTTCTGGAAGAATTGGATGGTGTCTTCACTGAAATGTCCCTTTCCTGTAGCAGCAAGGTGCTTGAGCCCATAATTGGCACAGCCGGGTGAGGAGGCTGCGCCAAACAGGTGGACTTTCATCCGGTAGACTGAAGGTTGGGCTTCAAGATTTCCATTTTCCCACCACAAGAATCGCAGGTAATCTCTGTCCTCTGCCTTGACGTGGAACTGGTGAAACATGCGTTCTATGTCACACATGATTGCCACAGGGCCTCTGCGAAACCGGCAAAGTACTCCCACTAAGGTGTTGGTCATCTCGGGGCCTGTCAACAGATAATCATTTAAACATGTCCCTTTGAACCTTGCAGAGCAGTCAAATACGATGCGGATCTTCCCCGGCTTCTGGGGATGATAGATTCCATGGTGAGGAATGTACCATGCTAGTGTCTGAGTGATGTTTTCTTCTGGAACCTTTTCTGCGTCTCCACGAGCCATGGTCTCTTCCATAAAGGTCTTATAGTCATTGTAGTATTGCTGGTTTCTTTCCAGTTTTCTTTTCAAGCACTTGAGACGATGCATGGCACACACCTTGTTGTCCGGTAAGTTGGGTCTGTCCTTCTTAAACGGCAGAGGCATCTCGAGGTGACCGTCCTCATTGACTCTAATGCCTCTTTCCATCTTTGACAGGAATCTGAAATCTTCTTGAGATACGTTGGCATCTTCCAAGGCTCGTTCTACAAAGTCTGATTCCAGCACCTTAATGATTTCTGTGGGTGTGACTACTTCCTTGACCTGCGTTCTACAGACATAGTGCACTTCTCTTGTGAGGTTTGAAGAGACCTGAAGACTTGGTGTGACCTGTTTCACAATGATATGGTGACTTACTCCAATTGCATCACCACCATCCAGACATGGGTTGCCATGGCCAACTACACTCCAGCCCAAGTCTGTTTTCAGTGCAAAGGGCTCATTTTCTTTGCCAGGCACGACTTGTTTTGGGACGAGGGCTTGAGGACAGTTGTAGCCGATTAACAGTCCCACATCACAGCTTTGGTGAGGAGCTATCTCATCTGCAATGTGTTCAAGATGAGGCCATTTCCTTGCAGTATCTGGTGTGGGAATATGATCCCTGTTTGCAGGTATGAATGCTCTTGTGTAGGTGACTGGCAAGTGAATCCTTTTGTCTGAGTAGAAACCCCTAACCTGTAAACCTGTTAGCCTCTTACATGGCACCACTGTGTTCTTTGATGTCATTGTGGAGAGCTTTAAATGAACTGGTTCGTTTTCTGCATGTAGTGTCTTGGCTGTTTCTTCTAAGATAAAGGTTGTATCACTCTGTGTATCCAATAGGGCATACACAAGAACTTCGCAGTCAGGCTCGTTTAGGGCTGACACCCACACTGGAATGATTGCTGGAGTACGAGTGTCTCTGACATTCTGAATGACTCTGTTTGATGTTGCCTCGTGTAATGTTTTCAGCACCTTGTTCTGTGGACAATCCATCTTAGCTTCTCTTGACCTTGCGCCATCTCTGTCTCCATCAGACCGCCTTGACATCCTTCCATCCTTGTTGCGATCATCGTGGAGGCATGTTGGATGTCTCTTCTCACACGTATCACAGATCATTCTACTCTCACAGTCTCTTGAGCGATGGCCAGACTTCAGGCAGCCAAAGCATAACTTGTTCTCTTGGACGAACTTGACTCTCTCAGAAACTCTCTCATCCATAAATCTACGGCACTTCTGTAGATTGTGACCTGACACTTCACAGAAACCACAGACAATAACACCAGACCTTTCTTCTGAGTCTGTGACTAGAACTCTTGCTCCAGGCTCTCTGTTCTTGGTGACTCTGACCTTCTCACCTTCACTTGGCTTCAGAGCATGAAGAGATGTGATGGGGTTACAAGCAATTTTTGCTTCACGGTTAAGGAACTCCACAAAATGGCTGAAGGTTGGGAACTTGTGACTTTGTTCCTCCTCTTCTATAACCCTTCTGTTCCATCTCGAGATTAACCAGTCTGGAAGCTTGACAAGCAGTTTCTGATTCTCGTTGCAGTCGTTAAGCACCTCTAGCCCTTTAATCTGCGACATAGCAGCTTCGCAACTACGAAGGAAGTCAGCAAATTCTTGGAGTTCAACACTGTCTCTTGAGCTTATTTTGGGCCAAGCATTGAGTTTATCTCTAAATGCTTTGCAAATGAGAAATGGATTGCCATATCTTTCTTCTAAGATGGTCCACGCTGCATGGTAGGCTGACTCTGTGCCTAGTAAGAAATAGCTTTCAATGGCCTTCTTTGCTGGTCCAGCAATGTACTTTCGTAGATAATATATTCTTTCTTCGGCTGGTATGTTTTTCCTTTCGATGAGCGTTTGAAAGGAAACCTTCCAATCATTGAACCTCAGTGGGTCACCGTTAAATATCATAGGTTCAGGTACAGGAAGGCGACTTGCACCGATAACAAGAGCTACTGCGTTATCTTCTTGTCTTGGTTGTGTGCTGACTTGCACTGGGGGTTTTAAGTGCCGTGGACTTTCAGGCATGACCTCCTCCTTAACCTTCCAGGATGCACATTGATGGAGCATTGAGTCTATGTCTTCATCTGAGCATTCACTTTGCTCATACACCTTCTGTCGTGCCTTAGCAGCCTTTATCCGTTTGATTGTTTCCAAACGTTCCACTTGTCTGCGCTTAGCTTCTAGCATTCTTTTTCTCTCTGCATTTTCAGCCTCCTGTTTAACTCTTAACTGGGAAGCTTCAGCTTCAAGCTTTTCCAGTTCTTCAATATGTCGCTCTTGCTCAAGAAGATTTCCATTTTCCCACCACAAGAATCGCAGGTAATCTCTGTCCTCTGCCTTGACGTGGAACTGGTGAAACATGCGTTCTATGTCACACATGATTGCCACAGGGCCTCTGCGAAACCGGCAAAGTACTCCCACTAAGGTGTTGGTCATCTCGGGGCCTGTCAACAGATAATCATTTAAACATGTCCCTTTGAACCTTGCAGAGCAGTCAAATACGATGCGGATCTTCCCCGGCTTCTGGGGATGATAGATTCCATGGTGAGGAATGTACCATGCTAGTGTCTGAGTGATGTTTTCTTCTGGAACCTTTTCTGCGTCTCCACGAGCCATGGTCTCTTCCATAAAGGTCTTATAGTCATTGTAGTATTGCTGGTTTCTTTCCAGTTTTCTTTTCAAGCACTTGAGACGATGCATGGCACACACCTTGTTGTCCGGTAAGTTGGGTCTGTCCTTCTTAAACGGCAGAGGCATCTCGAGGTGACCGTCCTCATTGACTCTAATGCCTCTTTCCATCTTTGACAGGAATCTGAAATCTTCTTGAGATACGTTGGCATCTTCCAAGGCTCGTTCTACAAAGTCTGATTCCAGCACCTTAATGATTTCTGTGGGTGTGACTACTTCCTTGACCTGCGTTCTACAGACATAGTGCACTTCTCTTGTGAGGTTTGAAGAGACCTGAAGACTTGGTGTGACCTGTTTCACAATGATATGGTGACTTACTCCAATTGCATCACCACCATCCAGACATGGGTTGCCATGGCCAACTACACTCCAGCCCAAGTCTGTTTTCAGTGCAAAGGGCTCATTTTCTTTGCCAGGCACGACTTGTTTTGGGACGAGGGCTTGAGGACAGTTGTAGCCGATTAACAGTCCCACATCACAGCTTTGGTGAGGAGCTATCTCATCTGCAATGTGTTCAAGATGAGGCCATTTCCTTGCAGTATCTGGTGTGGGAATATGATCCCTGTTTGCAGGTATGAATGCTCTTGTGTAGGTGACTGGCAAGTGAATCCTTTTGTCTGAGTAGAAACCCCTAACCTGTAAACCTGTTAGCCTCTTACATGGCACCACTGTGTTCTTTGATGTCATTGTGGAGAGCTTTAAATGAACTGGTTCGTTTTCTGCATGTAGTGTCTTGGCTGTTTCTTCTAAGATAAAGGTTGTATCACTCTGTGTATCCAATAGGGCATACACAAGAACTTCGCAGTCAGGCTCGTTTAGGGCTGACACCCACACTGGAATGATTGCTGGAGTACGAGTGTCTCTGACATTCTGAATGACTCTGTTTGATGTTGCCTCGTGTAATGTTTTCAGCACCTTGTTCTGTGGACAATCCATCTTAGCTTCTCTTGACCTTGCGCCATCTCTGTCTCCATCAGACCGCCTTGACATCCTTCCATCCTTGTTGCGATCATCGTGGAGGCATGTTGGATGTCTCTTCTCACACGTATCACAGATCATTCTACTCTCACAGTCTCTTGAGCGATGGCCAGACTTCAGGCAGCCAAAGCATAACTTGTTCTCTTGGACGAACTTGACTCTCTCAGAAACTCTCTCATCCATAAATCTACGGCACTTCTGTAGATTGTGACCTGACACTTCACAGAAACCACAGACAATAACACCAGACCTTTCTTCTGAGTCTGTGACTAGAACTCTTGCTCCAGGCTCTCTGTTCTTGGTGACTCTGACCTTCTCACCTTCACTTGGTTTCAGAGCATGAAGAGATGTGATGGGGTTACAAGCAATTTTTGCTTCACGGTTAAGGAACTCCACAAAATGGCTGAAGGTTGGGAACTTGTGACTTTGTTCCTCCTCTTCTATAACCCTTCTGTTCCATCTCGAGATTAACCAGTCTGGAAGCTTGACAAGCAGTTTCTGATTCTCGTTGCAGTCGTTAAGCACCTCTAGCCCTTTAATCTGCGACATAGCAGCTTCGCAACTACGAAGGAAGTCAGCAAATTCTTGGAGTTCAACACTGTCTCTTGAGCTTATTTTGGGCCAAGCATTGAGTTTATCTCTAAATGCTTTGCAAATGAGAAATGGATTGCCATATCTTTCTTCTAAGATGGTCCACGCTGCATGGTAGGCTGACTCTGTGCCTAGTAAGAAATAGCTTTCAATGGCCTTCTTTGCTGGTCCAGCAATGTACTTTCGTAGATAATATATTCTTTCTTCGGCTGGTATGTTTTTCCTTTCGATGAGCGTTTGAAAGGAAACCTTCCAATCATTGAACCTCAGTGGGTCACCGTTAAATATCATAGGTTCAGGTACAGGAAGGCGACTTGCACCGATAACAAGAGCTACTGCGTTATCTTCTTGTCTTGGTTGTGTGCTGACTTGCACTGGGGGTTTTAAGTGCCGTGGACTTTCAGGCATGACCTCCTCCTTAACCTTCCAGGATGCACATTGATGGAGCATTGAGTCTATGTCTTCATCTGAGCATTCACTTTGCTCATACACCTTCTGTCGTGCCTTAGCAGCCTTTATCCGTTTGATTGTTTCCAAACGTTCCACTTGTCTGCGCTTAGCTTCTAGCATTCTTTTTCTTTCTGCATTTTCAGCCTCCTGTTTAACTCTTAACTGGGAAGCTTCAGCTTCAAGCTTTTCCAGTTCTTCAATATGTCGCTCTTGCTCAAGAAGCACTTCCAAGGCTGCTTCATTGGCAGCAACATCAGCAGCCGCATCTTGTCTGTTTGCAGACAAGTGGCTTGAACGTCTAGATGTGTTCCTTGAGCTGGTTTGTGAATGAGTGGACTTAGTAGACTGTGTGTGGTGAGATTTGATACTCATCCTCTCTGAAGCCACAGACTTCAATGCAGCTCCCATCTCCATTGCATGTTGCTCATCCTTTCTTTGACCTTCTACTCTTTCAATGTTGAGACGCTCCTTGGCTGAGTGAAGGATTTTTTCTGTCACTGCTCCACAGGTGTCTACCTTGCGACGTGTGTCATGATCTGGATTATCAATGCGTCTCAGTTCTTCATAGACAACATTCAGCTTTCTTGAGGCATTGTTTACTCTTGTGATGTGTTCATGGATCTCTTCATCTGAGCAGTTATCACTCAGGGCTCCTCTGGCATCCTTAATGATAGTTTTCCACTTCTCATAACTCAGGTTGAAACGGTGCATAATTTTCTTTACCTGCTCATCTTGTAGCATTTGGCCCTTGTCTGTTAACTTGCGGGCTCTTTGGCTTCCTTGTGGTCCTTGAGAAGATGCACATTTATCCTCACCTGAGCCTTTGGATGCCTGAGGCAGCATATCATCGTCATTCTCCTGTGCTTCCTTGAAACCTTCTCTGCCATCGTCTGACAGGAACTCAAACACTGACATTTTACTTACTCCTGACTTTAGCTGTGTAGATAATTTACTGAGATCAGAAAAGCCAAATTGGAAGAACTGAATTAATTTGGCCAATAATGTGTATGGTTGTTAGACTAGTATTGCAAAAGAAAAACAGTTTAGCTTATTTGTAACAATTTTTCAGCCTATATTTAACTAGTCTAAATTGGACCGTTATATGAGGATTACACAACAAATCACACTCTAATTAGGAGACTTACACATGTTTCAACACTACTTAATGCTCTGTATCTTGCTTGCTCTTAATGTTTTAACCCCTTTCCCTTTATGGCATAACAGCAATTAACACAATATAATAACTGAATCAGAATTCAACTTCAACTTAAATGAACTTCAGGTAGAAGGGGCACACTATTCATTAGATGAATGTAGTTATATGTCTTTTATCCAATGTAAACAGTCTCTGAGTTGCTGCTACCTTCCTCTTCTTCACCTTAATCTTGCTGTGTCAATGTTTGTCCTAGACGCTGCAGGTAGACATCTGTTGATGCTGTAGATCGCCGCTCCTTGGCACAGTTATTCCTCGTGACAGCAACGGAGCAGACGAGTTCTCACTGTAGCACCCTCCGGTAGTATAATCACAGAGTCCGAGATCATAGTTGAATACAAGGTTTATTCCATAAAGAAGACCCGTGAGAACTGAGAACAGGACAAAAATAAAGGAAATAAGTAAAAAATAAAATAAAAACCGCTGCACAATGCATGAATGTCCCCACATTGTTAGCAAAGGTAGGACTCAAACACACACACACACCTCAACAGCATTACACTGTGGGCCGTTAGCTCGTGAAACTCTAACGCACAACATATATTGCACAATCATACTCATAACACGATGTCACCTCAGTTTAGCATTCAATACATTAGACCACACATACCTCATAGGCTGCATAAACACTACGGAGGGGGGATAATCCTGGACTCTTCTTTCTTCTTGTTTAGAAATTAAACCTTAACTTTTAGCTGGTTGGGGGAGCTCACAGTGGCAAAACAAAGTTATGTGGAAATATATGGTCAAACCTGGTCAAAATATATGTTTGTTTGCACATATGGTAAAAGTGTATGGTTGCTCATAGATCGAGACCTCTGACTGAGGCCATAAAGTATTCTGATGTTTAATGGTTAGTCTAGAAATTCGAACTGCAAACCCCTTAGTTGACCCCAAAGATGAAAACACAAGCTTGCCAAAGAGACAAGATATACTCAAGGTCGTGTAGCAGGAGGACCTGTGAGAATACATACCTTTTATACCTTTTATGCCTTTCTATGTAAATGTAACCACACCTTGTTGTAAGATTAATAAAACGAGCCTAATGCATGGGACGGACAGAATGCAAATGGTCAGCTGCTGGAGCAGATCGAGGGGTCTGTATTGAGCTGTGCATTCTCCCTTTATAAAGGCGAAACTGAAACTGATCAGTACTGGTTTTCATTCAATGTTCTGTGCATCGGGGATGGAGTCTGGGAATCCGGGGTGACCAGATCAGGTCACAACAATTTGGGGGCTCGTCCGGGATCAAAGGCAAAAATCATCCTCAGATCCGTCAATTGAACACAGGGGCCGATTACGAACAGACAGAGGACACGTGCCATGGCAACAATAAGGTAAGCAGACCATTTATATCTGCATTGACTACTCTAAAATGTAACGTGTCCCGAGTCTTAGTAGTAATCTGTCTGTAAAAGTAAAAAGAACATTGACTGAATGAATTTAATAACTGTAAGTGAATGAATTATGACTACAGCGAATTAACAATAACCGTAAGTGAATGAATTATGACTACGGTGAATGAGTAATGACTACAGCTGTTTAAGAGATAAGTAAATGATGCCTGCAGAGGATTAAGAGAATTTAAGAGAAAAAGGGGTAGCAGAAAATCCTGAGTGTGGCGACTCCACCGGTGCTCTGACGAGAGGCCGGAAAAGCTGGGTTTGAGGCCCGGGGCTTGAGGAACCCTAAATCACTACAGAAAAGAGAGAGAGAAAAAGAACAAGACCAGGCAAAAACACATGGTATGAATGTTGGACTGACTGGAAACTGAAACAATGACCGCACTAGTTAAGCGGGAGTTGTAGTAAGTCTACAGGCTTCCAAATTACAGATATATAAGATTCTGGTGTCACGGACAGAGGCTAGTCTCGAATCCATTGGACTGAGTACCAGGGACACAACGTGCCATATTTCTCAGTCGGCCAGAATCTAGAAAAGAAAGGAACACTGAGACTCATAACTGTGAGTCGTCTGAGATAAAGACGACAAGACCAGAGAGTAGAGAATAAATAATGAAATAACTGTGAGCCGTTCTTACACTGGACGGCAAGACCAGAGAATAAGTCCTGTGAGTTCATGAAGCACCCCTAAAGAGAAACAAAGAGAAGTGAAGATACAGTACTGACACACACACAGAGCGCGCAGTATAAATGGGTAAAGCATGAGTGTGGAATGTGTATGAATGCCAGAGACGAGGTGAACTGAAGCAGCAGCACTGCTGGAAACCATAATTGGTGTAAACGTAAAGCAGTGGCCTGTTGAAGTAGGTTCACTCACGAACTGGATTAGTGTTTTTGTTGTGCACATACTTTTGTATATATTTCTGATGTGAACATAGTTTTGTGAACTTTTCTAACAACATAGTTTTGTTAATTCTTCTGAGCACAGTTTTGCAAATAACACAAACTTATTAAGCTTTAGTTTTTAATTTTCACGTAACCACATGACTGAGACTTTGATGACTGACGACATGGACGGAGATTTTAACAGAGACACTGTTGACGATGGGTGGGGTCCGAACAGCCCACTAAAAACAGTAGAAGCTCAACTGATTATTTTAGAGAAAGCGCTGCATCAGGCTTTTGACTCTAAAACCGCATCAGAAGAGATGACTCAGATGAGGGAGGCAGTCATTAATTTGTTGGGAGAAATAGGCCGTGGCATGAAAGATAGAGGTTGTTTACAGAAGGAGTTTTGGAGAAAGGAGGGTGAAGCGAAGGCAGAGAGGGAGAAGGCCAGGAAGAGTGCAGAGCAGTGTGGTTGGTCTAAGAAAGGGAGATTTAAGAGGGAGCAGGAAAAAGCAGAGGAAAAGAGAGCTCAGTGGGCGCGATGGGCTTTGATAGGTCAGGGTGTAACTCACCTCATGACTGAGAAGCCCAAAACACAGGATGCCAAAGCAGAAAAACATAAGGATCCCCCACCGTATACACCACCCCCTCCTACTGCACCACCATCCTCTCATTCATCTGCTGGATTATATCCAGTTTTACAAATAACTCAAGGCACACTGGCCATAACAGACATGCCTGATTCCCCTGAGGCGTGGTCTGATGACAGCTCTCACACGTCCCAAGTGAGTAGTGTGTCTGCTTTACCCTCGGGAGTCAGCACCCGTGAAGGGCCTCCAGAGGCCCCTGACCTCTCACCTTTACAGCTGCGAAAGGAGAGAGAACCGAGCTGCGACAGAGCACTATGTGTTGCAGCTGAAGCCCCGCTGTCACACAGAATACAGACACCAGACATTGTGAACACAAAGCAGGGAGAAATAGACAAGGTGCAACAGTTGCAGGAAGAATTAAAGGAGTTGCGGGCTGCTATAGCTCAGGACTTAACACCACACACATATGCACACGCTAACCCCCAATTTGGAGACGCTACACTTCAGGTGGGAGGCGTGTGGAAAGACGGATCACAGGAAGGGAGGACAGCTGGAGTTCAGATGCAGGTCGAGGGTGTTTGGTCCGCGGAGCAGGGAGACATGTTTGATTTATTACAGAGACAGGCCAAGGCTACTGAGGAGTGGTTGAAAACACATGAAGCTGAACACTTAGCACACAGAAGCAGAACACACCGCATGACAACTAGATCTCAAGGACATGATAATACACAGACACTCAACCATCAGTTACCACTGATTCAAACTGAACACCAGATCAAATATCGTCCATTCCCACTAGGTGATGTACAGGCACTAGTGGATAAATTACCTCCAGTGGCCGAAGGTGGAGCAATGTGGCTGAGTCAACTTGACAACTTGTCTGACAGCAGGCCACAGACTCGCTCTAGGTGATTTTCGGGCCGTTATTTCTAGGTGTCTTACAGCTTCAGAAGTGAGGGACATAGAGGAGGACGCCGCCACTACTAGACAGAGAGATGACACACCTTTCACTCAGGTCAGCACTGAAATAGGCAGAGCACTAAGAAATAAATATCCTCTGCCTGCTGGAGCTGCTGTTCCCACTTTGAAATGGGACCCCAAACAGAGTCCAAGAGAATATCTTAATCAAAGCAAAGACACATGGATCAAACACACCGGGTGCCACCCTGGTAACCCAGGCATTCAGAGGGTGTGGTACAGGACCGCCGTCCTAAACGGGGTTCCTGAGACCGTAAAAACTGCCATGGATAATAACCCAGACATGGCAGGGTGTGATTCCAGTGTGTGGGAGAGACATCTAGTGCATCATTTGGCTCGTGCCCAAGAGGCAGCACAAGCTGACAGTAAGGATGTCCAGGATTTGCAAACACAATTATCCATCCATCCATCCATCTTCTACCGCTTATCCGGGGCCGGGTCGCGGGGGCAGCAGTCTAAGCAGGGACACCCAAACTTCCCTCTCACCAGACACTTCCTCCAGCTCCTCTGGGGGAATCCCGAGGCGTTCCCAGGCCAGCCGAGAGACATAGTCTCTCCACCGCGTCCTGGGTCTTCCCCGGGGCCTCCTCCCAGTGGGACATGCCCAGAACACCTCCCCAGGGAGGCGTCCAGGAGGCATCCGAACCAGATGCCCGAGCCACCTCAGCTGGCTCCTCTCGATGTGGAGGAGCAGCGGCTCTACTCCGAGCTCCTCTCGGGTGACTGAGCTTCTCACCCTATCTCTAAGGGAGCGCCCAGCCACCCTTCGAAGGAAACTCATTTCGGCCGCCTGTATTCGCGATCTCATTCTTTCGGTCACTACCCAAAGCTCATGACCATAGGTGAGGGTAGGAACGTAGATTGACCGGTAAATCGAGAGCCTCGCCTTCCGGCTCAGCTCCTTCTTCACCACAACAGACCGGTACAGCGACCGCATTACTGCGGAAGCTGCACCGATCCGTCTGTCAATCTCCCGCTCCATTTTCCCCTCACTCGTGAACGAGACCCCGAGATACACAAACTCCTCCACTTGGGGCAGGAGCTCTCCTCCGACCCAGAGAGGACAGACTACCTTTTTCCGGTCGAGAACCATGGCCTCAGACTTGGAGGTGCTGATTCTCATCCCAGCCGCTTCACACTCGGCTGCAAACCGTCCCAGTGCACACTGGAGGTCCCGGCTCGATGAAGCCAACAGGACAACATCATCTGCAAAAAGCAGAGATGAAATCCTATGGTTCCCGAACCAGATCCCCTCCGGTCCCTCGCTGCGCCTAGAAATTCTGTCCATAAAAATTATGAACAGAACCGGTGACAAAGGGCAGCCCTGCCGGAGTCCAACATGCACTGGGAACAGGTCTGACTTACTGCCGGCAATACGAACCAAACTCCTGCTCCGGCCATACAGGGACCTAACGGCCCTCAACAGAGGGCCACGGACCCCATACTCCCAGAGCACCTCCCACAAGATGCCGCGAGGGACACGGTCGAACGCCTTCTCCAAGTCCACAAAACACATGTGGACTGGTTGGGCGAACTCCCATGAACCCTCCAGCACCCTGCGGAGGGTATAGAGCTGGTCCAGTGTTCCGCGGCCAGGACGAAAACCACATTGCTCCTCCTTAATCCGAGGTTCGACTATAGGCCTAATTCTCCTCTCCAGTACCCTGGCGTAGACTTTCCCAGGGAGGCTGAGGAGTGTGATCCCCCTGTAGTTGGAGCACACCCTCCGGTCCCCCTTTTTAAAAAGAGGGACCACCACCCCGGTCTGCCAGTCCAGCGGCACTGCCCCCGATTGCCACGCAATGTTGCAGAGGCGTGTCAACCAAGACAGCCCCACAACATCCAGAGACTTAAGGTACCCAGGGCGAATCTCATCCACCCCCGGTGCCTTGCCGCCGGGGAGCTTTTTGACTACCTTGGCAACTTCAGCACAGGTGATGAACGAGTCCACCACTGAGTCATCAGCCTCCGCTTCCATAATGGAAGGCGTGTTGGTGGGATTGAGGAGGCCCTCAAAGTACTCTTTCCACCGTCCAACCACCCCCTCAGTCGAGGTCAACAGCTCCCCACCTCCACTGAATACAGTGTTGGCAGAGTACTGCTTCCCCCTCCTGAGGCGCCGGACGGTTTGCCAGAATCTCTTTGAGGCTGACCGATAGTCCTCCTCCATGGCCTCCCCGAACTCCTCCCAGGCCCGAGTTTTTGCCTCTACAACTGCCCTTGCTGCAGCACGCTTGGCCTGCCGATACCTATCAGCTGCTTCAGGAGTCCCACAAGCCAACCAGGCCCGATAGGACTCCTTCTTCAGCTTGACGGCATCCCTGACCTCCGGTGTCCACCACCGGGTCCGGGGATTGCCGCCACGACAGGCACCAGAGGCCTTGCGGCCGCAGCTTCGGACTGCTGCATCGACAATGGAGGTGGAAAACATAGTCCACTCCGACTCAATGTCTCCAGCCTCCCTCGGAATCTGGGTGAAGCTCTCCCGGAGGTGGGAGTTGAAGATCTCCCTAGCGGAGGGTTCGGCCCAGCAGACCCGCACAGTACGTTTGGGCCTGCCGGGCCCGTCCAGCCTCTTCCCCCGCCAACGGATCCAACTCACCACCAGGTAGTGATCAGTTGACAGCTCAGCCCCTCTCTTCACCCGAGTGTCCAAAACACAAGGTCGAAGGTCGGCTGACACGATTACAAAATCGATCATCGACCTCCGGCCTAGGGTGTCCTGGTGCCAGGTGCACCGATGGACAACCTTGTGCTCGAACATGGTGTTCGTTATGGACAAACCATGCCCAGCACAGAAGTCCAATAACAAAACACCACTCGGGTTCAGATCGGGGAGGCCGTTCCTCCCAATCACGCCTCTCCAGGTGTTACTGTCACTGCCCACGTGGGCGTTGAAGTCTCCCAGCAAGATGACAGAGTCCCCGGTTGGGGTGCCATCCAGCACCCCTCCCAGAGACTGTAAGAAGGTCAAGTACTCTACACTGCTGTTCGGCGCATACGCCGAAACCACAGTGAGAGACCTCTCCCCAACCCGGAGGCGCAGGGAGGCGACCCTCTCACATACTGGGGAAAACTCCAACACATGGCAGCTAAGCTGTGGGGCTATAAGCAAGCCCACACCAGCCCGCCGCCTCTCACCATGGGCAACTCCAGAATAGAAGAGAGTCCAACCCCTCTCAAGGAGTTGAGTTCCAGAACCCAAGCTGTGCGTGGAGGTGAGCCCGACTATATCTAGTCGGTACCGCTCGGCCTCCCGCACAAGCTCAGGCTCCTTCCCCCCAGCGAGGTGACATTCCATGTCCCCAGAGCCAGTTTCTGTGTCCGGTGATCAGGTCGCCGAGGCCCCCGCCTTCAACTGCCACCCAATCCACTCTGCACCGGCCCCTTACGGTTCCTCCCACCGGTGGTGGGCCCATGGGAGGTCGGCCCCACGTCGCTCCTTCGGGCTAAGCCCGGCCGGGCCCCGTGGGGAAAGGCCCGGCCACCAGGCGCTCGCATTCGAGCCCCAACCCCGGGCCTGGCTCCAGGGTGGGGCCCCGGCTGCGCCATACCGGGCGACGTCACGGTCCTTGATTTTGCTTGCCTCATAAGGGGGTTTTTGGACCGCTCTTAGTCTGGCCCATCACCCAGGACCTGTTTGCCTTGGGAGACCCTGCTGGGGGCATTAAGCCCCCGACAACATAGCTCCTAGGATCATCTGGGCACTCAAACCCCTCCACCACAGTAAGGTGGCGGTCCATGGAGGGGCAAACACAATTATTGAAAATGCAATTGACTGAGGCCAGACAGAAGGCCAATGACAAAAAGAAAGATAAAAATAATAAAGTCATGGTTGTCACTGAAAGCTCTGACGCACCTCCTGGCACACCTTGGGTGCCTCCACCACCTTATTCTCCTGATTATCAGCAGCCTACGGGGTCCTACAGGGGGTACGGATCAGGGAGGGGCAGATGGAGAGGCAGGCGCGGAAGGGGTGGAACACTTAGGGGACAGCCGAGGGGAGACCCAGGTCGTGACCGCTGCTATTACTGTGAGGAGTTGGGACACTGGGCCAAAGACTGTCCACACAGACAGGGACCATATGCCCGAGGACGTGCAGCGTCTGGTCCACGGAGGGCTTCCTCCCGCCCCCCAGGACCTCCATTCACTGGACAGTTTCCTGTTTCCGGCTGGGAACAGTGGGATTGTGACTTCTCACAACAATGACACGCCCCACAGAGCAGCTCAGATTACATCGTTACGGCAGATCCGATGTTATCTATGCAAGTAGAGGATGAGACACTGCCTTTTCTGGTGGATACTGGCGCCAACTGTTCTACATTGTTTCACTCATCTTCTATGGAACTGTCCAGCAACTCTATCACTGTGATGGGCTTCTCTGGGGATAAACAGACTCTGCCTATAACCACTCCCATGACTGCTCAGCTGGGACATCAGACTGTTTCACACTGTTTTGTACACTCACCTCTTCTGCCTCTGAATATACTGGGGAGAGACTTGCTGATTAAGTTTGGAGCATCTATTTTGTGCGGCCCAGACGGGCTGACAGTGACACTGCCTGACGGCACCATGTTCCACTGTAATGTTGCAGACACAGGCAGACAATATCTGATGAGACCTGTGACTGACCCATGTGCTGACATCTACTGGGGCATGTTACATCCTGAAACTCCCCAGAACCCAGGAATCCTTTCTGCCTACCTGCAGTGGAAGCCCTGGATAGCCCAGGTCGAACCATATGTTTCTCCCCCTGACCCCCCTCATGTGACTCTGTTTTATGACAGGCAGCAAACTGATTGGTACCATGAGAAGTTTGCGCACTCCCTAGAGGGACAGGACTGGTCTATTACAGTCCGAGACATTTTTGTGGCACCTGAGGGCGTGGCAGCCGGTGTGGACCTCACTCCAGAACAAATGTCTTGGTACATGATGAGTGACGAAGGGCATCCCCACGTCTCATTAGCTGTACATCCAAACCACCAGGCCAAAGAACTAGGTGGCATGGTTAAACGTGCCATGGGGCAATCAGACTGGCAACCCACACCTTTACCTCAAATCATGTATTCTCCATCTGCTAAAGCATACAAAATAACTGTTTCAACTATGAACACTGTCACTCTGGCACATGAACTGCTTGCTAGACATCATGGTAGAGAGAAAACTGATCATCCTCTGGCACAGGCTGTGATTGACAGCTTGCCACCACATTTATGGGCAGACGGACCCACTGATGTGGGTCTGGTGGACTGTGAACCTGTGACGTTTCAGATTAACACACCAGGCCCTTTATGGATACCACAGTATCCCCACAAGCCAGCAGCCGGAGCTGGCATTGCAGATACTATTCATGGACTCTTTGAAAATGGCGTGCTGGAACTCTCTCACTCAGATTGGAACACTCCCATCCTACCTGTAGAAAAGAAAGGGACAGGTAAATATCGCATGGCACATGATCTGAGGGACATTAACGCTGCACTGTCAACCCCCATGGTACCAGTTCCGAATCCATACTTGGCATTGGCCCAACTGGATCCTTCACAGAGCTGGTTCACCTGCATAGATTTAGCTAATGCTTTCTTTTGTCTCCCTCTGGCACCTGAATGCAGAGACATTTTCTCATTCACATATCAGGGAACGCAGTATCGCTACACCAGGCTACCTCAAGGTTTTGCGCTCTCCCCCGGTATTTTTAATCAGGTTTTGAAACAGATACTCAGTCACTGCACCCTCCCAGAAAACACTACACTCATTCAGTACGTTGATGACCTTCTTATCGCAGCTCCAACGGCAGCAATCTGCCTGGATGCCACGCAGGCTGTTTTGCAACATCTGGCCACAGCTGCTTTTAAGGTCAGCAAATCTAAACTCCAATTAGTCAGGAAACAAGTTGCTTTCTTAGGACGCATTGTTTCACAAAAGGGAGTCAGCATATCGCCTTCACACAAATCTACCATTTTGCATCATCCGCGTCCTGATAAAGTGAAGGACATGCTCTCATTTCTCGGTCTGACTGGCTACAGTAGAAACTTTGTTGCTAACTACACTGGCCTCACACAACCTCTCAGAGACCTTGTCAAAGAACATGGCATGCGTAATGTGTCAGCTCGCCTAAATTGGACGCAGGCAGCTGAACAAGCATTCATTGCTCTTAAACAATCTTTGGCCACTGCAGCAGAACTAGCCACCCCTGACTACACTTTACCTTTCTATTTGGATGTCTCTGGAACGGATGCCTGCATCAATGGCATCCTGTTCCAGAGAAAAGGGGGAGAGAGAGTAATACTGATGTACATCAGTGTCCCCCTGGACAACATGGAGAAAAGACACCCTCAGTGCACACAACACGCAGCAGGAATAGCTAAGCTAATTCAAAAAACCGCACACATGGTCATGGGACACCAGCTGTATGTACTGACAACACATAGTGTAGTGGCATACGTGAACTCAGAGACATTCACACTCACCTCATTGAGACAGAGGAGGTTGAGCAAGATTTTAGAAGCACCAAACATCACCTTCACACATGAGGGCATCAACATGGCAGACCAGATAGGAACAGGAGAGCCACACACATGCACAGAGAGGGTGATTAGGGAAGAAAAGGTCAGAGTCGATTTACAAGCCACACCTCTTTCAGAGGCCAGAAATCTGTTCACAGATGGGTGCTGTTTTAGACATGACACAGAAGGACTCAGAGCAGCATACGTAGTTGTTGAAGACACAGGGGAAGAAATGAGAACACTGAAAGCAGAAAGATTAGAGGGACAGCAGTCAGCGCAGAGAGCCGAGGTGAGGGCAGTGATTGAGGCACTAAAGATAGGTCAAGGACAGGACATCAATGTTTTTACTGACTCAGCATATGCGGCAGGAGCAGTGCATGTGGAATTAGGGCAATGGCTGAGAGCAGGTTTTCTCACTGCAACTAACAAACCTATACGGCATGAGGCTGAAATGAGAGAGCTTGCTGAAGCTCTGTTGTTGCCTAGCAAAGTGGCTGTGATTAGGTGCAAAGGTCATGGAGCAGGAACTGACAGGGTCACAAGAGGAAACAATGCAGCAGATCAGGCAGCAAAACAGGCAGCAGGCTATGTTGAGCGAATGATTTTTATGTGTTCAGAAACAGACTTGCCTCCCCCTGTTGATTGGACTGATTTGATGCAATTGCAAAACAAAGCTTCTCCACAGGAAAAAACACTGTGGAAAGCTAGAGGGGCGACTGACACAGGAGGAGTATGGAGAGGGCCTGACGGACGCCCCATACTGCCACCTGGACTGAGACAGACTGCCATGGAGGAAGCGCATGGGGTAGGCCATGTGAGGGTGGCACAGATGATGAAAAATCTTGAGCACTGGTGGCACCCCTACATGAAAGACATGGCTCAGTATTTGATCAGAACATGTGACCAATGTCGTAAATACAACCCCAGACCGACTATCAAACCAGAAATTGGAAAATATCCTCTAGAGACCAAGACAGGTAGAGAAATAATCATTGACTACACTGACATGGTTGACTCTGTGAGAGGATACAGATACATTTTGATGTGTGTTGATGCATACTCAGGATGGCCAGAAGCCTGTCCTGCAAAAAGAGAGGACAGTAAAACAGTCATTAAGTTTCTGATTAACACCTACATTCCCAGACATGGTTTTCCTGAGAAAATCAGATCTGACAATGGCACACACTTCAAAAATAAAGACCTCCAGCAGGTGGAGGCAATGCTGGGACTTAAACATGCCTTTGGTACAGTTTACAGTCTCAAGGCAAAGTTGAGAGAATGAATCAATCCATCAAACACAAATTGGCCAAAATCTGTGCACAGACAAACATGAATTGGCTGGATGCATTACCTTTAGCCCTAATGTCTATCAGAAGTTCAGTAAATCACTCTACAGGACTGACACATGACACATGAATTGCAGACAGGAAGAGCTTTTCCAGGACCACATTCTAAACTTCCTTTGATGCAACATGATGATCAGATGTTAACTTCTAAAGCTTATTTCCACGAACTGCAGGGTTTGGTGACCAACTTTTCCAAGCAGGTACAGGACCGACATCCAGCAGCTGCCAGCGGGGCTCCACCTGAGGCTGACTGGGTGCTTCTGAGGGTCATCAAACGGAAGTGGTCGGAACCAAGGTGGACCGGTCCCTACCAAGTGACGGAACGCACCTCTCACGCGGTTCGGCTGAGAGGAAAGGGGGACACCTGGTATCACTGGAGCCAGTGCGCAGGCGCAGAGGAGCCTCAACGCTCTCTACAGGATGTCCAAACTGATCTGAGGGCACAGAAGTCTGAATCGGCTGATTCAGACACAGATCCTGTCACAAAAGGGGCAGAATAATCCCCCGACAGAGATCAAGGGTCCTGGGTAGTCTACCCCAGTGATCTGAAGAAAGAAGATCATCCTGCGGGACGAGAGAAGCAGACGACCTGACGGGGGCTGGATGGACGAGGCAGACGGACAGAGACCCACCCGTGGACGGCTGAATGACACACTTTTGAACATTTTCCTTGTAGGCTGGTGCATTGTCCTACTAGTGTTTACATGGGCAGTGGTTAAGACATTTCTACGTCAATGATCTGACATTTTATGATGTGTTGTTTCCTGATTACACCACAGAATCTGTCTACACACCTGGCTGTCAACGTGTGCCTTTAAAAAAAAAAAAAAAAAATTTTTCTGCCTGACTCTGACATTCTAGCACATACACACACTCACACACGGACAGACTACCAGTTTAATTTCCATTTAGTTTTTTTTTCTATTACAGGGGGCGGGAACGGTGAAAGACCGACCGTCTTTAAATACCCCCACCAGCTGTCACTCACTTTTCAGCATGCATTACCCTCCCTCTCCTCGGTTCGTTGTGGGTTTGCTTTTTCTGACTGTGATCATAGTGTCTCTTATCTTTTGGCTGCACTGTGACTTGCCAGGACAACGCTGCAACGGCACCTATTAACTGTGTAGTGAATACAACGTTTTGCTGCGTTTTATGTACTCACATGATATGTTTTTTAATACACTACATTCTTCACAGAGTTTTTCTTTTTTGCACCTTCATTTATGGTTTTGACACGCATACACACACACCAGGTGTTTGGACATTTACTCACAGTGTTGTTACATATAGATGTCACTTTTACCCATAGTTTTGTTTGATTACACACAGTGTTTTCCTATTTGCTGATGTGACCGTTTATTGTTTCTTTTTCCTTATATTTCTGAGTGTTGGACTCTTAGTAGAGTCCAAAAGGGGGAATTGTGGAAATATATGGTCAAACCTGGTCAAAATATATGTTTGTTTGCACATATGGTAAAAGTGTATGGTTGCTCATAGATCGAGACCTCTGACTGAGGCCATAAAGTATTCTGATGTTTAATGGTTAGTATAGAAATTCGAACTGCAAACCCCTTAGTTGACCCCAAAGATGAAAACACAAGCTTGCCAAAGAGACAAGATATACTCAAGGTCGTGTAGCAGGAGGACCTGTGAGAATACACACACACTCACATCAAAGATGTGAGTGGAGAACTTCAATGTCTTTTAGTTTCGTATATGCCCTCCACCTTGTGATTATTGAATATGCATGTTTCACTGAAAAACATTACCTTTTATGCCTTTCTATGTAAATGTAACCACACCTTGTTGTAAGATTAATAAAACGAGCCTAATGCATGGGACGGACAGAATGCAAATGGTCAGCTGCTGGAGCAGATCGAGGGGTCTGTATTGAGCTGTGCATTCTCCCTTTATAAAGGCGAAACTGAAACTGATCAGTACTGGTTTTCATTCAATGTTCTGTGCATCGGGGACGGAGTCTGGGAATCCGGGGTGACCAGATCAGGTCACAACAGTTACAAAAGGTTATTACAAAAAACAGTTACAAAAAAGCTGTGTATGTCTGTGAATATTCCACACATGCCGACTCTTTGAGGCCTTTCTTTCTTTTTTCTCTCTCTCTCTGGCGCGATTGCAGGTGAGGTGCGCGTGTAATTAGAAACATTATGGAACACTAGGCCAGCACATTAGTTCCGCTTACATGACAATTAATAATACACAGAACAACTAACTATAACAACAATAAATCACAAAACTAACTGACAGGCAGTTACACAGTTGATGTATCACAACGTGAGTTTCCTGCTTCCACGATCGCCCGCCCCCCTAAACCCCGCTCGTGCCCCCCCCCCTTTTGTCCATATTTGGAGTTTTGGCGGACGTGACGCTGCCAACATGGCGGCGGTCATCAACGTCCTGGAGCCTCCCACCGAGCCTCAGAACGGCTCTTCAGAAACAAAAGGGTGACGTCACAAAGCTCTGTCCATAGTTTTTACTGTCAATGTGTATGACGTAAAAAACAACATTTTAAGTGCTGGCGAAATGTGACATGAATGGCTTGCGATACTAATTCAACAAGTTCCGTGACGTCTCCACCTCCCTCTGTTCCTCCACAGGCTCCGAACCGTTTCCGCCGTGCGTTTGATTTCTTCTTCGTCTTCTGCACAAACGTAGTGTAGTAACATGTAGCGCCCCCTTTTGGTGTGGAGTTTGAGTTGCAGTATTTGATCTGGGGTTAGAGCTTCAGTATATTTAAATAAGCATATTAAACAATGAATAAATGGCAATATATATATATTGGAAGTATATCATAAATAAATAATACGGTCATAGTCAAACGTGTGTTTAAGATGATAACTTCACTTTGTGAATAACAATAACTTGGCAGCTGTTTGTGCACCTTTGTAAGCGCCTCCCATTAACACACTCATTGACACTGCAGCTATTAAAAGCCGTACACAAGCATGATGCAGCCTGCACATTCAAATGGTTGTTACAGTGTTTCCAGAAAGAAATCTATGACACTGTACTGTAAGTATAACACTTTGTATTTTTTTACAAACACATATTTTAACATCTCACTTTGTACAAATGAAGATGTGTTCTTGAATGGTTTGGTTCTGTAAATTTGAAAGTGAGTAACAAAAAGATCAGGTCAAGTAAACAAGGTCAAGTCAAGTTTATTTATAAAGCACATTTAAAAAACAACAAAGTGCTGCAGACAGGAGTCAGTCATGTATGAATAACATCAAAGTAAAATAATCAAAGTACAGGAAACAAGATAAAACCAGCATAAAAGTGGTAAAAGCCAAGGTGAACAATGTGAACTAACAGTATGGCTATAAACTGACATGACAGACCCACAATGACCAGAACAGAACATGAGTGGGGACTGTAGCTGCAAACATAGACCCTGATATGAAAGAGTGGAACTGAAAGAATGAAGCAAACACATGGAGAGTGGAGCGGCTCACAGTGAATGAAGAAGTATTCCAGAGCAGGAGAACAGTGCTGGGAGATCACAGCCACATCAACACAACTAAAGCACGATTCTGTCAGAAAACAGGGTCAATTCAGAGACTTAGGTCTACTTCAGTGTCTTCTGCCTGTCTTCTTCTTCTTTTTCTTCTTTCCTCCTTTCTGTCTGTTGCCTGTCTCCTTTCCACAACTATCCCTACTCTTCGGGTTGCCCAGGCTGTGTTGGTCAGCCTCTACACTCTCGTTGTTGTCCTGGCTATCCTGGTGGTCTACACTCTCATTGTTGTCCTGGCTGTCCTGGTGGTCTACACTCTCCTTGTTGTCCTGGCTGTCCTGGTGGCCTACACTCTCGTTGTTGTCCTGGCTGTCCTGGTGATCTACACTCTCCTTGTAGTCCCGGTCAGCCTGGTGGTCTACACTCTCCCGGCCGTCCTGGTGGTCAATACTCTCCTTGTAGTCCCGGTCAGCCTGGTGGTCTACACTCTCCCGGCCGTCCTGGTGGTCAATACTCTCCTTGTAGTCCCGGCCGCCCTGGTAGTCTACACTTTCCTTGTAGTCCCGGCCGCCCTGGTGGTCTACAATCTCCTTGTAGTCCCGGCTGCCCTTGTAGCCCCAGCTGCCCTTGTAGTCACGGGTGCCCTGGTGGTCCCGGCTGCCCTGGTAGTCCCGGCTGTCCTGGTAGTCCCGGCTGCCCTGGTAATTCCGGTTGCCCTTGTAGTGCCGGTTGCCCTTGTAGTCCTGGCTGTCCTGGTAATCCCGGCTGCCTTGGTAGTCCCGGCTGTCCTGGTTATCCCGGCTGCCCTGGTAATCCCGGCTGCCCTGGTAATCCCGGCTGCCTTGGTAGTCCCGGCTGCCTTGGTAGTCCCGGCTGCCTTGGTAGTCCTGGCTGCCCTGGTAATTCCGGTTGCCCTTGTAGTGCCAGTTGCCCTTGTAGTCCCGGCTGTCCTGATAATCCCGGCTGCCCTGGTAATCCCGGCTGCCTTGGTAGTCCCGGCTGCCTTGGTAGTCCTGGCTGCCCTGGTAATTCCGGTTGCCCTTGTAGTCCCGGTTGCCCTTGTAGTCCCGGCTTCCCTGGTAGTCCTGGCTGCCCTGGTAGTCCCGGCTGTCCCGGCTGCCCTGGTAGTCCCGGCTGCCCTTGTAGTCCCAGCTGCCCTGGTAGTCCCGGCTGTCCTGGTAGTCCCAGCTGCCCTGGTAGTCCTGGCTGTCCTGGTGTGTTGAACTTTCTCGCTCAGCCTGGTGGAACTGGTAGTACCAGCTTTTCCGGTACTTCTCATCGTCATGGTAGTACCAGATGTCTGAATGGATCCTTGCAAAGAGGCTGTCCATCTCACTGTCCTCCGAATGTGTGACCTTGGCCTTGCTCTTTTCTGGTGTCTCTGCGACACATTCTTCCTTCGGTGGTTCCTGTGATTCCTCCTTGGCCTTGCTCTTTTCTGGTGTCTCTGCGACACATTCTCTCTTCGGTGGTTCCTGTGAATCTTTCCATGCTGGCTCAGAGATGTTTACCTGCTGTTTGCGGTCCAGCGGTCTGAACTTGGCCTTGCTCTTGGACAGTTGGTTGCAGGGATCCTTGCTCTCAGCAATCAGGTCGCTGTCACATTGCTTGAGCTCCTCTGGTTCTTTTGCCTCCTGCTCACGTTTCAGCTGATCTTCAAAGGAGGACCTGTCCTCTGACAGTTGGTTTATCTCACTGTCTTTTTCCTGGATGGTCCAGTTGGCCTTCTGTAGGTCACTCCTCAGAGTGCAGACCTCGTTGGCCAGCTCCTCACACTTGGAAGAACACTGGGTAAGTTCTTCCGCAGCCTTTCTGAGGTTTTCGTTTTCTTTTGTGAGCTGTTCACACTTTACCCCTAACTCTAGAGTCTCCTTTTGCTGCTGCGTCAGAGACTGGTGTAAACTTTTCTGTGTTTGCTCAAACTCCAGCTCCTTTTTCTCCAACTGTCCGACCTTGGCCTTGCTCTTGGCCAGTTGGTTGCAGACATCAATGTGTTCAACAGACAGGTCAGTGATTAAATTCACCTGACGAACCACCTCTGAATGAAAATCGCTTTTACGTTTCTCGACCACATCAAGGTCTATCTGAATGCTTTCTCTTGCTTCCTGCTCTTGTTTCAGCCGATCTTGTAAGGAGGACCTGTCCTCTGACAGTTGGTTTATCTCACTGTCTTTTTCCTGGATGGTCTTGTTGGCCTTCTGTAGGTCACTCCTCAGAGTGCAGACCTCGTTGGCCAGCTCCTCACACTTGGAAGAACACTGGGTAAGTTCTTCGGCAGCCTTTCTGAGGTTTTCGTTATCTTTTGTGAGCTGTTCACACTTTACCCCTAACTCTAGAGTCTCCTTTTGCTGCTGCGTCAGAGGCTGGTGTAAACTTTTCTGTGTTTGCTCAGATTCCCCAATAAACTGCTTCAACGTTTGTCCTTTCTTCTCGCGCTTGTCTCGTTCTTGGCACTCTTTCTTGTCACGCTTCTCTCGTTCTTGGCGCTCTTTCTTGTCACGCTTGTCTCGTTCTTGGCGCTCTTTCTTGTCACGCTTCTCTCGTTCTTGGCGCTCTTTCTTGTCACGCTTCTCTTGTTCTTGGCGCTCTTTCTTGTCACGCTTGTCTTGTTCTTGGTGCTCTTTCTGGTCACGCTTCTCTCGTTCTTGGCGCTCTTTCTTCTGGCGCTTGTCTTGTTCTTGGCACTCTTTCTTCTCAGGCTTCTCTTCGTGTTTTCTGTCTGAAGGCTTCGGTTTGGACAAAAACAGCAGTTTCCATCCATCCATCTTCTGTTAACCCTCTTGTCCTGCAGTGCAGGGTCACGGGGGGCTGGAGGCGGAGGAGGTGAGAGGCGGGGTATACCCTGTGGGGACACGACACACCCTGCATGGAAACATTGGAAATGCATTAGGAGGGGGACAGAGAGAGCTATACAGTTGATAACCATTCAGGTTGCCATGGATACAGGCAGGCAGGCAGGGCTGTTACCATGGTGACAGGCTGACACACAGGAAGCACACAAAGCAGCCATGTTTGTAGTCTTTATCAGACTTTAAGCATCTGTCATATTGATCGTCCTTCAGCTGTATACTACTTTTCCACATTCACATCACGCAGCCTGAGCTTCTTATAAATTTATGGTATTATTCCAGCCTCAGACCTTTCATATGGTATATTCACAGGCTGGTTTTTAATTAGTTTGATTGCCGTTGCTAGGCGATTCCTCTGATTCTCCAGCAATTCAGAGCAATCCTTCACATCAGTATTCAAAGCAACAATTCAGCTGCAGCAATCAAACTGTCATGAGCCAGGGTTTTGGCTCCTTGTCTGGTTATTATATTGTTTATTTTGTTATGTAGTTTTCAGTGTACTTCGTCTTTCTCTGCTCCTCCTCAGTCCTTCCCTCTCTCCTTCTGTTCCTCCTCCCTCCTGTTCTCTGCTCCTCAGTCCTTCCCTCTCTCCTTCTGTTCCTCCTCCCTGATTGCCAGCTCCTCCCTAATTGTCCTCACCTGTGCTGTCTCTTCCCTATTTAAGTCTTGTGCTCCCCTTTGTCTTGATCAGTTCATTGTGTGTGTTTGTCACTCCCCATGCCGCGTTCGTCTTCTCCCCGGGCTCCTTCCGTCCTGCCTTTCTCCCGTGCTCCCATGGACTTCTTCTCCCTGGTTTGTTGTATTGCTTGTATTTTTAGTTGCTCAGTCGTAGTTTAGTTTAGTCTTTCTTGTACCCTGGACTGTGTTTTTGGCTTTATTAAAGCTCACCTTTTGTTTTACTCACCATTGTCTGCATTTGGGTCCAATTTCTGCACGGCACATAACACAAACTTGCATTTTCTTCAGGAAAAGCCCTTTTCTAGTTCCAGCCTGTAACCCTTCTCCTCATGGCCATCGCAGATATGGCAAAGAACAGATCACCAGCCAAATAAAACCATCTACTGTAACTTTGAGTAGACAACAGCTTCCTCCCAGCGTTTTCTTTAAGTTAAGTCTAACATCAATGTAACGTCACAGAGAGCTCCACCATCTCTACAGTCCCTGGGTTTACACTCTCTGGTCTCTCTATCACACAGAATGGAGTTCACCCCAATATGCACAGACACACACACACACACACACGGCATGTACATAAATGCGCACGACTCTCTCTCCCTCTCTCTCTTTGAATAAACGCGATGAAGTTGCACTTATCGCTCACTACTGTTGGTACTCACCACGAATCTGACTGTATGAAGAAACCTGTTGCTAAGATGTTAGCCTCCTCTGCAGCTGTTTCTCCTTCTTCCTCTCTAAATCCTTCTGTTCTACGCGTTTAGTCCAGTAATCAGATTGAGATTATTCTCCGTTAGGACGCCTATTGCTTTGCACTTCAGGCAGGTTTGTTTCCACAGAGCTCCCCAAAATATCCTGCTGTGTCTGTCTTTGAAACACCTTTATTGCAAAAAGGTGTACCTTTATATACCTTTGGTATGCCTTTGACCTTTGAATCAGAGGTTTACCTTTGATCCTGTGTCAGCCTGTCACCATGGTAACAGCCCTGCCCACCTGCCTGTATCCATGGCAACCTTAATGTTTATCAACTGCCCCCAACTGCAGCTCTCTCTGTCCCCCTCCTAATAATGAGTTTCCAATGTAAAAACACCCTCTAAACAACCTCTCTTTTTGTTCAAACCGAAGCCTTCAGACATAAAATATGGACACAGTCAGAATCACAAGATGTTGCTCTACAACACAGTATATGCGATGTGGACATGTAGCAAACAGCTCCATAGCGATGAATATGGCAGATATCATGTGTAATGATGGATAAAGAAGTAGCCGAATACTATACAGCTGAAGGATGATCAATATGACAGATATAATGCTTAAAGTCTGATAAAGACTACAAACATGGCTGCTTTGTATGCTTCTTGTCACTCACCATGGTAACAGCTCTGCCTGCCTAATTAGCCTAATTAATGTTGGAGAGAGAGGTGTATCAGCCTCCTGTTACTCGTCTCAGGGCAGATCATGTAATTTAATGGGGGTTGCACCCTCTGAACAGCTGCTTGGTGTGTCCACACCAAAGCACTCAGACAAAAAATGTAAAAACCGTGAGTATCACAAGTGCTTGCTCTACAAATGTCTGCAATTTCATGTTGATCCTGTAAAAGATGTGGAAATGGCGGCGAGTTAGAAAATAGGTTTGCTCTGGTCCAGTCACTTCACCGTTTATATGGGCTGTTAATGAGGAAAAGGCCGGCACTCTCCCCGAACAGCAGGCTCTACACGGTTTGGTCCTCAATTTTAAGAGTGACACCGTCAGAAAGCTAAGAAGTTTTCCTTCGAACTGGTGGCAAAGTTATCCCTGTTAGATAAAAGGTGCAGACGTGACAGTAGGATAGAACCGCAGAAACTGTACAGAAGAAAATATAATAATACACAGTACATATTGAGGAGGACAGGAGCCTCAGTGTGGGAGTGTACAGGAAACCCACACACACGGGACCAGGACCTGCTGTTTGGTTCACACCACCCACTGGAACACAAACTGGGAGTCATCAGGACCCTGCAGCACAGAGCACAGACTGTAGCCACCAGCTCAGAGGGGAAGAAGAAGGAGCAACACCACATCAGGAAGGCCCTGCAGACCTGTGGCTACCTGGACTCATCAAAGCCACAAAAACAAGACCCCCCAACAACAAGAAGGACAACAACCAGCGGAGAAAGAACATCTCCATTCCATATGTGTCAGGAGTATCAGAGAGACTCCGCAGGATCTTCAACAACCATCACATCCCGGTCCATTTCAAACCTATGACAACACTGAGACAGAGACTGGTTCACCTGAAGGACCAGACTCCCAGGGAGAAACACAGCATTGCAGTCCAGTGCAGTGAGGAATGCTCTGATCTGTACATTGGAGAAACTAAACAACCACTCCACAGAAGAATGGCTCAGCACAGGAGAGCCACCTCCTCAGGACAAGACTCAGCTGTTCACCTCCACCTCAGAGACAGAGGACAGTCCTTTGAGGACAACAATGTCCACATCCTAGACAGAGAGGACAGATGGTCAAAAGAGGAGTCAGGAAGCATCTATGTGAAGCTGGAAGAACCTTCCCTTAACAGAGGTGGAGGCCTCAGACATCATCTTTCTACCACATACAATGCAGTGATTCCATCCATCCCAGGAGGTCTGCACAGACTCACAGTAAGAACAAAGAGCTGTCCCCCAGTCCACCTCCGGCAGTCTCATAGTCGTTAGACACACCTGGCCCAGTCAGCCACACCATCACAGGTAACCATGGAAACATTTAGTGCTATTGTTTGTTTGTTGTATTGTTTGACCCAGACCCACCCACTGAGGTCTGTGACCACATATAAACCATGTTTCCCACCAAACAGAACTGATGAAGCTGCTTGGATGAGCAGAGAAACGTCTTCAAGAAAACTCTACAAGTCCAGACGCCTCGCTTCAACCTGCTCTACGTATGATGACCTGGATGACTGAGAAGCTTTATCAACATATAATAATACAAGTTTGCTCTGCAATCAGACTAAAGAGGGTGAAGAACAATAGTTTGATAGCCTAGCAATGGCAATCAAACTACTTTGAGTAATAAGAAGCTCAGGCTGTGTGATGTGAATGTGGAAAAGTAGCACACAGCTGAAGGACGATCAATATGACAGATACAATGCTTAAAGTCTGACAAAGACTACAAACATGGCTGCTTTGTATGCTTCCTGTGTGTCAGCCTGTCACCATGGTAACGGCCCTGCCTTCCTGTATCCATGGCAACCTGAATGTTTACTTGTATCCGCTCTCTCTGTCCCCTCCTAATGCATTTCCAATGTAAAAACACCCTCTAAAAATCAGCCATTCAACTTTCACCGTGTTCATCTCACAGAGCACGTTCAGGCTCACCTTCAGGTTTTTTTTAAAAAAAACGATGAAGTTGCACTTATCACTCTCTACTGTTGGTACTCACCACGAATCTGACTGTATGAAGAAACCTGTTGCTGAGATGTTAGCCTCCTCTGCAGCTGTGTCTCCTTCCTGTCTGATCCTTCTGTTCTGTGTTTAGTCCAGTAATCAGCTTGAGATTATTCTCCGTTAGGACGCCTATTGCTTTCCACTTCAGGTAGGTTCGTTTCCACGGAACTCCCCAAAATATCCTGCTGTGTCTGAAACTGTTCACAAACACCTTTATTGCTCAGAGTCAAACCACAACTAAAGCTCTGAGCTGCGCTCTCACTCCTACAACGGCCTGAGTAGGACCTGCCTTTGATCCGGTTGCCATGGATTTTCAAAGGTCAAAGGTTGATCTTTGAATAACCATGGCAACCTGAATGTTTACCTGTATCCGCTCTCTCTGTCCCCTCCTAATGCATTTCCAATGTAAAAACACCCTCTAAAAATCAGCCATTCAACTTTCACCGTGTTCATCTCACAGAGCACGTTCCTGCTCAACTTATAGTTTTTTTCAAAAAATTATAGTTTTTCAAATATTAAGCAGTTTCTGCATCATTTCTAACATGGGAGTCTCTAGGAGCCCTTCAACGAGGCTCATGTGCCAAATGTATCTGCTCCTACAGACTCCAGTTCAGTCTTAAAACGCTCATCACATGCTGCTCTATCAAACTTGTATTCAGAAGTTTATAATTCCGGATCAGAGAAGTTGGAGTGGTGTTTGAGGTCTCCTCTGCTGCTACCATGGTGACAGGCTGACACACAGAGGCACGCACAGCTCTGAACCGCTCTGATTCTCCATCAGTTCAGATCAATCCTTCACATCAGCAGTAAAGCAGCGCTTCAGCTGCAGCACTCAGACTTTTTCTACTTATGACCCCGGTTTATACCGACGTGAACGCGCAGCGTGGAATCTCTGCTCGTACATGTCTGTTTCTCCGCCGGTAGCGATGTGAAATCAGCGAGTTTTATTCTGGTGACTGACTTCCTGTCTGCTCGATGTAGTCGGTGCAAACAGACGCAGATGTACATGTACAAGCAGAGATTCCGTTTGAAAAGTAGAGAAGCAGCTTTAAGCTGACAGAACATGCGCACAGCGCCGCGCCGCGCTCTCCGTGCGGAATGAATCCGGGCCAAGAGCTTCACCTTTCTAAGTTCTTACCTGTGTTTCAGCAAATGAAGTTCAGAGCGCAGATTCTCCAGCAACTCAGAGAATCCTTCACATCAGCCTTCAGACTCTTTCTGCGTCTTCTTCTGAATAAAATCCTGAAAGTCCTGGAACTTGTCCTGAATCTGGAAACTGTCTCTCTGTAGTCAGGGGCGCCCGATAAACATTCAGGGGGACACTTCATGACATGAGGGTGACTTTCAAAGGCATCACAATTCGTGCTGTCATATTTTCAAAAGGCCACGCCCCCTTTCAAAACAATACATAAACCTCATGTAATCTTATGATATATTGTTCATGTTCAGGTTCTCAATCAATCAATCAACATGGCGCCGGGTACGGACGCCCTGGTGTTTTGGTGCGCTCTGTTTTGTTTGTTTTTGTGCACAAACTGTGTGTCTGCATGCTCTTACACCAGAGAAGAGCTCATGAACATCAGATTTACCATACCTGTGGACTTATCACCAGTTTTTTTAGCATCTGCTGCCGATTTACTACACGTTTTAGTTAAAAAGGTGAGACGCCGGCGCAGAGGGAAGAGAGCTGGTGCGCCTCCGGAGACGTGGGACGCGCACACCGTTACCTGGGATTTTTCTCTCTAACGTCCGCTCACTTAGCAACAAAATGGACGAGCTGACACTGTTGATGGGAAGGAACAGGGACTTCTCTTCATCTTGTGTGTTGTGCTTCACGGAGACCTGGCTTTGTGAACAGATACCGGACTGCGCGCTGCAGCTGGAGGGATTCCAACTCCTCCGAGCGGATCGCCACAGGGAACTCTCCGGTAAAACCAAAGGTGGAGGTGTCTGTTTCTATATCAACAGTGGTTGGTGTACTGATGTGACTGTGATGTCCCAGCACTGCTCTCCTGCTCTGGAATACTTATTCATTCACTGTAAGCCATTTTACTCTCCACGTGAGTTTGCTTCATTCATTCTGGCCGCTGTTTACATCTCGCCCGGTGCGGACGTGCACGAGGCTCAGCGTGCACTCGCGGATCAGATCCTGTGTTTGGAGCAAACATATCCGGACTCCTTAATTATTGTCCTTGGTGACTTTAATAAAGGAAACCTGAGCAAAGAACTCCTGAAGTACAAACAGCTGATCAAATGCCCGACCAGAGAGGAGAACACACTGGATCACTGTTACACCACAATAAGCGAGGCATATCGCGCAGTGCCCCGTGCTGCTCTTGGACTATCTGACCACGTGATGGTCCATCTGATTCCTGCGTACAGACAGAGGCTGAAGCTCTCCAAACCTGTGGTGAGGACATCTAAAAAGTGGACCAGCCAGGCTGTGGAGGAGCTTCGCTCCTGTTTTGAGACAACGGACTGGGAGGTGTTCAGGGCTGCCACTGATAGTCTTGATGTACACAGACACTGTGACGTCATATATACAGTACTGTGAGGACAGTATTGTGCCAACACGCACCAGGGTGAGTTATAACAATGACAAACCCTGGTTCACAGCTAAACTCAGACAGCTGAGGCAGAAGGAGGCTGCTTTCAGAAGTGGGGACAGAGACTGCTACAAACAGGCCAAGTACAGGTTTAGCAAGGAGGTGAGAAGTGCTAAATCACTGTACTCTGAAAAATCCAGCAGCAGTTCTCTGCTAACGACTCTGCCTCTGTGTGGAAAGGACTGAGGCAGATCACCAACTACAAGCCCAAAGCCCCCCACTCAGCTGACGACCTGCAATTAGCCAACAGTCTGAACGAGTTCTACTGCCGCTTTGATGGACTATCAGCCAGCCCTGACACCTCTCCACACACCTCTCCACACCCCATCAACACGGACATCCACATCAAAGATACCCCATCAGAGTCCTCCTTGCCCCCCTCCTCCTCCCCCTCAGCTCCCCTCTCAATCCTGGAGGAGGATGTTAACAGGCTGTTCAGGAGACTGAACCCCCGCAAGGCTCCTGGACCTGATGGTGTGTCCCCCTCCTCCCTAAGACACTGTGCAGACGAGCTGACTCCAGTGCTCACAGACATCTTTAACACCTCTCTGGAGTCATGCTATGTGCCAGCCTGCTTCAAATCCTCCACCATTGTTCCAGTTCCCAAGAAGCCAAGGATCACTGGACTTCAGGACTACAGACCTGTGGCACTGACGTCTGTAGTCATGAAGTCCTTTGAGCGCCTGGTACTGTCCCACCTCAAGACCATCACAGCCCCCCTCCTGGACCCCCTGCAGTTCGCCTACAGAGCCAACAGATCTGTGGACGACCTGTCAACCTGGCTCTTCACTACATCCTGCAGCATCTGGACTCCCCAGGAACCTATGCTAGGATCCTGTTTGTGGACTTCAGCTCTGCTTTCAACACAATCCGCCCAGCTCTCCTCCAAGACAAGCTGTCCCTGCTGCATGTTCCAGACTCCATCTGCCGGTGGATCACTGACCTCCTGACAGACAGGAGACAGCATGTGAGGCTGGGGACGAATGTCTCGGACACAAGGACCATCAGCACCGGTACCCCCCAAGGCTGTGTACTTTCCCCTCTGCTCTTCTCCCTGTACACCAACTGCTGCACCTCCAGCCACCAGTCTGTCAAGCTGATTAAGTTTGCTGACGACACCACCCTCATTGGACTCATCTCAGACGGGGATGAGTCTGCCTACAGGATGGAGGTGGACCGTCTGGTGTCCTGGTGTGCTGACAACAACCTGGAGCTGAATGCCCAGAAGACAGTGGAGATGACAGTAGACCTTCGGAAAGTGCCAGCTCCATCACCCCCCCTCACCCTGACAGACACCCCCATCTCCACAGTGGACTCTTTCCGCTTCCTGGGTACCACCATCACCCAGGACCTCAAGTGGGAGCTCACCATCAGCTCCCTCATCAAAAAGGCCCAGCAGAGGATGTACTTCCTGCGGCAGCTGAGGAAACTCAAGGTGCCAGCCAGGATGATGGTTCAGTTCTACACGGCCATCATTGAGTCCATCCTCACCTCCTCCATCACAGTGTGGTACGCTGGGGCCACTGCCAGGGACAGGCACAGACTGCAGCGTGTTGTGCGCTCTGCTGAGAAGGTGATCGGCTGCAGCCTGCCATCTATCGAGGACCTGTACGTCTCCAGGACTCTGAGGCGTGCAGGTCAGATCACAGCTGACCCTTCTCACCCTGGACACGGACTCTTTGAGCCACTCCCCTCAGGCAGGAGGTTACGGTCCATTCGGACCAGAACCTCACGCCACAAGAACAGCTTCTTCCCCTCTGCTGTTGGACTGTTAAACTGTAATTAATGCACTGCTCTGCACTGTCTTCAGAAGGTCACTTTAGTATAGTCACTGCACAATGACGACTATTTGCACTGTTTACTCCATCTTGCACTACTTGCACACGAGTACCACCTCACCGATCCATGTGGTACCTGTTACATTATTACATTATTACACTGTTCCATTCGATCATATAAGGGTCTATGTTTACCATTTCATCTGCACAGTATTTTATGTTCTGTTCATTGTATGTCTGTTACGCCATGTCTGTCATGTAAATTTAGCCTTACTTTAGTTTATTTACTTAATTTTATCTTAGTTTTTATCTTATTGCATGTTAATTATTATATGTTCTTTGTATGCACCAATCACTAAGGCAAATTCCTAGTAATGTGAACCCCCTTCACTTACATGGCAATAAACATGATTCTGATTCTGATTCTGATTCTGATGTTTAAATGAATCATGGACCAGAAGTGTCTAAACGCTTCATCTTACTCTGGTTTTCCTCTGAACACAGGCTGTGTTGGAAGAATTCTGGAAGGAACCTGTGTCAGCAGCATGGCCCGCTGGACTTTGTGGAGACAGTCTGTCCATATGTCTTACTATGGACATATATGTGATGTCACTCCGATGATCTCATCCATGATATGTTACTGTGAAGTATGATTGTGCCTGTGCCTGCTCTAAGATGTGTGTGAGTATTCTGAGAAGCTGTCTGTTAGATAACAGAGGGTAAAAGACCGCAGGCTGGTTGGAGGCTCATGTTTCCAGAACCAGAACCTGAGCCTATAATGTTTGCAGCAGGTTAGTAGCTCTGCACTTGGTCCACAGACACCTGGCCGTGGTCGTCGTGGTGATAAGGCAGGTGATGGGGGTCTATGTAAGCTCCATACTGGTCATGGTAG